>NC_135085.1:12130000-12730000 GCF_051107435.1 Chaetodon auriga | reverse complement strand
TACTGCAATACAAAAATATTTCTTTTTATGTTCAGTATTGCCAAGTATCATCTCTAAATTTGTCTGTCTTAATATCGCAGATTTTGCTGGGTCTGCCTTTCCTCCTGGAGAACCCCATCGGTTATGTGAACCGGGCGTTTGATCTTGGCCGTCAGTTTCTGTTCAAGTGGACGGTCAACTGGCGCTTCTTGCCAGAGTGGCTCTTCTTGAATCGGTACTTTCACGTAGCCCTGCTGGCTGCCCACCTGCTTGCCCTGCTGCTCTTTGCGCTCCACCGTTGGAAGAGGTGAGACAGAGTTTGGCTGTGCCAAGGTTACTGTTGGTGTTAGAGTTGAAGATGAGCTGGACCAAATCGGAGGGGGTTAATATCGTGCCAGTTTTTATTCCACAGCACCACAGGCGTTGGCTCAGTCAGTAGCTGATCTCATAGACCCTGAGGCAGGGTACCCTGGGTATTTTGACCAAGCCTGAGGATGGCAGGAATAATGACTTCAGACAGAGCTGCTGTTGATCTGTTATGCAGTGACAGCAGTGTTTTGCCTGCCACCGTATGTCATTATGACTGCAGACAAGGCAGCAAGCTGTCACAAAGAAATGGCGGGAGATCTCAACATCATACGAGTCCTTGCTGGATGTGTTATTTTAACATGTCAAATGTCTGCAGTCTGTCTCTGTATTCTGCTGAACCCGTAAAAGCATATAAAAATATAGATGCATTTTGGCATTTCATGACAATTTATGTCTTAAAGTCAGATTTAGATATTGGTTGTTGTTGTGTTTTTTTTTTTAGAATTATGGCAGGTATTAGCAATTTGTGTCATAATGCTTATGTGTTAGTCATGGAAGTGGAAATACAATTTTTTCTTTTAATGAAAGGTAACTATTTTCTCTCTTATCAGACCAGGAGAAAACATCTTTGAGCTCCTCAAGGAGCCAAACAAGAGGAAGATCCCTGCCCAGAAAAGCACTGTCGATCATATCCTTTGAATCTACTCTTATCTGTAGAGGATTGTCAGCAACACCGTTACTTCCACTGCTAGACATCAGATATTCATTTGCTGTGAATGTCTGCATGATACAGGCCAGAGAGTAAATGAATGATGTCCCTGTTACTCGCTGTCTTTTGTGTTGAACCTTAACAGACGATCACAGATTGTGCTGATTCTGTTCACCTCTAACTTCATTGGCATGTGCTTCAGCCGTTCGTTGCACTACCAGTTCTATGTCTGGTACTTCCACACGCTGCCTTACCTGCTCTGGAGTGGAGGAGTCAAGAAACTGGCTCACCTGCTCAGGTAAGAAGTAGCCCAATACGAAACCACAAGCTCCATTCACATCATTTGTTCACACGTTAATGCTATATGGTCTTCTTGTCTTCAGGGTCCTCATTCTGGGTCTGATCGAGCTTTCGTGGAACACCTACCCCTCCACTAACAGCAGCTCTGCCGCCCTCCATGTCTGTCACTTCATCATCCTCCTCTGTCTGTGGCTGGCTCCGCCCCTGCCTTCGGCGCCAACGGAAAAGCAAGAGGATGCACCAGCCAAGGACAAACGCCAGTGAGCCGCAGCCTCATCGGACCAGACAGTAGTGAGTTTAATCAACTGCCGAACAGCCTCCATCATGCTCCTCTCTTTGATCCTCACACCACCAGTGCAGAGGGAGGTCACTGGGGTAGACTGTTTTTATAAGTGAATACAAGGAGTCATTTGATACTTCTCATCTCGGCTCACTGCTAAAAGTGGAGGAAGCAAACGTGTGGGTGCAGTCTGCAGACCGGTACCTACATGATGAAATGACTTATAGTTGAAGAGATGAAAGGAGGAAGGGAATGTGGATTCTCAGGTTTCATTTTCAGATACAGAAAAGGAAGGGAGGAGTATAGTGCGAGAAGGAAATTGTGAATGTTATGCTGATGTTTTGAAAATTTGTTACATATCCTGTATTTCCACATATTATGTTAAAACTGCACTCTGCTGGCCTGATCTTTTTTCATCTGATATCTACTCATACACAAATGATCTTGTACATTGTATTAAAAGGCAGGATATTGAAAAATGTCATTAATATAATATAGAACTTGGCACCCAAAGCTTTAAATTAGCTGCATCAGTAGCATTTCCTCCTGCTACTGCACTTTCAGTATTCTCCAGAATGAGGCCAAAAACTTCAGTAGTTGTAGAATTTTACACAAATGTGTAAAACTAAGCTGTAGACAATCAGGTCCAATTTCTAATGTAATTCATTCATCCTCTGTTGTGGGGGGGCTTCACAAGCACAGAAGTAGATTTGATGTGGAAAATCCACAGTAGACCGAGGCTGCAAAAATTGACATTTTTTATTAAACGCAGATGCCACTTAACCTCGATGCTTTGTTTGTTTCTTCTTCCCGCATTACAAGAAATGACAAATTCCGCAATTTAGCTTTTTATTTGCCCAACAATAGTTTCATTATTTAAAGTTATATCTCACCAGTTAATCAAATAATCGCTCTGGTAATCAAAATCATTCCCATTCAGCACTGACTGACTGTGATTATACATTTGGCAAAGTAAAGCATTATACTGTCTACATATAGATTATAAAAAGCCCATTCAGATGATCAAGGCATTCTTGTGATTGCATAAAGCATATTTATGATAAAAGGCCACTTGGTCTATGTCATGTAAAGGGTATTCCAGTCACATAAATATAAAGTCTTACATCATTCATGTGCAACTTAATATTAGACTGAACTTGGCACTGGATTATGGTATTAGTTGATCCTGCAGATAAAATCCAGGATTTACTATTTCATGTAAAAGCTTTGCTTCTTAGGAGTCACTATCACTGGTAACAAGTGAGTAGGTTAATCAGTAGATCTGGCTCAGGTTCCTCAGGGATCATTGTGTCACATATTATTGGGGTTATAACACAGCATGTTCAGCTTGATGTTCTCGTCCCAGTGGCGTAGCAGCAGGAACAGCTGCCTGGCGGCTCCCTTCAGCCCTGCCAGGTCCACTCCCTCGGGCAGCTCCTGACAGCGCAGCCATGAGTCCGCTTTTGCTGCCACCAGCTCCCACTCCATGAAGAAGCCAGCACAGCGGTGCTCTAGCCAGGCGAGAGCCACTGCTGTGGCCCAGCTTGAGCCTTCCAGGTCCTCTTGAGCCAACTGGCTGCTCCCCTGGAGGTCAGCTGGCTCTCCCAAAGAGCCTTCACATACATCTGTCTCTGATCCGCGACCACTATCTGCCTGGCCGTGGCTCTGGCTCGGAGAGGGGCCAACAGATAGCTCCAGGGAGCCCTCCTCGGAGCTCGGGAGGTCAGGGGGTGAGGTGACAGGGTCTCTGTCAGACAGGTGTCTTCGACGAAGCCGTGCTTCCAGCATCAGGGGAGTGTCATCTGGAGTGTGGTGGAAAGGAGGTGCACTTGGCTTGGCAAGGGAGCAGGAAGAAGGAGAAAAGGTAACATGGTGACTAGTAGGAGCACCAGAAGGCTTGGTAGCGGTGGATAAAGATGGAGCACTGGGAGATGTGCAGCGGAAGGGCGGGCTGAGGCTGCGACGGTGGAGGCTGTAGGGTGAAGCCCTCTTCAGGCGGTCTAGGGGGATCTGGACACAGTCAGAGTAGATCTCTGTCAGAAGAAAAGCTCCTGATGCCAACTGCAGACGCACCTGATTTGACACCATATAGACACAAATTAATAAATGTGCACGCTTGTGTGAAGGTAAATATATATGTTGGAAGTGTCTGCACAGCTCACCAGGGGCAGGTAGTCTGGAGCTTCAATTTCAGGTCGTTTCTCCGTCTCTGCAGACAGACAGTGGGACTTGAGAGGAACCTGCTTTCCTGATGAAATAGAGGACCTGAGTCTGCCCAGTGGAAATCTGGAATACACAGAAAGAACATATATATGGAATATATACATTTGGATGTAGACAGCCCTCACAGAAAGGAGCTTTCTCTCCAAAGTAATTCAAGCACAAACACTGCCACAAAAGGATGAGTGGCACAAGTTTTAAAGCAGCTTGAAACAAATAACAGACCCTCAAAGAGACCAAAATATCTGTTCCCAAACTGTAGGTGCATCATTCAACGTGAAAGTCTTACCTGGCACCAAAAAAGCTCTCCATTGACTTGCTCTCAATAGATCGCTGTGAACGAGTGCATGGGGCACCTGTTATTGTTGGGGCTGTAGCAGAGAAGGCACTGCCTCCTACACCTGAGACGGCAGTGTGGAATAAAACAAACAGTGTTATTTCATCAGCACAGTGATTAAAAGATGTTCCCTGGCTGTGTTTAAAGGCTCAGTTCACCCTTTACATGACATGACAAAAAAAACAACACATTTTTGTCTTTGCTGTACACGTTTTTTAGAATTAGCCCCTTAAAAAATGGTTTGCAGTGTATTTTGTGGATGAATGTTTCCAATGCTTCTGGAAAGAAATGTTGCTATTGAAGTACCGTGCTGGGAGCACCACAAAGAAAGTCCATACAGTTTTGTTGTGCTGGGGCAAAGGCAGAAACCTGGGTCAATGAAACCAAAACTATCTGCATGGCTGGATGCCACTAGGGGTGAGAAACAGGTTTTTTTTCTAATTTGGGTGAATTGGTCCTTTGAGAACAACCTCAGTGGTTGCGTATGTGTATACTTTAGTTAGGGGAGAGCAGCTCTGATTTCTCTCCTTCCATACAGACACACCTGGACGTTTGCACTGCCTTTCTGGTCAGATGCCTCTAACCTTGAGACTGATACTACAATGTTTCCACTGATCGAGACGACTGTAATACTTACTAGAGTCCCAGGATGTAAGGCTACAGGGTGACGCAGGAGTGTCATCTCTGTCTGAGAGATACAAAGATTGTTGATGACCTAAAGTCTTGACAGCAGAAATGGGTGGTGGTATCTGTTAGCCTGTTGTACCTGTAGAGTTCCAGGTATCCTCGATCTCTTCACTGTCTCCACTGGTGCGCCGCCTGCCCAAACCAACAGAATAGGCTCTCTGCCTGCGACTGCCAGCCTGGACACTCCGCCTGTTCCCCAAATGCACCCCTAAAATCACACACACACACACACACACACACTGTTTTCTCAGATATTATATAATTACTTTTCAGACTGGATAGTACTCTCTGTCACAAGTAGACTACACTTTATATGTAACATCGTTGTCTCTGTGTGTGTAATAAGTCACACCTGTGTTTTGGGCATCCATGCTGTCTGGCAAGCCTTTGTTGGGATTGCTATCAGTGGTAGTGAAGGCTGTGTACATGCAGATGATGTTACAATGCTTACTGGTCTGGATAGCCTTCATACGGTATCGCTTTGCTGAACCTAGGAAACAGTAAGGGGTAGAAATACGCAGGAATAAAAATGTTCAGAACCTGGTACAAAAAATAGCTAATTTCCACAGCCTGGGCTGCTGTAGAAACACGGTGGACTCCATGCATGAGGACAGGCTCCCTTTGTAGATGTGTCAATCAATATGATTTAAATTAAGTGTCAACAGATCAGCGAGATAAGCATCTGAAGTCAAACCTCACCATGTCCAAAGTCGCTCTCCTTCTCGGCCATCTTCTCAAAGTCCCTTATAACTGAGCGAGCAGTCAGTTGGTGAATGATCTCCTCCCATGGTTCCCCTCCTCTTCCTTCTTCCCCTCCTCCTCCACATCCCTCAACTGCTGGTGTCTCCTGGCCCTCAGGGGTCCAGAGGTGTCCCAGGTCCACAGTGACCTCCCAGGACATAGGTCTGCCACTCAGCATGCCGTGAATAAGGGAGCGGCACTGGCCCGGCGGGGGATCCTCGGGGGGAACAGCAGTAAAGAGGTACTCTGGGTCTGTGAAGCTGTCCCAGTCCAGAGGAGAGGCAGGGAACAGGAGTCCATCTGAGGGTCAGAGTCAGAGAGAAAGAGCTAGGAATTTGTTAGAGGCAAGGCAGGAAGGATAATCCTGCTTTTCTTAGCACTAAAGCTTACTGGAGTCAGTGAGGCTTCTGTGGGACAGTGTCCCTCTTGATGGGGGCTTTGTCTCCCCATCGCTTTCCTCCAACTTCCCTCCCAGTGTTTGGTCAAAGGAGACCCTCTCCAGAGCTCTCCTCAGGCGATGCATCTCCAGCTCGCCCTGGGGTGACGAGAAACTCCTTGCTGCCATGGTTGAACGGGCCAGTGCTTTGTGTCTCCTACGACACTCCTCACCTCCATCCAGACGCCCACTCCGGCTGTCAAACTGAAAACCAAACATGTTCAAAAGTTGTTAGGCCTATTATTAGGCAGTATGTCTAAGATTGAAATACATTAGAGTGATCTGCTACTTCTGGTATTGTGTGGTACTGTGTATTTGTGATATTTTGTACATTCCAGGGGTAATGAAGTCCTGTGATGTACCTCTGTTGTGTGCCTGAACTTTTCAACAATCCTCAATAATGACTGTCAAGTAAGAGTCACAAAGCTAGAGGTTACACCCCTCTCTCAAAACATGTCTTGTGGCTTTATTGTGTTTGGTTTATTGTGTCGGTGGATAAATTGGTATCTTTCATTTTCTACAATGGATTGCTCCCACCATTATTGTTGCAGTTTGTCATAAAGAAGTGGGCAGAGAAAGAAAAAAAAAGATCTTTGATTCACAGGACTGATAGACGAAAACATTTTATGCTGTCAAACTATTTTGTAGCGGGGGTGGAGGTATATTTTCATGACTTGTTGCATCTAAGTTATGGCAGCAGGACCACAAAAAACGTCTTTAGGGGGATTCTGTTACCTTTTCTGGCCTGTTGTCAGGGGTTTGAATCTCTGAGAGATTTTGTTGCCACGCAGAGTCTGCCCAGCGAGACAGGGATGACCTTTGTTCCGGAGCGGGCATCTTTTCAAGGCCTTGGGGGAGAGAGCCTGTATCCAGCACTGAACCAGAGGAGCGAGGGTCAGGCAGAAAGACACCGGTTGCAGAGTCAGAGTTGGACGAGGCATGTATGTGTGAGTGGGACTGTGTTTGTAGACTCCGCTCGCTGCTGAGGGAGCAGCGAGTGAGGACGTACTGCTCCTGGATATAAGAGCTCTCCTGGATCCTCCTCCTCACGTCACTGGACCAGTGCAGCTCCACACCTAGAGACGATAAAAGCTAAATGTCAGCCACTATGGCATGAGGTGTCCAGTTTCAGATTCTGCATACTCGGTATATATTCACTGCAAGATCCACTGATGCATGACAGACCTGGGCTGGTGCCAGGTTCTGTGTCTCTGGCACATGAGAACTCAGAGGAGATTTCTCTGGAAATCTCTCTCAGTGCCTCCTCCAAGTCGGTGCCATCTGCACATGTCACCACAGGCATTAATTCAGAGGCAGGAGGAGGTGAAAGTTCATCATTTGACTGGCCAAAAACTGAACCCGTGGAGCCACGATGAACACCTTTAAAGCACCGTCCCTGAGACTATAAAATAAGACAGTTAGATTAGATCTGTTTTCCTACGCAGACACAAACATACTTTTAAATAATGTAGTACACTCTAGTAGTACCTCTGTCTTTTTTGCTTTGAAATTCGTCATATCATATAGGGTGCAATATCCTATCAGACGACTCCCAGGGTAGAGAGGAGGGATTTCATTGGGTGAAAGAAAAGCCTCCATGTTTTCCGGCAGGTACCAGTCAATCCGCACATCAGTCAGCACAGGTTCAAAGGCCTTTTTCAGAGACTTGATCAACTGGGGATAAAGATTGTAAGTGCAGCTGTCAGATAAATCTAGGAGAGTAAAAAGTATAGTATTTCCATCTGAAATGAGGTGATAAGTAAAGCAAAAGTACCTCAAAATTGTACTTACATAGAGTACTTGACTAAATTTTGTCCACTGCTAGCAGTACTAAAGCTGTATATATTTACCTCCCAATGTAAAATTCTGCTTATAATTTTTCTGCAGTTCATATTTTCTCCAATAGGTGCTGCAATGGTACTGACCTTGGGCTGGAGTCTCTCCTCGTCATCCAAGAACTCTGTCGTCCCTCCTGTCAGTTTGGCGACGCCCTGCAGGAGTCTCCTGCAGGCTCGGGGACCAAGGCCCAGGCCAAAGCATCTGCAGAGGTGATTCAGTACATCTATCAAGTTTTTATCACATCCCCTGAGAAAACCGAATTATGATACCACAACTGTTATGTGAGAATTATCTTCACTTTCGACTATTCCAGTGTGGTCTTTGATGCACTGCCTGCACTATGCAGCAAATCAAGTACCAGCCTCTCCCAACAACTCAGACTTGAATAAGTATCTGTTTGTGAAAACATAAGGGTATTCAGAGACTTCCATGAGTCTCAGGAAGGAGAAAATTTGGAGTCATCAAACAGACAAAACTGTTTTTGTTATTTGTCTAATTGAGAATTTGAAAAGAGCAGGGGACAGAATAACTGAAAACACAACATGACCAAAATACAAGACAACAAACGTGTAAAAGGTGTGGAGGGACAGCCAAAATACAGTGGAGAAAGTCACTCCAATAGCAGAATACTAATGAGAGATAAATGGAGTTATTGTACATTGCTGAAGGGCCTGGGGGGAACCGGAGGGGCGTGACTCTTACTGCAGAGGAAGGCACTTAACTGGATTACTGGGCGGGGCTGAAAAATACCTCAACCCTTTTCTTTTCTTTCTTTCTCCACAGCGCTTTGGTCTCACATCTTCAAGATGGCCATTTGCTTGTGTCCCCTCTCTTTCTGTCTGTTTCTCTCTTCCTCTCTATCCTCTCCCATGGTGTCTCTGTCATATTTATCACCTTGTTCTGCCTGCACTCCACTCCTCTCTGCTTCCTTGTCACACTCAGTGATTTAATGTCCTATCACATGGCAGCCTCAGAATAAATCTTTGTTAGCAGTACACAAATTAAAGTCCATTTTGTACATGTTTTTTGCCTCATATTAGATATCCATTTCTTTGTGCCAAATATCTAATTGGTGGTTTACTTTCAGCTCAGTACCTGCCAGCACATGTGTTTCTGCGGACCAGCTCCAGCACTTTAGCCACATTGCTGATGGATCCATCTGTGATGATGAAGACCTGACGAGGATATGAGCGCTGCATGGGCTGTTGGTACACCCAGGACAGCGCCCCCAGCAGGTTGGTACCTCGCATGTCGGCTCTCATCCTCTGGACGTACTCATATGCCTGCATTAGAGTGACCTGTGTGGATGCGGAGAGAAACAGAGGAGGAAAGATGCTATCAGATCTACAGTAAAGCTGGGAGAGGCAAGCATCAAACAACACCTGTCCAACTGCATGACGTCGCCTTTGCAAACATACACCTATGTTGTCGAGATAAATTCACTGTTTGATATCAGATGCCCCAATTACCCTGTGAGGGTAGCAGAGAGTTGAATCAGTGTGTCTCTAATAAAGCGAGAGCAAACATACACACATTAGCACCTGCTTTAAAACCCCCTCAAATCTCACCGTGAACAAACATGCCTGACAGGAGAGGAGATGGAGGACATGTCCTGCCTTAGTGAAAATGCATGAAAGGTCACCATATGGTCGGGAGTATGTGCAAAGGCTGTTTGTCCTTGCAGCCCCTGGTCTGGATAAAACCTGATACTCTGCTACTAAGGCAACCCAAAGAACTGACCTATTGCCTGATTAGATGGTAGACAAAATAGAACAGGTAGTCCTATGTGGTTGAAAAACATCTGCTTTTAGGGAACACGATCCCATTGCTCCATGTGCCAACTTTCACTGAAAACACTTCATATGTAATGAAGAATAACACGATTTGTTTAACAGAAAATCCTTAAAACAAGACAGATTCAGATAATTATCTATCCTAAACAAAGTCATTGTGTAAAGCTAACATCAGTGCTGAGCTTGCTGGAGGTGAACAGAGGCTTGATGGTGGTGCCGAAGCCCACGATGTTGAGCATGGTGCCCGAGGGGAGACTCTTCAGTGCCACCACCATGGCTTCCTGTGGAAAGAAGAGGAGATAGACAGGATGGGGCCAGATCAATGTATCTGCTTAAATCTACCAACAGCACTCTGGTTCATTGGTATATTTTTATCCCGCCTGTAGCTCACCTTCACACGACGGATGTTGGTGCCACTCATACTACCACTGCGATCCACGAGGAACAGCAGCTCTCTGGTGGCTTTGTGCAGCTCCAGAGGCTCTGATAGCAAGTCGGGGCAGAAGTTCAGCATCAAGACGGGGCTGTTCAGAATGTCTTTGTGGTATCGCTTCCTCACGAACTCCAGCTGCAGGAGCCCAAGTGGAACTTTAGCATGTCAGTTTGTGGCACGTGTGAGACATCAGTAAAGCAAGTGTGAGTATCTACTGACCTTCCTCTCAGGTTCTGAATCCTTGCGAGTGCAGCGAATGAAATCACGGCGTGAAGAGATCTGCTGCTCATACTGGATGAATGAGAGCCTGCCTCTCTCCAATATGACCAATGGGCTGTGAGGTTCTGTGGAACAGTTTTGAGTCACATTCAATTATCAGGGGAAAAAAATGACACAACAGGGAAGGGGAAAACCATTGGGACAGTTTTCAGTCGCTCACCGCTGAGGTGCAGAATGATCTCTATGTGTCTGTCGTATGGATGCTCCTGTGCCAAGGTGATGTAGGTAGCAGAGGCACTTTGGGCACTGGGGTCTGCATCTGCCCTCAGAGCGTGAGTGGGACTCTCCAAGCCTACAAATCAGTTCAGGAAAAAACAGGACAAAGTGAGAGTTTTCATAGGGTTTAATGTGTTTTTAGCAGTGGCTTTTTTAGTGAAGATGTATCAACACCAGTCCTGCAGACTCTTTCAGAATTTGAGCATGCTTTTTCAGTTTCTACAGCACATACCACTGGAAGAGAATAAGTTTTCCTTGTGTCCCTTTTGATTTTGTGTTCTGGCTGTGTTTGGATTCAGGCCCTCTCTGTAAACCCATTGATTTTATACTGTAATGAGATTGCCCACTACTGCCCACTGTGGCGTGGTTCACTGACTCAAAGATATTTGAGGAAGAAACGCAGTACCGGCCAGCAGGCAGGCCCCTCTGACCAGCAGCTGGAAGTTGAGTTCATAGGGTGCCAGGTTGGCAGCTGGACTGGTGAAGATGGCATGGGCACACTGCTGCTCTGAGTCGAGAGCCCGGTCTTGTTTTCCTGAGGCGGCACCGAAACAGCTGGTTGGTCTGAGGAGTAGAACAACATACAGCACTCGGTCCTTACTGCGTCTAATTTACTGATATGTACATTGTCTGGTCAAATTGTGTTGCTACAGTTAGTCCAAACGTAAATACCCATTTTCTTCAGATTTCCCCTCATTTTCACTCTTGCTGGAAGTCATCTGGCCAGTGACGATCGGAGTAAGCAATGTTGGGTAGACAATACGGATTGCTCCATTTTCTAATGTGGGGAGTTCTAACGTGGTGCTTATGACAACGGACACGATATCCATGGGACCAATGACGCCTGTGCCCACAATGAAGGTGGTTCTTTCAAGGTCTTCGTCCAGGATGAGATGTCCTAAAGCAGAAATACAACATTTACTCACATCATGAAACAATTACTTGTACATTAGAGTCCAGTGCTTGCTGAAATGTAGATGTCTCTTTCCATGAATCCCACAAGAGATTTATTAAATCAAATTTAAATCGGGGATGAGAAAAGTTAAAAGACCACCCTCTCTCCAGCAAAAAAACAACAAGAAAGCTTAACTTTCCTTCTTTTCTGACCTCATAGTCTGTTTTGTGCAGTCCCAAATAAATTCATTCATGCCTTGAAATGAAAATAACCCAGTGCTGTGTAAGGGTTACTTGAATCTGTGTGGTGTTGGTTGTATGGTTGAAATTACTCCATGCACATGATATCACTGTTTCCAATAAAATACTACGCACTTCAAGTTGATTTATGCTTGTACTAAGTGAATGCCATTTCACCATTAGGCAGACAGCCAAATCTATTTGCCTCCCTTGTCTGTCCTCTCTTCCCTCAGTGAGGTTAAAACGGGACAAAGAAGGGACTTACTGCAGTTATATTTACATTCATGCAGAAACCAGATCATTACAGCAGCAGACCACAGTTCAACCAGTGGTTGAAATGACTTGCAGTTCTGCTGCTTTATAGACCAAATTACATTTTTTTTATCTATGAGCAAAACACAGGAAGTCTCACCAGCTTTAATTTTCTAAACTGAAAGCTAAATGTGTAGTATATCATGAGTTTTTGGAATCATATCAGATAATTATACAGGCATAAGATTTCTTTCCTTTACAGTAATCTTCCATCCTCCCTCCTCACCATTGGTGCATTGCATGTCGAGGCTGGATCCTCCACAGCATCCCCACTCCCGTCCATTTCCACAGGGACCTTCAAATCCAGATCCAGGGCACCAATCCAAACAGCAGTCCTTCAATTTCCCTCGGTTCTGGATCTGGACCCCCACCAACCGGCCCGCAATCACAGCCTCAAAGCCCACCACGACTTCCTTTTCCCCAAGAGGGTACACGAACACACCTAGATGTTTGTCACACAAAACAATGAGTTTAGACTTTACCAAACCACAGAACATTTAACATATTTAAAAAAACAATAGATATTTTTCTTAGAGCACGATAAAGATCTGCTTTGGCATTTCCAAAGTCTCTAACTTCGTTTGACGTTTTCACTGTAGCTGCTTTGGACATAACCATCTGCCAAATGAATTTGCTGTGATGGCTCTCATGCTGACACAGCAGTTTTTCAAAAAATGTTTCAAATGTTATTGTTATTGATATTTTTGTCATTATTGTTATTTTTTGGGGCTCTTTAGCCTTTATGATAGAGACAGCTGAAGGTGCGATAGGAAAGGGGGCAGAGAGAGAGAGAGGGGACGACATGCACCAAATGAGCCACAGGTGGGAGTCGAACCTGCAGCCACTGTACAGGACTGATAGCCTCAATATTTGGGGTGCACACCCAACCAACTGACCAATAGGGGCGCCTGAGCATAGATCGAGTTGAATTTAAATGGGACGGTTTGTTTAAATGCAAATGTTCAGTGGTGTTCCTCCAGGGTCAATCCTTATCCCTCTACTGTTTTCAATTTACTTGTGCTAAATGCAGACATCACAAAAAATATTGTTTTGAGGTTGAATAAAGAGGGCTGTCTAGTTATTTTTCTTCCGACTCAAACCAGGCCCTAGATTTCTCACAAAATGTAGTTCAGTTCAACTTGCTCTAAGAGTGTATCATCCCACCACTCACCTTCTACAGACTCTATGTCAGCATTGGCATAGGTAAGGTATGCGGTGATGCCCAGGGAACAGCCGTTTGCACACGACTTGATGCAGGAGGCCTTGAGTAGCAATGGTTCCCAGGTAGAGCAGTTTCTCAGTCCCACCATCCTTCCCGGGCAGCAACAAGCCTCGACTCTGCCGGTTGCATGAGAACACAGGTACACTGAAATGGTCTGAGTAGACGGGAAGAAGAATATGTGAGTGTGCATCTAAATTCCCTCATTTTCCATTCGTGGCTCAATCACAGTAATCTTTGTAAATCAGACCTGATTTTTCCTGCATTGATTAAAAGCGTCTAAAATGTCTATTGGTGTCACATTTATATGTATATATACCTGCCAGATATTTATTTATATGTATCAGCTCTTGGAAATGCTATCTCCTGTCCTCAGGCTCTTAGCAACCAACTGTGGTAGTTTGAGTGTAAGAGGCTTGGTCAATTATTAACATTGCAGGTCAGCACTTACTACATTATCCATCATGCCTAACATATGTAATCAGTCGTCTACCCATATGCAAATCCATTTGAACTTAGCACAACTGTCTTACTCTGAGTCAACTGCGACGGTAGGATGGTAAGAAACGGTAGACTATAGTCTTTGCTATACGGGATAACAAACACCCAACTAATCCCACTTTGGTTCAGAGCTTCCATTTCTGTAACTCGAGGTGAATGCAATAATTCTTCATGATTGACTTCTTAATAAGTTTAAGTGCGGCAGGTGCAGAGACCAGTGCGCAAATCACAGCTTAGTGGATGGTAAACTGCAAAAAACTGTGTGTGTGTGTGTGTGTGTGTGTGTGTGCGTGTGCATGTGTGTGTGTCTGTGTATGCATGTGTGTTTGTGTATGCACACGTGGGCATTTGTGTGCGTGTGTGTTTGCTGTGGTCCATGTAATGGTTTTTTCACATCTACCTTTCTAACAAGATCAACAGTCTCCATCTGGCTACCGTGCTCTCAGCTCATAACAGGCAAATAAATGCCTGGTTTGTTAAAGTAGGGCAAACTGATGCTGTCACAATACAAACAAAAGGAAAAGTACAGCACAGCACCTCTCTGCACACTGCTGAGACTCAGAACTGTGCTCAAGCTGAAGAATAAGTCTGAAAGACTGTCTGTTCAGCTTTGTCACAGGAAAAAGACAGATAAGGACTTCTTTACACATGAATGAGTCGTGTGTGTGTGTGTGTGTGTGTGTGTGTGTGTGTGTGTGTGCGTGTGTGCGTGCATGTCTGGTTTTAATTAGAGTGTATCAACATATGGTAACCTTGTAAAGCTCCATTTGAAACTTAAATGTACACATTTACAAAATAAAATCTGAAAAACGTTCAGTAACACATTTTGGCACAAGTTGCTGCAGTAGCTGTTGTCTCAAGAATAAAGCTTTGAAAGTAAATCCAGATGTTACAGAACGACAACTCTGCATTTCCTCTGTGAGGTTTAATTATTCCGTCTGGGGTTTTGCAGTCGCATATCTGGCAAAGAGTTAGCTCTGGGCAACACTGCAGTCATCCCCTTATGTCAGTTACAAGCTCCAGATAACAAGCAAAATAATCACCCAGGAACACTTACTGTACTGTTCAGTGCAGTGTCTGATAATTTGCCTCTGTGTCCAGTCTCTGCATCACTCCACCATCACATCTGCTCGCGGGTTTCCCAGTGATACAAGGGTAGGACTTTTCCTGGTAACAGATACTGCTCGCTCTCTCTCTCTCTCTCTCTCTCTCTCTCTCTCTCTCTCTCTCTCTCTCTCTCTCTCTCTCTCTCTCTCTCTACAAATCCACCAGTTGCCCTATAAGGAAAACAATCATTTAACAGAGTACAGTCATATATTCAGAGATATGATATCACAACTATAGCTCAATAGAGTATCTGGGATGAAAATTTATATATATTAACAGATTGTTGCATGCATAGACTATCATGACACATCAAACCAAAATCTTGAGTAACTACATAAAATGTATTTTCTGCATCAGACAAACAGTAAATATGAATTAAAATGTCCATTTTCAGCAGACCTGGAAATCTCACTGCTGTGATCAATCACCAACATACAGCTGTACACTAACCTGCATTTCCTGCTAAGTGAAATGTCATCTGCTTACCTGCTCTGACCTGAGCCACAGTGCTGATCAGAAACTATGATCCTGAACCTGCTGTTCAGGCACAAGCTAACACACAACGGTAAGCGAGGCAGAGCCTGCTTTTCATCCAGACAATTGGCTGTGATGGTAGCAGCACCATAATTCATGGCTAATGGCTCAGCCAGAGAGGGGAGGGAGGGTGATGTGCTCTGCCTCTTCCAACAGGTCAGTCAGACAGCAGCAGCAGCAGCAGGCGTGGGTAGGTGAGACCAAAGATGCAGCAGCTTTTCGTCCTCTCCATTTTAATGGGTCCAGTGCTACCACATAAATAAATAAACAGTAAAGGTACATTTCAAAAATAAATAACGAGAACGTGCAGTATGGAGTGGCAAGTAAGTAATAATGAGACATATAAGCATGACTATTCTGCTGTGTGTTGATTTCTTCATATTCTTAAAATATAAGGAATTACTATGTTAAACAAAGAAGAAATTACTTTTCTTATGTTATTGTTTGCTTCTCAAGTTATTACTATGTAACATTTAATCTATAGACAAGTGTTTGGAATATAATAAAGCAAAATAATAACAAAATAAAAACAGTCATTTTAATCAATTTGTTTAAACGTGAGTGAGCAGAGTTACACTGATTAGTGAAAGCATGACAGCAGTAATTCATTATATTTTAAGAATATGAAGAAATCAACATGCCTATATGTGTCATTATAGCTCACTTGGCACTCCATACTGTATGTTCTCATATATTTTTAAAATGTACCGTTACTGTGCATCTGTTAAAATAGGCTGCTGTAATGAGCGACAAAAAAGTGCTGGGTCAGTAAGAACCGAGGACACAAGACTGTTTGTTTCATTTAATTTTTTCCATCATTATTTGGCAGAGTGCTTGCAGGGGTGTGTGTGTGTGTGTGTGTGGAGAGAGAGAGAGAGAGAGGGAGAGAGAGAGAGACGAATCTAATCTGTGTCCCATGCTGCCTCCATGTGGCCTTTTACATGTCCTATCTATTTAAGTTATGTCACAGTAAACAGCCTTTACATGATCATCTTTCCCGTTAACTTGTGAGACATTTTCCATCCTATTGATTTCATCACATTCAAGTCAATCACATTCTTCACACCTGTCAGTTTTATACTGTTCCTGCCTGCTGAAAAGTCAGAATCAGTATTGAAAAGGCTGCTGAGTAATTAACAGTAAATGCATTGAAAAGTGCAAAGAATGTTATTTGATGTTGCTGCAGGTTTTTTTTTAAATAATGTATTTCCAATTGAATATATCTGTCTTAGCTATAGCAAAATAACTTTTACAAGACAACAATATAACTAAGGTTAATAGTTGAACCAAGTTAAGAAAGTAATGGTAAATGAACTAAGAATGTGGTTAATTAGCAAACAAATGTAGTCACAGTTAAGTTAGCCAGGTTAACTACAGTTCAGCATTATTCAGCTGACTCTAAGCATAACAAGGAGCTCGGAAAGGTTTAATTGATCTAGGAGAAGAGCTTGAACATATCAGGCTGTTTGTCGAAGGAACCAAAGGCTCAAACCCCTGTTTTCACTCTGTTTAGCATCCATGCATTCAACAGCTGCTCATGTAAGCTCACAACATGCAGGATATTGCAGTTTCAGCAGAGGAGGATGACCAGGCTGGACTGCAATTCTGTAAAAGGAAAATTTCAATTTTGTGACACTAGATGTCAGCCTTTTCAAGTCAGCTGCAGCACGTCAGTAGCGCACTGTCAGCACTTCATGTAGTTTCTTCTGTTTCTGAATTTTCAGCTGTCTGACAGTCCAAACAGAGGCTATATTTAACTTGTAGATTAGGTGCACAGCAAGAGCAACGGTGATTCTCATTTACAGCTTTCAAAGACATTTCATTGCCGATTTGGTTGTAAAGGTGGAACTGCACATAATAACATCATGTAATGTATTTTTCTGTTCCGACTGATTTACGTAACAGTCCATTTTTTAGTGTACAAGTTTAGCTCACAGGTTTCACACTTAGTGTACAATTCCTCCCATTTTTGCCTTTACATTGCCTGACTTACATATTCTCTATTCTAAGGTTGCCCCAAACATTAATGGACAAACCAGAGCTGGTGAGTGTTTGGAAGCTGGTGGACTGGTTGAGTGTGTTGGTGTGTGTACATGGAGGCTGGACAAGTGAAAACAACAGCTGGACATACTGTGGGTGCGGGAATGTTGCATCAGAGGAAGCCGAATTTCAAGAGTTTGCACATACTATTTAAAGAACACTTTTTGCTCTGTACTTGCAGCATCTTGCTGATTGGACTCTAACAGAAGACAGTTTTGGGTGGCAATGATCTCCATTATGTATAATTATGCATCTCAGCCTTGCCATAGAGTACAGTTGTATATAACAAACAAATGGTTGACTCATTGTGTTTCTGTTCATTGTGGCTTCAGGTGCAAAGAGTGTGAGGCTGTGTTTTAACCTCTAGTGGGTGGATAGCATGAACAAGAGCAATGAGGCCTGCTCTAATGTTTTACAGCACACTGAGAGACACATTTTTTCACCTGGCCTTGCTGCCTACAGGTGAGGTACATCCACCTGTAAACGTGGAATAGTTCCAATACATCTACTAAACAAAGCCTGAAAGAGCAAAGGGACAGAATGGGATGTGGACAGTGTGGGGATAAAGTGAAGGTTTTCACCCCTCAAACTTAGCTCAAAGGTCAAAGATGCAGCCTGTCAGCGTCACTGACCATCAAAGCATCATTTTGTGAAGGGGGTCTACCCCATGTTACCGCTGGGTGGAGGAGACAGCCAGGACCCTTCTTTTTGTTCATGAATAAACAGATATGAACTGAACTTCAGCACTACAGCAAATTTGAGTTAAAATCAAATTTAATCCAATTATAAAATACAACTTAAAGTCCTTCCTGCTACTTGTGATTGAATTGTACAAAGTGATTTCATTCAATAAAAATGTAACATGACAGGACAAAGGGCCTGTGACGATAGATGATCGTCATTGTTCTAATTATTATGGACTTAATCAACCACATCATCATTATCACTCCATTTAGGTAAAGTGGATATTTCATTATTGAACAGTTGGTGGTTAATGTGCATTTAATGGCAGTTATGAGATTGTTGAGGTCATAATAGATCTAATTAACAACATGGATAACAATGACCCAATACAGGCCTGTGCAGACGAGCTGCTCTTGCCTGACTATTGTCAGGGGGTTCAAGTGTCTGTCTGTGTTGAAATGTTGGGAACCTTTTCTCTCTTGCGTACCCCACTGACCTAGATTTCAATTGTTTTCTGGCTGAGACAATGGGAGAAATGGTTTCATAACTGAACACAATACCTGGGTGTTATTCAACACGATTGTTGTTAAGGTTCTCATTGTGGTGTGATTTTGTGCTGAGCGTTGTGTGTTTTCTTTATGTAACCTGCTCAAGCAGCCAGCCGGTGGCGAGCCAGTGCAGCCCACAATAAATCTCTTCTAGACGGTTCAACAGATGATTGTGCATTCACGTGAATTTCTGCAGCACAGCTCATCCAACCACTCCTGTTTCAAACAAAAGCACATTTCTTACAAGATTTGAAAAAGGTTTCCACTCTCCAAAGAAATACTTCATTGTTATAATCTGGGAGACAAATATGTAATTTAGTGGCTCACTAAAAATTAAGGACAGCTGCTCCCTGGGCCTGAAAAACAAAATCACATTGGGTATGAGCTACATTCGCCCCTGACTATTTAAAGTCCCCCTACGCACTGGTGAGGTTTCGAACTTGGTCCAGAATTGAGGATGATAATCTATGTACCATCCTGCACTATGGAACTCAGATGAGACTTAAAAATAGCTTACATCTGGTGTTATACAACTTTTCAGTTTTGGCACCTTTCAGACAAGGAGCAAATCAAAGTGCTTCACATAAAGCAAAGAAATGCAGTCGAACAAAATGAAACACAATAATACAGAAAATGAAATCAATTAAATAGAATAAAATGAGACAGAAAAATTCTATTATAGGATAAAAGATCAGAAATACAGCTATAGTGCAGCTACAGTGCAGTAATAAGATGCCCAAAATTCAATAAAGGACCTAAAAGGACAGTAGAGGGATTAATAAACCAAAGGCACAGAGGAACAGCAGAGGTTTGACTTAGATTTAAAACTGGCTTAAGATGATCAAGAAGTTGATTCCAGCAGCTAAAAGCGGCTTCACACTAAGTGGTTCTGACTCCAGGCGATACCAGTTTGTGGCTTTCTTTGAGGAGCTGAAAAACCTGCTGGGTTAACATTCATCAAACAGATCAGAAAAGTATTTTGGCCTGAGGTGGTGAAATCATACCAGCAACGCTCACAGACACACAATGCACCTAAATTAGTGTTGTATTGAGGGCAAACCCACATAAACTGTGCCATTAATTAAAGAGCAAACTTCTGCTCATTGTGATTATTTACAATATATTTACAATGTTATTGCTTAAGATGTAACCAAAGATGCTAAAGTATAAGAGGCGCACAACCTTTTGTAGCCACTGCTGGGAAAGAGTAGATAAGGTGGAACATCACCGTTTGTAGTGATAGAAACAGGCAGGCGGCGGAGAAAAGACAGACAGAGTGCTCCATACTCAGTGGATGGATGAAGGAAGAGCGAGCAGAAGGCAAATTAATCAAAGGACATCAAAGGAAAACGGACTGAGGGAGGGAAGGAATGAAAGAGTGCCGCCCGTTTGTCCCATGCCGTTCCCGCTCCGCTCCGCCTGAGCCTGCTCTCAGATCTCAGGGCCATTGTGCCGCACGGGTGCATGGAGGGGGCTGGGGCACAATGCACACAACAAAACATACATACACACACACACACACACACACACACACACAAACAAATGTCTAAACGTTAAGCTCAAAAAGGAAGAAATATCATTTTTCGATCCTGCTAATCCTCTTTATTCTGTCCCTTTATTCTGTTTCTGACACCTTGCATTTGTACACCTGCTTGCATTATTTCACCATCAAATCATTTGAATGCACCAGAGTTGGCTGCACAAACCTAACATAAACACACAGTCACACACTCCCTAAACACGTACTCTAAGTTGTTGTCAGTGTGAACTCTGCCGTCAGTGCTGGCTTGTGGCAGCAGTGGACGGCTCTCTTTGATAATGCCCTGCTAGATTCAGCCGCCACTCTTTTTATCGTTCAGCCAGTTAGTTGGCTCAAAGTTGACTCCAATTTGTGCTTCTCCTTTGGGTTACCGGTCCGGACCATGCCCCTGTCTGATGCCTGCGAATGTACAGAACATTTTGTTTGTATCTGTTTTATACTTGGATCACTCTCTGCAGACATTTTTACTCTCCTTGAATATGTAGATACTTTGACATTACAGTGATCTGGACTAAGCAAACTTGCATTTCTGATTTTGACACATTACATATTGGCAGTTCTTGCATACAGAGCTGCCCCTGATCTCTATCTGCTTCGTTCATGTGTTGAAGAGTACTCATCTTCCCTCAGTAAGAAATCCTAGGTTTTAGTCACATTCAGCTTTAATAAGGCAGAGTGGTCACAATGCTTTTCACATTCACTGTAATGTTCTTTTACAGTTGTGTCTCACATTATGTTGTTGTTGTTTGAGCTGTAAATCTTAAAGGTGAAAGGCTGCAGTAACTACACACTTGAACGATTTAGATACATTATCTCTGTAATAACAAGACTCAGACATTTTGTCCAACAGTCACAATGTCAGATTTTCTTTCAGCAGTGACAGGAGACATCCAAAAAGTTGACAAGAAATACAAGACACTAAAACAAAAAAAAAAAAATGTTTTGATGTGTTCAATGAATGATTTCTTCCGGACTTTAAAAATACACCATGTTTATGAGCACTTTTTTTTTGCGGTATCTTTATGTAACAAAAGCAGAGTTCAGCAGAGAAAGACAAAAGTGATGTGAACTGACAATATTTTAATGGGGGGGATAAAAGACTGTAAGTGATCAATGGAGGCGGCGGCCAAGTGATGCCCGGGGGACGGCTTTGATGTGGGCATCCTCAGAGGGACGCCGGGGACAATGCCCTCTTTGAGGGGCATGCAGAATGGCAGACACTTCCCTCTCCCTCTCTCTCACTCTCTCACACTCTGTCACTCAACCTCCCTCCATCTCCTGCTCCTCGCTCCACTCACGCTGTGACTCCTCGGTTCAGACGCTCGTCCACGTCCCTCTCTTGCTCTACATCGCTCTACTCCAGTGTCACATCAGCCCATATCCTTATCTGCATAACTTTCTCCCTCTTCCTCTCACATTAATTAATTCAAACAACACCCCCTTCCCTGCCGCCCAGCCAATCACTCCGCCTTCCCGTTTTCCCCCCTCCCAATCTGCATCTCTCTCTCCCTCCCTCTGTCTCTTTCATAGAACCAAACCTCTTTGTAATGTCCAGCCTTGGCAAGTTGCGCCCGATTTGCTGTCACAGTCTTAATGAATTCATCTGTTTGTGTATTGGCCATGGGAGCATTTCCCCCTCCTCCCTCTTCTCCCTCTCTCCTATCCCCCCCCCACCCCACCCCCTCCCTCTTACTGGTGTTCCCCTGGGGACTCTATATATACCAGGGACCACTCCAGGCACCTATTGTTCCTCTAAGTAAACTTACAGACAGATGCCCTGCACCACAGTGTGGGAGAGAGCCCAAAGAATCAGGAGGAGGGAGACAGTTAGAGATCGCAGAGAGCAACCAGACAATAAGGACCTGGAAACACTGCAGGCTAGACTCATCTCCAGCACCTCTGCATCCTCCCAGCTCGCTCTGCGTGTCTCCTGCCTGTCCGCTTGCTGTCTCTGTGGAGTGGAGGTCTGATGTTCTGACATCATGCTGCTGCTGATATCACTGCTGCTTGTGGGACTCGACTGCTTGCTGGGAGCCCCGACAGGTCGGGAGGTCTACAGGATGCCCCAGAGTGCACTCAAAGGTAATTTTATTTCAACTTGTTTTTTAGTCTTTCTCAATTGTGGCAATATAGGTTAGGAGAAGTGATGACAGTTTGGAAATCTGATGACTGCGTTTTAAGCGTGTAGGCAAATCTTTCTTATAGCTTTCTTTTATTCATATCTTTTTTTTTTTTTAAATACACTACAGTGAGAACCCTGCAAACCAACACTGGTGATGCTGTGATTTTTCAAAAGCATCAATATCTTTCCAAGATTTAAGCAGGCAAAACACCTGATGATAGTCCTGATGAGATCGCTTGTGTCTTACCCTGACATAGATGACACGCGTTCAATTCCTAGGCTTTATTTGTTTTGCTATGGGCCTACTTTGTGTTTCAGCTGGATGATTAGTGATATGCTTGGAAACTTAACGTGATAAATGGTTGAGTGTTTCCCTGATGAGAGGCAGGTGTCTAACCTTAGAGGAAGTAGTACAACACATTTTATGATACTGTGCATTTCAGCATTCATCCTCATAAACTGTCTTAAGCAGGAAAGGACAGAAATATTTTCACTTGCATGTATGATCTCTTCTTCAGCCTACAGTGGTGTCATTTTTGCACTTTCTCAGGCAGACTTGTCACAGATTTACTGCAGAGGAACTTGTTTAATCCTGCAATAGAGCACAGTGGTGAGAGACCTCTGGCCCTCTCTAGTTGAAGTGCTGAGTACAGCAGAGCCTTCATACAACGGCTGGTGATGGCAATGTGTGTTTGGAGTGTTTAGAACAAGGGCTTTGGGGTCCCAGCCACCCCGGGACTGCCAGCCCGTGCCCCTACGGCCTGTCCCTGCCCGCCAGCCTCTGCCAGCTCAGCCCTGGCCTTCTAATTAAGTCTTCAATCAGCATTGTTGTTGTTAGTGGCCTATCCTGTGATGTTGTGCGGCACAGAGGGGGGCTGCCGGGTCGGCGGCCCGATTGATGTGTGTCAGCAGAAGCCTCACCAGCGCGCTGAGCGTGAGCTAGCCTCCCTAACATGCTGCCAATGAGCTCAAAGAGCAGCATGAGAAAAAGGGGGCTACTCAAACACATACCACAATTCTGCACCCGTTCATGCTAATGCTCACATACACACATGGTGTTCCCACAGCAGATGACGATGTTACGACCTGGGGGTGCTTCCTGTTTGCCTGTTTCCTTTCAAAATTCTAGTAATTTTTTCGAAATTAATTAAATGCAAATGTATTTGTCAAAAACCTGCTATCAGTCCAGTTTGCACTGAAGTCCAACCAACAGTGGATGTCAAGATTTTTTATAAAAATTCCTTGAATTTGTTTTTTAAGTTGTTGGGATTTCTTGTTACAGATTGGTCAACATATACACAATATACTATATACTGTATATATACACAGACACAATGTAATATAGTATAAATTATATCTGCATATCAGCCTGTCCAATATATTGGTCTGGTTCACTGTTCTATTCTGCCTTTTCAAACATTATCTCTCTTGCCTGTGTGTTCCTGTTATCTCCTGCAGCTCTGTCTGATCGTGGCACTGTGGTTCTGGAGGCAGCCATGGCTAGTGCTCTGTCCGCTCTTGAGCGTGCGTCATCTGAGAGGAGTCGGGCTGAAGCCGGCTGCCGGGGCTGTGTTCCCTGTTTGTTTCAGGACTGTGGACAGCTGTCTGGTTCGTGCTGTAAGTAAAATACAGTGCCTCTTGCCCTTTTCATTCTTGGGTCACATTGTCTCACACACTCGCCAAATAATGTTAGTATGCCTATAACTGTCATATCTCCTCCTCTTGCCCAACAGCGTCTCCTGCCAGTGCCTTATCAGAGCCCAGCTGTGATGTCATCAGTAAGGCCCAGAAGCTTCAGGATGAAGCTCAGCGGAGCTGGGCTCTGAGCCAGGCCTGTGCATACTATCAGCATCGCTGCCCGCCTGGTGAACTGGACAAGGAGAGCTGCATCAGGATCATGGGTGAGAGTTGCAGCGCCCGTGTCCTCCAGTGCAGCCTACTTAACACAATGCAGAACCTGGAACCTGCTACACAGACGCATGCACAGGGTGAGGGCATACGTGATCACAAAGAAGTTTTCATGCATTCATAGATTATCCTACTGTCTCTGTCAGTGAAGTCAGTGAAGAGGTGTGAGGCTCATTTGCACAGCTCCAATATTCAATGTTTGTCTGCAAGAAAAATCAGTTTTGCTGCCTTTTTTGACCATCAGTGTGTCTCTGTCCCAGCAGCAGTGTGTGGTCAGAGGTCGTCCATGGTGCAAAACATCACACAGCCTCGCTCTCGGATTGTGGGTGGCTCTCCTGCGCCTCCAGGCAGCTGGCCCTGGCTGGTCAACCTCCAGCTAGATGGTGGTCTGATGTGCGGAGGGGTCCTGGTGGACAGCTCCTGGGTGGTCACTGCTGCTCATTGTTTTGCCGGGTGAGTGTGCATCACTTTTTGATGCAACTGTAATAATATCTTTGATTTGACTATAGCATTTGAGATTGTTTTTTCTCCTCTCACTCCTAGTTTCTCTTATTGTTCTGACCTCCACAGCAGCCGTAGTGAGAGTTACTGGACAGCTGTGGTGGGAGAGTTTGACATCACCAAGACTGACCCTGATGAGCAGGTTCTCAAAGTGAACCGAATCATCCCTCATCCTAAGGTAACAATGTAATCAATCTAAATAATAGTATTAGTATTAGTACACTTCCTGGTCAAACCATCAAACAACCAGATCAGTCTTCAAGCCATTTAATCAATGAAACCTTCTCCACTTCCTGCAGTTCAACCCAAAGACTTTTAACAACGATATAGCCCTGGTGGAGCTAACATCCCCGGTGGTCCTGTCCAACCGTGTCACTCCGGTGTGTCTCCCCTCTGGCATGGAGCCCCCTACTGGCAGTCCATGTCTGGTGGCAGGCTGGGGGTCCCTCTATGAGGGTGAGTGGGAGATAATTGACATGGATTTTCACTTTAGAGGTATTTATAGATTAGATTTCTGCAAGCAAGATTAAATGATTATTGTTCCTTTTTGCGAGAATATGTGCTGTTTATGAAGACCGCAAGCTTGAAAATGTGGCTAAATATTTAAATCTAAAGGTACTCATGATATAACGAGGTGCATTTCTGTTTGCATTGTTCTCCACAGATGGCCCATCTGCTGACGTGGTGATGGAGGCCAAGGTGCCTCTGCTGCCTCAGAGCACCTGTAAGAGTGCCCTTGGTAAAGAACTGGTCACCAATACGATGCTGTGTGCTGGCTATCTCTCTGGAGGCATAGACTCCTGCCAGGTGGGAACTGTCTTCAGCTCAGAATTAGCATACCTTGAATTCACTGCAAAAAAAAAATCTGATGCTGGTTTTGTTTCTGATGCATTTTATCAAATTAGCCGACAGATAATATTTTTTAACGTTTGGGTTATTTTCTGTCATCTGTAGGGAGATTCTGGTGGCCCCCTGATCTACCAGGACCGAATTTCAGGTCGGTTCCAACTCTACGGCATTACCTCCTGGGGGGATGGCTGTGGGGAGAAGGGCAAGCCTGGAGTGTACACACGGGTGTCTGCTTTCTCTGACTGGATTCAGGCTGAGATACAAAGTGAGTTTAAAGCAATACTAAATCACCACAGAAACTCAAATACTTTGGGCGTACAGCATACGTCTTGTGTGTTAAAATACTATCTACAATACTGCAATCTGTACTTGTTTTTTTTTTTTTTTTTTTTTTTTAGAGTCATTTGGAAGCAGGGAGCCAACATGTCCAGAGCTTCTGAAGACAACAGAAATGACGGAGGAGGAGCAGAGGTCAGAGTTCAGCTCCCTCTGTCGCTTCTATACCCTGACCTGCCCCCCTGGTCAGTCTGCCAGCTCTTGCAGCCGAATGGCCGAGGACAAGTGCCTCACCCGCTTCAAGAAATGTCGTGAGTACTCAATTCAAAGTAATTCAAAAGCCCAACTTGATGGTTGTTGAACAGAAACTGCATAAACTCTTTATGTTGGTTTGTGGTTGTGCAGAGGTTTCTGATCTGTTGCTCACTCTTTGCCCCCTAGAGTTGCGTTCGTTCCTGCAGACCCTGTTGGACTTGCTCCAGAGGGCCGAGGACTACATCAGGGACAAAGTCGACTTGACTTTCTTCACCCAGACTCTGCCTCAGCTGGTGGAGCACATCTACAGCACAGCCTTCACCCACACCAGAGACAGGAGAGACCTAAGTCTGAGCCATGGTCTCACACAGATTGAAGGTACATGATTGACAGATTATGTTGTTCTTCTGTCCAATTTAAAATGTAAAGACAAACATGACAACATTGTACACTGCAAAATTCTGTTGTTGGTTACTCTTGTAATGCGTGTTTTTTTCTTTGCAGAACAGCTAGGTGGCGCTGTGGTGCCAACAGAGCAGGGTCCTTCTCCAGTTCCTCCAGCCTTATTCAGAGAGGTGGGGCCCTCAGTGGATGACTGGGAGAAATACCTGAGAAACATGGCTGAGGACCTGGACAAACAACACCCTGACACAACCACAGACATCTCCTCCGCAAGACAGGAGGACAACCTTTTCTCACAGGTAGATCATTTGTGGTATTTGGAAAATGTCCAAACGAGGATGAGTTTGCGTCACGTCATATCACATCATTTTGAAATACTCTCAGCACAGACTGATGTTTGACTGTTCAGAAGTCCTTCAAAAGTAAACTGTGTTAATCAGTAATGGTTTACAGGTGAGGGTTTACTGATTAGGTCTTCAGCGTGTTGCTTGCTATTTTCTTCCATTTTTGTCCTTTCTTTTTTGAAAGGCAGTTTGGGAAAGTTAAATATAATGTTTTGATGTGAATTATCGGAAGCTAAACTTAAAATCCAACTTGTTTTTACATGTCATCCCCAGACAGAGGACTCCTCAGTGCATCGGCTAGAGGGAGAACTTCGATCTGTTATCTCAGCTCTGCGCTCCAAACTGGACTCCAGAGCTGCTCCTCCCATCATGCACTTGGACACACTCTACCTGCAGGAGGAGTCACCCAACAGTCCCCCTTTTCCTGCTTCCTCCACTGAAGCATCAGTCGACACCGGCCCCTCATCCTCCCAGGAGTCCCAGCAGCCTTGGTCACTTCTAACTGCCCTGATGAATGAATTTCAGAAAATAAGGACACAAGATGAAATTGTGACAGAAGATACAACCTTTGTCAATAGAGATGCTTCTCCTGATGTTAGATGGAGCGCCGCCTCAGAGGATTTTACTTTTGTTGAGAATGGAGACAGAACAGAATTAAAATCTTCAGCGTTACCACCACCGGAGCAGTCAACAACTGTCGATCAGCTGATCAGTGAGGGTGCTCACACAGAGACGACTGCTGACCCCAAACAAACTGTGCATGCTGTAGAGACTTCCAGCCTTCACAGAAAATACAGGAGCCTTCTTCGCAAGAGGCAACTGCCCGGGACCAATGGGAAAAGTATGTGCCACGCCCACTTCTAACATGATATATTTCTATAAATGTATATTTGTTGTAATATTTGTTTGTGTGTAGATGTTATTTCTTATATGAACTGTTTTTGTCGCAGTAGTTTGTCCTGGAGTGAGAGAGTCCTCACAGCAAGTCAGCCAAGTCAGAGACTCTTACAGATGGGTCTTAAGCATCCCCAGCAAGAACCTACACATGATCTTCCAAGAGGTAAGTTATCGTTTAAGATGGAGAAGTTCAGTAAAAGTTCACCAAACGGAAACATTTTTAGCATACGTATTGATTAATTTTCTCTGTCTCCTTTCTTGATTCTTTTTTTGTTCAGGTTTTAGTTGATCTGAGTTCCAAAAACGATCGAGGACTTTACCAGGCGCGGGTCAGAGCTGTAGTGGGAGGACGACCTTTAACCTTCTACAGTCTCGTGGGCTTGGAGAATGAGTCATTCTACCGCAGCGTGCCAAGGATCATTGCTTTGGCACTGGAGGCACTCAAGACTTAATTTTGCCATAACAGTGAGTGAGATGCCAGAAATGAAAGACTGAAAGGAGAGATGCACGAAGACTGTCCAAGAGACCTGCAGAAACCCCTCATCATGGGACAGGGAGACGCACATAAAACGCACACTCACGAAAACTTTACCCCTCCTTCAGTCCCTCCTGTGAGAAACATTACTTTGTTTTCCCCATGTGAGAGCTTGACTTCGGCTCTAGAAGAAAACCCAACCATGAATGTATCAATCCAACTATCACCCGCCCATCAGGCCACAGGATTTTTTTTTTGTTTTGTATGTGGTTGCGAGACGCAGCCTTGTCTAACTTATGAATCTGTACAAAATGATAAGTTATTCATATTTTCTTTTGCAAAGGTTGAGCCTCTTGTGAAGCATGCAGACTGTATATATTATTCATATTCTTACCTTATTCCTACCATATTTATTTGTATAGAACAAAGCATTTGTATTTTTGTAAAAAAAAAAAAAAAAATCTATATATAAATAAAATGATTAATGATATGGTATGTGTTGAATGTTGTAATCATGTAACGCCAAATTGAATTTTAGAAGTGAGATGTTTGAATTAGCGGTTAGTCTGGCTGCTAATCCTGCAGTATTTTGGTCCTGGTGCACAGCGGCTCAGCCGAGATCCAAACGTACTCTCTTGAGACACGTTTTCAATGCTGATTGGCTCATTTTGAGACCCCAGATTGACCTCAGTCCTCTGACCCTTTAATGGTACACTTTGCCATCAGCACAGCAGCTGCCGTGCTTTGGCGAGAAGTACCTCCCACCTCGTCCCTGTCTTCACTCCTTATTTCCAGGACGGGGAATTGTAACTGGACACAGAACTAGGCTGACCTTTATAGCCTCTTGTTGTCATGAGTCAGAGCGTAGCGAGTAAAGACAACTGCTTTTTCAGGAAGTGACGCTTTTGAGTCGTAGACAAGTGTTGACTTCTGTCCACCTCGTTGTGGTTGCCATGTCTCAGCCGCTGATAGGCTGAATGAGCCCAAATAAACCAAAGTAACTAATTCCAAGTGCTAAAAGAGGGATATACAGGGATATGAGTGGAACAGCTGAGTAAACACACACACAAATACCTCTGCTGCAACACATCAACTCCTGCCTGTGGTTTGTGTGTGTGGGAAGTGTGCCAAATCATGGTAGGAAGTATTTTTGTGAGACACACACACGCGCGTGCACGTGCCCCAAGTAATGACAGGCCACAAATGCGCCAGCAACCTCCACAGAGCCTGGTCCATCATCAGACAGTGTGCTGTAAATGGACGGGACTTAACACCTGTTCTCTTGTCCACTGTACGTCTCTTTTAACTTCCTGGCTTGCAGACACACACAGTGTTGCGACTGTTTATCATCTAATCTGTGTGTCTGTAAGCCCTTTATTAAAGACAACACATTTAACCATGGCTCGAATGGAAAATAATGTTAGCTAGCTTAATATAGCTCACTGCTGCGCTAAATTTACATGGCTGTGTTCATGTGGACATCTGAATGACAATAGCCAGGTGCACTGAACCCAATTACAGTACAGTGTGTGTTTTCATGGTGTACCTTAACACTGGGGGGCAGCCATGTACTTAGTACAATGCCTAAACTATTTGCATGTCATGTTCCCAGTGTGTGTGTGTGTGTGTGTGTGTGTGTGTGTGTGCGTGTGCGTGCGTGTGTATGTTTTGACAGCTGGCTATGCAGTACTGGAAATACACTCTTGGATTGAAGCCTAACAATCATCATCTCCCCTAACAACCCCCAACCAATCCTCTAAACCTCAACCCTCCCATCAGCCCGAGCCCCAACTTTTGCTGGGAAGCACACACACATGCAGATTCATACTCACACATACACACACACACACAAGCCGAGTGACAGCAGCTACATCAAGTAGTGTCCGTGTGTATCAGATTAGTGATTTGACTTGGAGCACAAACACACATACTAATGGATTGTGGACCTCTGCTCTCTCTGTCGCTCTTCGTACGGGTGTTTATGGTTTCTGCCACAGGTAGGAGCGCCTGCTCATCAACCCCATGCCACATTTGGGAGAAAGTATACAGCATATTGTTAGTTTCTGGAGATTTGCATGGTGTGGTGTGAATTTGTGATGTCAGATTATCAGATTTGTATTGAACTGAGTGCAACACAAGTGACAGGTTTTCTTCAACAACAAAATCCATTTAATTACCGTTTAAACCCTTTAAATAGTATTTTTACTTTTACTCACTAGTAATCGGGAAATTAGTAATACTACCTGGTGCAAAGGGGTTGAAATGACTGTAATACTAGACACCAACCACACCAGGAACATTTGTTTGTGCTTGGTAATCTTGCTAAACCTACCTAAAAGCCTCTTATACAGTTATTCATCAAGCTTTACTTAGTTTGCTCTTTTGCTCTTTAGTTATTATTTCTGTCCTGATATATTCCAACAAAATCGTAAACTGGGGTCTTGATGTTTTAGCTATAGTTATAGCTGTTGGACTCACAAGAGGCAGATTTAAAAAAATGGTCAGAACCGAAGTAGCAGAGGCTGAGACATCCTGACTGTAAGTCCCAGCATGGGTCGAGCTCCAGAAACAATGAATCCTACATTTCCATAATGCAACTCAATCTTTAATCAGACACCCCCGCGTCCTAAATGCCCATATTCCAAACCTCACGTGTCCAGTCTTCTTTTCTTAAGAATCATTATGACATCATTTAGGTTACTTTTGTAAACTTTGGAAGGGTTAGGGTTAGGGTGCCAACCTGAACTCAACTCAACTTGCTATCACTTGTTTTTATTTCTCTGACATGCGTGTGGTTTGTCTGCAGCATCAGCAGTCAACCTTGAAGGGGAACTTTTTAAGGATTTGATGAAGGGCTACAACAAGAACGTCCGGCCCATGGAGAAGAGTGGTGACGTCACTCAGGTCAACATCAAGATGACGCTCACCAACCTCATCTCTCTGGTGAGTCGAGTTCAGGCTGTTGTTTTGGTTTTAATGCATCGGCCTGAGAGTTAACACTGTTGTACTTAACTATCTCTCCCTAGAATGAAAAGGAGGAGGCCCTGACAACGAGTGTCTGGATAGAACTGGTAACCTTAGACACACCTCACCTGCTGCTTCTTTTAGCTGCTGTCCATTGATTTAACACAGACATGGTCCAACCTATAGCATTTCTGTATGTAGCAGTGGTGTGACTACAGGCTCAGATGGGACCAACTGCCCAGATCAGCTCTATATGGCAACATCACCTCTGAGCTGCGGGTCCCCTCCAAGAGCATCTGGCTGCCAGACGTTATACTGGAGAACAAGTGAGTATGACTGCCCTCACATTTTATGAACACAGAGTTTGGTCTCAGCCAGCAAGCTGCTTAAGTACACTTCTTAGGTATTTGTACTTTACTTGAGCATTTAATCTTTAATATTTCCACCTCATTACATTTTAGAAGCCCATATCATCCTTCTTTGTACAATAAGTGCAGTATCTGCAATGTGGACACCATGTGTCTGTGACTTTGAACACACCTACACCTGCACATCTGCTCTAACCTGTGCACAGTGTGGACGGGCAGTTCGAGGTAGCACTTTACTGCAATGCTCTGGTGTCTCCCAACGGCTGTGTGTACTGGCTGCCTCCTGCCATCTACCGCAGCGCCTGTACCATCACTGTCAACTACTTTCCTTTTGACTGGCAGAACTGCACCATGGTCTTCCGGTGAGTAGAGGCAAGATGTGTTGGGATGTCATGATGATGATGATAAAATTCTAGTACATGTAAAACATGAGACACTATAACTCAATTAAGCGTATAAAACACCCAACAGGGTGTGTGTGTGTGTGTGTGTGTGTGTGTGTGTGTTTGTTTGTGTGCAAATCAAAGAGCATAATAATAAGCATGATAATATAATAACATTTGACCACAATAATAACAATATAGTACTTATGGTGGAGTTTACAAGCTGATTTGAACCATGTTTAGACCAAAACTCTTTAAATTTGACATTTTAGCTAAAACATTGAATTAAATGAATAGAGGCATTTTGTTCTCCTCCCCCAGAGTTATACCCAGGAGGAAAATGGAATTAGTTATATGAAATTATTAAATAAAATTAAGGGAAACAAAATCAGAAAAATCATTGTTGGTGCCTATTTTCATTTCTAAGTTGTTGCCTTGAAGAGATTTGGCCTCTCGACATCCAGTTCACATATCAGGTTTCTTTGGTCCCTTTTCACCGTGTTGTCCTGTAAAAGTAAATTGATGCTTGGGTTTGTTGTGGTGATGGACCGTATGTCTCCTCCCTGCGTTCAGCTCCCAGACTTACAGCGCCAATGAGATCGAACTGGTTCTCAAACAGGAGGATAACCACACGTTGGAGTGGGTGGATATTGACCCAGAGGCTTTTACTGGTAAAGTAACATTTGCATAAAAGATTTTGGATAATTATTCAAAATAAAACTCACTGCGATCTAAGTGTGCTTCTGCAATTAAAACAGAATGAAAGTGCCTAATTTTGTTGCTGTTTATTAGAAAATGGAGAGTGGGTCATCAAACACAGGCCAGCTAAGAAGATGATCAACACTCAGTACACTAAGGATGAGCTGGAGTACCAGGAGGTGGTCTTTTTCCTCATCATCCAGAGAAAGCCCCTCTTCTACATCATCAACATCATTGCTCCCTGTGTGCTCTTCTCTTCCCTCTGCCTCCTGGTCTACTACCTACCTGCCAAAGGTCTTTTTCCCCACTTTGTGTATCTAAAAGCATCATCTCGGGTTGTCTGACCTCAGTCAAATCAACCTCATCCAAGTCTGGTGAAATCCTGTAATCAGATGTGTTCAGATTTCCAAGATCTCATCATCAAGATTTTCCCCAGACCTCCATGTGGTTGACAGGACAGAGGCCTGGCTCCAGGAGGGTTACAATAAGTCATCAGTATTTGTTTTCATCAACACAAGACCTCACCACTACTGACTGAATGTTGGTTTGAGTTTTGCAGCGGGTGGTCAGAAGTGCACCATGTCTATTGCCACTCTTCTGGGCCAGACTGTGTTCCTCTTCCTTATCGCTAAGAAGGTTCCAGAGACTTCGAAGGCAGTGCCTCTTATTGGCAAGTAAGTTCACGTGATCGCTCTAAGATTTCAGTCCACCTGTTGCTGATCTGAAACAGCTGAAAAGGGCGTGACATATACTTCTTTGTCTCCAGGTATTTGATGTTTGCGATGTCAGTGACCACGATGGTTGTGATGAACTGTGTGATAGTCCTCAACGTCTCCCTGAGAACCCCAAACACTCACAGAATGACAAACACAGTCCGGAAGGTGAGACTACTTTCACTCTAAATCCAAGAAGAAGCTAATGAATGAACATACTGTGAAGTCAACACAGGTCTATTTGATAACCGTTGATGTCCTCTTCAGATCCTTTTAAACGTCCTGCCTCGGCTGCTGAGGATGCAGATGCGACCCTGGTTGCCAAACAATGACAACACCTCAGAAACTGGAAACGGAAACACTTTGGCCACAGACGGAAACGGCGTGTTCCTGGTCCCCTGCCGACGCCGCAGCTCCATAACCCTGATCACCAAGGCGGAGGAATATGTGATGAAAACGGCACGGTCTGAACTCATGTTCGCCAGACTCAAAGAAAGAAATGGATTGATGAAGTCAGTGCTAGAGAAGCTACGTGAGTATTTGAACGACTTTACAAGAGCACATGAAAGTGCGTTCCCCCTTTACTGAATGAATATCTGGTGTGTTTAATGCACAGATGATGGACTGGAGGCGGGTACAGCTGAGCAGCTCGGGACCAGCCTGGCAAAGGCCTCTCCAGAGCTGAAGAAGTGTGTGGCCTCCTGCAAACACATAGCCGAGGCTGCAAGGCAACAGAACAACTTCCAGAATGTAAGCTCTATATCCATACATTTGCTCCTTTTCTTGGATTTAGATTAACATCAGTGGTAATCTCTAATGTCCCTTAACCCCAGGAGAACGAAGAGTGGTTCCTGGTCGCCCGGGTGATCGACAGGGTCTGCTTTATTTTCATGGCATTGTTGTTCTTTATTGGCACAATCGGAATCTTCCTGATGGGCCATTTCAACCAGCCTCCCTCCTCACCTTTCCTTGGGGATCCTAAGAAGTATCTCCCTCCAGTCAACAATCTCACTGATCTAACAGACTTCCTGGGGTGAGCCAGGAGAGATTCTCCAGATTTTATCCCTTCGACTGAAGTGGAAGCCTGTCCGTCAGTGATGTTTCATCCATGACCGGGACACAGAGAGGATGGAGCAGATACAGCTGTGTGTGTTTGGGAATGTGGGTCTGTCACAAAGTCAAAAATGCTTGTTTGTGGTATTAATGGATACACTGAAGGGTGGTGTGGATGCCACGTTTGATCCGTGATGATGCCTGCTGGTATCAGCTGTGACCACTTGGTGAGGTTGAGAATGTGTGAAAAACAGCAGTTTCCTTAGTTTACCAGCTCAGTGTTTGCTGTAACTTTTTCACCTGCTGTCACTTTGATAGAAGTCAAGGCCATCGTAATAAACTGCACAAGATTTGTTGCTCACACATGCAAACAGTGAACAACAGCTAAATGAATGCTTTTATCAATAAAAGTCACAACTGTAATCTTGTGATTGTACACTTTCTTCGTCCTCCTGTGTTTGACACCTTTTTCAAGGTGCATAGAGAGCACTGACACCCCCCAGTCTAGCCCCGAAACACAGACCCACTGCACAGCCCCCCACCTCTGGAAACAGGATTTCAATTACATGGCTGAGTGGTGCCTTTCTAACCCAACAAAAGGCAGATCCGGCTGGTTGGGATGGAAACGGAGTCAGGGGGTGAGACAGAGCCGGGGAACAGGAGCGGGAGTGAGACTGTCCAAACACAAACACTCACAAAGCCAAATATTACTACGTGAATATTCACACAAACACACAGAGGTGGGAAGAGGGGTGTGCTTAACCTCCCCCCCATCATGAAGACTTATGAACATTTGCCCAGTCTCTTCATTCTCTCAGTTCGATTATCAGAGTCTGAAGGAGCCTGGAGGTTGACCACAGACGGTAAGCAAGAGACTTTTAATGCTAGTGCTATTTTGCTTTTTTTTTTTTTTTTGTAGAGGAATATACAGTGCAGCTGTAGAAAGGGAACAAGCTGTGTGTGTGTGTGATGTGAATTAAAGGAGGCTCAGGCTGGCTGCTGTGATGAAATCACGTTGTTTTAGAGGAGGATGTTTACGCTTGTGCCAGAGAACTGTCTGCATCTGCTGACCTGCTGTAAGGAGCCTTGAACTTTTCCCTGTAAATTCAAGAGTTAATTTTTTTGTTTGTTTGTTTGTTTGTTGTAAGCCTACATTTTCAAACCTAAATTCTGCTATGCAAAATTCAAAATCACACAAAATATTTTTTGTACTTTTCTCTAATCTTTGCTTGCTTCCTATACTTAAAGTAGAGTTTGAACTCAGAATTAAGTGTCAGAATTACTGTTTACAAGCTCAATAATGAGGCTTTAAAGTCATAAACTGTGCAGTTTAGGACTTCAGGGAACTAAAAATGGTTCAAATGAAACCATCTGAGAAGAGAAAACAGGCGGTGACAAGTAGACATCGCCTTGTAATAAAGGTCAGACACAAAAAGGTTGATCCAATCCATCAGCTCCAAAAAAAAACCCCACCTCCTCTGTCACAATTTATTAAAATTATCTTTCTTCTTCATTTTCTGTATGAAGTTGATTCAATTTAGCAAAAAAATACAATGTTAGAATATTCATCTACATATTTCTAACACTGTTCGTCATTGTTATGTGAAAGCTGAGTTCCACATATATTTCCAGTTTTGCACCATGTCAGCGGTGACCAGTCAGCCTCCTCCCTTTGCTCGGCTTGAGCGAGAGAAGCACATCCAGATGATCTTCAGAGCTTTCCAGAACAGCTGTGGGCCTTCATGTGAGCACCACACGCTCTCACCTGGACCAAAACCCCACCGAACGCCTCCAGGCTGTGAATCTGAGCAGCCGTCAGGTCAGGCTGCTGAGAGGAAGATGGAGAAGATGCAGCAACTGGGGAGAGTGAACAGGCCAGGGGTGGAGGAGCAGTGGCCTGGAGGTGCAGCGGGATCTCACTTTATGTCAGTGCTGGAAACAGTCAGTCAGATACACATCACTGCCAGACCACAACTGCAGGGTGAGCAGGAGGGACTGATTGTGTGTGTTTCTGTGAGAGAGGTTTGTCTTTGAACAATAATGCTTCATCGTTGTAGGACTGCAGTGTGTTCCCAGGAGGATCTACAGCATCAGCACAGGAGGCAGCAGGTCACAGTTACTTGTAGCTGTGGAAGGTACTGATCCCTGGTCAGCTACATGTGTCTTAATTAAGAAAACTCATATGATGAGAGAGTTTTTCACCGTATTCTGAGTCTCTCCTCCGTCTCGCCCTCTTGTCAGATAGCTCTTGTGTGTGCCTCCAGTGTTGCGGTCCAGCTCGGGCCTGTTCCATGCAGGGCTTCGACTGTCAGGGGCGGCAGGTCTTTCATTTTGAAAGGCCCCTCAGGGTGGACGCCTGCTGCTTCGGCTGCTGCCTGATGGAGATGAGGGTCTACACGCCTCAAAAACATCTCATTGGCACTGTATGCCAGAGGTAGGACAGCCTGAATCTGCTTCTAGCAGCCTTGTCTAACTTGAACAGGAGAAAGTATGTTTACTCAAATGCTGTACTTAAACAAGGACTTTTAACTGTAATACCCTATCTATACCTGCCGTTATTTTGAATGACAGCCTTAAAAACAGGATCAGTTAACTCAAATTATAAAAAGAAACTCACTTACTTATGAAATAATGTTATCTGTTTTTGGTTTGCTCTGACTGTTTGACCATTTTTGAGACTTCCCAAACACAGTGGTGGTGTACAGTTGTGTTTGTGGTGCTCACAGGCTTTTTAAATAGTCTGATTTTACTGTGAAAAGTTTCCAGTCGAAAAAAACAGCTCATGCAAAAGCTGTTGACAGCTAGTTCTGTGGGTTAACCAGAGAAACAGGACACATTTTACGGCATTTTAAGTGTTCAAATTTCGTCATTTTTCAAGTTTCTTGTCATCTGTGTGTATGAACCCTTTAACCCTTTGACCAGTGACACCAATCTTAATACTTTACATTCTCAGACCGAACAACTTGTCATGTGAGCCTTTTTCCATGTCACTCCCAGCCTGTGGCCTCCCTGGGCCACTGTCGATGCCCAGGCCTGTCTGTAAATAGCAATGAGAGCCTTTATTGTTCCATCCAGCCGGGGTATCGTCTAAACCTGGGAGAGTTAATGCACAGTACAGTTTTCTGCACAGAGACACACCACCGGAGCTACCCTGGGCTGGCAGGGAAGGAATGCAGCATCCTTCATAACGGGAATGTTGGCTAATGAATGCCAGCTCTCGTGTCTCCTGAAATACTTCCTTCTTCATCTGGCCTAAATCTGACCCAAGGTTAGCTGGGCTGCCTTTGTGTGTCGAATTTAGAGCTCTGCAGAAGCAGCGCTCGATGAAGTAGTGTCCAATTAAGACTGATCTGGCAGAGGTTTCAGTGACCAGAGATCTACTTGGTATAAATATTCTCTCAGTTGTGCTCGAATAAAGCATGCCCCAATTTGAACTCCTCCGACGCCGAGCAAACAATGGTTTTGGTGCTGCAGAATCATGACAGCTGAAAATGTGATCAACCAAGCATCAAGGCTGGGCTGCGCCAGCGTGTGAAGTACTGGCCAGTGCATCTGCCGGTTTGCTTATTGCATGATTATGTAAGAAAATGTGTTTTGTGTTGGCTGACTGTGTTTTCAGGTGGAGCATGTTCAGCCCTCTCCTGGAAGTGTGTGATGCAGAAGGAGCATCTATCGTCAGAATCCAGGGCTCCTGCTGTCCGTGCCGCTGCTTCTCCAACCAGCAATTCCAGGTAGCACCATTGAAGCAAACCAAAATAAGATGTGTTTCTGCAAGTGTATTGCATTCAGTATTTTTGGCTTTTAATCACACGGCAGATTGTCTCCAACATTGGTGAGAAGATGGGCACAATATGGAAGAAATGGCCCGGCTTCAGTGAAGAACACAACATGGACCATGAATATTTTGGGCTGGATGGTGAGTGGTACATACGGAAATGTGATCATGAAGTGAATACATGCAAGGAATATATGTATTTATGTATTAAAAGATAAAAAACAGAAGAGACAAGTGTCCCTAATAACATCAATGATGGCTCCACTGCAAATACAGCAATTAATAAATTACTTTCATGTGTTTCCAAGTCAAAATGTCTGATTAGTTTTTCCTGATTCATGTGCACCCCATGGTTTGGGATCTACTGCCATAATGTATTTTTGATTCTTGCAATGCCCTCAGGGTAACCACTGCTTTTTATACCCTGTTCTCATGTCAAATGAGAAACTGTGCCATTTCTAAAACGATGTCACTCTTCCAGTGCTGCAGAGTGTGGAACCACACACTAAACTGCTGCTGCTGGCAGCCACGTTCCTGTTGGTAAGCATATGAGTTTCTATCCTCACTCCTATGTTGTGTTAAAATAGGGCTTTCTCACAGCAGGAAAAGCACTGCTGCCTCACTTTCAGGGTGCTGTTCGTGCTGCTTGAATATATCACACATTATTTTTCTCTACAGAATCACATGTATTTTGAAATGAGCTGACCGATGAAAAGGATGAGTCAGGAGCACACGAACACCACTGCAAGTGATCTATAACTACCGGGGAACAGCAGCCAAGTCCCTTTCTGGTTCAAGACGCTGCATCCTTCAGCTGTGTTTGGAAAAGGCTGGCGTGGCTTTCAAACAATTCAGCTTCAACACACAGTTATGAAAGAAAACGACAGTGAACCAACTTTAGCAGCAGATGCATATTTGACATTTATTGCTATACTCCATCAGGTGTACATCCAACAGTGTATCTTCACTTTTGACACACACCTGCACCCATCATCACAAAACCAAACATGGGTAGCATTACAGTTTTTCAACAAACTATAGTTGCTTTCTTGGCATGGTTCCACGAAAAAAAAAAAAAAAAGAAATGCTCCCGAGGAATTGACAAAAACTGTAACAGACCCTGACCCCGGGCCCAGTTTCATTTCATTACTACAAAATGGAAAAGGGGTGAAGGTCAGTGTTTCAGGACTCCTATCCGCCTTTGTCGAGGACATGAAAACAAAGCCCATCCCTTGGATTGTTGAAAGGCGGGGTAAAGACAAAAGAGACAGACGGGAAAACTGGTTCGGGTTGGGCTCAAGGCCAGGCACAGTGATTTAGGCAGCTTGGCAGTCCATTCTTAAGATGCCAGTTACACAACCTTCTGCCCAGCACAGGATGGTCCTCATCCTTTGGGATTCGACTTCCAGGTCAAAGATGGAGAACCATCGCTGATTCAGTTAAGTGATCTTTGAAGTGGACTGTATTTACAAATATATCATACACACTAAAAGTAATCATTCTAGTTCGAAATGACCAGAGGAATTGTAGTTAAAATACAGCACTGTAATAAAATAACATCTACCTGCAACCCTGTTTGAGTCCCAATACAACAGATGAACACAAACGTATCTCAACAGCAGGAAGTGTGATGTTATGTCAAGCAATAAAATCAGATCTAGTATCAGATTGGTTGTGTTGTATTTTGTCAAGTACACTTTGTTAACGTCTAATGAACAGATCAGCAAACACCAGTCACATGGCCTCCCTCTGGTGGCAAGTTAATGTATGTTACAACTTGTGTTTTTTGTTGGTTTTTTTTTGGAAAAAAAGAAAAGAAGGAGGCTTCATTCTTCTCTGGTTGATAAAAAAAATGACGCGTATTTCTCTCTTCGGCTTAATTCAGTGTTCTGTTGACAGGCTCTTCTGTTCATTTCCAAGTTGACACAAAGAAGGAATGGTCTTCTTGCCTCTGTTCCTGTCTTCATACTACACAGTGCCAATCCATGTTAAGGTGTCCTTTCCTGGACTCGTCATCCCCCAACACATCGCAAATACACATACCTGCACAGCACACGCAGACACAACCAACAGCGGCATGAGACAAAGCACACCAGAGGATTTCTCCCACTCAAAGCTGACGCAGCAACTGGTCTTACTCTTTTAGAGGTTCTCTGTGTGAGGGGCTAACGTCCGCCGCTAGCATTCACCAGACCATGGAAGTCTTCCCAGGCTCTGGAAACAAAAGGAGGATGCAGCATTTCATCATTCACAATAAAACAAACGGTTTTGGATGTGTATGTGTTTTCAATGGGAGGCTCACAAATGCATCATTTTACTGCAAAAGTACATGAAACATGATGGAGTCGCATGTGTTTTACTGATCTTTCTTTTCTAACATATATGACAAGTAATGAAAAGCAGCACTGCAAGTTATTTTCATTATCAAGTATAAATTTGATCTCTTAACTTTAACATTTCTTCAATAAAACGTCTCAAAACAGTTCAAATTCTAATTTACAATAACATAAAACAGAGGGAAGCAAATCTTCACATTTGAGAAGCTCAAACAAGCAAATGTTTGGAATTTTTGCTTGTTATACACACAAACACACACACACATACACACAGTATACACACAGTTAATATACACATGCAAAAGCTTTGAGGAACATTAGCACTCTTCTCTATAATTCTGCTTTAAAACAACACTAATAACCAATAAAGTTTGAGAGTATGCATACATTTATGTGAATGTGTATGTGTGCGGGAGAGAGAGAGAGAGGTTGAAGAGAAAATAATAAAACGAAGAGACATACATACTTAATGCTGTCTGTGTGAGTCTTGTACTCCATGATGGTGTTGGGCGGGAGGTTGAGGACTCTGCGCAGGGTGTCTCTGATGCGGGCAGTGGTCGCCTGGTCACTGGCGGTTTTGTTCCAGATGGAGATGATGTCCTCCTACAGAGGAGAAGCACAGAGGGCACGTCTGAGTGTACTGAAACAGGCGGTGCATGGATCGATAAAACAGGTGTGTGTCTGTCTGTTGCTTTTACCTGGAAGCGTACTGACACCACAGCCCCGCAGATCTCCTCTCCCACCATGAACTGCTCACCGAGCATGGCCAGGATCAGGTTCTCCCAGCATCGAGATGCCAGACCTTTCCTCAAACGGATGATCCACTTTCCACCCATCTTGTTGGCATCATCCTAAACACAGGCGGGGTTTCACAGTGAGCTTTCCATTTTTAAAACCAAACAGATTCAATGTATTAGAAAATGAGCACCCACCTCCCACATGGGCTTAATACCCTCCTTGAAGAGGTGGAAGTCACTATGGCCTGTCAGGTCACCTGGCCGGATCATGTGACTATAGAAACGCCAGAACTGCTCCACCTGGTGAGGACCAAGAAATGTTTATACCAACAACTGTGAGAGAATGAGTCAGCATGAGCTTGCATTTGGAGACTGTGATATCCACCAGATCGACATACCGAGGCGAAGCTGCCAATCTGCTTAATGTTCTGTTCGTAGCTCTGAGTGCTCGCTGGCCTCCCTGGGGTGCGTCTGGAGTACCAGAAGGTGTAGTTGTACTGAAGAGGGTGCTCTCCTGCCCCTGGCACCACCATCTGCAGACAACAAGACGGAGGCTTAGTCCTCCACTTCTCTTTGAAGCTGCAGCAGACACACACAAGTCACTCTTCGCAAGCTCACCTTTTTCTTGGAGATGTTCTGTTCCTTATCCTCGTCTTCAGTTTTTTCCTTCTCACTGTCTTTCGGTGAGCCTTGGTCCTGGTCGTGGTCTCCACTGTCATCATCTTTCAGACTGGATTTGGTGGAAACACACAGGCAGCAAAACAAACACGTTCGTGTCGTGCATTAGATTCAGTTCAGTGAAGGAGCACCGGATTGTGTTGTCAGTTAAATTAGCTAAAATTAAGGAGTTGAGTCAACTTCATGGACATTTTCCCGGTTACAGTTTGAGGTGCTGATGAAATGTACTGAACTGTATCGATAGGTATAACTAATATTAAGAGTGCCCTCATGGATATACATGAACTAGACAAAATAAGACACTTTGAACAAAAACTGAACACCATACCCTTCAGTTTTAGCTCGGTATACCTAATAAACTGTCAACTGATAGTTATTTTCCCCTGCTACCTGAACAGATGTGGACTGTTAATGATGCACACGTACATACCTCCACTTGAAAACTGCTCTGACCGTGAATAGCCTACAGCGCAGTTAGCTATCTGCCCGGACGCTACGGGGGCCATGGGAGTGCAGTGTGAGCGAGGAGTGCGAGCCCCTTCCGCCGCCTCTCAACAACTACCACACCGAGGATCCGGGGCCTATCCGGCTTCCGCCAAGCTAAGCTACAGCTAGCAACATAGCATATTCCCCATTGTAAAATGCTGTTAAATCGCTGTTGTTGCGTCCTTCGTTGTAAATGCACCTATGTGTGTGGACCTCCCTCTCAGTTGGGTTTATGAGCACACACAGAGCACGCAGGACCATGCAATAAAGCTGACACACCTCTCTTTCACACGCAACAGCTTTCGTTAACGTTACGCTCCCCCGTGAATTTGCAGCCACGACGGGGAGCCCACCGTCCGGCGGACACTCCACAGAAACGTTGGATTACTCACGCGTCAAATTTGTTGTTCATTATTTTCCAGGTGGGAGCCTTTCGGAGTCCGACCTCAGCCTCCTGTTTTCCGCAGGAACAGCGGCGCGCACGGTACGTGTACGCGCACGCCGTATTTCGGTTGGGGTGATGCGCGTGGAGAGCTCAGGGGTGAACACATAACTCTTTTCACTCTTTTACCACATTCATTCATTTACACTCACCGAAGAACATGGATGATGTAAAGATGTACGAAAAAATACATCAAAATATGACACACATGAAATGGTGTTTAAACAATTTATTCATCACATCTCATACAGCTGATTCCCAAACATAATAAATACACAGCAAAGTACCACTCTAATCAGGTAATTATAGCTTTGTGAAAGTCTCTGTTAAGACTGGCTCCAATGATAAACCAGAAACCCTGTGACTTAGACACACAGACATGTGTGCGAGCAGGCAGACACACACACCACCACACATACGCAGCCTCAACACAAAAAGGGACTGGCAGCTTCTTCATATGAACCGGCCTCCTCTGATGTGCCGCATCCCTCGTTTCATCCCCTCCATCCGTCCGCTTGTCATCTGTTCTCGCGGCAACTTCAAACCGTCGCTCTGTTCAGGTCCAAGCAGAGCTGTGGACCGAGTCTGGGGGTACAAAAAGGGAGTGGAGGGGGCTGATGGAGCGGACTTCTTTAGGGCCAGTCTGACTTTAGTGTTAGTGGATGGTGATCAGGTTTGGGGACGACTGACTGGGTCTAGAGGCAAACAGTGCAAGCTTGGGAAGGAGCAGAGTGTCTATGGGTGAGGGATGGGAGGAAAGCTCTGGCATGGTATGGCACGGTATGGTGTGGTGTGGTTTGGTTGGCTCTGCAGTCGGAGACCATCCCCTCGCCCCTTGCCCCCTGTGCCTCTGTGAGGACCTTCATGAGAGGGCCCTTTGTTCTGGGCCGGCAGGCACACCAGTGAGTGAATGAGCAAGAGCAGCGGCGGCCCTCTTCAATGGCGGCTGTTTGTTTACACCAGCCAGTCCCGTCATACTTCATTAGCAGCCCAGCCCACCGACAACCTCTGATGTCCTAATCGCCGATGAGTGTGTGGCTGCCCATCAGCCCTGAGCCTCAGCGGTTCAGGATAAAGGGGTTTCCAGGATTCCCGACACACACATTCCCACTAATTCTGCCTGCCTGCCTTCTCAGCCACTGCTGGTACACATACATACATACATACATATGCACACATACAGCCTCCGTGGTGAGGGTGGATGGGAGAGCTGGCTCTTTCATCATGGGCCAAGAGGCACAGGGAGGTGAGGCGATGTCAGTGGAGCAGCAACAGTCCCAGAGAACTAGCTTTGCATCACTGAGATGTGAGAGATCTGCCGCCCAGAAAGACACAAAAGCAAGACAGTGATTATTCAGCGCTGCCATCTTCTGACCATGACCACAGTCTTAAAAATACAGGCAGACAAAAGGGAAATTTGGGAGGATCTCCTCGAGGGAGGATTTGCTGTCAGGCCCCGTCTGCCTCATCCTACCACCAACTTTCCAAAAAAACACATTTGATTTGTTGAGCTTTTCTCAAGAGAGAGAGAAGGTGCTGCCTAAGAACTTATGACAAGAGAGTTTCTTGACCACAATGTCACATAACATCAGGGCTGCAAATAACAAGTCTTTTCACTGTGTAGATGATTAAAACTTAAGAATACAGAATGTCACAAAACGCATCCATCACAGCCTAAAGTGGCATCTTTTGTCTGGCCAAGATTATAAAACCCAATTTACACTGATATAAAAGAGAAAAAAGAAGAAAATCATCAAAATTTGAGAAGCAGAAGCAACCGAATACTTGGCATGACGAAGGCTCTGTGCCACTGGTGAAATAAAGACAGTTAGTGTCGCTGAGTTGTCCAGTGAACTCACCTCCTGAATGGCTCTTCCCAGCCTCTCCTGACTTTTCACCACTTTCCTGAAAGACACACGCATCCATTATTATTTCGCGCATGATACAATAAAGATACCTGAAGCTACTGCTATTAGCTGCATACTCACGCTCTAATCACAGGATTAAGACAGAGCAGCACAGCCTACCTGTGTATTCTGCGAGCCAGGCTGAGGGTGAAGTTTGCCGAGCAGTCGGGCTGATAAGTGGATGGCACTATGGTGTAAGCTCCAGGAGAGAGACAGCAGGCCAGACTGACATCCTGGGTGTAGCAGTGAGGGACACAACTGGCCACAGGATCCTCATCCCTGGGTACTGTCTGCTCAGATTCCCCCTCTGGGAACTGGATACATAGTGAAGATCAAATGCTCAGATTATAATGAATTACAATCACTAGCAAATTTATCAAATAGTACATGAACAATATGAAGATTGTGTAGTTCCAGTATTTTTAAACCTAAGCTTTTTTCATATTTTGGTGTCTAAATGACTAACAGAGTGCTTGTTTGTGTCACTGACAGGCTCAGATTGCTTTTCTGAGTGTCTGACAACATTATGGAAGAATCCCTTCAGAGATGGACCTTTTTGTTGATGAGCCATCATATCACTCTGTTCATAGCCACCAGACTCCATTGACAAGAACAGTAATTTTACTTTGCTGAACAGTAGATCAAAACTGCTGTCTTAAAACACTAAAGTCACACAACAACACAAACAAACTAAGTGACCGAGGCAGCTATAGACCAGTAACTCTCATGTTCTGTGAGGTAAAATTACTGTTTTAGTCAATGGAGTCTGGAGGCTTTGAATAGAGTGATATAGTGGCTGTTTGTGGTTAAACAAATGGATTTTTGATTCTTTCTTTTTTTTTTTTTTTTAAAAAAAGGCCTACCTCTGTACTGATCCTTTCCATAATGTTGTCAGACATTAGAGTAACAATCTGAGCCTTTCAGTGGCAAAAACAATAACTTTTAGTGGATGAATTTTGACCGTGTGCAAACGCCCCCAAGGGTGACAATGCAGCCCATTTCATGGCTGCAGGCTGAGACAATATACTGGACCAATTCTAAAACTTCTTCTACCTATTAGTTATTCAGCAAATATGTAAAACTATGGTCTTTACTTAAATATGCCAGAATTAACCTTCATTGTTTGACTGACCTTATAAATGTGGAAGCCAATAGGGTGTAGATCAGTGTCAGGGCGGCTCTGGTGCAGGGTAATCCTGACATTAACTCCTGATGTCACTGCTGACTCATCACACACTGTAAAAGGGAAGCGCGGGTTCTGCCAGTGAGACACGAAGTTCCTGCTTCCTCCGGCTGTCCTACCGTCCACCCACGAGCCTCGGAAGTAACTGGTCTCCCACTCTCCATCTGTTGTTAATGGCAGTGAAGGTGCTGGGCTTTTCAGGCCACTGAGGAGGAAACCAACATTTTTATGCCGTGAATAATGCAGAAACAAAACAAATTTTATGATCACAGCACTTCACATGTTGAAACACAGAAGCACGAAAGTCCATCTTTAGTAAACAACGTGTGGACAAACAGCTGGAAGTGCACTTGATAAAAATCAGAATTTAATAGTTGATTCTGTTCAAGGGCGTCTTTCAAATTGACCAGCAGATGTCACTATTATTTAATGTCCTTCATTTTTTTTATGGGAAATCCTGGAATTAAGAAAGTTTGTTTGCACAAATGTATAAACTGTGATTTCACATTTATAAATTATGTGTGCAAATTTATAGAACATGACATTAAACAATACTATTGACATTTAATATATGTTTAAGGGATTTTAAAGATAATTGTTTAATGGGCAAAATACCTAATACAGTATCGGTTTGAATCTGAAAGTAGACAAAAATGTGCTGACTGTACCCACCGTTTAACATCATATTCTGTTAATTTGTGCATTAAATTTTGTTGATTTGAGAGGGTTAGTTTTTTCTCTGTGACACCTGTTCCATGGTCCATTAAAAAATATCATCTCTTGTATTATTTCTCTTCCCATTAACTGGTCCTTACCTGAGGGATGTGGAGGAGGAAGAAAAGACCCGGATGAGAAAGCGGGCCTCAGCCCCTGGCTGGTAGGTGCTGGGGATCAACAGGTAGTATCCGGGCTCGAGCTCTCCATGGAGGACCACCTCTCTCTCGTACGCGTGGCAGTGAGTAGAAGCACAAGGAGGTTTGTTCAACATCCGGCTTAGATTAAAACGCTTCTTCTCCACCTAGTTACAGAAAAAAAACACAAGTAACACGATGCACAGACACAAACACAAACCTTTTTTTTCACCTCTAACTGACGGCTCGTACCTTCCACATGTGTAGAGCGATAGCCTGGTAGTGCTGGTGCTTTGTGTTCTTGCTATCCTCGAGTGGCGTTTGTGCGTATTTCTCCATGTTTCTCAGTTTTCGATGCTGTAGCAGGGATATCAGCACCTCTCCTCTCTCACACACTTTGAGCCAAAACTTAGGGTTGCTACCATAACTGCTGCTGTTTCGACTGCCGCCCGCGGAGTGCCCTTTCATCCACCGGCCAGCCAGCTGATGGTTGTGTATCAGCAGGTTTCCTGTCGGAGGGGAGAGTCATCAGGGTTAAAAAGGCTGCCAAGGAGGTCACAGTCAGTGACGGCAAGTTGAACAAATTCCTTAGCAAAATAAGGGATTTACCACTATAGATGCTCTTTAGGTGCCCCTCATTGCTGATGGGGTAGCCCACTGTGACATCATCAAACTGGGACAGGAACTCGGTCTCATCCAACCAGAACTCGCCCTCGGTCGCTCTGGATTGTAGGTCCAAAGCAGAAACAGGGTCGACAGAACTCCAACCAGCACCACTGCAGAGACAGTAGTAGTAGAGTCTGGAGGGTGGACATTTGGATGCAGCAAAACTCCTTTTGAGGTCACACACACTTGTGATTATAACACACATAAGGAGACACCCATGCCTACCTCCCCATCCAGGCCCCTCCCCAGCAGCATCTTCCCCAGGGGTTTCTGATTCTGAGCAGCAGTACTTCGCTCCCTGACAGCGTCTTCACATCCAACCACTCCATGACACTCAGCGCGTGGTACTGACCCAGCTCACTGGCCCCTAGAACAGTCAGTGAGGTCATGAGGTGATGTCATACAGGATCAAAACCACGCATCTACACATAGGTGCTTTTTTATTTCTGACCTCCGGGGCTGCTGTGAGTGGAGCAGCTGATCGCACACTGGTCTTTCACCGGGTACAGAAGATTCAGGTCCAGCCTTCTCCTTCTGACCTGGTCGCTGTCCCGTTCTGGTCCCTGCTCCTCTCCTGAGCCCAAGCCTCCCAAGCTCCAGCGCTCTGCCAGGCCCCCAGTCAAATCCACCAGGGCCTCAGACACCTGCCCTGCCCACAGTCGCTCATATGAGCCGTGAAGCCTAATGAGGATGGAGGGGACAGCAAATGGGGTTTCCAAACTTCACTTAACATGCATGGAATTCATCAGAGGGTCACTAAAACTTTCCAAAAGTACCATCAAGACAGTCTCTCCTAAAAGTTCACAGCAGGTCAACCTGAAAGAAAGATCGGGATTACTTACTTGGCATAGGCCTTCTCCAACAGGGCTACCCAAAAAGCAGAGGGGGAGTGGCAGCGTGAGAAGCAGAGATTGGAACTGATACAGGGCAGTCGGTCATCGATGATCACCTCTGTCCAGTGCCCCTGCTGCCAGAAACAAAACTGGAAGGAGCCCCTGTACCCGCTGTCACCCCACTGGGGCTGGTCTGGAGGCAACACCTACAGAGAGTCACAGACTAAGTCAGTAAAGCAGTGACGTACATAATATCCTTATGACGTGCTTCCTCACAGCAATTTAGTCTCACCACATGGCCACTCAGCGAGAGCCAGAGCTGCAGATCACAAAAACCTAAATGATAATACAGTTGTCTCTCTACCTTGTTCAATAGACGTTCGTTCTTGAGCAAGAAGGTGCAGGCGCAGAGAAACCAGCAGTCTCCCAGTAAGCCTTGTTTTGCATGACCCAGGTTGATGTTATCAGGGAAGAGAGCTGGCGACTGGCAGATCTCCTGGAAGTGTGAAATAGACATAAGGAGGATTACTGAGACACGCTGCTTGAAGACGACTTGCAATCATTTTGGTTTTTGGGCGGTTGAAAAAAAAAATGAGGTGCAGAAATGTCTCATTCTAAGTAATTTAACTGAACGTGGGCAAAGAAAGTTGATCTCAATAAATGTTATTTACAACAGGTTGAACCAGAAGTTGTTGCAATGGAGTTCATGGCCTCTCACTGTGTTGTTTTGTCACACTATCATTTTGTCTAGTTTGAAGATGATAGATATAGAAATAACTAAAAAGATATCACATTTTGTCCTTTACTACATATTCCCTGTTTGTGAACTGCTGAACTTTAGGCCTGCAGGCACTTTTTCTTAAGAAAAACCAACCACCTGATGAAGGAAATCCTTCTTTGGTTAAACAAACCAACCTCTGCCAAAAGTACACATGATCACAACCCGTCACAAAACACACATACAAGGAATTTACAGCGGCATTTCCCCACTCAGCCTTAACACTGAGTCTAACCTGTGGGCGTCGCCAGGTGATTTCTCCCTGCAGCCTGCCGATGGGCGTGGAGCGGTCACAGAACAGTGACGTGTCCTCAGAGGGGAAGTCCGGGTCCTCAAACAGAGCCTGGGCTCCGCACTCTGCCTTGCCCTCTTCCTTCATGGCTCCGGCTTCTTTTCAACCTGGATCGTCGTGCCTGCTGTGTCAGCGGCTGAATCTCAGCCAGCTGTGACCGTCCTCATTGCCTCCATGTACGTTTCACCTAAAAGCAAAAGAAACACTGACATTATGCACTCATGAGAGTTTGTGTATTTGTGGTTTTGTGCAAAGATCTTAGGCACCAAGAGAAAGCTGTAGACGTGTGTAGGGATTTGGAAGTTAAACTTATTTATCTGTGACAATATGGTTACTAATGTTTTTTTCCTCTTCTTTATTAATTTGTATTATGACTATTTGAACTGTTGTGCTGCATGCGTGCTATTTATGACTCATCTTCCTTCACAAATCAACAAAAAACTGTCATATATTTAATATATGTTAATGTTTCAATGTATATATCGTATCACATGATTATAGGTATGTAAGTAAAGGTGTCTTTTCGGGGGAAACATTCATATTTTAACCGTTATCTCAATTTAACGTTGCTCACTCATGAAATTAACTTAACCGTTATTTAAGGAAAAAATAAGGAAAAGCTCTGTGACTATTAAAATGTAATGTTAGAAACAGGGCTGGTTCATTACGTGGCTCTCTTCTGTTTCTGTATCTTACCTTTCTCCTCTTTTAAGCATCTTTCCCCTCACAGCTTTCATTCTTCACAATAACACCACAGCTAACTGTTAGCATCAGCTAGCTTGACATGCATAGCTGTAGCATCTCCGCACGGTTTCATCTCATCATGGTTTCAGAACCATCACCACAGTCACAACGAGGTTTTATCCAAAAGCATGACACATTTAGTTTCGACTGACAGTTAAACCCAGAGCAGACATAACATCTTCCATCTGAAGCTCTGGAAGCACGTAAAGTGTCTTCCGGTTGGACATCCAGCGTCTCATTCATGAAGAGAATCCTTCCTGTGCTGTTGAGCACTTCCGCCACCTACTGTCGGTACAGTGAACTACACACTGCATGTCCGCTCACTGTGAACCATGTGTTTGTATTGACAAGGACTGTTTTGTAGCTTATTATCAGGCACATATCGCGAAAATAAATGCAGGCTAATACAACAGTCCTGCAACAAACCCAGGTTATAATATTCAGTTCTTGTTTAAACTCAACAAATTCAGCTTTGTGGTCACTTTGGAGGATACAGCTTGGGATCCAGTTGTCTCCAGGACTGCATTAAACTAAGCAGCCATCATTGTCCTCCTCACTGTTTTAACAATTTAGTGTAAATATTAGAAAAAAAAACACTACATCAACATGCTTAAATACTTAAACACCGAAACAGCAAATCATTACAAAAATATTCGATTTATTGGCATTAAAGTCGTACAAAAATATCTGGTTATTTGACATCCAAATGATACATGAATTCATCTTGTGTGTCTTTGAGTTCTTTACGATGACTTCCTCAGGTGATCTGCTGCATCAGCTTTCCTATTGACACTGACAAAAGAAAAAAGCGTTAAATGAATTTGCAGAGGTGGTTGCATCTTGACTCAGCATTGATACCTGCTGGGTGTGTGAGCACAGAGGTTGATTGATCAGAGAAATGAACTTACGGTGGCACGGACTTCATGGCCCTCTGCACCCACTCGCTCTCAGGATTGGCACAGAGAAGTTTGTTTCTCACTGTCTTGAAACTGTATTAAGACAAAGGAAGCAGTTAAGACGTGAGTACGATCGCAGAGTCAACATTTCTGTTTGTTATAGAAGTGTGTGTTTTTACAGATGCCTTCATTTTAGTTTCTTACATTACTGCCTTGATGTTGCAGTAATCCGTGTCGTCCTGGATAGCGTAGCACTTCAGCAGTCTTACTGGGACTGGACTTTCATGGTACTGCGTGCAGCAAGCGCTCAAGGGGCCTTTAATGAAGAGACATTACCAACATGTTAGCAAAAGAACAGTAGTGAAATGTCCAACCATGCACGGTAAATAACTGCTGAAGTCATACTTACTGCTGTCACCCAGCGACACCAGCAGCACCAGCATTATGGAGACAAACACTGCAAGCTTTGCCATCTTCACACAGCGTCTCTTCAGCAGTCAATCAGTTTTCTGATCAGGATTCTCAAAAGTGATGAACTGGTGAAGTCTGTCTCTGGTGGCCAGCTTTAAATACACTCTCAAATGGGAAGGTAAAGTCCCATTGAGGAACTGCCTGGAAACACCAATGCTGTAATGTAACTGGGTCAAGTGGGAAGTATGACATGCAGTGTACTCTTAACCACAACAGTGGCACAAAACCCCCTCTTCTGTGGGCTGGAACACAGGAACCAAGACACACATATGTGCTACTTCATCTTTTAAAGAAGATCCCGGCATGAAGACGATGAATTCTGTTCACGTTCATTCCTTGAAAGTAAACGCTGTTAGACACAATTAGTACCACATAAGTAAGTAATATTAGCGCTGTTGTTCAGCTGTTTTTAATAAGTGTAACTAAGTACATTTACTCAACTACTGTATAAATATGAGGTTACTTGTGCTTTAACTTATTACTTCAATTTTACTCTACTTTATGGCTCTACTCCACCACATTTATTAGTTACTACTTTGCACATTCAGAATTTCACACAAAAAATGTGATCAGTTTATAATATGTGACGTATCCTGATAAATTAAATCAGCTGATTTCACATGACTGCATCAGTAATAATGTATAATACAGTGATCTAATATATAATTATGACTAGAGTCGTTTTGGAGCGCAATGAGTACTTTTACTTTTGATAACTATGCTAATAATACTTTTTTGAGTAGATTTACTTAAGTAACATTTTGAATACAGTACTATCACTGTTAATAGAGTATTTTATGTTGTGGTACTGCTACTTTTACAGTACAGTAAGTATAATATCTGTTTACTTCTTGCGGCATTGTTAGTCGTCTCATGGAGATCAGTGCCTATTTTTCAAGAGAGACCTGAGAACGTACAAGACGAAGTAGACTGACATGAACCTTAAACCGCCTCACAACATAACATCCTGCTGACCTTGTTGCTGCATACAGACAATATTATGGCGCAATAAAGGAAAGTCATTTCGACTCTAATTACGACCACACGCTGTTTGTCATTGTGTTTATTGTCTTTACATCTAATTATCATTCATACAGTTTTTATCATTGGTCAGTTGCCGCTCCTGCTTAACATTACACATCAGCATCTCTTATAAAAGTTTGCATTTACTACAAGGAAATGTAAATTAGTCATTGTGGTGATGCAGACATGACCACCAACTAAAAGTCAATATAAGCATATTTTGTATTATAAAAGCTCAAAACATCCTAAATAATCTCCTTTTTCATGAGAGCACCGTAGTTTTATTAAAAGGTAAAATGTACATTAAGGACACCAAGAACCTCCTCACACACAGTGTGACGGGCCATACGTCACAGTCGGAGGCTGTAATAATAATAAAATCAATGACGGCTGAATTCTATTTAGCTGCTTCACTTTCAGGTCCTGGTGCTGTGCATGCTGGCCCACTGTCACACTGTCATGGCTTATGTGAGTTTTTTTCTGCTGTGAAAAATACTCTAACTCTTCTATATCAATCTGGGAAAGTTAGTCAGACCCCAAAGACCCCGAAAACCCATTTTCTCAATCAAGTCTTTACTGTGAGCAGAGGGATCAGAAAGGAACCGTCTGGATTTTCGGCAGCTTCTACCAAATTTAACCCGTTTGGGCTATTTCACATTGTGGATCCGTGTATTTTCTCAGCTCTGCTCTCTGGTTTTGGAGTGGGTTGTGAAAAAGGTCTGTTGAACCACCATGAAGTTATTCTGCTGATATTAATCACACCATATAAACTTAAGTACTTACATGTGGGTCACTCTGGAAAGAGACCACTTCACGTCTAGTCTGAACAGGCAGGACGGTCACTAACAACTACATGCGCACATGTGAGTATTGTTTTAAGGTTTGTCTCCCTGTGGAGGCACAGCGGAGTAGTAGAAGTAAGAATAATTAAAATAAAGCTCTGAAGTTGAGATGAAATATAAGATGCATGTTGCAGGGAATCGGTGAAGAGTGATGTAGATCAAACATGGTGTGGTTATGGTGGAAATGTCATGAAGCACACACACATTGACTGTATCATGACCTATTTTAATGCTTGCATGTACTTTTTTCCTTTGATGTATGCTTCTCGAGTATGTAATAAGTGTTCCTCTGACCTAGAAAAGAACCTCCGTACAACCTCAGAGCAACCTGCTGGTTGCAACCCACGAAAAGTCAGATTGTTCTTCAGCGAAACTTCAACCCCACTGAACTCTTTTCCGGCTTGATTTCAAATAGTTTACTATGATTAAATATTCTGGCGTGGGCATTATTATGTGCATGCTGAGAGCCATTAAGAAAGGAACCGCGCCTTCGTAACTTCCCATGTGCCACTGGTTTTACAGGACTCTTTGTCAGATCAAGGTGTGGTGATAGAAAGATTTAACGTGTTTGACCCAACACACTAACATTAGTCTACTGGATTAGTTTGTAATTAGACGTTCAACTCCTCTTTTATATTTCCCATCTTTATATTTAGTCAGTATACCAAGTGAGACCCTGTTTTACTCTGTTTCTGATTCTATTTTGTTCTGTTCATATTCATAATGTTAGTGTGCTGAACTATAATTCAGTGACATATTCTCATTTATTCTGAGAATAAATACCCTGAAATGACAGCCCTGATTGGATCGTCCTGCTTGTTTTCATTCCTTCCTCTACGATGTGATCTTTAAGAGCACTTCTGCATACTTGGACTTTTTCAAATTGATACCATCTGTTTAATAATAAAGACGTACACACACAAATAACCAGCACTTCATCTTATTCACAGATGAATGACAATATGACTACTGTGCGTGATATGTCTTCCCCTCACCTTCCCCTTTTACTCTCACTGGGGAAAGTGAGGGGGGTTTTCTGCGCTGGCTTAATGCTTCTATCTCATGCTTTCCGAGTGGAAATTTCCTGTTTCTCTGAGGAATATAAAAGGCTGCAGTGATCAGCAAGCTTGTCACCACAAGTCTCTGACTCCACCTGAGGACAGGCCAGACACCAGCTCAGCTCAGAGTCACTGCTGCCTACACAGAAGAAGACATGGTGTCAATCAAAGCCACAGCGATGGCGATCATGCTCCTCACCTTTTGTCTGCTGGCCACACAATCTGCAGGTACATACAGTGCTGGGTCTCCTCTCTTAAGTAAATAATTGTTTGTTATTTGCTTGTTATTTCATTTCATGCATTCACACATACTTTTCCTTTTCTTTCTAACCATAATTTCTCTTGTTTCACAGCCTATCATGGATGTTGTCGAAGTTACATGGAAGCTAAATTACCATTTGCGGCAATCAGGGGGTACTCAGTCCAGACGGTCACAGAGATGTGTCACATCAATGCCATCATGTGAGTATCAATTAAATGATGCTAATCTCTTCTCCTCCTCCTAGACAACACAGACATAACATCAGTGTTTATCAAGAGTGTATAAATGTTTTGTCTCTTTCCATTTAATCTTTAGTTTCCTCACAAGGAGGGGTAAAGCATGCTGCAATCCTGCTCTGACGTGGGTGATGGACTATGTCAACAAATTAAGGTAAGACGTCCAGAAAAGACTTGGGCAGCATAACTAACAAACAGCATACATTTGTACATTTGTGGCCTGTGAAATCACAAGAGTGATGATGTGATTGCTTCTGATTGCAGGAACAAAGCCCAAATGGTTCACATCAAATCCTCGCAAGCACAGAAGTAAAGTAATCCTGCTTTTCTGGAGAGACGGTGGAGCTCTGCTGCAGCAAACGCACTGTTCTTTTTATCTCTTTTACGCTTTGCCTCGTTTGGAGCAAACGATGTTTCCCAGAGCACTGCAAAAATTATTAGAACATTTTATTGTCCTTTGTTTTTATATCAGATGTTATATTTGCACATGCTGTAATATAGAAGAATTAAAGTTTTTTTAAAAAAAGAACAAAGTGTCCAGTGAATGAAAGGCCTCATAGTAAACTCAACTGAATTACTACACACACGCATTCTCTGACAGCACAGCACTTGTTTTTTTTATCTTGACTTCCTCGTGCTTTCACGGTGAAAACTTCCAGCTCTGGAAGTTTTACGTCCTGTGATCAGCAGTTACGGACCAAGTGGTGCGAATGCTGTGACATCAGGAAGAGGAAGTTACAGGAGAGCTGTTTATTTGAGGTGCGTAGCACAACAGGTATTTCCCTGTTGACACAAAGCTGACATCAGCTGTAATGAAGTGTGCTTACTTTCGAGGTCATGGTGTAACGGTGTTTTTCAGGGACTATTAGACTAGAACAATTTAAAATATTTTTAATTTGCTGTTAAAAAGAACAATTTTGACCACTTGAACCAAGATTATCCTCCAAACAAAATATATTATGTATCTGTTTGTGAAGCCACCGAATATGACTCACGGTCATTTAAATATTAAAATTCTAGGTGTCATATTTTTGGTTGCACCATTACATCAAATGCGATTTTTTTGCAAGAGGTTTTGTGCATTATTTAAACACATTTCCCCATCGTCCAGTGTGACGTAGTTCATCAGTTTGAAAATGTTTGAATTCTGTTATGATTTTACAATTTCAACTCGATTTAAACAGCCATCGATGAAAAGACTCAATGCTGACTTGTTCTGTCGCCACATGTGACAATTATGAGATAATGGTAAATAGTACAACAACAGTAATAATAAGAGAATATAAAAGAAGCACAAGCAGAGAAGAATCCTACAGTTGAGTCATTCAAGTGTCAGCTGCATAGTAATACCTGTTTAAAGTTCGCTCATGTCAGCTGTTATACCAGAGCTGATGAGTCTGGAGCATCAAGACACTGAGCAAAAGTGTGTTTTACTTCTCATAAAGTCCACTATTCATTTGTGAAAGGTAGAATGTGTTTTTTCTTCTTTCAAACATGTTATTGGCTTTAAAGAGAGCAGAGCTTTTACATGTGTTTTAAGATTAGTGAGATGATGAAGCCACTAATCCAGAGGAACCGCTTGAACATTTAACAGATAAAAGAATGTAAATTTCAGCAGTATGCACTTTAAAGCTGAGCTGAGGAGACGTTCTGTAACTGTAGGAAAGAGCAGCGAAAGCTTTACATTTGCAGATGAGACAGGAAGCAGTCACATTAATCCCCAGGAAAAAAGAATCAATTGTCTCTATCTGTCAGAGTGCTATTGATTATAAGTAAAATGTTTATATTGACAAGTTATGCAGCTTGTCAATAGAAGTTCAGCTTCTTAAATGTAATTTGTGGGGGGAAAAACACACACACACACACACACACACACACACACACGCACGCACACACACACACACACACAAAGACGTAATTCTTTGTAGTCTTTCTAGAGACTTTAATGAGCATTTCAAATGAAGAGAAAAAAATCAATCGCAGGCAGGATGTAACAATGAATTGTCATTATGAAATTTCTCCTGCTTATCTGGCCTCTGAGTCTTCAGAGACTTTGTCCATTAATGATCAGTTTTTCTCTGTCCACCTTTTGTTCCCCCGTAACTTTATCATGACAACTTGACAGCACTTACATGAGTCAGTAAAACTTTATCTGTACTTAAAATATGCAAAAGAAAAACCAGGGCTACAAAGTGCTTCACTCCAATAAACGAGATGATTAAAAAGCATGAATACATTTTCAAATTAAAGACAAGCTAAATGAAATAAATAATAAAATAAAACAGGCTGCTCCGTGCGAATAAGGAGTGACCTGATTACTGTGATTTATGGAAACTGTTTCATGTCATTTCCTCAACAATCACAGGATGAACGATCCTCTCGCGCATGAAGCCTGTGAGAAACTGTGAACACTAGATGGCGGTAGCCTCACTTCAAAGAAATGCTGTGAAACAACGCGTCAGCAACACTTTTTCAACAGTTTTTTTTGCTGTTTCAGTGCTATTCATAAGTGAAAAGGAGTCATCACACAGCATGATGATGTTCAGTGAGATGATGATGATGATGATGATGATGATGACGAGGACTTTTAGCTGCGACTCCACACTATTTCCTTCTGTCTACTTCGAACAGCTTTTTCTCATCGTGGAAAAAAAACTTTTCTGACTTTTAAGCTGCTGAAAACGACACTTTTATCATGGATGTGCTTCATCTCCAATCCCTGGTCATCAGCTGTAGCTGTGGGCAACACCAACAAAGCTGAACAAATGAACCAATGAGTGTCTTCTCCTGTCGCATGAATCTATCCCAAATGACAGTCTGGAGGCACGCTCGCAGCCACTGTTACATCACTTCCACTGTTCTGCACCACTGTACAGAGTGCTTTTCTATGAATAATACAGAGAGACTGGGGAGAGGGGGACATGGACATGGGGCTTAGTTACTAAATGACAGAGAAAGTACATGCTGTTAGAAAGGAGCGAGAGACTGGAGGAAGATGGGAGTTGGGAGGATATCCTCGGGTGAAACAGTGAATGTGAGTTATATGTGTAAGACACACAGTCAGTAAACACATCAGACACCAATGCATGGATTCTGATTGAACTTTATTGAATCAATGGATCAGCCACATGAAAAACTTCACGAGAGCACGACAACACATTCCTGCATATCGATCAGCAGTGCCAGCCGTGTGTTTACATGAATCACAGACACAGGACGGAGTGCCAGAGAGATGTTACAGACAGGTGCAGTGAGAAATGGCAGCAGCCTGGCCGGTCCCAGACTGTCTGAAGGAAGACAAGGTTATAGACTGTGTTTTCCCATGAGGGAGCCGGCTGCTTTAGTATAGAAAGAAAATAACATATTGCTCTCTGAGATCAGCAGACAGGTCCTCTGTCATTGTAGCAACACACACACACACACACACACACACACACACACACACACAGAGGCAGGCAGGAAACCAGACAGTCTCTCATGAAACTCAAACACAGATAATGAGACATGCTCAGCCTGAAAAGGTGAAAACAATCTTCTCTCTGCATTTGAAAATTGCTCATATCCTGACACACTCACCCACACCACCGGGAAGAATATTGAGCTATACTAAAAACTAGATAATAATTTTACTGGTGCTATAATCTCTCCACCTTTTTTATCGTCTCCCTTGTCCTCCCTCGCTTTGTCACTCGTTCATTCTTGCCAGCACAGTTAACACGGAGTTAACTGGGCTCGGTATATAATTAGACAAACAAAAAAGAGAGGGATGAAACATCTAAAGGAGAAGAGGCTCCAAATGATTACACATTCACTCCGCTTCCTTCCCCCTTGCTGCACACATAACCACCAATTAGAGGAGAAAAGAGGAGGATGAGGACAAGCAAGCAGCCAGAAGTCTATTTGTGTCTCTCTCTCTCTCTCTCTTCCCCCTGAAGACTCCCAGCGCCAGGGAGGGAGGAAGAGAGGAGAAAATAGAAGTGAAAAACAAGAAGTATATAAATAAAGAAATCAGAGTGTTTCACATCCGGTCGGCTGATTGGCTGAGACACGAGTCAGGCAGATCTGGGCCACAGTTGCACTCATTGTTCAGTGAGCTTTTCTACACAGTCCAACCCAGCGACAGCAATGAATGTTGATTGTGACCTTTGGTCTTTGGGTACAGTGGAAACAGAGCGTCACTTCTGTGCGTGCGTGCGTGCGTGCGTGTGTGTGTCTTCGTCTCTGAGATTTGCATGCGCCCACTTGGCCTTTTGTTCGTTCTTGCTCTTTCCTGACGTCGCCGGAGCAAGCCGCGGGGCACAGTCAACGGTCGATGGTTTTTATGTGATCCATACCAAACTCACCGACAGCGTTGAATGTTCACCGAGGCAAGCGGGACAGGGGCTGTGAGCGTGAGCCGGGGCTGACAGACGAGGCGGGAGGGGGAGGGGGGGGGGGCACAGACAGTCGGGCAAAGCCGGGGACGGGGACAGAGCCGAGGACGTTGCTCAATCCACGGAGGGCAGGTCGCACGGCACGGGGACGTAACGGCAGCGGACAGTGGCAGAATGAGTCCGCCGTGGTTACGTTACACAGGATCACATGGTGCGTGAACATGAACTGAGAGGGTCTGCTCTACCGCGTTACCACCACCTCATTTATCAGAGGAACTCCAAGTCTTTCATCTTCAGCTCAGTTTGGCCGTAACAGCATCTGAAACACAGATGAAGAGGAAGTTGTTAGCAGCGATATGGTCTTTAAAGGATCAGTTCACATTCAATTAACGCCTTTCTCCATTTCTTTTTGCAGAGTCCAGCCATGCAGATCATTTTTGTTTTTCTTTGCGCAGGTGAGTGTAACAGAGGTGAATGGAACGTGCCACGGTCGCAGCATTCAGACATGTTTAAAATATTCAACAGCAACGCCTCCTTCCAGAAAGTCCCAGCCACCCTAAATAATCCACAGCACAGTTTTCGTGGGAGAAATGTAGCGACGCAGACGACATACATATCACTTCCACTGCTTCGCGGTGAAGAAGGGCAAATGAAACAAAACTACTTGCATACACAGACAACACTAGAATTAAGAGGGAGAATGTTTTTGCAATTTCAGTGAACTCACCCTTCAATTAGATTACAATTATATAAATGCTTTAAATTAATAAAATAAGCGCTTCCCAGGACGATATTAGAGAATTATCACGGAGCCTGTCACGGTTCTTATGGACATCTAGTCCAGAGAACAATGCTGCGATGTCCCGCTGTGCAGCCAAGCTTTTTATACCCCAGCCGTCAGCCGGCCACAGGCTGAGAGCTCCCATTGTCAGAAGCAGGGCATAGCTGGGGAACAACTGCCGACAGTGTCACTGCGCCGCTGCGCCGACCGGGGGCTGACGTCAGGATGGTAAACGCTGATCTCTGGTCATTCGTCGCCCCGTTTCATCGGCTTAGGGAGCTGATGTCATTGAGCAGGCCAGACCTGCATCCATTACTCTGCTGTGGGAGGCCGACGTCAGGCTAGCATGATCGCACACTGGCTACAATGGATGAGCAATGCGTCACGTTATAGCAGCTATAATTCAGAAGGTCATAAAACAGACAGTTTGGTTTTTGTCTCGCGAGTATGCGAGGTATTTGAATTATAGCCTCCGCATTCATTCACGGCATGCTTTCTTTTATGAATATGCAAAAATGTACAAATTAATTTGTATGATCACAGGGAAAGAAATATGGCAGCCAGGTTGGTAGTCAAATAATGTAGTATAATATTTACAGCCACTTAGTAAATAAGATAAAACACTATAAACGGCCTGCATCATGAAAAGGAGCTTTTTCAGTCGGCTTCTTTCTGCCGTCTGAACTGCAGCATGTGAACCAGAAGTCTCTTTTCTCTCAGGACGAAGCAGACCAGCTCAGATAAGAGACTAAATTCATAAGCCATATTACATCTTCCCAACTCCGTCACAGCCTCTCTCTCACACACACACACACACACACACACACACACACACACACACTTACACCTCACCCCACAATGAGACCGAAAATGAAAAATAGTCAGAGGTTCGAGGGAGGGGAGAAAAGAGGGCTTTGTCATGGCAACCCCTGTGTCAGCCAGCCATTTCTTCTTAATCCCCCCAGTTCAATGTCGCGCCCTCTCAGGGACCCCCTCTCTACAGCTGAATATTTCTTTTGTGTTGAGAGACTCTATGTATATGTGTGTGTGTGTGTGTGTGTGTGTGTGTGTGTGCGAGAGAGACAGGGAGGGATCACGGAGGGGGGAGGGATTGGGGTTAGAGGGGGAGATCATAGCTAACCCAGCTTAAATGGGGGGCCAAGCTGCAGGCCACAGAGTCTCAACATTACACCGGGGTACAAACCAGAGATCAAATCACTCACAGACACACACACACACACACACACACACACACACACACACATACATACACACATTTAAACACTATATTGATGGAGGGAGATAATCTTTTGAAATAGCAGATAATTACATCATATGGCAAACAGCCGGGCCTTTCCCCCCTCTGAGCCTATCAACAACAGACCCCACACTTTATTTTTTCTTCTTTTATGAAACTCATGGTCGCTCGTGCTTTTGCCTGAGCAGGCCTCTCTACATTACTGACAAAAGCGGTTTTGGAGGAGTGGGTGGGGAAAGGCGTCAGCTGCTAGACAAAATTAAAAGGCCTCTATTTGTTCCTGACAATAAACGTCCCCATCTTTGGAGCTCCTCCACAGCTGCAGCCAGATAGGCTTTCGTTTCTCACTGCGGACTAATAGAGAGCAACGTCTCCTTCCTCTACTGTAAGCCGATTTAGTGCACGGGATCAAATTCAGGAGGTTTATAGCCATCTCTCTCAGTGATGCTACTCCACCAAGAAAGGGGACAAAAGAATGTGGCACATGGTAAATATTCAGCAATAGAGAAACTGAGGATTTTATGAGGACGCTTTAACGATGATGTGCAGTATACCTGATGGAAACGATCTCCATGGAGTCACAGCGTCAGGAGGCACAGTGTGAACACCTACAGATTGGAGACAGAAGCAGATATAAACACAAACCAGTCAGAGGCAAAGAAATGGAGATCGATTTTTACAAAAAGCATCACTTTTCCAGGAACCTGACCATCTATCACATACATTCACAATTAATCTGATTTTCACTAGAAAGGTTCCTAATCAACAGATGATTAATGTCCAGTGCATCCTCCGGAAATCCCAAAACATACTTCCCCCAAGGCTGAGCCACGGAGGCGGGCGGAGGAAGTGCCAGTGGTGTGTCTCTGGGGTGGTCTGATGTGGCCGTGGGCGAGGCTTTAATGTAGCTGCATGTCCACTCCAGTGTATACTGTACATCGTACTAATGACTAACAGACCTGCAGTTTGCCTGTAAGGGCCTCACACGCCACTCCATGCCTACACATGCATACGCTCCACTTTAATGGCAGCCTTCAGACTTCATTTGAAGTGCGCTGTGGTGTTCACTAAAAAAACTGACCCCAGATTTTTCATAAGGGAAGAAAAATATGGATTTGAGGACCTGCGGTGCCCTCAGACTAATATTTGACCCTTGGGGGTTGGTTATATAAAGTGGCCATTTAAATCAAAATGTGGATAATTGCAGCTTGCCTGCTCTGTGGTGGCTCTTTGTCTAACATATATAGATCTGGGGTTGCCAAACATCTGGCTGGGATATTATATGTGATATAGACTGCAGACATAATTTAAAAAAAAGTATATCGCCAGGAAAAGAATCTAACTGAAGTTGCACGTCTCTGCAGCTTCTAGAAAATCTATTTTCATCTCCTGTGTAGCAGAAGTTTCCCTTAAAATGATGACCATGAAAGAAAAAATATAATCTCCTTCCTCACAACCCCCACATTATACAACCCCGCTAACGCTGTGTAAAGCGGTAATAAAAACAGAGTGCAGACATTTGCAAAGGAACGGTTTTAAGAAGTGTTCCTGAGTCCATGTAGTAATATCCTGTATGCCGTCACGTGTTCAGAGCGGTCAAACGATGCCCCTTTCACACTCAATCATGATGCTGTCACCTGTTACCAATCAACCTGTTTACCTGTGGAATGTTCCAAACAGGTGTTTTTGGAGCATTCCACAACTTTCTCAGTCTTAAGTTGCTCCTGAACCAACTTGTTTGAAATGTGTTGCTGCATCAAATTCAGAATAAGCAGAAATTTACCAAAACCAATGTAGAAAAAGAGGTAAAACTCTAAATATATTGTCTTTGTGCTGCTGTCAATAGAGTATACGTCAAAAAGGATTAGCACGTTATCACACTATGCTTTATTTATGTTTTACACAGCGTCCCAGCATTTTTGGAATCAGGGTTGTGGATTTAATCTATTGATACCTGAACCAAAACAGGCCCTCTAAAGCAGTGACAGTGCTCCATGCCAATGTAGTCTATTAGAGAGCAAAGGGCACATTGTAACACAAGGTGCAGAGTCTGCTCAACAAGTGCGTAGACATAAACCAAAAACAAAAGGCACAGAGTTAGCGCCTCAGGACTGATTGGCAGGGTGGGGTCGTTGGGTGACCCTTGACCTTTCTAACCCCAAGGAATGTTGTTGTGCTGGTGCCTGTATTGTTCCAGCCTCCCTGAGGAGCCCCAGCCGAGCATCAGATGAATGCTGAGCGCTGAATGTTCCTGAGGGCCCCCCCCCCCCTCAAAAAAACCTCCTCTTTCTTGCCTTAATCCGTTTCTTTTCTGCTCTTCATCCTCAGACTTCAACAAACAAAAGGTATCAACAGGTCCGAGTGTGCCGCCGTTGTCGGCCTGAAGTGCACATGCAGAAAGGCCACTAACGAGGGTGCCAGGCCAACGCTCCTCGCTGACCTAATTGACCAACAAAGATGCAGTAAAAGGGCGTCTAAGAAAACCACACTCAAGGAAAACCTTCTTTGCCCTATCACTAATCAAATAAACCACTGTTTTTTATTGGTCCACTGTCCAGATCTAAGAGATCTGAGAGTCTTCAGGCAGTCTGAGAGTCTGGCTCTGGAGGAAGTCAACAGCAGTAGAAGGAGACTGACAGATGAGAGGGCCAGACAGACAATTACTGGCCAGGTATGTCCTTTATACCCACCTAGGGCTGGTCAGAGGAAATGGAGGAATTTATGATGTCATAAAAAAGTGCCAGAAGAGAAGTGCCTGAGAACAGGTTGTCTCTGGAGCTGCAGCCATAAAAGACTCCTGCGGCTTCCGCTCCCTCCCCCTGACTACCACCCGAGATGATAACAGTAGACTGAGCGCCAGACAGAGCTATGCAGCACAGACACACAACATGCAAGTGTATGCGTGTAATCCAACTCATCTGTAAACATGGAACAATGAGTGAGTGAACAATGGGATGGAAAAATGCTTCAGAAAACTACAGATGGAAAGTTCAGGGTTTTTGAGTTTCCAAGGAACATTAAAATTTCATCTTGTCCTTCACAACTTTTTCAGATTTTTTTAAAAAACATTTCAATATTCTGCTTAAGAAAATACATAACAAAATCATAAAATATGGTGGGTGTGTATTAATTCGACCCACCGCCGGCTGAACCACATACGGGATTTCAAACATACCCACATACATCAAAACTTTCATGTGTTTGCTTGGGACGTAGGTACATTTTCCTGCTCATATTAATTTGCTTTTACTTAAGAATTTTAATGCTTAAGTATTTGAAAACATAGCATTGCCACTCATACACGAGTACAGGATTTAAATACTTTATAATCAATAATTCTATCACTAACACTGTGCAATAAAAATGCTTTTGGCCCACTGGATGAGACTAGACTGCTACAGATTCATTTTCATCTTTAAAAGCTTTCTCTTATCCTTCTCTCCCTCAATTTACAACCATCTCTTTACAGTTAAAAAAAAACCCTTAATGCAAGATTTTTAACAAGAGGAGCACCATCTGTCAGCTCAAACTAAGCAGGTGTAAGGAAGAGAAAGCTGAAAAACGTTCTATGAGGACATAAAGGATGCTCAATCAACCCTCTTTGCACGCACACACAAACTCACATCTGTACGTATACAGACAGCACTACCACAAAAAGATAGAGATACACTGTCACAGTCTCAGCGCTTGTTAAAAAAAGGAAGAGAGAAGATGGTTATTTGCTCTACAACCTAACTAAGGAGGTTTCCCATTGTAAAAAGGAGTGGCTGCACAGCCCCGTTTCCTTTCATCCCTCTCCTTGTGGCACGCTGCCTTTGTCTCACAGAGGACAGAACAGCCAGCCTCCCGGCTACGCTACACTGGTCAAATACCTGGGAACTACCACTAGCCTGGTGGGAAAAACAACAAGAGGAGGAGGAGGAAGAGAGACAGAAAGAGAGAGGAGGGGTGGGGGGGGTAAGGTGTGAGTGTTAATCTGAGACACGGCGAGACTGACCAGCTAAAACAGAAGAGCCTGTAAAAAAAAAAAAAAAACAAAACCCTGTTATTAAATCTCAAAGGGAAGGATGGGGGAAGTTGCACAAAGCTGCAGAGAACTATGAACACCTGGCACCAAACTGCACTTCAAAAAGACGTTAAGGCCGCTGACACTGGAGAAAAAATGTTATACATGATTTTAGAGACTAAAGTCATGCCCACCTGTTTTTACTTTTCATCCAGTTCTCGCTCGTCTTTCTTCCTTATTAAAAAGGTAACAACTGTACATGTGCAATTAAGAACTCTGAGGTGAAAGAAGGCAGGGTTTTTTTTCCCCTTTTCCCTCGTCCAATTCTGCACTTTCATGCCAGCTCAGCAGAATGAAGGCAGTTCCTGTATGTGAGGTACTGTATGGGGGTGAAGTGAGTTTAAGTCCTCCCTAAACCCGACTGCAGCCGGCTGAATGTAAAAAGCTTTACGTTCCAGTCCACACGGCCTGCATCGGCAACCAGACCTCACTGTCACACCTCATAAAGCAGAGCTCGAGCACCGGGGTTGTGTTTAAAAGCCAGGGGGAAAGATAAGGCAAAATAAGGACAAATGCGGAGGCAAATAAGAATGCACCCATTCAGAAAACTGCGGAGAAAAGAGTGAAAAGCCCTAGACAAAAGCTCTTTAGCTGAAACTCTGATGGCACGTCTCCAGTACGCTGAATAAGAAAATATACTTTCGGGACAAATTGCGGCAGGAAAGGTGAGAAAGTGAAAATGCCATTCAGGGATTGTTAAGACCATAATCCTCTCTTCTTATTTCTAGTTTTTGCTTAGCTGTCGAGAGGGAAGCGAGAACCCACAAGTTTATTTTCAAATAGTCCACAAAGAATGCCTGCCATTTCCTGGCGTTCCCCACTTCCATATGAAAGCCCCCTTTTCCTTTAGGAACAATGGGAAAGATTCCAAAATTTCCACGGGGAGTTTCTTTGCGTGGCGACACAATAGAAAGCATGTTGTGACAGGGCTGTTTCTCTCAGCTGTGACACGATCGGGACTAATGCAGTGTTTCTGTCTTACGGCGACCATACTTCACGATTAAAGCGGCCACACAGCAGCTGTAACGTCTCATGAACGAGCTGAGAGTGAAGCCTGGATCCGTCTTTGGAATATCTGCCATTTCTCACATGTAGGATGTTGCAAAATCTGCAGTGTGAACTCGTAGATAAAAGGAGCTTCTGAAGCATCAAACTGTTTGGACATTAAGCACAGAGGAGCACTAAAAACTCAGCAGAGTTTCAGCAGATGTTCTGAGTTTTAACAAGCTTCCCTGATCTGCATTTTCTAATCTATAATTTTACCTAAAGCACAGACAGCGCACACACACACACACACACACACACACACACACACACACACACACACACACACACACACACACACAAGCCGCAGGAGTGCCTTAATTAACCAAAAGAACCCGTTTAGTCCTGAAGTGGAGAGAGTTCAAGTGTCATGTGCTCCTGAGTGGGCCGACAGGCTCTTGAAAGCCACCTGGCTTGACCCGAGCAGACCTGGGCCTTCGGCGAGACAAGAGGTCAGAGGTCATCCACTCATCTAGATAGGCAGTATGTTGCGGTGCCTGAGGCAGGGCGCACTACCTAACCTTTCCATTTACCCAACTCTGCACTCACAAAGAAGCACAAACACGCACACATATGGATGCAGGTCCCTGCTGCTGTGAACTCACTCAACCCTTAACTTCATGAGCACAATGCAAGTGTATGTGGTGCTGCTTTGGATCCATAGATCGACAACTAAGTCTGAGGTGGAACATTAGGGCAAACTGACACGTCTTCAAGCTGATGAAATAATTCACCAAATGTGTGCATGTTGTTTTTTTAATGATCGGAAAGGACGAAGAATGAGTGGAAGCATCTTTCTCCCTCCTCGCTTGTGTGTTTGATGGCAGCAGGGAAAGAAGTGGGTGTCTGCTGGGAGTCCTGTGATGGTGGGAGAGGTGAGACAGGGCTCCCCGGTGCGGACGACATCACATTTTCACCAACGAAAAATGAGAAAGAGGTTGTATTCTTTTTCGTTTGAACTGCTCTGTGAATGCCGTTGATACAAAGATGATGTGTAACAATGGAGGAACCACAGTGATCTGTGGTGGAGAGCCTCTTCCGCTGTGATAGCAGGTTGCTTCTCGAGATAATTGCGGGGTGCAGCCGATGAAACTCATCCCGTGTGATAATGAGCTATGCAGGAATGATGATCATAGTTCCAGCAGGAGATATGATAAGCCAACATCCAACCATCCTTCTGCCTACATAACAGCGGCAGGAAGACAGCGGCTTTGCCACACTTACTTCATCCTGATAGCTCTCTGAGCGCAGCTCCAAACTGAATTAAAAGCCCCACAAGAGATACGCACTCGGACGTGCGCTGCTCTTTGCTACGAGGTTGCTGTTCTGTCTCTTCATTGGGGACAAAGTGAATTACATGTAACTCAGCCCTGAGAGGGACGGAAGTGAGGCTATCACAGCACATCCGCACCTATCAGTACTGTTCATTCACTCTGCATTTCTCTATTAACAACTCCTGACACTGATTTTTTTTCCCCCCTCACTATATTATGTACAACATATGTAAGCACAAGCAGTTAAATGCCAGTTAGCTAAATATCCGTTTTTCAATAAAACCTTTTTTTTTTTTTAATTAAAGCACGCTGTGTACACAATCCATAGCAAGTAAAATGTAGTGCTGCACTAAGCGTCTAGACCTACTATATCCAAACGGCAGGAGAATTTATGGAGGCTGCCTCATTAACCTTAAGGCATATTAGTGCTTGGCAGACTTAGCACGGCAGCATCTCTTTAAAGAAAGCCTGTCTCAGCTGCATTAAACCACCTGGAGGGTCAAAACCACTGAGTGGCACGTTGGGCCATATCGTGGCCCAAAAGTGAGCGTGAAACGCTCGCGATGGAGTGTGTTTATTGGGTCAATGTGGATCTTCTCAGAGTGCCCACCCTGAAAATGGCAGTCTGGCTGTTTCTGCCATGTGCTGGAGGCCCAAATTCCGGGAGGAAGTCAGATGCGCAAAGACTGTTTCCGAGAATTCAGGATGCGCAAAACCATGAGTGTATAGTCTACTTGCACAAAAAAAAAGAAAGAAAAAAAAAAACATCCCCGCGTGCATTGCGCTGCGCTGCACCTCGCCACGAAACAGAATATTTTACCCGCACGCGCTGTGCTCGGGTGCCTCTTTATTTTCTGGCAGCGTTACGCACCCATCCACACAGACGGATCACATCATGAGTCACGGCTTGGCGAGAGACGGGTGGCGGCTCTGAATGATCGCTGTCTGTTCTCTGGTCTTCAGGTGTCTCACTCGGATTCTTCAAGGCGGGGGGGGGGGGGGGGGGCTGTAATGTCTATACAATGACAGATGGTCCGCACAAAGCCGGTGCGCACTGTTCAGCTGAAAAATAATAGCCACCATTTATCAGCGTGCGGGCCCAATAGAAACAGAAGACTGTCTGGTGAGTGAAATGAATCAAAGTTATATTGTTTGGGAGGCTCCCACCAGGATTCCTCTGGGCTGCACTGGCTGTTTAAACGTATCGTTAAAACTTTCCGAGCGACGGAAACAGCATTTGTCTGTACACTGTGTACCGTCGACGCGTCTTGCTGGGCATTAAAAGTTGAAGTGTGCATTAAAAGCTCGCACAGACCAATCGGAAATCCCGTTTTTCCTCGAGTCACACGGATGCCCTCATGAAACCACCGATGAAGGATTTTTTTTTCTATCTGCTGGCATGTTTCACAACATGCGCCGGATTAAGAGACGCGAAGCCGCCTTATTGGCACTGAGCGCCCACCCAGACCCCATCACATCATGTCAGAGTTCCACATTCATTCCGTGTGCACGATCAGCAGAAAATCCACACTTTCTTCAAATGAATGAATATCTTAAAGAAGCGCCATCTCCCCCCTAAAACATCAGTTTGCACAGATTCTGCTGGATTTAACCAAACGCCGCCGCTCTGTTTTTAGGTTCGAGTTTTTGCATTTTACATGGTAGCATACTTACATTTTGTCCCTCTACCTCCTGATGCACTTTCCTGTCGAGGTGGACTGATGCGGTTTCTTCAGGTCTTCCACAGTGGGTGTTTTCACTCTCATCACTTCCGTCCAAGACCAATTCTCCACCGACTGAGCGCCCGCTGCCGCTCTGATCCACAGATTACGTCTGTTTGAGAGGCAGGAGGGAGGGCATCCGGTTTACAGGGATCACCGGGAGGACCGGGATTGGCTCAGAGGAGATAGCTTGATAAAATGCGCGTCTGCCATTGGACGGGCTTGCAAGCGGGGCGGAGGCGCGGAGGGGGCTGTCGTGTATTATTCAGGAGAAACCGGGTGGGGAGTGGAGGAGGAGGATACTCGGGGCAAAGCGGCATATGCAGACAATGCCCTGTGTCTCAGAAATTCAGATTTCATTGGTGGACTTATGCGCCACAGTTTATGGCTTCCAATAATCTCTTCACATGGACTAACATTCAAATCGGAGCACTTATGTTAACCCCAAGAGTGTCTGTGTTTATAATGACCCCGGAGTGCTTAATATAGGCTGTGGGATCACTGTAATAAGCCCATAATGGCAGTTTCCTATCGGAAAAAAATGATGTGACACAGAGAAAACCCTTAATTTTCCACCATTACATGAGCATATTTCGCCTTTTAGCTTTCCTGCCCATGTTTGTCCTATTTTAAGATTAAAATTGGACAAAAATAAAATATGCTGGACTAACCAGATGGAAGGGAACAACTATAAATAAATCAAACAGCCATTATTTTGCAACATCAAACCTCAAGAAAGTCTCTGTGTGTGCATGTGACTTTCTGCATGTGTGTGTCTGTGTCAGAGTGTGTGTGTGTGTCTGTGTCAGAGTGTGTGTGTGTGTTTGTGTGTGTGTGCGCGCTCCTGCGTGTGCGTTTCTGCTGTATGTAGGCTACGAGAAAGCTGGAACTGCAGAATTCTCCACACAGGAGTAGGGGAGGAAATGGTGCATGGATAATTCTCGCTTCAGATCCTCTGGTGCTCGCTCAGAGAGTACTCGGCTGAATCAATACTGCTCAAAGCTTTCTCATGTTCCCCTTCTCACATCAGTGCTGCTGTTGGGAGTCCGGGCCAGTCCATTTTGGGTGTTTTCTAGAGATGATGTTTTGAATTAAAAACTCCACCCCTCCTTCTGTGGAGGGGTAATTACAATACTAAATCACCCTTGACCTACAGGCCCCGTGAAGGCACACAGATTCACATCCACAATACTAACCTGCGTACTGAGCCGGTGTGCGAGCAGACAGAGAAATCCTAATAACCACAGCGGGGGCTCTGCTCTGACCGGTAGCCATGGTGATTGAACACATTTCTCCACACAGCAGAAAGGCGGTGTGTCTGTGCTGCACCACACAGGCCTTTATTAGGCCCAGACCCTTGGACTGGAAGGAAGGAAGCGCCAAGTGGAGGATCACACCCCGCTTCATTGTGACTCTACAATTTTACGACAGTCAAGAGGCCGTCGACCACAAACTGGCTCTTTTTGGGAAGACGTTGTGCTCTTCAAGCCGATAAAATGGCACGCTCAAATCTCAACAAAGCGGCACATCATCTGATTATTGTGTGGATTTGAAGGCTCATTTGCATAACTGGTGGGAATGATGCTCTCAGAAGTGCAGCACCTAGAGTTCTGCAGTATTCAGTCTAATTTCAAACATCCAAATGAGAGCAACAGCCTTGGCTTGATTTCCTTTAAGCTTCTAATCTCTCTTTCCTCTTAATTTAGCTGCAGCTTCAATCACAGCTCTTTCACAAACCTAACTGTGTGGGAGTTTATGTGTGTGACTGCTATCATGTGAAAACCTTATAATTGCATATTCGGTGCTTTATTTCTAATTGAAGGGTCATTTGATTCTCCTTCAGTTTAAAGCTTTTTGGCACAACCTTCTGATGAAGCAGCTTTTAAAACTCATCTATAAGTTGTAACGTTTAGATGGTTAATAAATCATTTATGAACAGTGTGAGTTATTAAACAGGATTAAGAATAGCCTACTTTTTGGTTACCAGGTTGTGAAAAAGCCCTATGGCTGGTGTTTAATATTCAATGGACCACTTATGCCACTTAATACTGCAGAGGATCCATTTCTTAGCCACTTATGAACATTTATAACTCCAGACATGATAAGAAAGTTGAGAAACCAGAAGAATTTATTCATGAATTACTAATATTTATAACTGTATTATTACAAAGAAGAAAGGATGAACACCAGCCAAAAGGAATTTTCACAGCAGTCAATTACGTTTAGTTCATTTGCAATAAAACCCCTTTGTTTAATCTAGCCGCAGTTTTGCTGCGGCAGCCGTACTTGGAGCTTATGGTGGCTAATGTTAGCTAGCGTTAACTCAGCGGCATTGGTGTTCGTCAGCAGATTTTAGTACAAAACTGTTGGTGAAAGTTAAAAAACCTTTCACCTTCCTTCCTGGTACGATCACATACACTGAACCTATAACAATAAGTTTTCTAGGATTGTGGCAACCAAAATAGCTTGTACAGAAAGGATGAGGAAGAAGGTATCGCTCACATCCTGTCTCCAGCCAGTTTGAGCATTTCAGCTCCAGGAGGCGCTATAGAATCCCTCTGGCAGCTAAAAATGTGTTGAAGAAGTCCCTCGTCCCATCAGTATCCTTCACCCGACAAAGTGACTGCTGAAATTTAAGTCACAGACATTGAAATGAACTGTTTACTGTGTAATGTGACCTTCTCCGTGTGTCTGGTTTGCTAACTGCATGTCAGTTTCTTGGGCCAAAATTCAACCCTGGTGAACAGGAGAGATCCTTTCTGTTCTATTCTGTTCTATTCACAAACATCAGATCTTGTGGTGATTCTGATATTAATTATTCAGCTGCTTTAGCAAACACAACATTCTTAAACTCAGTCTGATAACCTTCAATATGTGTTTTCATCAACCTGAAAACATTTCTCTCTTCTTGGTTTGTACAAGATTTTTTTTTTTTTTTTTTTTGCATAAGGTCCATGTGCAGCTGTGCCTGCGTAAGCTAGACTGATGTGCGCATTTCCTCTTATGCCCACATGTGTGTGTGATCCAGGCTCAAGCCGGCCCTGGACTCCACACAAATGGAAAGTGTCCGATGTGCTACTGTTGATTTCCATGACAACGTATTAAGCTGAGGCTTAAAGCCATGGCTGTGCCATACTGTGCCTAGTAAGAGTGACATCTCCAACTGCTTCAGTAATGAGCTGTCTAACATGCTGTCATCCTCCACAGACGGACTACAGTAGGCCACTCAACTCTCCTGAGAATTACCAGAAATGTTTTAAAGGGATGCTTTGACATACAGGAAATATGCTTATTCACTTCCTTGTTGTGAGTGAGACAGCTATGTTATGTTTGTACGGTAAATATGAAGCTACTACCAAAGACTGGAGACAGGGGGAAATAGCAAGGCTGTCCAAAGGTAACAAAATTCACATACAAGCACCTCTGAGACTCATTAATTAACACAGTATGACTTGTTTGGTAAATCCCTGGAGGAAAACACTTTGTTGCGTAAAAAACTAGAGAGAATCCAGATCGCAACAACAAATGAGATATAAAGTGTTAAAACAGACTTTAAATGCACTGGTAGGCAGAGTTTGCTACATTTGAATGGACATAGCTGTTTCCCCCTGTTTCCTTTATGCTACACTAAGCTAAACCGCTGCTGGCTGTGGTGTCACATTTACCGTACAGACATGAGAGTGCAAAGGAAAGCAAGTAAATGTATTTTCCAAAATATCAGACTCTTCCTTTAAAGTTTCAGCAGTTAAATCTTACACACGAGACACATTTCTCTTCGAGCTAAAATGCTGCGCACCCGCACAGCATACAGGCCTGTAGAGTTTGGGGTAATTTGGGAATCCAGATATTCAACATTTCCAAAAGAGAACAGAGGATTTTAGCAATTGTGATCACCACCAATTGCTTTTTTTTTTTTTTTTTTTTTTTGCCTCCAAATGTAAGTAGCTATAAAATCCAGATTATCATTAGACACACACAGGTTTTGTTTATTTGATGGGTCAGAAAATCTTGATATAGCTGTTGTCTGGAAACTGTTCTCATACAGCTAATTGCGAGCCGCAGTGTGAGCGCCTTATCTCACACCATCAGCAGTATGGCACAGTCCCCGCCAACGTCAGACCACCTCCAACAACCCTGCGTACAGCTCTGCCATCATGGATGCCTCCTGTCGGGTCTCATTCTCGCTCGATGCCAGGAGCAAATTCTCCATCTCAATTAATCACTGAGTTTCTAATGGAATGCTTCCCTTCAGGATGAGGCCCATCACAGAGGGGGCTGCAGTCAGTGCTGTCGGTGAAGCTGCTCTGATTGCCTGAATACACTCCCAGCTTTGGAGTCACTGCAGATGTCTGCTAATTGTGGTGATTATGGCGAACGGAGGGGGGTAGGAATATGTAATGAATTTCCCATTGCTTTCATGCCTCACATCCTTTGGTTATGCGCATCTGCTATACAAGCGGAGCATCCGCAGGGTTTGGAGACGGACAAAAGTGACATGGGGGATTGGGCATGGGCTTTTGGATGGGCAGCTATTCTAACACCGAGTGCAGCCAGATTGGGTCCATTTATTCTTTTAGTTCTGTTCATTTCTGATAGAACGCTGGTTTTAGTTCCTCTCCTCTCCTCTTCTGCTCGATGCCCTTGTTCTGTCACTTCTTTTCTACTCTTCTTTGCAAATCTACGAATGCGTGGATGACTTTAAAAACCTTTAGCAACCTGTCTCTCAGGCCAAAACGAGATCCAACGTAATACTCATCAGGTCAAATCAAGCCAATTTTATCTATGTGGGACAGAATCACAGGTTAGTTTTAAAGAGCATCACAGTGTTGTACAGCTCTAGAACATCAACAAAAAAAAAGGGGGGGGGGTTAATGAGGAAAAAAGGCAGAAATTTCAGGAGGAGGGACTCTCTTGTAGGATGAACAAACAAAAGTAAGGAGAAGAAGAATCGGATCTTTCCCAAAGGAAATGAATTAGAAATGCACAACATTGAGTAAATATTAAATGTAAAACCTTGCAGTTTTAATTGCGACTGTGATAAAATGCTGTAACTTCAGACTCCAAAAGCAGAAATAAGGAAAATGTGAAATCTGTTATACAGTCCTCCACATGTCAGAAACACTGTGTAATTTTTTTATTTCACAGGAGAAATAAAACCAGTGGTTGTGCTAATTTAAAAGCCATATGTAAATTGCTTGTGCAGCTTAACAACCTATTAAACGGAGAGGATTATGCATGCAACCTGAATTTCTGCACATTCTTCTCTTTATGGTTATCATGCCTCTCTTGGACATGCTACTCTGGACGTTGAACTGGAACAAATCATATTCATACATTTAGCATATTAATGACGTTAAATATCAGACATTGTCTCCTCTGTTGCAAATGCAAACACGCGCGATTTATGGCGGCTGTGCTTTTGCGAGGCAAGAGTTAGCTAATTCCTTCGGGGCGAGTGCCCTTGCTGTCACATTGATCAAAGAGTTTCTCTTGATATGAGCATAAACTGCTCCATGCCCCATCACCGTCAATGTCTGTGCATGCGTGTGAGTTTCTGTGTGCATTTGTGCAAGTGTATCCCTGTTTGTGTATGTGAGGTGAGGTGGGGGTGTTGTGTGTGTGTGTGTGTGTATGTGTGTGTGTGTGTGTGTGTGTGTGCATATGCATCCCCCATCACCAGAGGCTGTATTATGCATTGTTGTTGGCATGGCCTACATGCTCACCCAAGCATGGTTCAGTGTGGTACAGTACACACGTCTTCCCATCTACACTGCACTCCCCTGTCGTGTCCGCAGGCCCGCTTCATTTACCTTTGCTCCTGAATTAATGCTAGTTAACTGTCACATTAACTCATATCTGTTTGCTTGCTTTGTCAACAACATAAACTAGCCTCAGTATGTGATAGCCAGGGTTATTTTTGCTTTGATACACAGCACACGCACGGACTGAGTTGGACTCTATGTATGCAGGCTACCGAAAGCTGCAGCCATCCATATATAACCTCTATCTTATGTGAGCAAAACGCACTGTTGTATAAGAATTTAAAGCTATGCATGCAGCTTTGTGTTCTCCAAGCAAAACTGTGCAGCAAAATGCAAAACTTTTCTGCGGAGTGTAATCGTGCAGGTGTTTCATTCAGCGTTTCAATAGAGGCCAAACCGTGGGCGTGGACGCTCCATTGAATGAGTGCATGGCCTTGTATCTGTGTATGTCTTCACATGTACATGTGTGGAGCATATATTTGCCCGCCAGAAGCGAGTGTGTTAAATTCTCTTAGCATGTGTGACGAATCAAGTGGCTGGGAAAAGAGCAGCGCGTTGCGTGGCCTCTCTCTGCCTCTCACAGGCTAAATTCTAAAGAGGCTATCGATCTGTCAAGGTCTCAGTTTGTATTTTGCTTTGCCCCTAACTCATTATCTTATCTATTTGGCTTTGTATCTTCATCTCTGCATCTTCCACAGTGTCCGTCTTTGTATCTTCTTCTTTATTTCGTGCTCATTTTGAATAGACATGATGCAGAATGTGGGAGAGAGATGCAGCGAGCGTGTGAGATAAAAAAGAGAGAGCATCCCCCACTCGTACGTCTTTCATCCTAATCCGTAGTCTCTGTCCAAGAAAGGGCCTCCCTTTCACTTGTCTGCCCTAAAGCCTCTTATATGTGACCCCTCTGTCTCTCCCTCAGGGCTCTCTCCCACGGACAGAAACCACACTCACAAACACACACACATCTGTGCATTTTATTTTACGGTACACGGAGAAAGTTGCATGTGTTTGTGTTGCAACAACATAATATTTCAACCATGAAAAAACAGAAAAGAAAAAAAAAAAAAAACAAGCAGAGGTCAGAATGCATTTGCTCCAAACACCATTATCAAAGCTGTGCAAAGCCACAAACTGACAGAGCATCTTACTATATGTTTTGCCCGAAGGTGAAGGCAAATTTACCGCCAGGCTGACTAACACAGCTGTTGGGAGAGCGTGCCTCTCGTTAAAAGAACTGACCTCAATAAAGATGGACGTTTGGCAGTGCGTTATGTAACTGGCTGAGGATGATCCCGCGGCTGTGTGGATGCGTGTGTTGTTTTTTTGTGCGAGTGCTTTCATGTGTGCATCTGCGTGCATGTGTGTGTGTGAGAGTGTTCATGAGAAAATTCATGTGCATATCATGGCAAGTTAGGGAACGTAGGAAAATGGCTGGGGTGGGGAGGGGTCTGAATCTTTTTTTTTAAAAGAGTGTTATTAATAATCACCCATTTCTTTGACTAAAAAAAACACTTGAATTGGTAAAACCTGTTTAATCGTGTAATCAATTTAAAACCTTTATGGAACAAACTGGAAATGACCAAAATTATGGCAGACACTGCAAAATTCTGAGTGTCCCTTATGGAATCTTCCCTTCACGATCTCTCTTAGATGGGAATTTTGTATATTTCTGACACTACAGGCACCTGGAAAAACTGGCAACATATCAAACAAGTGTTAACTCAACACAGTTGTTAACCAACTGAACATGTCAGACCACCTTAACTAAAAATGTGGATGCATTTCACCAGAGTCTACAAAAACAACTGCCACATGCAGTACTTGGAGGGCACAAGCTGAAGCGAGTTTAATCCCTTTGCTAATATATTTATTTACTGTCCATCATGTTAAAACCTTTCCAGCATTTTTGGTTAGCTGAAAAGAAGAGAGAGCTCCTCACCTGATCGCTGGTGTTACATCATATTCTGTGACCCATCAGATTCTGACTTGTAGCAGTGCGACAACCATTTCACCTTCACGTAACAGTAAGGGCACTGTGCTCGAAGAAGAATCTGAGATTTATTTAGTTGATATGTGCTCAATGATAAAGTAGAATTAATATTATTTCCAGTCTCTAGACTGTTTTAATTTTCTTCTGCAGCTGTAGCACAGGCCCCCAGTGAGGAGTTAACACTGTTTTCCCTCGCAGCAAGTGGAGAAATGTGTCAGGGCAGGTTTACTGAATGTCACAGAGCAGTGACAAGAATATGTAGTGAAAGCCCAACACCCTTTCAGCGCAGTAGAATATCTGTGGAATAGGTGTTATACTGAGTAAAATCCAACCCTGATTCCAAAAAAGTTGGGATGCTGTGTAAACGTAAATAAATACAGGATGCATCATTACAAATGAACTGTGTTTATCGGCACTGGTTTTAAGAGTGTTCCTGGGCCCACTAATCTCCTTTATCCAATCGTGTGTTCATGAAGTGGTGAACCTCACTCGATCCTCACTTGTGAACGACTGAGCCTCTCCAGGACGCCCCTTTCATACCCAATCACGACACTATCACCTGTTACCAATGAACCTGTTTACCTGTGGAATGTTCCAAACAGGTGTTTTGGAGCATTCTACATCTTTCCCAGTCTTTAGTTGCTCCTGTCCAAACCTGTTTGAAACATGTTGCTGCATCAAATTCAGAATAAGCAGATATTTACAAAAATCAATGAAGCTGATGAGTAAAACATTAAATACATCGTCTCGGTACTGTTTTCGATTGAGTATATGCAGCGAAGGATTAGGAAATGACCACATTCTGTTTTAATGATGTTTTACACAGCATCCCAGCAAACCAACAGAACATGTTCTTTTCACTAAGAAATGTATTCTTCTCCCACCAAACAAGCTACATGACAAGATTCAATAAGGGTTTCAAAATCAGATTCAACGCTCATGCAATGCATGAGTCCATACCCTAACAACTCTATCCTTTGATATCGTCATGTATATATTAACTCTATAAAAGGAAGGCTACGATAAAAATAAAGACCACAAACTACCATCTTTCTAGCCAAAAGAAAACTCACAATGCTTCTCCCTTTTTCTGAGATAATTTTCATACAGTCCCTTAGTCGGTGTTGTGTTGGCTCTGGATGGGGTTACGCTTAAAGCAACAGAGCTGCGGTCTTGTGGCATGTGCTGTACAGCTCAACGGCATGATGATACTTTATCCTGTGAAGGCACATATACATACCGACGCTACAATAGACTCAGAAACCACACTTCTTATAGATTGACTGTAATCCCTTAGAAGTGGTCATACAGTAAACACACAGTGTGCTCAGCACTAAGAACAGAGAGGCTCTCTGTCTGCACTGTATGGAGGGATTTGATGCTGGCTTGCACTCTGCCTGCTGTGACCCCACCCCTGGTAAATACAGGGTTGGAGGTTTCCTCCGTGGATAAAAATACACTTGCTTCTCAGCAGAGAGGGAGAAAAGCCAGAATTCTTCTCTCCTCTGTGCCTATTGTGCACGAGGAGGTAAACACTCCCACACTCATCCCAAGGTTTCGCTTTGTTTTTTGTGGCAGATTTGCAAAGTTGTGGGAAATTTAAAGTCACGCAATATGTTAAAGAGGTGTACAATTGTGGTTAATGTTATTATTATGCATAGCATGTGTTAACTTATTTTGTAATGTGGAGAACTGTGCTTTTGCTTGTCACGAATGCTTCTTCCTGCTTTTGTCTTTTGTTCCTTATGGGCTCCACTACTTCCCAACCTGTGACATCATCATTGTGCTGTGCAAAAGTGTTTCAGGCTGGCTGAGGCCTACAGCTGACAAAGGTACGGTTACTTCTAAAGTTTATACCGAAGGTTAGACAAGACTTAGTGTGCTCAGTGGTGTTCTGTCAGTCTCAAGTGTGCACTGAGAACTTCCTGTTGAGACAAAAGAGTTTTCTGCTGGTTGAACTGAGCTGGAAAAGAGACTTGAGTGACTTCCTTGTTTGAGCTGGAAGCACACAGACTGATTAATGTTATGGCGCCTAGCACTCCATGCCGGTGAGTTGTTGTCATCAAGTTTTTTTTTGTTGTTTTAAAATCAGTTCAAGGGTCAGTTTGATCTTGGTGGAACAAGAATACAAAGTTTGATCTCTTGAATGCCACTTGGGCTGCTGATGCACACAAATGTGCAGCTACAAAAAGCCATCATGTTGTGACCTTACATGCTGGCTACATAACTTCTGATGTTGATTTGATCTCTTTACAGAAACAAGAATGTCCAGGAAATGTCATACCTCTCTCTTCAACAACTCAGGTTTTTGAAGAAATGAGGAATACGTTGGAAAATCACATGTGATCAGCTTCTGTCATTGGCTGGAGGTTGAGTAGCGAGTGAAACTGGAAATGAGTCACGGAGGACAAGACAATCAGGGAACAGGACTGAGAGATGTTTTTGATATACTTGTTAAAGCACCTCAGGAGCGACTGCTGAGCCTGACATTCCAGCTGGGTGAGTCTCCTGAAGATAATATCATACACGCCTTGTGTCTGATCGTTCTCCAGAGGGAGGCACAGGCCTTGGACAAACTCCAGACGCTGAGGGACAACTACCTCGCTAAACATCTGGCTGAGAAGTGGCAGATGTGTGGAGGTAAATTAGAAGATTTTTCCATTCATTGTGGTAATTTCCAAGAGTTTACACGGGAATCTTTGGCAGAGCTGGCTCGCATTTTCAAAGTTTTGTCAGAACAGAGGCTGTGTGATCCACTTCTGAGAAATCTGGCCTATAAGAGAGCCGTTTCCAGTGACGATCTGGAGTACGATCAACTCAGAGAGGAAGCTAAAGCTGTGTGTGGACCTCAGTTCGCAGAGAGCATGTGGTCCCCGACAGATCTCAAGTCAGGGTCTTCCTGTGATCTTCATAGCAGCCTGGATGAAGGAAACACAACTTTAAAAGTGACGCTGTCCCATAATCAGTCAGAGAGAGCTCACGGTCTGCCCAGCCCACTGCAGGCAAGCTCCTCAATGCCCTCATACCCCACTCACCTAGAGATAAGTATGCCTCCAACAGCCCCTTTTCAAGAAGAGAGAAGCTCCCCAGAAACATCAGATAAATCCAAGCAAAACACCCCCACCGTCCTTGTTAGTGGATTTGACGCAAAAAATCCATCTGAGCGATCTCTGACATCTGAGGAGCCTGACCGTAAATCCATTGAACCTCCAATGTCTGGAGCACAGAAACACTCAAGGATGGATGAAACATTTGCTGCCAAGAGCATTAAGTTGGACAGTCTTATCGCTCCAACCCAAACCACCAAACCAGCCACTGCACTACCTACTGCAACAAACATTGTTCTGCCCATGACGCCTGTTGCAAATGAAATGCATCGAAGCAACAGTGCGGAAGAGGAAGAAGAGGCAATATTTTACGCATTCGTTATCTTGCATGCGCCAGAGGATGCAGATGTGGCCGAGAGCATGAGGGAAAAGCTGGAAACGGTCATTGGTAGTGAAGGTGCAACTTTCTCGGAGGACTTCGCCACCCCTGGAAAGAGCACTCTGAAGTGTGTGGAAGATGCTATCAACAACACAGCCTTTACTCTTTTGCTGCTCACCCGCAACTTCAACACTCGCATGCTGGAGATGAAGACAAACTCTGCCCTCATCAACTCCATAAACAAGAGGCACAAGTACAACACCGTCATCCCTCTGCTGCCGCGGGAGAACTGCATGCCCAGGCAGAGCATCCCTATAGCTTTGCAGACAATAGTTCCACTCGAGGAGAACAAGAGCTTTGAGAGAAAAATACAAAGGTCGCTGTCTCCAGCAAAGATTAAGACACAGAAGAAAATCTGGACTGAAGAGCAAACGGTGAAAATGCAGATAGAGAGACAGGAGAGACTAAAGCAATTAAACCAGCATCAAAAGCAGCTGATCAAAGAGTGTGCCTCAGTACAGATTCTGGAGGAGGAGAACATCAGGCTTTTAATGGCACAGAAACTTCTTCTCGGTTCCACTGTGCCACCAGAACAGCGCGGCGGAGACAGCAGAGAATACTGGCCACGAAATATTCATATTGAAAATGCCAAGTATATTATGATTGGCAACGACTCTCAGATGACCGTGGATTTGGGCGGCGGCGCTGACAAAGACGATTCAGTTTACAGAGAGGAGGAGCAATAAGCTTAAAGATGAAAATGTGATGATGTTTGATAAGGCGCCGTTTTCTGGAGTCAATTCATTCGTCAGAACTGAGAGAAATAATGTTTTTCTGAACACTAAAATGTAACAACCACTGTGGGGTATTCACTGCAAATTGTTTCACTGTATTTAAACCTGCTGGGCAAAGACAATTCAATAAAACTGTCACTAGAGCAATTAAGGGCCTTCTCAGTGATGTGATGTGAGAGGATTCTGTAAAGACTGTTGAGCAGAACCAGTGTTTAAAGTGAATATTTAGCAGAAGACTGCCATCTACTGACAGATATGTGACTTATACCTCCTGGTCTCGTGAGCTGTGTGAACCCACTGTAGGCACTAGGGAGCAATGCTGTTACACGTTCGGTATTGCTCCTCATTGCCCTTCACAGGATCTTGGGAGTGCAGTGTCATCCAATAACAGCTAAAAGCCATCTCACTTCTGTATTTTCCATATTGTTCCAAATGTGTTATTCGTGTCTCTGTGTCTCATATCTGTAGCTGCAGACGACAACAGGCTGTTAACACAATATTGGAGACATGACCGTCGCTCAGAAATGAGTTTAAAAATGAATTTGATCAGCTCGGGTGCATGGGTCTCTGCTAATTTGTATATGAGCCAAACTGCCAGCTGAGCTTCTCAGACAGGTGCTTTGATAGGTCAGGCTGAAAATGACGATGACACAAACTACCTGAGAACAGGTAAAATCACTTCAATGACACTTACTTTTCTACATTTCTTTTTACTCTTTGCTTCTTGTATTGTTAGTATCTGTTCACTGTTGTTCAGCTAGTTTTTTTCCCTCAAGCAGTGTTTTCTGGTGCACTTTGTAAGCTTGTTTGTGAGGAAGCTTCATGAATAAATTTTTATTCTAATTCTCACTATAGTCTCATCCGTATTGAGAGGACATGTACAGCCTCTCCATGGCTGTTGCTGTGTGATCTGTATGTGTATGCTTGTTTTCTACTCCTCTGTAACTGCGTATTGTGCCTTTAATCAGTGGTGGAAGAAGTATTTAAGCAGATACTCAAAATACTCAATTATTGATAAAACATCCTGCAGTCAAACTGTGTTAAGCACTAAAATGAAATGTGCTGGGTATAAAAATAATTGACTCAATAACATAAGTGATGGGGATATTTAAGTGTATTTTAGTGTTGTGAATGGTTCAGGTGACGGCAGGTTTGGCTGGTTGTGAATCTAAAGAAACGTGTCATATCGTCACTGTCAGGTGAGAATCCTGCACAGTGCCTTCAAGATATGCATGATAATGATGACCAGGTTCTGTCTGCGCTCTAATAGGACACTCGTGCCTTATTTTTGCTCTAATCTCACATCAGAGGAGCATGAGTGACTTTTTTCTATCATAGGAGCAGCTCAGACTTCTTCTACAGGCATATCAGCCAGACAATCCCCCTATCGGACTCTTGTTTATAGTACATTTGTGTGTGTGTGTGTGTGTGTGTGTGTGTGTGTGTGTGTGTGTGTGTGTGTCAGTTCAGCCTAAACTGGGCACTTTCTCCTCCAAACCAGGTGGGGCTCTGCTGCTCCTTCATCATTTTGTCCATTGGCCTTAAGAGTCTGTGATGTCATTTTTTAGTAAGATAAGAAAATCCTCTGACCTGTTGCACCTCTTATTCTTTCTAAGACTCTAACATTTTGTAAAATTTAATCGTAAAGAAGTATGACCCCTACCAGGAAAGAGCAATATTTCATTATCTTATATCAATCTTCAGTAATACAACATAACAGTTTAGTGGTGTAAAAGTCTAAAATCTTACAAAATACAGACATTCAGTGCACCAGAAGCATCTCTTTCCTTATATACATATTTTAAGATAATACATGTACAATAATAGGTGACATCGTCATAATTAGTCCCTAATCTTCATGTTTCTTATCAGAGCGCCAAATGAAGGAATACAACATTAAGTGCTACAGACACTTTATGGTATGGTACTTCTCTGTGTTTCAGAAATTTCTTAATTTATTTTGTTGCTTACCACTGAGAAAGTATCCTCATAATAAAGTGACACATAACAAAAATAATCAGAAATTTGGAGAATATTTAGGAAACATTTGATTTTTATATGTGTCATTTGTCTTAATAGTAAGCTATAATAAAACCAGTCATATCTATGAAAGTAGGGACAGCACCTATCCACTGAGGCCTAAATATTCTTTTCACTTTTCCAAAATTTCTGGTGGAAATAAAAACAAATGGAATAAATGTAATGGTGACTCCTTTCAGAGTCAGTGCCAGCCATCCTGTCACAAATATTTGTGAAGAAGAATTACAAAAAGTGCATTTCTCTCCCCGTTTCTCCATGGAAACAACATCTGGGAGTTAGTCAGAGACCCTCCTGCCAGTTAACTCCACCTTGGTCTGAGTTACATTGTGGTGACTCCTGTCAGCGCTGAATAGACTGGGTGGGTGGAGCGCGCATGCGCACTGCGCTCTCTCCTCCGATCGGTGCGGCAGGAAAAGCGCAGAGAAGACGCCGCGGAGAGACAGAGGAGAGAGGAAAACAGTTAGAAAAGAAAAAGCGGAGCAACATGGACACGAACAGCGTCTTTAGCTGATGTGTGAAACTGGCCCCCGGTGCTGAACTGTGGCCTCTCTCCTCTGCCGCACAGCTGCTCCGTTATGTCGGACAACCTGAGGATAATAATGTCCGGGAATGGAGGAAATCTGGAGAAATCCTCCTCCTAAACTGCGCTGCGCTATCAGGCTTTAAGGGTGTTACTCAGACCTAAAATCTGGAGGATGGTGCTCGTGTAAGCGAGGAGCGCCCTTTTTCCAAGCCGCCCGTCGTGCTCTCCAACAGTCAAGGCCACGCGCAAAGTTTTTTTTTTTTTTTTTTTTTTTTCCTTTTTTCTGGAGAAGGGGGAAATTTTTGCTGCATTGAATTCCTCCGGACGGGATGTCATCCGCAGTCAGGAGGAATTCCTCAGGCTGACTGATCCTCCAGCTGCAGCGTTGATAGTCGTGATAGACAGAGAAGATGGGAGATGCGGCAGACGACAGAGGGATGAGACGGACCTTCATCGTCCCTGCCATCAAGAGCTTCGATCACTATGACTTTACCAGGGCCAAGATATCCTGCAGCCTGACGTGGCTGGTGGCCAAGGCTTTCGGCTCGGGTAGGTGGCTTCTCCTAATCGTCTCTGGATTAGATTAGAGGAAAACGTTGTTGAGATGAATCATCTAACGGGTGTTATAATGAGGACTGATGTTGACTTGGACGCAGGACTATTTTGTAAACAGCAGCCTGTAATCAGACTCTCAGTGTCACAGTCAAAACTATTTAAGTGTCCCTCCATTTGTATTATAAATAGAAACTTTCTAGTCTATGAAATAGCAGCAGTTGATTAAAGACTGAACACCAGCATGTCTTCTTTATCCATAAACTGAGTGTTATCACCCTGATGTACACTGTAAGGCATTTTAGGCTTCATGACTGCATGCCTGTATTTGTGTATACTGCATTGTTTTTCATATGGCAGTCTCCACCTGCAGTTCAAATCCTCCACATCACTGCTCATGTCACAGTGTCATTGATTTAACCTGTTGCATGCCTGATGCTAATTATTCCCCTCTGCAGAAGTCAGGCCAAACCTATTATGTAACTCTGACAACAGACCTGGACTGCCAGTCTTAACTGTGTGGTGGCTGATCAACCCATGCGAGAGCTTAACTTCTGCTTAAGGTTAGGGTTTAGAGCTGCAGCCGATGGCAGTCTGTCCATGAGTTTATCAGTTAGAACTGAATAAATGGCAGCAATGTCAGGAAATTGAATGCATTTTGAGGCCAGCAGGTTTGCAAAAGCAGTACAAGCAAATGTTCATTCACACACATGAAAACAATCTAGAAAGGCTAAATATTACATTGCCAGAGTTGAACTACACAGTTGATGGCAGGGACCAATCTGTAGCTGACCGACAGTGTCACCACAAAGACGATCAACAGGTGCAGATGGATTTGTTGTTCTGTAAACACGGTGAACTGATCACGTCTTGTTCAGAAGTCTAATGACCTCCTTCTATTTGGTTTACTTGCAGGGAATCTAAATGTTCTAAAATATCTGAGCCAAAACTTTGATTAAAAAGTCAAAACCCCCCAAAATGTTCAGTTCACTATCACATTGGATGAGGACAAGCAGCAAATCCTGGAGAAGCTGCAAGCAGCGAATGTTTGGCATATTTGCTTGAAACAGATTTCTGCACTCAATGTTTTGGACGATAAAAATGTCAAACTATGGTGAATAATGCACATCACACTTTGCTAGAGGGCAAGGTGACGTCTTAAAATGTTTTGTCCAAACAACAATCTAAAGCTAAAAGATATTTAGTGCACGACATCAGACAAAAAATTAATCAAATCCTGAGAACATGGAGAAGGTGGAAATTTATAGAGAAAAAACAAATATTTTTCCTCTATAAATATGTCAGAATATATTGAATTTATGGATATCACATGTCCTAAAACCCATGGCAGCATCATAAACTGTCTTGTTTTGTCCAACCAAAAGTCTAAAACCCAAAGACATTCAGTTTCAGATCAGGTAATTGATTGATTGACTAGTAGCTTCAGCTCTGTTAACATGGCGTTGACTGTAGCGTGTCCTGACAGTAACAATGACGATGTTTTCATATGGACGCGTGTGTCACCAGTTACTCTTCATATGTGACTGCATGTTTGCGAGCGCTGGCCTGTCTCCTGTCCTCAGTGTGGTCTGGAAGCAGCTCTGGCGGCCTTTCCTTCACAACGAGTAATTCCAGCCTGCCCTCAGCCCAGAGGTTTACCCCAGCTCCTAATGAATGCTTTTAACAGCTGCTCCTCCATGTACAGTACTCAGAGTCTCCGCCGCACGGACAGACAAACCTAGAAAGAGACGGATCAAAAGACAGACCTCTGAATCACACCCATTGATCCAGCAGTGAGTGCCAGACGGGGCTGCACGCCGGTCTTTTTTTTCTGCTCTCAGAGAGCATGAAATGGTGGAGACATATAGAAGGTGGAGGACAGCGACGTGGGGGAAAGCTGTACAAGACCTGCGGCTGTCAGCGCTCTGCCGCCGCCGTGTTTTTTCATCCCTTCAGTGACACAGTTTCAGCTCCCAGCGCCGCCGAGGACTGTGGCCCAGTTCATAACCAGTCTTCAGAGCCCCGTTTGGCCTAGTTTGGAGGGACGAGCGATGGTTTGAATGTGCTCGGATGGAACAACTTTCTCATCAGCAGAATGTTTGTGCCCAAACGTCAGAGTGATGGATTTGCATGAGCACATGTAAAACGTGCACATGGGTACACATAAAGCACAGGAGCAAGCAAGGAAGGAACAATATTCATAGAGCAGAAGTTACAAAGTGATTAAGAAGAAGAAGGAAAGAGGGAGATGAAAAAGAGGACGAGCTCTTTAAACAAGCAGAATTAAGTGAAAGGTATGAAATCAAAGGAACAACAGGAAAGAGACTTTTTTTGAGTGGAGGAGGACTTCCATGAACAGCATTGATTTTTGTGAAGTTCCCTTGGGACTGATGATGGTAGCTGGTGGTTACTGGTCACTGTCTGGCATTTGTTTACCTCAGCTTCGATTGCGCTCGAGTGCAAATTTGTGGTTATAAGTTGAATACACTGCAAGATCTCAGCTCTCAAGACAAAAAAACAGCGACTAAATGGGGTAATATTACTTAGAATAAGCAAAATCATCTGCCAACAGAATAGGAAAATTTAAAACAAGTAAAAATATCAAGTCTCAAAGAACCCACAGTTGTCTCAAAAGTAGTGCAGCCTGACTAATAACAAGCACATTTGTCACTTTGCACTTCTGCACTTGATCAGACAGCTTTATGATTCTGGAAGGTCTAATTTCAAGCATGAAGTAACACAGAACCAATAATGAAATTTCACTAAGAACTTATAATATCTTATGAAGATAATTAAGCACAAAAAGCTTGAAACAAGTCAGATACTGTAATAGAAAAGCTGCCTGGTAGAAGATTTATCTTGGCTGACAAAGAAATCAGCTTTTATTGCCATTGTTTAAGATATCCCATCTTATTTAGATTTGGCCTTTTGCAGTGTATTTAATCACACCTGACATCTGACAATGACCTTTGACAAATTACAAGTGTGGGTAGGTCATATTTTTGACATCCAAACTATCATGTGATGGCAGATTTACACTAAAGGGCCGTATCACATCATCCACCGCAGCACAGACATTCAGCTCATTCAGAGGATGGATGGAAATGCAATTCTTCATCTCCATCAGTGTCACTTACAGACAAAGATGATCATGGAGAGCCAAGAGAGTATCTCCTCCAGCGGTGATGGAGTAGATGCTGCATTGCTTCTTAAGCTGTGAGGGAGCTGATCAGTGAAATCAATGATGGAAGTGAGAGAAAACATGCATTTCAGCTAACAGCTGTGCGGTGATTCTTTGTGCTCTGTGTCTCATAGGCTACAGGGCTGTGAATTGAGAAGCTGGCTCATGCTGTCCATTAGCTTACTTGGCATGCAGTGTAGAAGAAAAATAAATACTGGATATCCAGTACATGGATGAATTTGCCACCAGCCGTCATGTGAGAAAGTGATCCTGTAGTTCAGATGGTAGAGAGGGTGGACTGTTAATTGTAGGGTTTGCGGTTTGATCCCAGCCTCTCTTGTCCATGTGTCATTGAGCAAGACACTGAAACCTAAAATTACTCCTAATGTGCATGCATAGGAAAAACATGCAAGTTGTTTTGGACACATCGCAGCTGTCAAATACTGTATAACCCTGATTCCAGAAAGACTGGCGTGCTGTGTGAAACATCAATAAATCAGTATGTGATAACTTGCTTATCATCGGACTCAGCTCAGATATAGCGTCTTTCAGCGTATTGTTAGGATTTTACGGCTCGTTTTTTGTTCTCTCTCACAGAGTCGCAGCTGTTTTCAACCAGAGCCAACTGTATGCTACCTGCCCAGCGCCAAACCACACATCAACACAGTTAGCAGCTAGCTGGTGATCACAGTGGAGCATTCAGCAGCTACAGGGCCAGATATGTCCCTCAGGAGCTGATAGAGAACAAAAACAGCTAAGAGGAGAGTAAATGTTGGACTTGCATTCATCAGGTGGCGAGAAGAAATACGACTCCAGATGGATGATAATGTTGCTGCGTGTCTGTGAGATGTGTGCGAACAAATTTGCCATATTATCTTAAAAGGTGATAATATGTCTGTGCTGGGTTCGCAGATTGTTCCCAAGAAGCCAAAAAAAATCAGTCACTGCAGGTTTAAAGTCATTTTTTTATTAACTAGTCTGTCACATGATGATAATCTGTGTAAAACTGGAGCCCAGCGGATTTCAAATGGAGAGTGAGCCAACACCACTTACTAACATAAACCAAATCTAATGAACTGATAATCTAATCTGTGTAAAAACGTCAGAAATCATTACCAGTTGGAAACCTGGATCACTAAATGAATTCATTTTTTAACAAAGCAGTTGCGCAGCAGAGATAAACGCTGCTGACCATGATGTTGTGTGTGCTGAGCTGTGATCTGGGGGTCTCCAGGGGAGCAGTCTTCTCCATGCCTGCACTTCCTGTGGCAGCTACTTCCTGTCTGTTTCCTCTTTGATGGCCAACACAAAGGAGAGGCTTTTTACTTGACGCGGCAGATTTTCATGAACTCTAGAAAATCTCTCTGCTGTATTGCCGCCTGCTGTTCTTTTTAATTTCTTTATTAACCTCAGAGCTTAAAGGTCATCTTCGTGAATGGTCTCTGGTTGTGTACATCACACAGATGTCGCTTTAGCTGCCAAATTGGTATTCTTTGAAGTGCGGCTTCATTTATCGGCTTTATAGACATTCTGACAAAAGTTGGATCGATTTAATAGCTGTGACTAGACGTGGCAGTCGGGCTTGTTATGAAGTAGATGTCTGTGTGGTTTAACAACTGCCTGTTGCTTTAAATATCTCTTTTCATCACCCAGCACAGGGTTATGGGGGGGCTACAGTAACCACAGCCGCTGGAAACTGCCGAGCTTTGATCACACGCTTAATAGACTTTATTTTTTTTCTGGACCGAGCTTTAAATGTTGTTTAAATGTCATTTTGTTGAGCTCATTTTCTTCTACACTGTTGTTATGGAGGATTGAAGAACAGAAAGCTGTACCTTTAAGATGGATTCCTTTAGTGTCCTTTGTTTCCCTCAGTGTGATTCAGAGGCAGGCAAAGAGGAAATGACCCCACACACCAGGAATACACACTCATACTTGAGCATGCATGCAAAACACACACACACACACACACACCAATTCCTCGCCTAAAGTGACACACATGGGATGGAGGTGTGTAGAGTTTGTATGTCATTCAATGACAGATTGATGACGAGTATTATAACTTTGAGTCACAGCACTACATAGTTCGGTAGTAAAGAAGAAGAGTGAATGAGTCTTAGTGTAGCTGTGTGTGTGTGTGTGTGTGTGTGTGTGTGTGTGTGTGTGTGTGTCTCCATGCTATTTTCTTCAAATCAGATTTACTTGGTGAGGTAACAAGATTATAAGGTACTCCGTGCTTTGTAACGTGCGCTTCTACCAGTATACTTCACACACACACACACACACACACACACACACACACACACACACACACACTGTGGCTTTGTGCTCACAAGATGTCTTGTGTGGCTCATTGGTAAGATAAGCAGATAAACATGTGACATTGTTGCGCTCTTTGTTGTAATGGGGAAAACTTTCTGCCTGAAAACTGACTTTTCACCACGAACTGACCTTCTGACTTATGAAACTTTTCAGTGCTTTTCAGTCATGATGTTCCGGAGGTTTCGTGATGCATGTACCGTCTCTTCTGGGTGTGTTCAACAAGCTTTGAGCTGCTTGTGGCCGTGAAGGCGAGGCTCTGAGCTACAGTGTACTGTAGTGAAGCCATAGCAACAACAACAAAGGCAGTAAAACCGAGAAAGAATAGCAGCACAGCTTTTTTTTATTGCCTGCATACATTCACTGTTTGCTTCGCTGTCGATGGTGGCGTCTCAGCAGAGATGCAGCTGGAGGACAGGAGGTGCTCAAGATCAGCTCTCAGCCCCGTATCCTCTCCCTCATGTGTGTCTTTGTCTCCGCACAGACGCAGTACCAGAGGAGCTGGCTGAGCCTTTATACAGGGACCAGTACAACCAGGAGCACCTGAAGCCTCCGGTGGCCTGCCTGCTCCAGTCTGCAGAGCTCTACTGCCGGGCAGGAAGCTTGATCCTCCGCAGTGATGCCGTCAAACCTTTACTGGGACACAATGCTGTCATCCAGGCGCTGGCCCAGAAAGGCCTGTACGTCACAGACCAGGACCGACTGGTCACTGAGAGGGATCTGACCAGCACGCCTATACACATGGTGAGTGGACATGCACCTGACATCCTGTTTTTAATGCTTGCACTGCACATGTTTTTTCGACATATATTCTGTATCTATATGTTCCCGCTTAAAATGCGTGTAATTTAGCAACTGTGGAGATATGATGCATGAAATGGGATCTCCTGATTTCATGCATATGCTCACACAAGTCTGTGAGCATATAAACCAGGGCTACATCTAAGGAATTAACTCCATTAATTGTCCATTAAATGTCAAAAACCCTCACAGTTTCCCAGAGCTCAATATTATGTCTTCACATTTGACTAACAAACAATCCAATATACAGAATTTACAGTAATATAAAACAGAGAAAAGGAGGAAAGCCGTACATTTGAGAGGCTGGACCCAACAAATGCTTGATAAATGGCTTAAATCGATCTATTTTCTGTCACACGACTAATTGATAAATCCACTAATCGTTTCAGGACTATTAGAAGAGCGCACGCTACTGTGTGCTTTGCTGTGTCTTCCCCTCATGCGGAATAAGTGAGTTATATGATAGTGTCTTTGTGTGTACCGCTCCGTGTGTCCTACCGTCCTCCAAGATCTGTCCTGTTGAGAGAAAAACAACCGCTAATGACGGGTTTCCTATAGCAACCCATTACTCACTGTTCGGTCTCTGTGTCATTAGACAGCATTGGCAAACATGCCTTAGCTCAGAGATATTCCAGTAGCATGTTGTCAGCACTGTGTGCAGCACCGGGTGCTAGAAGAGGCTACAACATGCCAGTAATAGCGACTGAGATTCATCTGAAAATGCATTATTTTTTATCGAAAGATTAGTCAGTCAATCACGTTGTGTGAGCCCATGTGATGTCTTAACAGTCCAAATCCAAACATATTCATTTTACAGTGATATGAAACAGAGAGTCTTCACACCTGAGAGGCTGGAACAAGCTAATTTGACACATTTTCGATTGAGAAATGAGCCCAACGATTAGCGTAACTGTCGGTAATAATTCATTATTCATTGTTTCAGCCATTTAATATTATACTGGACGTGAGTGGAACAGATATTAAGCCCAAAAAGTCTTCATTTCTGCTGTTGTAGTTATGAAAGGAGGCTGAGTCTGTGGCAGCTTGATCCAGACACACGGCTCACACACGCATGGCTGGAGGCCAGGCACTTCTGCTGACGCCCAAAGGTGTCTGCATTGCAGTGCACGCTCTCTCCCTCCCTCTCCTGCTCTCACTCCGTCTGTCTTGCTGTTTCTTTCCTCAACTCTCCCTCTTCCTGTCTCTCTCTTAGCCTTTTCCAGCCCTCCCTCTCATCCCAGCTCTCATCGCTGTGGATTAAATGAGGCCGGGACACTGTTATCTCCTGAATATTTAATTGAAGGAAAAGCATATTTCATTAAAGCCACCAGTGCCCACACATCTTCCTCTAACTCAGGTTGGATTTTTATTTTTTTTTTTGCCCTCTGCTTGTTCTCTCCCGGTTCACAGCTCTGGAGGAAAATTCAACGTCACAAGTGAAGGACATTTTTATGTTTAGTTGCTTGTGCTCAAGACAAAACTGACTGACTGAGGATGTCATGAAGGTGGGAGTAACTGGCGGTGATTAGGTGCAGCGCTTAATGATCCTGTGTCCTTCCACAGCCGTAAAAGTAAATGTGCAGTCTCCCTCTTTGTCTCTGATTCTGTGTGTATGGCAGGTGATTCAGTGGCAGCGCTAAGAAGACAAATGGAGCCTATAGCCCCTCGACTCTCTATGACTATTGACCTTCATTTGTGTAACACACAGCCAGGCAATTTGTTATCCTGTCCGTCCTTATTGTTGCTCTGTGCTGCCCTGAATTTATTAGATTGCTTCTGCAAAGTACAGGAACTGTGCGTGCATGTGTGTGTGCGTGTGTGTGTGTGTGTGTGTGTATTTGTGGACTCAGCGGGATAATTTCAGTCACGCTAAAGTGAGGGCTTTTCATTTTGGGTTATGGTATATCTGCAGAGAAAATGATGACCTCATGGTTTTCCAAATACTGTGCAACAGAGAAATAACTCATGTCAGGGAGGTGGAGGAGGAGGAAGAGGAGGAGGAGGAGGAGGAGGAGGAGGAGCGTGGCAGTCAGAGGGCGAATGGATATAGACAGAGAAGGAGGGAAAGGGGGGGAAAGATGGAGTTTAGGGGCTGCCATTTGGTTGCGATCCAGCAGGAAGCAGGAAAGTAGAGCAAGAGGAGAGAAGGAAAGGGTGAGTGTGGAAGTCTGTGAGAGGACGAATGGAAAGGCGGGAAGGGAAAGATAGAGAGGAGAGGAGGGGAAGGGTAAGGTATTGCCTTTTTGGCGGTCGGGATGACATGTGCGTGCCAGAGAAGAGAGTGGAAACGGTCCACTGTTCATATGGCCATCTGGAATGAGGGGAGAGGAGGGGAAAAAACAGGGGAGATGACGGGGGAGGAGAGGAGCAGAGTACATGGAGAGCAGGGAGACGAGAGGAGCAAGACGTGATGTGCACCACTGCAGCACTGTGCGGGGTGGGGTCTCACAGTGAGTCAAAGCACGTCTGGTGCACAAATGAGAGCCCCCCACTCCCCCATTACCCCCTCTTCAGACACACACACACACATACACACACACACCTCCAAAGAGCTGTCAGACCTCCAGCAGTGTGCACATGACCTGTGTGTCCTTTTCTAACTCGACCTTCCTGTCTCTTTTGGACTTTGCTTCGGCCTCGCACATGCTCTCAGGCACTGCCCTCTAAGTGTTAAAACACTGAGAGAGAGAGAGAGAGAGAGAGAGAGAGAGAGAGAGAGAGAGAGAGAGACGTAGTGGTAGTTGGATTTTCCTGCAGAGGGGCGTGTACCTTCATCTGAAAGCTTTCTGCCAAATAACGCTGAAAGATTTGCAGGATGTCATGGATGTGTGTGAGAGAGATAGCGAGAGCAGTCACTATTTTAACTGGCAGTTTGGACAATTGCACCTCAACTGTCGGCACACACACACACATCTGAACAGAGCCAGACATGAAGGTGTGAAGTTGTACAACAAAAACACTTGCGTTGCTCAGGTGTCGGCCATTTCTGAGCGTGTGCCCGTCTTGAATGGACACTTGGGTTGTTTGTGCAGAAAGAGGTTACTTTGATTATCTGTTTGCTCAGCTGTATTGTGCTTTCCTATAGATGCCTTTGATCAAGGGCGCACGCACGCACACACACACACTCATGCAGCCATACAACAGTAGTTAGGGTGAATACTGATGCTCTTGTTAGATAGTGTGCATGAGTGCACTGCAGCTCTTTACTGCTCTTTATGACCAGTGTGTGCCATTTCCACAGCCTTATAAGGCGTGTCTGTCACTGTGAGTGGTTTAGACTCGTCTGTGAGCACACTCACACTCACACACACACACACACACACACACACACACACACCAAAGGCCTTTGTGAAGGGATAATAGACAGCACATGGCTTTTAAATCCATGCTGTAGTGTCAACAGTAGTGGATGCCAGAACGGTCTGTAGATATGTAAGCAGCGGCTCCATATACTGTCTGTCTGTCTTCTCTGTCTCTTGTGCACTCACTTTTATGGACATCCACATACATTCACACACACACTTGCACGTTAGCTCTGAATGCGGTGCCCTATTAGAAACAGTGCAGTGAGAGCACAATGACACAGACAAGCCTACAGAAAGGTTAAGAAAACACATGCAGATGTAGTTTCAGTCGTCTGACCTTTGTCACAAATAATGATGTTTTTTTCAATGCAGATGTTTGAATGCAGACAAAAGCCTTAATAAAACAGTGATTTGCCGTCATCGTTTGAATTCATGGTCCTTCTCTGCCCAATGCTCTGAACACACACACACACAGATGCATGAGCACACACCTGCACAAGCTTCTTAATGACATTAAAGATTTGGGGGTTTTATGTAAATGAGTTCAGAAAAGCTTCAATCACAGAAAGAGCTCAGTGGGTTTTCATGAAGATCGTGTTTTCTGGATCTCCAGGTCCAAGTCTAAGCTGCTTGGCCTGTCTCTCCCTCCGTCTGTCTCTCTGTCAGTCAGTCCAGCTGTCACCCAGACCGGCTGCTGTACCTCTGGAGGAGAATGCACGCAATGTCAAATATTTGGTAATATCCTGAAGATGCAGGAATTCAAAGCAGTGTTTGCAGACTTTTCATAGACAGTTCACGATCAGGCTCCTCTAGTGTGGCGGCGCTGTGTTCAGGCACCAATCTAAACAATCCTGTATAGCCATGTAATGCACTACAGCTGTAGCACTTAGCGTAACACATTGTACGTCTACCTGCGTCTTTATAAAGGTCAGCCATCCATCAGGGTCTACAAACTTGAGCTATGATACCAAATATTTTCTGGTTCCATCTTCTCCAATGTGACAATGTGTTTTTTATGTCCATGTAAATTGAATATCTTGTTTATTGAAGTTTTCAATTCTGAGGGGAACGTCTGTTGTTTTATGACATTTTGATAGAAATTAAATGATCACTTGAAAAAAAAAATAATCTACATCTACAATAATGACAATAATTGTTAATTGTATCCTTCCCCGAGTCAACAGGATGAGCATTTGGTCAACACTGTGACACTCCTGTCACAAATGTCTGTTTGTTGAGTTTTTCCTTTTCCTTTGTAATTAAATCTAATTAGATTGACATATTCTGACATCAGGTGACACTTGAGTTCAGTTTATTTAAATATGTCTGCACTTCTTTCCGTGAGGCGTTTGCGTGTAACGGCCGTGTTTCTCCTGTACACGCTGTCTGTTTAGACTGGCAGATGAACATGTGGTGCTGACGCTGAGCACCAGCAGCAGCACACAGTCGTAGAGCTGGATCAGTTGTTGGTTTCTTGGGGAAACATTTGGTCACGCTGGCTGTTACATGAGGCTCTGTGGTTATGAATAGAGGTCTGTGCTTGACAGTACAGGCTCCAGCGGGACGAGGTCTCGCTGCTTGTTTGTGTCTGTTTGATTCTCCAGGACCGTGGAGCACCTGACTTTAGGTGTCGGTTGGACTCATACATAGATGCTTAGGTAAGCAGCGAGCACTTGTAAGCGCACACACACACACACACATACACACAGAGCGTAATGTTTTTGAGCAGGCCTGTGGTGTGACAGGAAGGGGAAGGGGAGGTCTGTTGGTCTGGAATGGGATTAGAAAGGCCAGGAGAATGTCAAGCTTTGTGTAGGTGTTGATGGCTGAACCACTCGCATAAAGCGAATGACTCAAAATTAGGTCATGTGTGCGCTATAAAAGTAGCTCTCCATGTACACACATTTCAGAGCGCAGAGTGTTTTCAGGCATCATGACGCAAGAGGGGTTGAACAGATGGACATTTGATTCCCAGCAGCTTCCTGGTGTCCACAAAAAACTTCCTCAGTTGACATTACAGGACAGAGAGGGTTTGAAGCCTGATGGGCTCAGTGTGTGTTTAGTAACCTGTGTGGCAATGCATCCTTGCTTACGTCCTAAACAACTGCACAGTGGTTTTATTGATTTCTTCCTGATGCTAAACTGGCAATAGACGTGTTTTTTACTTCAATTTCTCATTATGAACTAAGTGTTGATTGCACAGTGTAATGGTTATGGAATAATGACCCCGTCAGCGTTTTGATTGGTTCCCTACAAGCCTGGCTTTCACTATGCAATTCTGTCTGCCACCAGGTCCGATCTGAGGAAAACGAAGGCTCAATTTACAGCAGAGTCATACAGAAAATGTCTTTTTACTGTCTCTGTTGCACACTTTTTATTAATTTTGTAAAAATATGAAATGATATGTACCCAGTTCACCTTTCTCAACACATACTGTAGAATTTCTACCAGCTTTCATGTCTTCATTATGGACTAAATGAATGAATGAACTCATCCTTTTGTCCTGATTTCTTCTACTCCACCCCGCTGCCACCTCCTCCTGTAGTTACTGCTGCATGAAGCAATACTCAAACTGTTATCAATACTCAAACTGTTACTGTCATCATTTTACATGGAGAGCCATGTAAAATGTTGACACTGTCACTTTACCTCCTCAGTGAACATGTTTCTTTCGTCTCTATTATTTCCAAAGTGGTGTTGATGGTTCATTCGTGGAAATTTGGAAACGAATGCAGCGTGTCCTGTGTTGTTGGTAGTTGCTGGGCTCTGGAGGAAAACGGAAAGCCATCCAGTTGTCTTTGTGAGAGTGATGCCAACAATAATACCACATGGAAACACTTGAGGGGGGAGCTGAAAAGTTGTGCAGCAAAGTCAGTTTAATGTGAAAGATAGAAAAAGAGATGTGAAAAGAAGATTGCAGGCTGTGTGTCTTTTATAGTGGTGGGCGGTATGGGTGAAATCCCCTCTCCTGACATGTCATGTCATTTTAAATCACAAAATTGATAAATACTGTGATACCAGAAGTTCTATCGAAAATCAGTTGAAAATTTGTTACTGGATTACATTTTGATTTTGGCTAACATTGAACCTTTGGCTCATATTGTCATATCAGACATGTTAAAGGCCAGCAAACACATAAATGGGGATGAGCTGGTGGTCCAGCGGTTTAAGATGCAGACCATGAAGCACAATGCCCCCAGTTTGAGCTCAGGTGGATACCTTTTATTCCATATTGCTCCTCTCTCTCTCTGTGGGCTCATTTCCTGTCAGCTCTCTTCTCTCAGCTCACTAGTTTAAAACAATATCATGGTTTGACAAACTCTCTGACTACAGACAGATTTATTGCCTCACAGTACATAACGTCAAACATCAGTACACAACGTATTTCCCATCAGGAAATGACTTCCTCGTTATTTGTTAGCCAGTGTTTTTCTGTTCGAACCCCTGCTTGAATTGTGTAATGCAGCAGCATCATGTCGATGCATTTGAAAGGCAGTTTTTGCCGATCACTTGCAGGTTTGCGTGAAAATGAGATGGATGCATGTTGGATTGTTGAGCAAATGTGACATTTATCAAATAATTGTTGTCTGATCATGGTTGCGGTCCTGTAGGTGCTCTTTCAGATCAACAGATTTAGCCAATGCTGTACATCAAAAACACCCATACAGTGTCGAGCCACAGTCAGCGTGAGGTGCAGAAGCACAGAGAAGGACTGACACAAATATGAAGTTAGCACTTTATTGTCAGTTTGATGCTTTTTTAGAAGGCAATCCTGACGATGCTGCTGTATGTCTCTACAGAGTTCCCACCTGGCGCTCATAGATACCCTGATGATGGCGTACACTGTGGAGATGGTGAGCGTGGAGAGGGTGATGTCCTGCATCAACAGGTACTCCTCCGCTAAACCCTCACACAGTGACAGACACATCCAGGAGCTGCCTTATGACACCGAGGATGCAATCATCACCTGGATCAACAAGGTACGCACGGGAGCACGTTCATGTACACACAAAACCACAAGGGTGTGTGTTTTCTCATTTCAGAGGATAACAACTGTACACATCCTGGAGCCCTTTACAATGAGGACACACACGTCTTTGTTTTACTCTGGATTTTCGAGACACGAGAGGTGCTGGGAAGTGTGTCAGCACTCAATTCCTCCACTGCTGCTTCAAAATCTAATATGTTTGCAAGAAAACTAGATGAAGACCTGGCACCGACTGCTTGTAATCATGTCAGAGAGATTACTGAGACACAGCTGACTCATCCAAACCTCCTCTGGTCTGTTAAAGCAGGATTGGGAGTATAAAGTCAGACCTTGAGAGGGCTCTAAGCTTTAAGAGGGCAGTCAAGTCTCTGTGATTGCATCTTTCGTTTAATTCATCATTTTCCGGATTATTTAGAAGTACTTTTACTTTTCTTGCAGGAGATTTTAACTGTGACCTAATTTCACTTTGTTTAAAATAATGAAACGAGCCCCACCATGGCATGAATTAATCAATTAAATGTTCAGTGTTCACTGACATTTGCGGCTTCCTTTTGCAGCCCAAAGGCAGGAACTTACACATGTTCTTTTACAGACACACATTAAAAAAAACACGTGTCTCTCTGTGACACAGCACGCCGTGGTGGGGATTGGTCGATGCAGCCTTGTGTGTCCTCAGGTCAAAACGTTGCATCACTGATTGTAAAGAACCTTTGAAGACAGAAAAGCAGTAACTTGAGGCTTTTGAAGACAAAAATACTATCATACAATACTATCAGCTATCTTTGAAGTTCTTTCTACGTCGTGCTTGGGTCGGAAGTCAGCTGAGTGCTGTATATCAGGTAACAATGATATTTAGCATCAGTGGCTAATGGGCAGAGGTGGTGGTGAAAAGTTGTTCTGTGATGTTTGGAGACTCTGGTTCTCAAATTCAAGTTTCTCCTTTCTCCAACACAGACTCACCATTCAGTCTGTCAGTGTGCACAAAATGCTTGCTTGAAATTTGACCTTCATCTCTCTCTCTCTCTCTCTCTCTCTCTCTCTCCCTCTCTCTCTCTCTCTCTCTCTCTCTCTCTCTCTCTCTCTCTCTCTATCACTCTCTCTCTCCAGGTGAATGAACACCTGAGGGACATCCTAGTGGATGAGCAAAAGTTGAGAGAGGCTTCCTTCCAGGAGTCAAATGCAACAACACAGAAAGTAAGAACACACACAAACACAAGCTCTTATTTGTCAGGTGTTCAAATAACGAGGTTTTTAAAGACATCATTCAGCATTTGGTCTGAGCTTTAAATAAGGAGCTAACTTAGCTTAGCATAAAGACTGGAAACAAGTGGAAACTGTTAGCCTGGTTCTGTCCAAAGTCCAAAAATATCTCCAGTCAAATGTAAGCTGACAGGTTGTGGTTTTAGAGTCATGTGGGCAGTCTGTGTCTGTGGTTTTGAAATCACTCTTAATTCTTTCACCACTTATTTGCATCCCTGACCGAAGTTAAATGAGAAGATCGATACCACTGTCATATCTGTGTGTTAAGTACTGAGCTGGGGCCAGGAGAAGCTTAGCTTAGCTTAGCATAAAGACAGGGAGCAGGGGGAAACTGTTAGCCTGGCTCTGTCCAGAGTTGTCATCAGAGGGGGGTCACCTACCGTTATTTCTTGGTGAACAGCCGGCACATTGCTGATGCTACACAGAAGAGATGGATGGATGAACTGTTGTTTGTCTGAGTTAACACCTAGTGACTCCCTCTTAAACCTCAAATTATTGTTTTTACAATTCAGTTTGTGTATAAGAGATATAGCCCTTTAATTAATGAGCTTTTCAAGAGGTGGTGGCTGTATTTCTGAGCTTTGGAGACAACCAGAATAGCTGTTAACCCCTATGTCCCATCTTTGGGCTAAATTAAGATAATCTGGAGGCTAACATTTTGGGAAACATGCTTTCTTGCCAAGAGTTAAATGAGAAAATTGATACTCTCGTGTATATATTTCTCAAAATGTTGAGCAATTCCTTTAAAGACAGCACGAAAAACAGAAGCATTAAAAAGCCTTTTTTCTTTAATGTCTTCATCTAATTTTCATTTGTCTTGAGTTGATTTCTCTGCTTGTCATGCTTTTCTTTTGTCTCCTATCTGTTATTGGATTTGAAATCTTTCCTACCCATAGGCATGAACACGTTTGCATCCACACAAGGCGCATGCAGACTCACATGATACGTACACACACATACAGCCGAGTGCACAGAGCTCTGTAAATCAGAGGAACAGATGAGCTCAGTCTCAGACCAGCTGCAGAGAAATGTTGGCAAGAGTCGCGACACTGCTGTTAGAGAAGACAAAGAAATGCGCGGGGCGGAGGAAGAGAGAAAGGGTGACGGACAGAGAGAGAAGAAAAGCGAGGAGAGATAATCAGAGAGAGGAGAACGGGAGACATGACACCAGGGTGGTGGACATGGAGAGAGACACTCAGGAACTTTGTCAGCTGTAGCAAAAGAGAGTCTGTGACAGACAGAGACAGTGTTGTCATCCTGCAGGCCTCGCAGTTATGTAAGGTCCATGTGACGGAACGAGTCCGTCCACTGGGACAAACACACAGCAGTCAGCTAGCGTCCTCTTCTACTCACTTAACCATGAAGCTCCAGCTGGTGCCTGATCAGGTCACGACCTTCGCCTCAGGTCTCTGCTCTTTGATGGTGACACTGACAAGAGGGTAAAAGTAAAAAAATGGACAAACAAATATTATTTTACTCAATTCAACCCTGGCAAATGTAGTAGGTCAACTTCCTGCAATTCAAGACCAGGTCAAAGAGGTAACCCGGGTCAAAAAGAAGTATACAGTAGTGAATTAGAAATATAATTAAAGTATAGAAAGGTCAGTACAAGTACACTTTTACTTTTTGTGCTTAAAGTATGTTTGACTTTTGAACTACTTAAATGTATTCAAAATGAATATACTGATTCTGCAATACCTAAAGTGGTATTTCAGAGTACTTATAAAAAGTGTACTTTATTCAAAGTGTACAATAAATTGTACTCAAGTGTACTTTGAAAAAATGTACTAAATTGCAAATACTTTTAATAGTAATAGAGTGTACTTAAGAAAAGTATGCTTACTTTTCTTAAGTGTGCTTACTGTTAGCGTGCTCAATTAAAGTGCACTTTAATTTCACTTCATTTTAAGTAGTTGAAGTATATTTCCAACATGTCACACACATATCACACTGGTGATATGATACAATTGTACGGCAAGTGTGTTTTGAATGCTCATGAATCATGATTTTCACAGGTGTACTTCAATACACTTAAATATTGTACAACGTTGTGCCAATTTAGCATACTACTTGCACTTAGGGTATACTCATGTATTACACGCTAATTGAGTACACTTAAATATACTTGAAGGCAACAAAGATGCTATTTATTTATTGAAATCTGTTGAAATGTTTTTGAGATACGGGTGTTGCAACCAGATTTCCATGACTGTTGAAGCTCCTGACGCACATATAACGATGCAACGTGTCCGTCATTCTGACTTTTCACTCAGTCTAATGTGTAAGCGCATACTGAGTGTGAAGCACAAACAGAAAAACACAAAAACGCTAAACAACATAGCACAATCTGGACCAAAGTGGTGGACAGCCCGACATCACCATGCATAAGGGCAGAACACTTGTTGTCATGCTGTTTTCATACAACAGGTTGTACAGTGTCTCATGGTGAGTGTGTCCCTGTTCTGTCATATGGAGTAACATTACCTTTCTCTTCAAAGATCTGCAGGATGCCTTGAGCGGCTAAATCAGTTTAGAAGGAGCTGTACGGGAGCCTCTAGGCGAGATTTCACGCGCTCATTGTCTGTTTTTGTGTCGATGTAGTGAGAGTGATCACCACCTTACTCTAATTGCTCTGTAAGCTGATAATACACGCGGGATATGTGACCTATCCGGGACTGACTCACATAGACACTAGGGCATTGTCAAAGGAAGCAAGTTGCAGCAAGAGAAGAAGAAGAGGAATACTCTGTACACTCAGTGTCAGTCAGCTGCTTTCCTGCTCCATCACACAGCTCCCTGTCTGCAATATCAGCTTCAACAGGAGTCTATTCACTGAGTAGGACAAACTCAGAGCAGATCATTTCACACACACACACACACACACACACACACACACACACACACACACTAATGGATGAGCACGAGACACTTCTCAGTAAGTCTTGTCTATTCTGGGACGGTGTGAAAAATCTTTAACTGTGGTCTTATGACTAAGTGCTTAGCATTTCTGTGTGTGGATTCTGTGTTTGCGCTTGACGCTCAGTATGTGCTTACACTTAGACTGAGTGAAAAGTCAGAATGACGGACACGTCGGATCGTTACATGTGCAACGGGAGCTTCTACATCATGAAAATCTGTTTGCAACATATCTCAAAAACATTTCAACAGATTTCAATAAAATGCAGTGGAATGTGAGGACAGAGGCCAAGAAACGAGCGATTAGCTTTTGGTACAGATCCACTATTTTACTGCACATAACTACTGCACACACACAAAAAATTAGGTCATCTTTATGCAGTCTGTTGGTGTCTCATAAAAACAATTATAGTGTTGAAGCTGCTGTAGAAACAGGTAAGTTAATGGACTCCCTGAACAGACTTTTGATTCCTCCTTGTAAGGTGATTTAAGTGCAGTACTTCATTGTAAGATATCCTTCATTTCTAGAGCTTTCTGTGGTTGGATGATTATAAAAGTCCTGACTTGTGTTTTAGGAAAGCAGCTTTTAGTAGCAGACTTTATTTGAGGAGCACGGGCGGGGAGACAAAGCTCTTTGTTTGCAGTGTAATTTTAAACTGTGTTTAAGGGCTTGTCCCCAAATCTCATCTGTGGTAGCAAAACTTATTTGCCTGCTGTCGGCCTAACACCTCTCCCACTCTTTCCTGTTGTTGTCCAATCATCATCCACCATCAAGTCTCCTAGCAAATGGTACTGGAGATTAGTACCTGTAAGTTCATCCATTCTGAAGACCTCCTCTGCACCCCCCACCAGCATCCACCTCCTCTCTGTCTAATCCCAAACCTGCAAGGATACATCCCTTCACATTCTCCCCTCCAAGTCTCTTGTCATTGCATGTGGCCCTAAGCCTCATCATGCATTGGTCAGACACCTCCCACCTTTTCCCACCCCAGGCCTCGTCTCCACATTCCCAGGGGTCAGATTGACTGGTGTAGTAACCAGTTTGAACTGGCTTCACTATCAAGAGTTACAAACTCTACCTGGAGGAGTACAGTCCTATAGCTTGATGATACTAATACGAACAATTTGCAGTTTACAATTTATAAGGCATTCCACTTAAAATGGAAAGTGGAAACTAATGCCACGTGTGCTACATTTTTTGGTATTGGCATAAAATTTTTAATAGCTAAAAACATCAGACTATGGTATTGGTATGGAGATTGGATCGGATCGTCCCAGTTCCACTTCAGATTGGCTGCTGTGACACAAACTGTCAGAGATGTGCTGTATTATCTGTTTATACAAACCAAATGCAACGAGGGACAACATTTTGTTCCACAGAGCTGGATGCACAGAGAGGCTGTCAGACAGCCAGAGCCATGCATATGTGACACCACTCTTGTGTGTTAATGGGCAAACTGGGAAATGCTGGTGTCCTAAAGACATATGTAGCAGGATTGTAGTAGTAGAGGTGTTGATCTTTATAGGCCCAGAGAGATGTACAGAGAAGGGCGGACTTGCTAAAGTAGATTATTATTAACCTTTAAATCACATTCATTGTCTGCTACACCCCCCACCCCCGCCCCCCCATGCTGCATGCATTTTGTTCCCCTTCTCCTTCTAAACAACTAACGATTTCTCACAAGCAATCAAAGGGAGCAAAGTAGTGCTAAGGTGTTGTGATTGTACCTTTCTTATTCATTTTACTGTAAAATGACTCTGTAATCCTAACCCGTTATGTCTGACTATTTGCATGATCAATTTATTTGAGTTGAGCCTGAAGCCCTCCCTGTGCTTGAAGACCCTCAAATTAGCACCTGTTAGTCTGTGTGTGGGTGTGATTGAGTTTTGGTGCATGCAGACAAAAGTGTTTCTGCACCAACAGCTGTATGTATCCACCCTGATGACACATATAGGTGATGTCTTTGTGCTGTTGCCATGGTTTCAGGCTCGTTACAGGAAGGAGCATGCTCAGCAGAGGAACGCTCCATCACTCCCCCTGGTGGAGAACCTGCTGAAGGACAACACAGACGGCTGTGCCCTGACCACCCTGCTGCACTTCTACTGCTCACAGGCCATCAGACTGGAAGGTGGGACCAGCCCCTCAATCTGTAACCACACCCACGTGACGTCACTGGCTACGGCCTTTTTTACTGTAACTATTCCAACAAGTAAACAGAGAGACAAAAGTCAGTTCAGTTAAACAAGAAGAAATAGGAGAGAAATGGTATACAATGAGCGAACCACAATGATTTTCGGTCACAGCTGGACAGCACAAAGGACGCTCTTTTCCAACTACAAACACCCTGACATTTGAATACGGGGCTTCAAACAAAGATTTATTATCAATGTGCCTTTATTTTCTGAGGGCTTTTTCCTTATGAATATATAGTAAGTAAGTAAATAAGTAAATTGAATGGAAACTAATAATACCATAGGAGCCCTTTTTTAGAAAATGTTTTATGGTTTTCAGTGGCCTAAACTCTAATCCTCATCTCAAAGAACATAATCAAGAGATCAAGGGCCCTGTTCTGACTTTCTGTTACGTTTAATGATATAAATGCAGGATATTGGTCACGATATTGAACTAAGAAAGACAGTGAGTGGCAGAGAGGTCTCAGGACAAACATGGAGAACAAGTACGAGACAAAGAGAAACAAAGACTTGTTTCCTCTCAGCTCGCCTGCGCCCTCAGTTCTAAAAATGCCCTGGGTTGGGTTGTGATTGGTCACAAGGGGTATGTGACGGAGAACCGTTAGAGGAGTAGCTTGGCTGCTATTTCAAAGATAAACAACCCTTGTGTTGGTGCTCTGGGATTGAATGTAGTTCACAGGGAGCTCAGACACATGTGGACCAGATGTGGACGCGAGTTAAACTTCATTTAGGTCTGCTTGCTGGGAGCTTGATTTACTACTTAAATGTAATGAAGAAGTACAGTAAAGTACAGAATGACATCATCTGTGCCTGAGCTGCTCCCTCGTGTCAGACGTTATACACATGCATGGGCCGGCCCTTACAGTAACGTCATGGGATAAAAATCCTGATGATTCATCTGGAAGGAGTTGGGGACGGTTTGAAAAGTTGAAAACTTGTATCATGAATTGTTTCAAGGATTTTGAGTGATTAAAATCGGCTTCTGCTACTGCATGGCACAAATACTGCAGGGAAAAGTAGGGTAATGTTCCTCTCATCTGTTCCTTTTTTTTAACATAAACAATGCCTTATCTTTTCCTCGCCTTCCTGCTTGGCCTTGCTATCACCCCCCCTCCTTTGTGTGTGTTTGTGTGCCTGACCCCTCCCCTGGCTGAGCAGATATCTGCCTCAAGGAGACCATGTCTTTGGCTGACAGTCTGTACAACCTCCAGCTGGTGCAGGAGTTCTGCAGGAACAACCTCAACCACTGCTGCCACTTCAGCCTGGAGGACATGCTCTACGCGCATGCATCCATAAAGGTAAGGAGACGGACATTCAAATGCTGGAACACATTAAAAAACATGGATGTGGAGGATGTGAAAAGTGGTGTTTTTTAAAAATGTCGATTGACGTAAAGAAAAAGAGAACAGAAAAGTGCTTCGGGGAATAAGGAGAGTCAGGGCAAGGAATTACAAAAAGGCAAAAATGAGTCATGCAAGGAAAAGTTTAATAATGGATGTGTGTGTGTGTGTGCACGCTTGGTTCTGACAGGGGTTGTTAGTGTGTGTGTGTGTGTGTGTGTGTGTGTGTGAATGTATTAACAGGGACATAAAGTTCATTTTGTCACAATGAATATTGCTTTGCGGCCAGATGGAATGAATATGATGAATGTGTGTGTGAGAGTATGTGTTACTGCTTTTTCAGTACAGACGCTGCTGGCCAAATACCCCCCACCCCCCCCACCCACCCCCCGACAGAGCACAGATTCTGCTCCGAGGACATTCACCACAATCCTGCCCCGTCTCTGCCTGCCTCTCTTGTTCTCCCCCCCTGCACATCCCCTCTCTTTTTATCAAACAGCAAAATCTGTGAACTTTGGAGATAACACAACTGCTGATTCACTCGGCCCTCTGGCTTAGATCTCCCCATTTCACACACTTTTGTTTCTGATTAATCAAAGACTTAGTGTGCAGCAGTCGGAGCATCTCTGTGCCATCCACACATTAGAAGCGGCAGCGCCCATGTGGGTAAATAGTATGCGGAGAGCGTGGGTTGAAACATTCGGATTCAAGTCACGGTCTGAGCTGACCGGGACTTTCCATTCTTCAAGACAACACAGCAGACGGCTTTCACACTTATGCACTCTTTGCTGTGTATTTCTCAGTCACTACATTGTTCATAGTGAGTGTTTATTGGCTGTATAATGCTACAGTTGTACAATAGGGAAATAGGGGAGGAGAGGGAGAAAAATTGTCATGAAGAGCAGCTTCAGACACTGGCTCACTGCCCATTCACCACAGACTCACTGCCCACTGAATCTTAACTAGTGTGTGTGTGGATTCATTTAATATATTAGACAAAAAGAAATACTGTTTGTGCCATTGAACAGAATGCAAACTGGAGAGCCAGTGTATAGGAAAGAGGAAGAAAACCCCAGTGTTTCTATCCCTGCTAGAGAGTCATTGAATTGTGTGTGTTGACCAAAAGGTTTCCTACAGATGAAATCATCTGTATCAGCCTCCAGAGACTTTCTGTTCATAACACAAATGCATTTATCATTGATGCGGGTGACTTACTCGCTGCTCCATGCACCCATCTGTGCATATGTGACACATTTAAACTAATCTCCAGATGGTGTTTTTGGCACAGGTCTGACATTAAACCACTTAGGCAATGAAACATGCACTGATATTCACCTACACACACACACACACACACACACACACACACACACACACACACACACCTGCACCTGTTACCTAGCAACAGTTGGCAGGTTGTGACCTCACTGATGTGTCAAAATGCTTTATAATGCTGTAGCTAATGTCTTAACAGAGACATGGGAGAAGGAGCTATGACAGCAAAGAGACAAATGTTGTGCTTACAAGATCAATGAATAACTACAAATATGACTGCAACATTTACCACAAAGGTGTGTGTGTGTGTGTGTGTGTGTGTGTGTGTGTCTGTGTGTCTGTGTTCTTGCAGAGTAACTACCTGGTGTTTATGGCTGAGCTTTTCTGGTGGTTTGAAGTGGTTAAACCTTCATTTGTACAGCCCAGAGTCTTCGATCCAAACGGTACAGCACAGCTTCACAGTAATGTCAGCATGCTGTTAACTGATGATAACTTTACCATCTCATGCATATAAATTGTTAATTTTAGTAATTAACTCAAGGTTGCAGTTGAATAATGATTATTTTCTTTTGTTTCCCTCTGCAGCCTGTGAGCCTGTGTCATCCTGTAGAAAAATGGCTCCTGTGTCCAGTCCAGTCAAACAGAGCTATGCAGACAGACCTGACAGCCCAGAGAGCATCCCAGCAGAGGGTAAACTATCCGTCATCAGCTGAGGATGTGCTCAAATCTGTTTGCTGACGGCTGAAAATTGAGTGCTAGTCCAAATAAATATATATACAGTATGTGTTTGCTCAGGCAAGCGCATAGTAAGAAGAAAAATCACATCCATCTCTAATTAGGTGCGTAATTTAGTTTATCCTCTAGTTTCTTGTACTTGCCCATACTGTAAATACTGTTGTGGTGGTTAAAAAACAAGACAGTATCACTATGAGAACGAGTGACCTGGGGCATGAATACAGAGCAGTGGAAGAATGTGTGGATGTGTTTTACTTTGAAACCAGAGGCCATCTAGTGGCTGATTTACAGCCATGCAGCAGTTGTTATGCTCTCCTATTCAGCTGTATACTTAAACATTTAGCTATTCTACTGTATATATACACTATACAGTAAAATTTATTTCAGAAAAATCTAATGTGGAATAAGTAGCCAGGTGTGTCGCAGTCAGACAGCTCAGATCTCCAGACTGCCTTTAAAAATCTGAGCTGGACTCTCTCACTGGAGTTAAACTTCTTATGTATATAAGTATATTCACACTTGTTGATGGGTGAAATCCAGTAAGAAACTCAAACACACTTCTCCGTGTCTGCAACAGGTGTGATGAAGAGATCTACCTCCATGTCCTATGTGGATGGCTGCGTCGGGACATGGCCCAAAGAAAAACGGTTGGTACCCAAACTCCACAGCACAGATGACATTCATTGACCTGCACATGTGGAGCAGTCTGTTTGGCTAACAGCACACTTCCTCACTCCCTCAGCTCCTCCTCTCGGGGAATTTCCTTTGAGATTCCTCTGGACGGAGACCCCACTCTGCCGCCCTGTGAAGTTCCCCCCCTCCGCGGGATGACCCGCTCTGCCAGCAGTGACGGTCTTGGATTCAAAGTTCACTTTGCATCTCGAGGGGGCATGAAGCGCCACCTCTCCCTCATGCCCGTCAGTGTAAACGGCCAGAGCAGACACATACCAGAGGAGGATGAGGACTTCAGCTCCCACAAACCCCTGGGGAGGAACAACACATTCTCAGTCAAGAACCAAAGCAGGTACAGCAGAGGGGTGTGTGAGGTTATGATTTATGAATAATAGAAAAGTACCATTTTTTCATTATGTTGCACCCATGCTAGCATTTGCAGCTCCAGCAAGACACAGTAAACATCACCTTCCCGTTCACTGTCTTTGCTTTTTCATTGTCCCTAGGTACTCCAATGGAGTCCTTCCAGACAGCAACCACAGTCCCAGCGATCACCATGGCAACCACAGTGGCCATCTCAGCCCATCAACACCTCCGAGCATTGAGGAGGCCCTGAAGATTATCCACGACACTGAAAGGCCCCATGCTAGCCTGGGTGTGGGGGACGGAGACAATGGTTTCTTTCTCCACGGTGCAGAGCCCTCAGACCCTCCAGGGGCCCAAGGTCAAGGAGACGACCCAGGTTCAGCCAAGGCTCGATTGAATGACCACGACCCTAACTCAGTGTCCACTGATGAAGTCGACACGGGCATCCATGTGAGGACAGAGGACATCCAGAGCTTGGATGAGGACTCCTCCTCTCTGAGAGACTATTCCGATATAGACCCAGACTGTGAGGCCATGACTCGGTCGTGCCCCCTGACTGACCGCCCCGAGAGGGAGAGGAGCAGGGAAGGGGGGCAGAAAGGCTTTGGTGATGCTAACCCTGAGGGCGAGAGGGGAGATGGAGGTGACAGGAGCAGCCCCTGCCCCAGCTCAGCACCCACACTCCCCAGATCCCACACAGCCAGCCCCGCTTCGTCCTCTGGAGGCTCTGGAGGTGGCATGGTCCGCATGACAAGCTTTGCAGAGCAGAAGTTCAGGAAGCTGGAGGGACGGAGTAGTGGAGGAACCACACCAGAGAGTTCAGATCTCAATGTGCCGTACACACACCCGCCAAAAAACATTTCCTCTCAGGTTTGTGTCCTACTGTGTGTTTTGTCTCTCTTTGGGGTTGGCATGGAATTAATGTGAATGATCCCTGTGCTTTTTTCTAGATCTCTTCACCTCCTTTGCCAATCACATCTCCCTCTCCAGTAACGCCTTCCCCCAGAGACCCCTCCCACCTGATAGCCTCAGAGATGATTCAGCTGAGGATGAAGCTGGAAGAGAAACGCAGAGCCATTGAAGCCCAGAAGAAGAAGGTAAACAGATATAGACACATAGCCAGTAGTATAGCTTTAAATGTAAATATCGACACCACGTTCCTCTTCTCACATTTTCCAGGTGGAAGCAGCATTCACCCGCCATCGTCAGAAGATGGGCAGGACAGCATTTCTGAATGTGGTGAGGAGAAAAGGAGTCACTGCTCCTCCCAGCCCCAGCTCAGGTGGAGCAGAAACACCTTCTCCAGAGCCACTCCCATCTAAGGACAGCAGCCAGAGCAGCATGGAGCGGGCGGAGAGATGTAAGCCAGACGGAGCAGCTCCTAAATCCCCCTGTGAGGACGGTGGAGGTGAGTTCACTTTCACAGATCTCAAAGTAAGAAAAATAACGTAGCAGCACAGACAATGCCAGAATAATGATGCTGTTTCTTTGGGGGCTGTTTTCCATTGAGAAGGATTCTGATCAAACTGGTGATTGAATGACTGACCTGCGTATTCCATGTGGTGACACAGGTGTGACTCCAGGAGAAATCGACCTTGCAGATTACACTCGCTCCATTGAGAGGCTGAACACGTCGCTGGGCTTCCTGCAGACAGAGATGCAGCGTTTGGCCCAGCAGCAGGAGAAGATCATGGCCATGAGAGAGCAGCAGCAACAAGCCTGGGTCATTCCTCCTCCTGCTCCGTCTCCACACAGGTATCACTTTATGATAGAGGTCAATAATTTTACCAGGAAAAAAAAAGAAATCTGTATACACTTACAGGACCATGTGGGTTTTTTCTCTACAGGCAGCTCCGTGAGTTGCGTAGCAGCAGTGTAACTGGCCGGGGATCAGGCAGAGGCTCGGTCGGGTCTTTGTCTCCCATCCTGTCTTCTTCTGGCTCTCCCCACGCTCCCAATCGTTCCCCTGCTGGTATTAAGCGGCGACCAGCCTCCTTCCATGCCAGGACACCTCGGACTCCGCGACCAAATGATCTGAAGGTGACACCCTTCAGTCGAATGCTCAACACTCCGACCTCAGTGGACAGTCTACCCAGACTGAGGCGGTTCACCCCCAACCAAACCCAGCCCAGCTCGTTTGCCTACCTGGGCCATGATGAGGGACCAGGGGGAAGCAAGGACCGAGAGGCCAAGGAGAACAAAGAAAACACTCAGGACAAAGAAGAGACAGCGGCAAAGAAGAGTGCTGGCACTCCTCAGACTTCTGCTAAAGAAGCAGCCAAAGAGAAGGAAGATGAGAGAGAGGAGGAGAGAAAACAGGCGGAGCAGGCTCAGTCGAAGAGTGAAGTCAAACAAACAAGGTCATCGGAGGTGTTGTGTCAGCCGGTGTCTGAGATCCAAGGGCCCACAGGCAGCCAGGTCAAGGGAGACACCAAGGACAGAAGGGACCTGGTGGAGGTGCCTCTGTCTGAGCTGAAACCTCCAGGAGAACTACCCGGCGGTCAGGAGATGATGGGAGAGGTGGAGGGTGAGGCAGGAGGAGACACTTACGGAGACGACCAAAAGATGTGCTGTGGATTCTTCTTCAAGGTGAGCTGGAGCTGTAGAGTATATATAGGATAATATGTGTGGTATACATAAAAAACTCTATCTCACATTATCAATGATAATAGTTTCTGTAAATATTATCTGTAACACACCTGTCGGTAAGGACTGAGGAGGACACAGGTTTAGCCATAAACTAAACAGGCTGCTTTCTGTTGACATATTTTATGACCTTCACACTGCTTGTATTGACTTTATTTGAGGAACTGGGGCAGAGATTTTCTGCCAGAAAGCATATTTCCCAAAGTGTCGAAGTGCTGCTTGAAATGTTGCCAGAATACCAGAGTTCATACACACACAAGGCTGGTCTGCCGCGTCGACTCAAGGCCAAGATAAATGAATGAATTAAAAGTACTGTCAGGCTGTGGGTAAAGCCAGAGTGCAGGCACAGCTTTGTCCGTGTAACTTGGTCCACTTTTAATGTCTGCTGCCACAGCACGACAACTGAACACTGACAGGCTTATCCATGAATTTTGTTGGCCTTGCTAGCATCAGAACATTCTTGTTTCTGTATTTCTAAATGCATTAGATGGCACTCACAACCTTCATGATGTCTCCCCTACAGTTAATGCAATGCAATACAGTAGTTCATGAGTATTTTATTGGTTGCACTTGTGGTTGACGGCAAAAAACCCTTAGTTTAGGAACCACTGCAGTAAAACTACAATAGCAGGTGATATACTCAGTTAATTAACTTCTCATTAATAATACATTCTATTATCTAATATCTAATTCAATGCAGCCTTATGGTGCTGTATACAGAACGCAGCGACAGGAAGGATCTCATACTGTGAGTGCCTGGCACAACATGTGCAGTGTTGTGCCCGCTGAGCCATGAGCTGATCAAAAACAATGCACGAATGAATGTGGGCCAAAAAAAACCCAGCCAGGGCAGACGCATGGTCGACCATTAGAGCTTTGATTAGAGAGCAATGTCAGAGCTTTGTTGACAGAAGGCAGTTACACTAATGCCATATTAAATACTGCATACTCTATTATTATTAAGAAGCAGAATCTTCCCTTTCATATCTGGGATTTTTGATGGTTGAGAGGACAGAACAGTGACACATTAGGGCATTTTTTGTCATAATAACTTCATATACGATAGAATAATTCATCAACTGAGTAAATTATTAATTGAAAATCATGTCTGCTAGCTCATCATGAAAGTAATACAGATGCTGTCTGCATATTTCTACGTATAATGTGACTCATGTATTTTGTGTGTTCTCCATCCATCAAACACCAGGATGATGTGAAAGAGGAAGGGGACATGGCAGCAAAGAAAGCAGCTCTGCTGGAGAAGAGGCTGAGGAGGGAGAAGGAGGCTCAGGAGAAGAAGCAGCAGCAGGAGCTGGACCAGGAGCAGAAGAAGGAAGCTGCACGGTCTGTCTGACTCTCTTACTGTCTCTCTCTATATGCCAACTCTGACACTGTTCCCAGGTTTATAGCAGCAGTACATGCATCGTGCCTATTGAACTTGAAGTGTGCAGATGCGCAATAAATCTTCATCTCGTCTCCTCCTCCAGGTTGAAAGCTGAAGAAGAGCAGCAGAAAAAGGATGACGAGAAGGCAAGGAGAGAGTACATCAGGAATGAATATCTGAGGAAGAAGCAGCTCAAGCTGATGGTGGACATGGACGAGGTCATCAAGCCCCGGTCTGGAAGTCTCAAGAAGAAGCCGCGGCCCAAGTCCATCCACAGGGACGTCATGGAGTCGTCCACTCCCCCTGTGAGAGCAACAGGTGAGCGACAAGCACACACTATCGATGTATGACAGCCGCTAGTCCACGCTCCACCTGTCCTCAGCTGTCCCTGTGGTTATGTTGCAGGCGTGCGTCCTCGAGGCTTCTCGGTATCAAGTGTCTCTTTGGCGTCACTCAATCTGGCTGACAACGACAGAGACCAGCCAAATAACAGGAAGAACAACAGGTAAGATCCTCGCTCTGCCTGGAGCCTGAATTTTAGACAAATCACAGATGTAAGAAGCTCAAGAAAAACAAATATTCCGCCTGCACCCTGTTAGTCTAGCGTCCTCAGTTCTGTCATCTTCTGCCTTCTTACCACCTCTCCACTCTCAACCCGAATCAGAGTTCAGTGTTACAGCTGACTTCACTCTTCACATGCATCTCATTTTCATGCACCTTTCCTTCAAGTATCTATGTAGAGATGCATCGATCCACTTTTTTCAGCTCTAATCTGTTTCTGATACCTGAATTCGGATCGATGTCTGGATCGGTATGTTGATCTGTGATGTCAGTCCAATATCCGATGAGTGAATGACATCAGTATGGGCCCCTGAGATCAATAATGGATCAGATCGGTCTGCGCGCTGATGTGTCTAAAATCTGCTTTACTACATCAAGTATTTCAGAATCCATTTGTCAGATACTCCATTTGGCTCATGCAGTTGATCATTCATTCCTTTGTTACCACCATTGTGATGTGCACTCCCACAATGAATATAACTTCCCACCTCCCACCCCATATTTCATTTGTGTCATCCCGACATCAAATACTCTGCTGTGACTTTAACTTCGTGGGGTGTTCTGTTGATGAGGTTCTTCTTTTTCTTACCCCTTGCACCTTGATTCTCTTGTATCCCTCTCTCCTTTCTCTACATTTTGCCTGCATCACCTCAGAGGCAATAAAGTAGCTTCTGCCCACATCCCGTTCTTTCTAAGCTCTCCCAAAGAAAGAAAGGGAAGGTTAGTAATGCTCCGAAAAGTGGCGCTTCAGCTGATGTGGCTCCATGTAGAAACAGCTCCAGCTTTGGTTCAGCCTGCATTTCATCAGACGTCCTTTCGACACAGACAGTAGACGAGACAGTGAATCATTTAACATATTCCGTCACTGCAGTTTTTGCTTCTGCATTAAGGCACACTGGAGCTGCGTGGCTGAGATGTTTCCACCTCAGTTCTCCTGCTCTTTATCCTTTCTCTGTCTTTTGCAGCATTGCTCTCAGGCTGTTGTTTGCTCTCTTCTTTATGTTGGCTGCTCTGCACTTCACCGCTGTGTATGCTGTTTCTTCCACAAGCACTTGCGCTCATCTCTCCCAGTAGCCATAAAGATGGCACTGAGACTTTGCTTTGCTTGGCTGAACATGCCCTTTGTCCCTCTCTGCACAGCTTCGTCGGAGTATGTACGGTGTGATGTAATGCGAGACAACAGGCAGGGTTTGGACAATTGTGTCACGGCGTCTGACCTTGTTTTACCACATCTCTCTGTGTATGTGTGCATGTCTGTTTGTGCTCGTATGCTTTCATACCTCCTACACGCTTACGTGTATCGACCTTTACGTGTTTGTCGGGGGGTTTTTGTTGCGTCTGTGTGTCATTGGTTGGTTTGTGTGTGATCGTCTCCAGGCCGGACTCTGCAGAAGGTTTTTCCTCTTGTCCCTCGACTGGTAGTCGAAACGGTGAGAAGGACTGGGAAAATGATTCTACCACCTCATCCACTCCCTCCAACGCTGAGTACACAGGTATAAGACATACCTCGACATTTACACAGCCACTGTGCGGAGCACGACATTCCTTTTTAGCGATCTCATGCCTGTGCTTTCTGTCCACAGGACCCAAATTATACAAGGAGCCGAGTGCCAAGTCCAACAAGCACATCATCCAGAATGCCTTGGCTTACTGCTGCCTGGCTGGCAAGGTCAACGAAGGGCAGAAGAACAAGATACTTGATGTATGTTTTGCAGCTATGTGTCTGTGTCTTTCTGCATTATAATAACATTCTGCACTAAAACAATGGCTTTTCTCTGTGACTCTCTGCAGGAAATGGAGAAATCCGAAGCCAATAACTTCCTGATTTTGTTCCGTGACGCCGGATGCCAGTTCAGGTCTGTGTACACCTACTGCCCCGAGACTGAGGAGATCACCAAACTGGCCGGCATCGGGCCGAGGAGCATCACGACCAAGATGATCGAGGGCCTGTACAAGTACAACTCGGACAGGAAGCAGTTCAGCCAGATCCCAGCCAAAACCATGTCCGCCAGCGTGGACGCCATCACCATCGCCAGTCACCTGTGGCAAACCAAGAAGCAGGGGACGCCCAAAAAACTGCACCCTAAGTAGCGCCAGAATGGGCAAGAATCGGACGCAGACGAATTTGTGGATTTTACTGTATCATTAACAGGACACGCTGTCCCACTGTAAGAAATCACAACTGGAATGTAGAACACAAACGGGCCTCACAGACGTTGTTGTTACAATTCAGAGCTGACTGTTACACACTGGACTGCTTCGATGGGGCGCAAGTGTGACCATGTCAGCATGTGTATCAATGTTCTCGTTTGCCAAAAAAACAGAAGAAAATAAGAGGCGGACCGATGCCTTACCTAGTTGAACCACTGAAGCAGTGAATGTCACGTCTCTGAAAGAGGCAGTTTGGTTTCTATAAGTTGATCATGTGTGGCCTTATGCTTGTTTTGTGTCATATGGATGCGCTGTGAGTGTTGGTGTCATTTTGTCAGCGCCTGTTGAAAAAGTCTGTTGTGATACAGGTCTGGGATCAGATCACATCCCCCCCCACCCACGCACCCAAAGCCCAGGTTGTTAAGAGGATGGCCTGTCTGATCTGTGATCAGGTCGAGGCAGCATTTTTGATGAGTTTTGCTGCTACACAGGCATGTTGTTGTTTCTTTTTTTTTACATGTGACTGAAACACTTATAAACATTTCAAACTTGTGTATGTGTGTGTATAGTGAAGTGCCAAGAAGAGCGAGGAAAATACCTCAGTTGGTGATTGCATTTACTTTCCAAAAGTGTGAAATGATGAGATGACTGAGCGTATGGAGTACCATCAAACAATTCTGGAAAGCACCTGCAATAGACTCTTAATTTATTTCATTTTGATAATGCTTTGAAGATATTTTAAAAGGCGTCTTAGATTTTATTCAGAGAAACATAATATACTGTACGTATATAAGTTAAATTAATTTGTATATGACGGCAGATCCATTCAAAATGAACAAGTCCGCTTGTAGTAGCTTTGGAGTAGCGTTTATAATTTATCATGTATGTGTATCAGTATGTTGTCGTTTGGGGCCTTTTATCGTGCTACAAATGCAAAGCGTGTGATCACTCAACAGTATCACTGATGAGACTATCATCAGTAGTAGAATAGATGGAAATCCCACACTATGTCAGTCTATATCAGTCTGTGCAATTTAAGAGTCACTTAAGTAATCACCATTGATCATGTTGCAGTTGGAACTAACAAATACTTAAAAAGCCACTTTTCATGTGGATATTGTCTTAACTACTAGATCTTGATGCCCTCGAAGTAGTCCACAAGTGTAAATAAATGAATTCACCTACGATAGCACTTCAAGACCCTGCCCACTGTCGCTGAGTCGTTCCCACTTCAGGACCGCCATGCTCATTTCTTTACTTTTACATTACTGTTCCATTTTTTTTTATCATGTGTTCCTTCAGTACGTGTTGACACTGTACAGATATATTTTGGCATATAGAAGTATTTTTTGTAATGACATTTGCCTGTTGGGTTTGTGTACTAATGAAGCAGTACAGTTGTTGAAGGACGTGAGTTGAAAGTGAAGTGAGGCAAGGTTTATAAAGCCTTCACGAGGCTTTATTGTATGAAATCCATTAAGTATACTGAGAAAATCATAGTATTTTTTCCAACTCAGAATTCATTTTCTTTTCAATTTACTAAATATGCTCAACTGTTCATGGATTTCTGTTGTTTTTCTATTCCTTTGAGCTTTATTAAAATGCCAGCTATCAACAGTATCCATGGTGTCTCATTTTGATTGATTCAAGTGTTATGACAATAATAGCCTCATTTAAACTGATATTAATGCTGCTTGATGCACTGTCTGACAAAATATCACTCCACCACTTGTCCTTGTCTTTGCAAAGAGCTACAAGAATAACAAGGGTAAGTATCATCATCATCATCATCATGATTGTGAAGACAGAAAGTCCAGTTACTCTGCAACACCAGACATACTTTAGTCTTTACTATCACTATCATAGTCATGATCTGCTGTGGTGTGTCTGTGTACTTTTTTCGAGGCTAATGAGGCTTTACTGTGGCAGACGCTGAATACTACTGACTTCAGGCTATTAAACAAAACATGGAGTCGTTAGAAAATCTGCACTTTCTCCACCACATCCTTATATTGTTCTTAGAGCTAGACGGATAAATCGTCTGGGCCCACATAGCCAATATTAGCTCATTGCAGATAGTTAGATGTGAGTGTTGGTATGTCGGCTGATAATCAACAGGACACTGCTGAGAGAAATGCCAAAGATATGTTTGCGGTGATTTAGAAAGTGTTTAAACACATAACTTGAAATAAAGAAACAGTTAAATCCTTTGTTATTGTTACTTTTCAAATATAAAGTGTCCACTCACACGTCAGGGTGACAACTCCCTAATAGATAAATTTAAGGGATTTAAGGGAATGTTTGTTTATATTGGATATAGATATGGAAAATGGATATCAGCTGATATATTGTCAACTATTAGACATCAGTATCTGTCTCATAAACTTAAAAATGTTCAGGAATCAATTGTTATGGTGCATGCTATTGTTATATATGACAGTGTTTTTCTATATGAAGCACTTATGAAAGCTGCCTAAATTATTGTAATGGATAAATATGATATTGTTAGAAATGTAACTAGAAATTCTCATATATAATCTACAGATAAATAATGCATTTCACCATGAATAAAACCAGTGCTGAATAAAACCACTAACAGGGGAAGGGGATAAAACTGAGCACCTGCCTTGAGCTTTGGCTGCCATAGAGGTTTATACTGAGGGGCTGCAGAGGGTCACTGCTAATGAAGGGGGGCATCAGGAGTACTGACAGCTTACACATATTTCCTCCAAATTTGTATCACGCAGGCCAGATGATGGCTACATCAGCAAATGAGTGAAAAACTCAAAAGGACTATTTTGCACACAAGGTGAAAAACGCCCCGTCAGTCTCTGCGCACGATGTTTCATGACATTCATATAACGCTTTAATTCTTCCTATTACCTTCCATTGCAACATTTACCTGTTTTTTGTTCATATTCGTGCCATGTCACGCTGTATTCTCTGCTGCGGATCGTGTGAAGTTTGTTTGAGGAGTGTCTGGAGGATGGATGGAGGCGGTGCTCCCGCAGGCGGCAGGCAGGCAGCAGGCAGGGCTGGGCGGCAGCGGAGCGCACCGCAGCGGAGCGCCGCAGAAAGATCCAGCAAGGAGGAGGAGGGACGGGACGGCGAGACCAACAGCCCCGACGATACCGAGCGGTGCCGTCGCGACAGCGTGTGTCAACAGCACGGAAACAACAAGGAGAGCTGCGTTTTCATGTATTTTTAGACTCAGGTGAGCATTAATCGCAGCACAGGGGCAGATTTGTGTTGTTGTTTGGAAAGCTGTCAGTGCGCACCCCGCCCGCCCAGCTAACTAGCGGATGATGCCTCTCTGCCCCGGCTAGCTAGACAGTCTCCCCCTCCGACCGCCGGGTAAACCAGTCGGCTTTGTATGAGCTCTAACGGTAACTAGCTATTTGTTGGTTTTGCTGTAATCCGCTAAATTCAGGAACCATGTAAAGCTAACAAGCAGCCTAAGCTTCTTATACTGTTTGACTCGTGGCTCAGTGCCCGTGTTATTAGCTAACCATCTCTCATGCTAGCTTAGCCGGACTGCAGTGCGTGTGTGCTAGTCTTTGGTGATTCGTAAGCTAGCTTTCTTGCTAGTTTTGTAGCCGCTGATATGTAACTTAATTGTTGAAGCCCACACACCCAGGTACATAATCGTTAATATATCAGAGGCTGCTCACTGTCATGACAGTAATATGAGATTATTGTCTCCTCTTAAACACATGTGGAGGAGTGCCATCATCCTCTGTTGCCTCTGTAAAATCCTACTTTACAGAGAAGAGGTAATCTGAGACCTGTGATCATGCATTTTGGCTTTGTACATAGCAGGTGTTGGCATGTTTTTTCTGCATTTCGGAGGAAATTTTATCAGACTGGCTTAGGCAAGAGTGAAAATCTGGACTTTTGTCGTTCATTCTGCAGAATGAGGCACTGTTTATTTCAGATGCACACACTTCCACACATGCATATTTAGGAGCTTTCCAGTCTACTGCAGTCCTCCAGTCATTGCCATTGAACAGCTTCACTTAAGCATTTGCATTTTGCTGGTCATAAAAGAATAGGGCTTGGTGATATGGCTGAAATCTCAGTATTTTCTGATATAACTAATGCTTCTGCTGATCGTTGATAAGTGATGATATTGAATTATCTCCCCGTCCTCCTTGCTATCCACATTTTCCCGTTTTGGTCACAAGTCTACTTCAACCACCTCGGGGTTTTGTTATGCCTGTAGTGTGAAATAACATAGAAACTGCTCTGTTCTGTTTTTGTTTCTTTATATGCGTGCGTATTGTTAATTGTATTAGTGTTTTGCTTCTTTGCCCTTGCCATTGGCAGCCCGTCGTCACCATGACAGCGGAAGAAACCATAAATGTGAAGGAGGTGGAGATCATCAAGGCCATCCTGGACTTTCTCAACACCAGGAAGCTGCACATCAGCATGCTGGCGCTGGAGAAGGAGAGCGGCGTCATCAATGGGCTCTACTCAGACGACATGCTCTTCCTCAGGTACATGAACTCGGCAGCAGCAGCCACACCTGCACAGTCCGGATACAGTCGTCTCAGGTTGTTTAGTGCACTATGAGGCAGACACAGCAGGCGGCTCTTCCAGTCTTCAGTTTAGTGTCTCTGATTGTGTCCTCTACATTGGACATAGTGTAACACTGCACCACTTCTGTAGATGTGAGGGATTCCTGGAAAGTTAGCGCACAGTGTGTTGCCTGTTATAATATACAAGTATAGTAAAGAGTATTAAATACATTTTGGTACTTCCCCTTTTACTATGAAATGTCTGTTAATAAGCTCTCTTGTCTTGGTCCACTTTCATTAAGAAACTATTTTGTTCCATGTTGCCACACTAAGCCTATGTTTGTTTCAGGCAACTGGTGCTCGATGGCCAGTGGGACGAGGTCTTGCAGTTCATTCAGCCTTTGGAGTGCATGGATAAGTTTGACAGAAAAAGGTGTGTCCACGGTGCAAATCACCGTCAGCATGTCGACTCAAAGAGGCATCACGTGCGTCGACCCTTAAATCGCCTCTTTTTGTGGCAGGATTTCTAATGTCTGCTGTCGTGTCCACAGGTTCCGTTACATCGTCCTCAAGCAGAAGTTTCTGGAGGCTCTCTGTGTGAATAACGCAATGTCTGCAGAAGATGAGCCACAGCATGTAAGTCACTAAGCTCAGTAAGTTTACTGGCTATCAGTGTTTTTTAATGTTCTCTCAGCCTCTCGAGTGACACGGCCATAAATTCTTATCCTTAATGAATAGACTTTGTAATGGCGCTGCTTTGTCTTCCCTCTGACTGTCGCCGGTTGTCATGGCAGTAAACACGAAGGCTGAATCTCAAAGATGAAGAGAAGCAAACTGTTTTTTAATGCATGTCATCCTAAACTGCAACTCTGCGAGTTATCTGAATAAACCTCACAGTTCTTCTGTATGTAAATGCAGGAGAAGGCAGGTTGTGTGTGTGTGTGTGTGTGTGTGTGTGTGTGTGTGTGTGTGTGTGTGTGTGTGTGTGTGTGTGTGTGTGTGTGCGCTCAACAGTGGGCACATTTGCATGCAAGGAGTGACGTGGCTGTTGGCCTCACTGCGGCCAAGGATTTATCTGGATTAAGCTGTCCATGTGTACCCCTGGTACGACATGATTGACTATCCTGAGAATAATCCATTTTGCAGAATGCATCTGCTCACCTGTGATGTCCCACCCACAGATGAAATAGTCCAATGAAAGTGCAGCCATGTGCTGCCCCCTTTCTTTTTGCCTGAGCTGTAGATTGTATTTAGCACAGTGGGCAGAAAGGATAGCCCATTGGCAACAATAGTAGTAAGCAATGGATACTAAAATGCTTTTACTCAATACCAGAAGGTTCTCATATTGCAAAGCGTGAATGAATATGCTTAGCAATCACTTTAATTGTGCAGTCGCCCCTTAACTCATGATGAGTGTTATCTTTTTTGAGTTGTAGCTCAGTTATGATTTGAGTCAATCCAAAATCCTCCGTGAATAACACATATATGTAAATATTGCCATTAAAAGATGAGGATGTGGTGTCAGGCAGCTTAAAAACAGTAACTGAAGAACGAAATGCACCTGAAGAGTCGCCAACAGTTTGAACAGAGCATAATGAATCTGATCAATCTTTCACTCTGCATGGTTTCTCTATGAATTGCAGAACTGTCACCAAAGCAAATAAATAAACAACCCTGAATCAAGTCTGAGCATATTAGAAATCCTAATTTGTAATAAATGATCAATCAAATCCACAAATCTAGTATACAGTGTTTCAATTACCGTTATATTCCCATCTCATTCTTTCTCCTCTATTCATGCTCTTAAACTCAGCTAGCTGGACCGCCCTGGGATATCCGTTGGACTTATTCCCAAACTCTGTGTTTTCCATTTAAATTGTTCTGAATCATGTGAATTGTGTGTGGTGGATGAATATAATTTCAACAGTTCAATAAGAAAACATTCAAATTGTAATGAATATCAGTGAATTTGATATTACACTGTTTTTTATGAAATGGCTCCTCCGTAAGTGGGTGTGATGGAGGCCACTCTCATGTCTGGTCAACACTCCTCCTTGTTTATGATGCTTGACCAGAAATGGGCCAGGCTTTTTAATTGTTTCTAATGGATTATCTGACTGTGCTTACAGCAGCGAAGCCTTCTACAAACTCACGTCTCACATCTGCTGATGTTGTTGCTCGTCTGGAGGTTGTTGAAGTGATGAGCTCTTGCTAGCATGTTCTTTGACATGACTGTGTGTGAGCGTGTGAGCGTGTGAGTGAGTGAGTGAGTGAGTGAGCAAAAACAAAACCTAGCAGCATACGCCTGTGAAACAACACTTACAATCGTAGGGAAAGCCTGGATTTTTATATCCACATTTTGGCAATTTCTGTGTTATTCTGCATGTTACAGTTGATTCCTCTTTATTATCAAATCCCGTGATTGCGTCTGTGTTCTCTGCACTGTGGAACTCATACTGCTGTCACATGGCAGAGCTGTGAATGCATCTGTGGGTCTAATGTATTGGTGTGCGTGTTCACTGGCAAGGATGGTGCAGAACAAGCTTCAGGAATAAGAACAAAGAGTTGTCTGGCTTATCTGAGTGTTAGCCTCAAAGCTGGTCTGGTTGACATTTAAAAGTCATCTGTACCTCCGGTGTGCTGCTGGAGACAAAACTCCTTAAAACGCATCATGTCTTTCTATGTCTGTCGTTCAGAGCAAAACTTCTCCTCTGGCATTCGTGACCGTCTTCATGTTTTTTCAGTTGGAGTTCACCATGCAGGAGGCTGTCAAGTGTCTCCACGCCCTGGAGGAGTTCTGTCCCTCTAAAGACGACTACAGCAAACTGTGTCTGCTCCTCACACTGCCTCGCCTCACAAACCACGCAGAGTTCAAGGCAAGACTTGTGAAATTGGACTGAACCAGAAATATTCCAGTAGTACAGAATATGTACTTACATATTTAAGACTGGAAGCATCTTCTTTTTATTCTATTGTGCACTGATCTGCAGGTTAAAATGACAATTATACAAATTGAATTCATGTCAATAAGAAACAATCATGCGTTTTCTTGAGATTTTTATTTCCACGTGTTGATTGTATGTTGATTATTTCTCCTCTGGTGTCCCTCAGGATTGGAACCCGAGCACAGCCAGGGTGCAGTGTTTTGAGGAGGCCTGCACCATGGTAGCGGAGTTCATCCCTGCTGACAGGAAGTTGAGTGAGGCTGGATTCAAGGCCAGTAGAGATCGACTTTTCCAGCTGCTTCTCAAGGGAGTCCTCTATGAATGCTGTGTGGAGTTCTGCCAGGTTTGAATCACTGAGCATAAACACTGTGGTCTACACTAGCTTGCAGAGTGGCTGGTGTGAATGTGTTGGATGTTTTTGTGTGCAGAGCAAGGCGACAGGTGAGGAGATCACAGAGAGCGAGGTCCTCGTGGGTGTCGACATGCTGTGCGGGAACGGCTGTGACGACCTGGACCTGTCCCTGCTCTCCTGGATGCAGAACCTCTCCCACAGCGTCTTCTCCTGCGCCTTCGAACAGAAGCAGCTCAACATCCACGTGGACCGCTTGGTCAAGCCCGCAAAGACCGGCTACGCTGACCTCCTCACCCCGCTCATCAGCAAGCTCTCTCCATACCCCTCCTCGCCCCTGCGCCGCCCCCAGTCCGCTGATACCTACATGTCACGCTCCTTGAACCCGGCGTTGGATGGGTTATCTTATGGACTGTCTGGCCAAGATAAGAGAGCGAGTGGCGGGGAGGTAGCACCGGGTAAAGGTGTCTCTCCCATGTCCCACTCATTTGCCAACTTCCACTACCCCGGAGCAGGAGGGCAGAGCCTGAGCAGGAGTCTCATGATGGAGAGCTCTGACTGCCACAGCATCTTTGAGGAATCCCCTGAAACGTAAGAGTTTAGGTTTGGAGAAGACCAAGTTTTTGTCCAAAAGCACAATTGGAGCGAGCTCTGTTGATGTTTTGACACTTCACAGTGTCAGATGTCTTAGATAATCTGTTGTCTTCTGTGTGAAGGTCAAGGACTGACACGCCTGTGGATAAGATGATGAGTTCAGGTGGAGCTCAGAACCTGCGTCCTGCCTCAGCTCCGGGTGAGGATGCACCATCCGCCAGCCCCGCTGACAGGAACGAGGTAAACATCATCCACCTTTGCTTTTTAACTCGATAGACCTGTTGTATATCACGCATTGCTGAACATGTGCTTGACTTTGCTATGTCCCTGCATTGTTTTCTTTCCTTCATGGGTTACACCCATGAAAATCTGTGTATCGGCCAGTTCTGATGAGTCGTTTTCTGAGTGTCTGAGTCATCCTCCTCCTGCAAGTGTGAATTACAGCTAGTCTCTGTCAAGGCCGACATGGCTGCTGAGAGTGCTGTGTTTGCTGGCTCAGTCCATTCAAGCTCTGTTGTCCTCAGCCTGGATGAACGGTTGTCTTTTTAAAGTGTGCACCCTAAACCTTTGTGCATGTAGGGAAGGAGCTTTTATCTGTGTGTAAAGGACGTGAAAGGGACAAAACAACAGGAAGTTAATTATTACAGTTTGGCCTGCTGATTCGTCAAAATTTGTGCTTGTTCTCTGTGTCATAGCTCAGTCAAAACTGAACACACAGACACGATGCTCATATTTTCAGATTCAGTGTGACTTACGCTGATGCTGTTACCTCAAAAATCCATGACTACAAAATTCCATAAATGCTTAGAAGAAGAAATAAGAAGCTCCTTATAATTCCAGAGCTTCACTGTCAAAGTAATCCAGTGACAGTTTTCTGTTCATCCACGAGCACAAAGCAAACAGGAACTGCTAATTGCTTATTCAGCATACTGTTAATGGCTGATTTGCCCATATGGAAACAAATACAGGCTGAAGTTGTCACCCTCAGTGTAACTCTCTCTATAGCAACAGGGACGAGATGATGGGGGTGTTTGATGGGGTGCACTTTGGGGGCTCACTGTGTCACACTTTGAAAACCACTGCAGTAGATAATAATAGATTTAGAGCAACTTGCTGCATAAAATCCAGTATTAATAATGAAAAGTTGTTGTTTATGGTCCTGAATGATTTAATAAGTTTTTATTACAGAGATTATTATGAAACATAATGCAGCTCTGGCTGTTTTAAGCATCCAGCCAGTAACAAAGGAGCCTGAACGGGGCAGAAAATGGGAAAAGAAGCCCAGGTGGATTTGGTTCTAGGTCAGCAGGGACATGCGGCTCAAGAACCCAGGAGCTTAACCACAAAATAATGAGTCATTACTGCCCTCATGTTGCCTGTAAACACAGTGTTAACACAGTATCCGTCTCTGTCTGTCTCATGCTTTCTATTCTGGGCCCCCTTGTGCATTTCAGCGTGAAGCTAGTGCTCTGCTCTGCCTTCCCCGTCACCCTGGAGACGCATAAAAAGGCCAGAAACAGAAGCAGACTCTGGGGCCTCTGTGATCTCACTGTCACACCCCTGTCCTCTCTGTTTTCCTCGCTGCCCTCCATCCCTTTTCCAGAGCTGGCACAGTGCCAGCATCACTCCCCCCCTCCCCTCCTCTGAAACGTACCATAGATCTGTTCCCATCAGATTGTCAGGACGGGAAGTAGAGGACAGAGAGGGGAAGTGACCTGTCCTCAGCTCTCAGTCTCGCCCTTCTTCCTCTTCAAATACCTGAACTGACAGTGGATCAGGGTGAAGCAGGGTTCATCTGGCCACAGTGCTGCCTTTCAGTGGTGTTTATAGGAGTTGGCAGTGGCCTCCTTCAGATGCTTAACATGCTTCACTGTGTGCTATGAGTGTGTATCCTTGTTCATTTGTATGTGTGCTTATATTTTCCATTTAAGCCATTTAACTGTTTTTTTCTTATCCAGAGTGACTTATTCTACTTTCTAGAATGAATCACCAAACAGAATAAATTCATGAATGCAGATAAACAACCAAGAGGAATTAGTGAACTATACAAGAGGGAAGTTAGAGGGAGTTTTTCATCATAGGAGATGTTCCATGTATTTTTCATGAACGGCGTCGTGTCCAATCCTCAGCTTCGTGACTCAACAGAGAAGTATGAGGAGTACTACCGACAGCGTCTGCGCGTGCAGCAGCACCTGGAGCAGAAGCAGCAGCAGAGGCAGATGTACCAGCAGATGTTGCTGGAGGGTGGGGTCCAGCAGGAGCCCCCACCCAGCGACATGCAGCACAGCCTCACAGAGAAGTTCCTCAACAGGTAAAGACATGGTACCCAAAATGTTCCCCCATCAGACAGTTAGTGCACACGTCGACACCTGTCACTGTCATGTGGCAAACTTAATTGCTAATTACTGTACGGCTTTTAATATTCTCGAACAATAGGGGAGCAGCTGTCAGACAAGCAGAAGTAGACATGTTAAGGCCCCTGATAATTATGAGTCCCAGGTGGCTTCTCCTAGCATGACACACGCCTCCCCCGAAACCCGCCTCCGGTCCACACTGCACCATCTGTGGTGATCAGCTACATCGCGTCACATGGGACCATCGCCTCGTGTGTGTTAGTTATACACAATATTAAACCCAGACTCCACTCAAAAATAGCATCCATCTTAAATATGTCCCTTGTCCACGTTAGCGTGCTCCCAAACCACCATAAGAGTGTGTTAGCTTTGGGTGTGTGACAAAAATGACATGAAATTTGTTCAAGTTGTCTCTGTCAGGAGGACAAAGGCCCTTTGATTTGTCCCCTGAGAGTTCCTCCAGTCCTCCTGTTCCCCTGCCTCTCCCTGTCTCTGTATCCTCCTGCATTATTCACAAGGGTAGTTGTGCATAATGACATCATTACCTTGGTTTTCTTTTGTCCTCTGTCCTTTGTGGTTTTAACAAAATTTAACTAGACTGCCATCTCGAAAAGTAAAATGTGAAGTACCGTTCAAGAAAACCATACGAGAAGAGAGCAAGAAAGGGAAAGGTTAAAAGACAGAAAATGAGAATTTGTGGAGAAAGTTAATGAGTGTGTCTGTGCTCCTCAGGTCCATCCAGAAGCTGGAGGAGCTCAACGTGGGGATGGAGAATATAGGGGAGGTGAAGTCCCTGGCTCAGCACTGTAATGGCAACGGGAACACGCCCGCCTCCGAGGACAATAACAACCCTCCATCTGGGACCCCGGAGCGGACCGGGACACAAGGGGGAGGGGTGCTCAGCAGCACACCACAACACACCGTGGGGGGCCGCGCAGTCCCTCCTCCAGATGAGTCCCCAGTCATCACCCAGAGGTGCTACATGGTTTCTTTAGTCTATAGAACGCCATTTGTTGCAGGGTTAAATTTGGTGATTACTGTATTTTGTGGGGTTTTTTTTTTTTGGCAGTGAGCAGAAACACAAAGGAGGTGAACAAGAAGACTCTCCGGGCTCCTTGTCACGAAGTAAAGAGGTAGATATGATCACAGATATAAAGTCAATAGCTGAAAGCAACATTCACCCGATTCTGTAAATGATTTAAACCTCAACAAGCGTATCATTGACTCACTGTGCTGAATGGTGACCTTGAATCACTCTGTTCTTCCCTGATCTGATCAAAAAGTTGAGCTGATTCCCTCCATCATAGTATTGATACAGTCCAATGCTAATTTGACTAAGCAGATTTCAGCATTGATGTCATGCTGGCATCATGACAGTATGGATGTCATAGGCTAGAGAAGATCAAAGCAGATTAGACTGCTAATTACATGTAATCTGTGTTCATGTGTTTTTAAAATGTGGCTGTGTTTTTTTTAGGGTGACAAGAAAAAAGGCCTGTTTGTGCCTGTGCATACTCTGGAGGACACTCAGGCTGTTCGAGCTGTTGCCTTTCACCCGTCTGGAGCACTCTACGCCGTGGGGTCCAACTCCAAAACTCTACGAGTCTGTGCTTATCCAGAAACATTAGACCTAAGGTAACCTGGACGGACATCTCAAGCATTTAGCTTCAAAAACAGACAATCAAAACAAACAGTCTCCCGGTGCTCCGAGCTCTCGGTCGGGGCAGACTCCAGTCAGCTAATAGGGCCACAAGCTGCACAGCTAACTGAGCTAACTAGCTTACAGCAGCTTGTAGAGTATAGTGAGCAGCAGCTAGCAGTTCCCCTGGTGATATGTGTACAACTATTTGTTGGGAGTGACCTGCGACAGCTGGCCAATTCATTTACGTTGGAGGTTTCATCCACGTTTGCTGAAAAGTTAAGTTAATGTTCATCCTATGAACTGGGCAGGACTTTGGTCCCTTTCAGGAAAAGTACATAATCTATAACTGTGGTTTCCTCATTTAAGAAAATTGTTGTTTTTTTCATCAGTATGTAGTTGACTTTTTTCTCATCTGTGCTCTTTCTGTCCTCAGTGGTTCAAGTCCAGTCAAGCAGCCGGTCGTCCGCTTCAAGAGGAACAAACACCACAAAGGCTCAATCTACTGTGTGGCCTGGAGCCACTGTGGGCAGCTGCTGGCTACAGGCTCCAATGACAAATATGTCAAAGTCCTGCCTTTTAGTGCAGAGACATGCAACGCCACAGGTGAGCATACTCTGCATGTGACAGTGTTGATTGATTGCATCAGTGGGATACTTTTGTGATTTGAAGTTTACCTGTTATTATTATTAGCATAACATTTTCATGTTTTCTTCTGTTGCTGCGCCTCAGGTCCAGACCTGGAGTTCAGCATGCACGACGGCACCATCAGAGACCTGGCCTTCATGGAGGGTCCAGAAAGTGGAGGAGCCATCTTGATCAGCGCCGGAGCTGGAGACTGTAACATCTACACCACCGACTGCCAGAGAGGCCAGGGTCTGCACGCCCTCAGTGGACACACAGGTACGCTCCACCCACCTGGCCTTCTGCACTCAAAACACGAGGCGGAGTGTCAAAGAGAGAGCAGCGATGTAAGCGTGTGATGAGTCATTGTGTTGTGTTGCTGTTCAGGTCACATCCTGTCTCTGTATACGTGGGGGGGCTGGATGATCGCCTCTGGCTCTCAAGACAAGACGGTGCGTTTCTGGGACCTCAGGGTGCCCAGCTGCGTCCGAGTAGTGGGAACTGCTTTCCATGGTTCAGGTATGAGCTTCATCTCCACCTTTGGATCAAATAACTCCTTGTATGACACCAGTAATAGCACTGCTTCCATAATGGGTGCTGATGAAAGTAATGCTTCTCTCAGTTGGCGTCAAATGATTTTACTGGTAATTGTGTAGATTTTTACAGCTCCCCCCCGCCTTTTTTAATTTACGCCACAGGCAGTCCCGTTGCCTCAGTAGCAGTAGATCCGAGTGGCCGTCTCCTAGCAACAGGACAGGAAGACAGTGCGTGCATGCTGTATGACATCAGAGGAGGGCGAATCGTCCAGGTGTACCGGCCGCACAGCAGTGACGTGCGATCCGTCAGATTCTCCCCCGGAGCACACTACCTGCTCACCGGCTCCTATGACACAAAGGTCATGGTCACAAACCTCCAAGGTACGAAACGTCTCATCAGCTGATGTATGCTGATGTATGAGTGATGCAGCTAACCACAACTGATACCTTTAGGCTGGCAGTAGTGGAGATCTCTTATTTGAGGATGTTCAGTCCATAATTGGGCCCTTCTGTTTTACTGTATTTTGGTGGTAATTAGTGAGCTTTAGAGGTGCTAGACAGAGCCAGGCTATCTGACTCCAGTGTTAATGCTAAGCTCAGCTGCTGGCAGTAGCTACATATTTACACTACAGACATGAGAGTGATGTCAGTCTTCTCATCTAATTGTCTGCCAGACTGCAGATATTTCCCAAAATGTTTAACTAGTGCCTCAGTAAGCAGACAGATACAGTGGATTAAAAGCTACCGTCACCCCCGGCTCTGGCTGTTTTCATGGGGTTGTCTAGACTGAATTTCTATCATGCTGTTTTAGTACATAGACTAGTTGAAAACTATGTAAACATGAGAGTTAAGGAATGATATACTGATATACTTTGGTTTCTTGTTTTATACTTAATGTTTCTTAATCATCTGCTTAGACTAATACTGTTGCACTTACCATTCTGAATTCTACACTTCGGAATATTGTTGCCATGAATGGAAATACCTGGTCTAAGGACTATTTTGCACCCTTGATGAAGGGAGACTCTTCTCATAGTGTGCTTTCCCCAGCTTGTAATGTCTCAGAATAAAAAGCAGGAGAAAGTGATGTAAAGTAGAGTGTGCTTAAACCACTCGTCTGTCTTGTACAGGATTTTAATAACCTCTACATAGTGTTCATGTAAGCTCAGGAATAATCCTGGAAAATCTATCATAATTATAATCTGATGTGAGACATGTTTTTGTCTTCTAGTGTGTCCTGGTTTTAAATCTGCCCGTCTGAGCTCCATTTCTTTTGTGTGTGTGTGTGTGTTTGTAGGTGACCTGACCAAGCAGTTGCCTCTGACAGTGGTGGGAGAACACGGCGATAAGGTGATTCAGTGTCGATGGCACACACAAGACCTGTCCTTCCTCTCATCCTCTGCTGACCGCACTGTCACACTCTGGACACACAACCCATAATGAGCACACACACACAACCAGTTGCTATAATCTAAAAGACACACATTTCCCTAAAACAACACTGCTCCTCCTCACTACCACCACTGTCACACCCTTTCCACACACGCTTAACACTTACAGCCTGAAAGCAAACACACGTTAACACGACGGGCCTTTCACTCCTGTCCGTAGGAAACCACATGGATTCAAACCTGTGACACGTCAAACGCACACGTTCGAAGTTCTTTTCCTTTTCATCTGTCACATTGCGTGCGTCACTCCGATTGTAAAACAGCAAAATCACTATTCTCAAAATCGCTTCATCCCTTCATGTGGTCCCATCCTCCATCTTCACCCCTTGTACACACGCACACGCACACACACACACACACACACACACCAGTCGGTTGCTGCGCGTCCTTTTCACTGAGCAGTGGTTGAGGTCAGACAGGGCAGAGTGCTTTGTTCATGATGGTGCCTTCCTTGAGTTCTCGATTTCCATAACAACGATGTAAAAAAAAAAAGATAATGTGGTCATTTTTCAAGATCAAATTTTGTTAAGTCATTCTGAGAAACCCTACATTCCGCCTCCTTTAGCGTATCATTTTATGCTGCTATTGTTTGGGAAAACAAGAGTTGACTTTATGGTGTAAAATGTAATTTTCGGTGTGTCAGTAGTGAGCTTTTCCCGTCAGGATGCTGAATCTGTGGAAGTCATACTATCTGTTGACCAGTCGGCTGTTGCTTCCCTGTGGGATGATGTGTACTGTTACTGTATCCACTGCATTACTACAACTCAAAATGTGTAAATTAGCTTGTGCATTTGTTTTGAATCTGAAAATCGGTGTTTTGCGCTGAAGCTGTTACAGTGTCTTGCGATGGCTTGCTTGCAATGGAAGATTGTTATTATGCCGGCATCAAAGGGAAATACAAAGAGTAATTTGTGCCGTTCTAGCGTTCCGTTTAGGATTTTCCAGTGTTCAAAAGCTTTGGTTTGTCTACTGCTGTAATAATATAACAACAGCAGGTGGCAGTCTTTGCCCATAATGAGTGTCTAACCATATGCACAAAGAAATCTGAATGGAGGAACGGGTGTTTTGATATTTATGTAGAACCAGTATTTGCGTTGTATTCTTTTCTAGTATTTTACATGCGCACTTTGTCTCTTAACATTGTCTTCTAATATTGATTTACTTACAGAGATGCATATTTAAGTTTTTATGTTCATGTATAGTATATTGTTTTAACAAATAAGGCCAAACTAATACGTACATAGATGTATTTATTTCAGTTGTGTTTAATATATATGTACAGTTATTAGTATGTTTTTGAAATGCTAGTGGCTCTTGCATTAAGCCTTTCTAATTCTTGTTTTTAAAAGTAACTTAACTTGATCCAAGTCTGACTGCTGGTACGTTCAATAAAGTGTCTTTTACACAAGCTGCGTCTGCTTTTGTGCTTTCAACATTTTAAAGAGTCCAAGCAAGATGGCTACACAAATGAGGCTTTATTCCTCTGACCTCACTGAAACATTTAGTACAAAAAAGCATAACATGGGTTAAATTCATCTTTTATCAGTTAGCTTAAAATACCTTTTCCTTTGTTCCTTATGAAACTTGTAACCCCCCCCAAACATGTGAAAAGAGTGCTGTACCTCTGTGTCCACACTGACTCAGACACCACAGTGAGTAAAACCACATCACTTCATTGTAGTGGGACGGCAGTAATCAGATCATAAAGAGCACAATAAATACAAACATAACTGCAGTCGTGTATTTAAAAATACACGTGAGGTGAAATGAAATTTAAAGGAGGACAGAAAAAATGACAAACAAGGATGAAAAAATAAAACACTTTTGTCCCTGATACTACTGAGAGTGTGTTGGTATTTTCCAAAACAAGTCCAAGCTAATTTGAGATTTTTTCCATCATGTATACTACATACAATGCTGACAGTGCTTTGTTTTGTCCAAGAGGACTAATGCAATGAGACCTCTGAATGACCACCCACTGGTCAGTCACAACACTGTCCACACCTTCGTGAGATAGAAAAAAAAACCAAACAAATGAAAACCTGGCGATCCCTTTAGTGCTTCGTTCAGTTGGAGCCAGCACCGGGTCTGGCTGTATTGTTTGCTGCAGAAGGCAGAGTGACGCGCTGCTCGTCCATTCGTTTGGCCTGAGAGCGCATGATGAGGCTGAAGAAGTCCTCGTCCGGTACAGTGGGCCCTCGCACCGGGGGAGGGGGAGGGGCACAGCGCTGGTCATCCAAACGGGACCCCTGGCAGAGTTAGAGGAAGGAAGAGAGCGTTGGCTTGAGATCTGTTTCTGGATATTCTAACTTGTTCTGTAGTAAATGTACTGTTGTCCCTGTGTAAGAAACAGTGGTTAGCCTTCTTTCATGTGGGCCTACTTATGCTGTTGTTTTGTGTGTGTGTGTGTGTGTGTGTGGCGAAAAGAGAACTAAAGGGACAAACAAGGTGAGCTGTGATTTATGAGTTTAAAAAAAAGAAGAAGAATTAAGCAGAATCCAAATGGTAAAATAAGAAATAACATACTGGAAATAGGGTCATGTATTCTATTCTGTCAAGCCCCCGGTCCCCGTCACAGTTTAACAGTCATCCTGTGGAAAACACTATATTTGGTCATATCACCTGGCACTTCACAAGCATATCGAAGAAGTCGTCGTCAGGCTCAGCACTGTCAGCGTTGGCCATCAGGTGGCTGAGCACGGCCTGGCTGCTGTTCTGATTGAGCCTGAGGCCGGGCAGGCTTCCTCCTCCTGCTGCTGCTACTGACGAGTCCTCTAACCGCCGGCCGTGGACGTCCGAGACGTTGGCAGACTCTGACACCGCTACAATCAATGAAGTGACAGTTTTATTTCAGTGTGACAAGCAAGTTAAACTCAGGAGACATTTAAATGTACTGCTTGAAAAATGCCTGATTTTCCAATATAATCCAGTAGAAGAGTCTGCAAATCTTTGGATTAGGTACCTTGAAGGTGCTTGAATTTCACTCTTAAAAAGCTGTATGCATCCTGTATACTGTGGGAGGCGTGGACTTACATTTCCTGATGGCTCTGGGAGGCGACTCTGGACCGCTGTTCAATGATAACCTGCTGCCCTTATCCTGAATCGAACAACGCTGGTCATCCATACGGTTGCTCTGGAAACGGCTCAGCAGGTCAAAGAAGCCTTCATCTCCAAGCATGTCAGGACTGAGTCGCTAAGGAAGTACAAAAACAGGAGCGTGAACAAACGGCAGAACCAGCCTTGTATGACGATGCTGCAGGAGATGACATGAGGTCTAAGTGCGTGTGGTTATCGGCCGGTTGCACCCTGCACTGTGTACCTTTTGTGGTCCCTGTGCAGGCACCTGGCTCGTGTCCAGGGTGTTGCTGGTGTCCTGGAGGACCTTGCTGGAGCCACCAGCCTTGTACTTTTTCCCACGCAGGCGGCTGACAAAGAACAGCTTGGAGGAGCTCTTAGCGAGGGAGGGTTTGGACTGTTTGGTCAGGATGTCACTGTTCCACTTCTGACCCTTCAATAGACAGAAATGGACCACAAGAAGACGATAAGAGGAAACACAAAGCTCGGAGACGGCAAATCATCCAATTGTCTGTGGTTCAAACTTGAAAAGGATCATGGGACAGGAGAGAAGCTCTTACATTCATCTTGTCTGGAGTGAGTTTCATCAGTTCCAGGTTCTCCATGCTGTGTCGTCTGCTCATCCTGGGTCTCGCTCCTAAAACACATAAACAGTGTAAGCAGCTGTAACACCAATTACACTGTTCAAATGAGACATATAACTTGACTGACGTACCATGCAAGTTGTAGTCTATGTCCTTATTCTCTGACAGAGTGGAGTTATTTGTGCTATAACTCAGACCCAAAACCATCTGGAGATCAGAGACGTTCATACGAGCCGTCAGCTCCCCGCTCCGGTCTCCAGTCTGGAAAAACAAAACAGTTTTTTGTAAAGTACTGATTAGATTTTTCTTTGCTTTGACGTAAATGCTGCAAAGGAAAAATTCCATCACTTGGATTTACCTCTTTGCAGATCTCCAGGTGTTTCTCTGCAAAGTGCATGGCTTGGTCATGGTTCCCCAGAGCAGTGTGAGCATTTCCAAGACTCCAGCATGCACGGCCCTCCCCAATCCTGCATGAAAACACATTTCAAAACATGCATAGGGACACAGTTCAAATAAAGCAAACATCAGTATGAACTCTACGTGAATATGCTTGTGTGCGTACCTGTCATTGAGGTCCTGGGCTATGATGAGGTGTTTGAGGTGGTAGTCTATCGCTCTCTCGTAATCCTGGAGAAGCGTGTAGGTGTTGCCCAGACTGTAGCAGGCTTGGGCCTCCACAGCTCGATCCTTCAACTGCCTCGCCAGCTGCAGTGTCCTCCTGACAAACACGCAGACACGCTGGTTCAAAACAGTCTGGGAACGGATGCTCGTGGAAGAAAGAAAAACTAACGCTTCATTTGGCTTACTTGTAATGTTCAGCTGCCACTTCAAATTCCCCCAAAAAGATATAGGCGTTCCCCAGGTTGCAGTAAGCCCGTCTCTCTGCTGAGCGGTCGCCAAATTCCTTAGCTATGAACAAGCGCTGCGTGAAAGAGACATAGAAACAGATTTTATTATTTCTATTAGATTAACTGTAATTACAGATGGACCTGAGTCACGTTCGTAATGATTGTCTGGGTAGTGTGAAGACTTTGCAAATATGCTTGGACAATAAAAGGGTTTTTCGTGTTTATACCACACCTGCTCGTGAGAAGCTACAGCTTTGCGAAAGTTTCCCAACAGGTAGTGTGTGTTGCCAAGGTTGCCGTAGGTTCGGCCCTGAGCGGCACGATCCCCAAGCTCCTTCACTATCGTCAAGTTTGCCCTGAAAATACGCAGAGTCAAATGCAATATGACTGGACAACAGCAGAGACGGATGGTGTCATTAAAATGTCACCCACACATATCAGCCAGCGTTATAATGTACAGCCACTTACTCGTAGTACTCGGCTGCCTTCCGCAGTGCCATCATGACCTCCTCTGGGAAATCTCCAGGCTCAGCTCCACTCCAGCAGATACTTTTGCCTTTGGCATGGTACACGTTCCCAAAGTTATACAGAGCTCGCGCCTGACCCACCTAACAGGAAATGTTCGACATGTCAGCGGTGATGATTGATGTCCCCTGAATCCGCCCACACACTACAGAATACTTCACTGTAAAAATGATCACTAACGCTTGAATATCTCTCAGCCTCACCTTGTCACTAATGTCTCTTGCTATGTCCAAGTGCCTCTGACAGCAAACCACTGCCTCATCAAACCGCCCCAGCACCTTTAATGTGTTGCCAAGGTTCCCACTGGCTTTAGCTTCTCCAAGCAGGTCACCAATAGTCCTACACAACAGTTTATGTCAGTAATAATAAGCATAGTAATGATCTGTCAGCAGCGTTGTGAGGTTCTTGTGCAGGTCTAACCTGGTCAAGGTGAGGTCATGCCGGTGGAACTCCAGGGCCTTGGCATAGTCATGCAGGTGGAAGTAGGCATTACCCAGCTGGCTGTAGATGGCACTGAGCACCTGCAGGTCCTCTGTGCCCACCTGGATGGCAGCTTCAAAGAAGGAGACGCCTGCTCTGTAGTCGCCCACCTTACAGAGCCGCTCGCCTTCCAACGCAAGCTCCAGGCAGGACACCTCCATCCTACAGCAGACAGAAGCAGAGTCAGTCCGTCACAGGTCGAAAAAGGATCTGGACTGCTGTTTGAAATAGTTTAGACTCTTTTACTCTCCTCTTACTGAGCAGCACCAAACTATCTAGAATCCAAACACAACTATTGAGGGCCGATGACAAAACTGTGAAAAAATAGATCTTTCGTGGCTGAAACCTACAGCCAACTGACTGTACTCCGCACAAAACCAGGGAAGAAATCCTCTTTCTAAGCAAAGGCTCTCAACAGGGAATGTTGTTTAGCCACTTCCTTCCACCTACAGAGAACAATGGTTCAAACTGGGGTTTGTTTGTTATGGTAGATCTCACATCCTTTAGACATGCCTCAGAAAGTTAAGTGGGTTCCTTTTACAGTCAAATGAAACAAAAAGCAGGTAGAAATGCAAAGTCCTTAATTCCCCTGTTTATTAGCTTTGCTTTAGAATTAGATAGAATTAGATTAATTGTTTAATATTTTGTGTTGTGCCTAAAAAGATGTATGTTACAGCCCAATTGAGATTCGTGAGTCGGCTCTTAATAATCTTTTTAAGGAAAGAAACAATCATATTCACATTATCCTGAATTTCGCTTGTGAAAGTAATAAGCAGTTGGTTACTTTTCATAAGACACTGACATCAAAGGATGCAGCAAATAACTTCTTGTAATGTAGGCAACTAAGACGTGTGGAGTAACAAATGAGGTTAGACTCGGGTGTTTATAGGCCAGATGAAAGGAGCGTCAGACAATGGCTGGTGGCTTATCTGCACATGGATTATCTTTAGATTAAGCGGCACATTTGCACAAAGCAAAAATTGTTAGTCTGCCAACTTCTGTTTTTCAGGAAACTATCGTTGGGAAACGATCGGCTCCACACAAAGTGTGTTTATCTCAAACTTTTCCTCCTGTACCCACCCAAGGTTTGTCTTACAGCTCTCAAAACACTGACACAACAACACTGAATTAAAGACACAATCTAGTCTGGACTCCTCATGTAATATCTTACACAGTCTCTGGTGTGCTATTAAAATCACACAAAAAGTCCCACCACAGTAGCTTGTTTCCTAATCCGGTCAGGCTATAATTTGTGAACAATGGCAAACATGAAAAACCCACTTTCTATTTTCTACAACATACTTTTCCAGCACTGTAGTTGTGGCAAACACTAGCCTACCTGCTTGTTTTTTGTGTCTTACAACAACAACAGCACATGGAACATCTGAGAGGCATCTACCAAGGTTTCCACTAGAAAAACTTCCAGGCCGCAGCTCCTTCTCTTTGTCTGACACATGGAGAGATCAACTCAACCCAATTCAGTAGTTTGTACTAAAAGCAGGTGATCAACAGTTGAGAAAAAAAGGGTCAAAAAATAGCATTTCTTTCCTGTGATATCAAAATCACTGACGTCATAGAGATATTTTAGCAGCACATGTTGGAAAACTTCCAAGGAGACGATGTTGTCACAGTATTAACTTCCAATGCATGGCAGCAAGGAAACTGCTCATTCAGCGTTTTCTAAGTTAATCTGCTTTTCTTTCTTTCGAGCTCTCTCTCTTCTGACCTGGTCACCTGAGATTACGGCTCTAGCGTGTGCACCCGACAGATTAAAGCACCGGTGATTCAGTGTTAAGTAGCTTTATTAGATGTGTCAGACAGACAGTAGACTCTGTAGTGAAGTCTAATGGAATCAAGTCATTGGCGATAACCACCCCGACAGTAGTGTCCACTGGCAAAAGACATCGTAAAACAGATGCCTGCTCTATCCAAAAACATGTGCGGGGAAAAACAATGCAAGCAGTGATGAATTTTTCAGGGCTTGTTAAATATTGAAGCTAACTGGAGCAGCTCTGTCTGTGTTTGGCAGGTCACACCTGCTGCCAGAGCTCTTTACTCGGGTATGTAGGGACAGCTGGCTGACGCCTTTTTGGGGAAACTCACCTGCCTTTAGTCAACAAACTCACTGAAAGCACTGTGAAAAGGGTCCACCACTCGGTAATATAACTTAAGCCTCTATTTTCAATTCCACATTACACATAATGCCATTAATTCCTCAACAAGGTTAACACTATATAAATAAATAACGTATGTTCAGTGACGCATCTTATGTTACAAGCATTTAAATAATTGCGAAAATTAAGAGATTTTCCTCCTCTTAACCACCAATGTTATTTACAGTGCCCTCTAAAACTAACAAGGGCAAAGTAAAATATTAAAGAGCTAAAAACAGAACCAGGGAATCTACTCTATAACCATACCTTAGTTGAGAGAGGAGAGATTCCTACCTGTAGCGGACATGAAAGGACTGCTCCTCAGCTCGCGTGCTAACCACTGAGCCACTGGTATCCATTGACGTGCATAATATGAGGGAAAATCCCAGTTTTGTTCCCGAAAAAATGGTTGCGTTTAAAAACAAGAGCCAACAAGAAAGAAAACAAAAAAATCTCCGGTTGAAAGGAGTTGGGTGCAAGGAGGTAAACCAAGCAAAAAAAAAAAAAATCACCCAACGTGGTCAAGTCTGCGACTGTCCGTCTGCTGAATGCTGACAGGGGAAGGTAACCCCCATGAGTGTTAGACAGAGCTGCAGAGTCCTGAGCGGCAGTCCACGCGGCTGCTTTCGTATACTGTGTGTTTTGCGTCACCGCGCCTCAATCTCGTCAGCTGCCCTCTGTGAAGAGAACACAAGATGCTGTATGTGAAGCCTCATTCTGGCCACACAGTGCCATGGCAACACCAACCAAACAGCAGCGTGCACAAGTGGGGCAGGCAGGAAGTGGGAGAGCAGGGTGGGAATGAATGGATGGGGTCAACAACACAGGCAAGCTGTCAGGCTAAGATGGTGACTCAGTTCATCCAGGCTTGGAGACGTGAGCGTCTGCTCTAAAGTTGCTACAAGGTGAGCAAGCAATGGACGCAGAGAATGTAACCTATGCAAGCAGGAGAACATCATCTCCAGGGCGTGTGGATGCAAATTAGAAGAAGTCACTGAAAAGAAAGCAACCAGCAACCTTTTGCATGATTTCGCAAAAAAAACAAAAAAGGTCACTAAATTAAAACTTAAGATCTGAATAAAAGAGCAGATGAACCTGAGGGTATGCAACTACCACCAAAGGAAAGGACAGTGACAAGCAAGCTGCATGGATAAGATACACTGCACCAAGTAAAGACCAGAGCCAACCATTACCTCATTTCTCCATGAGGTCATACTAGCCACACCCATTAGTCCCCCAAGTTTAACCCATCAGCCCCCCCTCTCCCCAATACACACAAAATGGAAAACGGGGCAGACCAGTTATTTGCAAACCGGGTTAATTCTTTATGGTAAAAACAGCTCAAAGGCAACAAAAACATGGCAAACAAGCAGGGTGTGTATTTAAAAACCTTTCAGGGACAGTTACATGGCACTGCCACATAAACTGTAGTGCATTTTATATTCTGGGCAGAGTATAAATAACAACCACCATGTTCTTTTTCTAGCACTCTAAATATGTTCAGCACTACGTTACATATAGGTCACTCAGTGGTATGCAAAATTGCCTTTTTATTCTACAAAACACATTCCCATTAACGCATTCTAAATGTCAAAATATGAGAAAACTTTGGGTGTTTAAGTTGTGTATGTGACTGTCAATTATGAATTTTCACTTACTTGAATATTACTTAATATGTACTTATTTATTAATGCCGACCCAGTTCTACCTACTGCCCATAAAAAGGAGGGCAGTGTCTCTAAAGGACCTTGGATTAGGACCTTAGACCTGCTGAGCAGTTTTTTCTTTTTTTTTTTTTTACTTTTGACCAGCGCTAGATCAGCACTGAGCTCATATTGCAAGAGCAAAGAATCCTAAAAAAAAAAACAAACCCAAAACTGATGACAACCTAAATAGCAACAAAAAATGAGAACATGCCACAACTCAATCATGATTGTTAGTTTCTGAATCTGTTGTTCAACTAATATTAAGGCTGGTAAATTTCTCTCAATTAAAAGACTCAACACAGTTTGAGTGGCAGAAGAAATCCATGACTAAACTTGAGGGGATGTCAAGTTTAGGGCCTGCTAAAAAAAATACACAGACAGGGACTTGTGTGTGAATATGAGCGTAACATGGTGCTGACATTTATAAAGAGAGGTTTTTATCTTACCACAATCCATGCATTAACTAACAAAAACCATCTATGGCAATTTGTAGTCTTTGTATAAATAGTCCATATTTGATGACTACTTGTGTTTTTCACCCTGTTCTTCCCACTGCTGTGTGAACATGAACGGTTATAACAAACCAAAGCCCAGGGCTTTCAGAGTCTGTGAAGTACATGTTCCGGCACATTATTATAATCACAGATTGATGTGTGCCAGTGTTCGTGCAGCCTTTTCCACCATTGTATGCCAACTGGGTGTGTTTGAGAGAGACCTTCTCAGCTCACAAGGCAAAGAGCACGAGCAAGGGTAAGAGGAAGAAGTGATTCATGACTAAGGGCACATCAAAGGAAACGAGGTTGTTTTTTAATGACAGCTTCGCAGGAGGTAATCAGGGACTCTGTTGAGTCACAAACATGACATGATTTCATCTTAAACACACAGCAGATGTGATCTATTTTCTTTGTGCTTACAGGCCATTGATGCACTAAAATGACTACTGCCACTGAGAGCAAAACCTAAATATGGAATCACCACTCAGCACTACACCATGAGTAAGCAAAAACCTGCACCAAAACAAAAGAAGGAAACAACTACATAAGTACTGGGATACTGACCGGTAATTCTTCCTCACAGGAACAGGATATCTGGAAAGCCTGCAAGGAATAGTGTTGTGATCATAAATAAATTTACATCTAAATAAAGCTGTACAGTAAATTAGAAACATGTAATACACAGCATTAACAGTGAAGGAAGACTGGATATTATCAACACTTCCTGGTATATTGCAATACAGCATCTCCAAAATGACCATACAATCAAAACTATTCTGTGACAGTTTCAACAAAAACTAAACTCTAACATTTCTTGCAGGGCTGTTGCATAGATTTTAGCTTAGTGTAACTAATAAACTAGCAACTGAGTGTATATAAGCCATATGATAATGGTCTGGGTAATGATCTGAGTGTAATGTCCATGCCTGTGTCAACACTGTGTAGAAATATAAAATAAAAATGAGTGTGTGTGCGTGTGTGTGTGTGTGTGTGTGTCTGTGTAACTGTGTATTACTAAAGTGGCATAAATAATAAAAATGTTAGTGCAAGCAAATGAAACATAAGAAAGTCGCCATAATCATGTAAGATAATTACAGTGAAACAATTACTCTAATTATGTATAGTACTTCAATTGCATTCATTTAACAAGCTTGAAAATACAACAAGCTACAACATGAGTTTGCGATTCAGATATTTCATATTGGCGTAAACAAGCAGTAACAACATTGATTACTTGAATTCACTGAAACGGATCAACAGATTAACGTTAGTTTGTGCTGAACATACTGCTGTCAGTATGAGCTCCATTCAGACAGACTGCAGCTTCCAGGAGGAAGCTTGAAAGAGGATTGTAAACACCACACTTTCATGATGGGGACTACTGTCAGACGTTTCCCCGCTAGAAGCGACAAACTCGGGCACTCAATTCATCTCGCTCTGGTTACACCGTATTACATCCAGCTAGGCAAAGATTAACGTTAGCTAGTTAGCATGTTAGCTTGTAAACTTACGTTAGACGATCCAGCTCGAACAATGGTGACTTCTTCTTTCTTTTTGTTTAACTTTCTCACAGAATTAAAAACATACGTCCGTTTTCTAAAAATAAATAAACGGACGTGTGTAATTCAGAGACGACCTGTACTAAGTCCAGCCTAACTCTACATTACCCTTTAACTTTTATAAAACTTCGATTTAACTCCGAGAAAGACGAAAATCTTTACGGCTGTACTGGCGTATGTGTTTTCGCCAAGTAGCCAATCAGATCACGACATTCAAAGTTAGCCACGCCCCGAATAACAGTCATTGGACCAATGGATTTGAATAGAAAAGAGATGACGTATTATCAAGTTTAGCTGTCACACTGTACCTGACAGATTTTTTCAAGTATGAATTTTTGACACCGTCACATTTGCTAAGTAAACACAAAGAGCCGCTTTGCCACTGTGTATCATTAAGAAACATGGGGATGTAAAGTTCCCCTTACTCATACCTCCTAAAAGATAATAAACACGTAAAATGTTTAAAAATACGTAAAGTTGTCCAAAACTGTCCTAACTTGCTAACGCCAACTTCTTCGGTAGTCCTTCTGGTGGTGGTTTCACCACCGTTACCAGGCAACCAGACTCTGCCTGCACAGCTGCCAGACGTCCAGTGCTGCCGTGTACACCAGCTACCTACATTATTAATGATGCCACCGAAACTAAACCTGTCCGAGAAGCCATATGTCAAGAAAGAAAGAGACAGAAATGCTGTGGCTAGTGACAAGATGAAGCCAGGAGCAGGGACATGGCTGTGGAACGGATCGAATTAAAACTAACGAGGCACTGCTGCTGAAGGACCCGTTCAAAAGTAAGTTACCACCATGACACTTCAAAATGAGGCTGAACATTTAGTACAGAGAAGCAGTGCACACAGAAATTTAAAGGTGCTCTTTTGACAGTCTGACAACAGTGTACTAACATGGGTTGCTTTGTAATGCCAGGGCTGTCACAACACACACACATGTCCTCACTCACCAGTGGAAGTCTCCAGTTCAGAAGGAAATACTGAACTTTTGCTTTATTTGACAGATACAGTTACTATATTTACAGATTAGTACTGTAGACATTGTGATATTGCATGCAAAACACATCAGCTTATAAAATATGGAGCATTGTTATATGAAACTACCCAACAGAATATGAATAACTCCCTTGTCTGTCTCCAACATTGAAATGCTGCTAACATGTTAATGAATGCATTATTGTACTCTGACAACACTTTCAAATGCTGGACTTTTCCTGTAATCATCATTCACACAATCACCTTGCACACTTATGTCACGCAAACCTCTGCCCACACAATGCATGTGTTGTTAAATAACTGACAGCTTTGCACATTTTGATCCAATGTTGTCAGCTCACAAGTTGCGTTGCTAAGTGATGAGCAGGTGCTCCATCCTCCTTTCTTACCCCCTGTCTTCACACAGGCGCAGAGGCTTACATTTTCTGTCACAGAGTGTCCATGGAGGCAGAAGAACTGGAGGAATCAGATGAGGATGTTCAGGGAGAGGGCAAGCCCACGCTGCTCTGGGAGAAGTGCATTCAGCAGAGCATCTTTGTTGACCTAAGTGAGGATGAAAGTCTCCACTTGAGTGACTTGGAGAGTTCTTTAGCCTTACATCTGTCCCAGGCAGAGTCTGCTGCCTCCGAGGCCAGCATCCATCTCAGCGGTGAGTGGATCATAAGTGGTGATTGTAGGCTTGGATGTGAATTTAAATTCAAGCAATGGAAAAGACTTTTGGAGATTTTATTTATTTTTTGACACGTAATGTCAGTTAAAGTGCTACATGTAATGATGACATACTGTATGTCGGCAGTGTCACAGAGTAAATTGGAGCTGTTAATGGGCAGTCTTTAAAAAAAGTAAATGCAAACACTAAGACTTAAATCTATGCAACCCTCTAATTTGGCATTTATGTTGTTGATGTTCTGTATTTGCAGGGAGCGCGGAGATGTCAGCCTTGGATGTCACCTCCTCAGGGTCCAGTAATGTCAGCAGTCAGAGTGAGAGGGTGGTAGAGAGCAAGAGCAGCATATTGCATGTATCTACCCAAAGACCAAACACCGTGCAAGATGAGCCTCCTTTAAACCAGGGCTACGAGGACCCAGGACAGAATACTAGTGATGAGGATCAGGATGACCTACCTTATGATGGTGACCTTGGAAGCCTCTATTTCAACCAGACAGTCACCTCTGAGGGCAACACGAGCTCTGATGGAAGAGAAACTGTCCATGGAAGTCCTGATGCTCCTGGTTTGCTTGAATGCAATACAAGAGATGGTGTTATTGAACGCTTGGTTTCTGTTGAGCATAATGCTGAGAAACCAGCAATTTTGTCACAAGAGGATGCCAACACCAAGCAGGACAACTTTTTTGATGTTTCCAAGCCAAATGATGTAGCAGCATCGTGCCCCTGTCCTGTAGACATTAACCAGCTGTTGCTGCGACACTTCTCCCAAGAGGAGCTGCTGCGGTCAGGCAGGCTAATCGAGGCAGAGACCCTGCCGGAGGTGTCCCTGCTGGAGAGCGTGGATGACACTGTTTTTAGCAGGGCTCCAACACACAACAGCATAACAATTAATAGTAACCACTCAGAGAGCCTTACGTGCAATTCTGAGATTAATCAGAGTTTGTGCTCTGATAGGACTGATGAAAAGAGTGACACTGCATCCAAGACTTCAAGTGTAGAGGAAGAAGCAGAGAGGAAAGTTGATAACATCACCACTGTTGGTACTGACAGCATTACATCCAGCTCTTCAAGTACAGACTCAAAACAAGGCAGCGGTGATGAAAGTGCCGTAGATGTAGCGACGCAGAGAAAGGCTCAAGAGGAGGGTCAGGTTCAGAGAGTACCATTTATGCGCACCAGGTCCTTCAGCGAGATGAAGTATGGCCAAGGTCCAGTCCATTACCCACTCCCTGACTTCTCCAAGGTAGCCCCCAAGGTCAAAATCCCCAAAGCTCCAAGTGGGCCAGCCAGACCTGTTCCTCAGAGCCCCAGCACCATACACAGAGCCCAGTCCTCTCCAGGGATGTTAGATTTGATCAGCAGAGTCCTGGAAGATTCAGTCCAGCCAACAAAGAAGCCTTACGTCTTCAAAGATGAGGACCAGACTCCTCCAGCCCTGGTGCATCACCTGCAGGTAGAGAACGTACTGTTCACTGTGCACTTGTACATGAAGGCATTTTGGTTTCTTTTGCCTGTATTTCCAAGCAGTCACAAATATGGATGCTGTGCATAGGGCAAGGGACCAACATTTGTCTCATTCTGTATTTCTTTAGGCCGAATATGATAAATTATTAACCAAATATGCTGAGGCAGAGAACCTTATTGATCAAATGAGACTAGGAACAAATGTAAGTAAAAAGCTGGCGCTTCAACTGGTTATAATTTTACAGTCATTTTCATTTCAAGCTACAAACATATGGATCTCTTTTCCCAGACTCAGCCCTCCTCAGAACTGATGCCTTGTTTAGAGTATGATGATGATGATCATCAGGGAAACTTACCTGCAGTGGAGGGAAGCCATCTTGGATCCTTGGCTCCTTACCTTCCCCCATCAGGTACGTTTCTGTGTCTGACATTTGATATTATGGCGGGTCAGCGCTTTGCTTCACTACCTGCAAATTAGGCAGCGAAGTGCAACTGGTTTCCACAGAGGCAAATGGGGTCCGATGACATTCTAGTTACACAAACATCTTTTCTTTCCTTTTGGGGCACTTTAATTATATGGAAAACAATAGCTGTAAACTGGGGAATCTAACCACAATAAAACATTTCACTTTTGGATTCTATGCAATATGTTTACATCTTAAGATCATGGTAACTATGAATCATCATGTGATTTTTCATCAAAAAATTTGTTGCATGTAAACACTGAATGTACAAAACATTAGGTACTTTCTTCATCAAGTACATTGGTGAGGTAAAGGCAGGTAAGAAAAAAATCTGAATTTGATTCCCCTTATCTGTACAAAATGGATCGATAAGATGTTGAAGTTTATCAAAGACTTAATATCAAGCAAGGACATGTTGCTTGTCTTCTGCCCACCAATGTATGTTGTGTATCACTCCTGTCTTGCTTTGTTTTCAGAAAACTTTGGTGAAAAAGGACGAACAACCCTCCAGAGCTGCATTAAAGACGTGAACACAGCCTCCTTCATCCAGCCTGCAGAGGGTCCCAGTGATGGGGAAAGAATGACTGCTGAGCTGAGAGACATCATCAGCCAGTTCATACAGAAGGTAAATCTGAAGATTTGCCACGATGTTAATAATAAGCTATCACACTAACAGACATCCAATACAGTTTGTAAACCTTAATCTACTCAGGTAGAAGAATTCAAATTGAATGTGAGGAACATGTCAGTGACCACAGCAGAACAGCAAATGGTAAGTACTGTTCACCTCCTTTACAGTATGTAGCTCATTTTTTAATGCACAGAATATGGAAATTTAGAGCATCTTGATTGTAAAATTAAAATTTTTGAGCGCAGCATAGTTCCCCTTTTTTCTTCTGTGTGTGCAGAAATGTGAAATGCGTCCATTTTCAGATGCTGAGGAGTATTATGGAGGCTCAGGACCAGCTGGAAAGAAACTACATCAGTAAGAAGGAAGAGCACAGAGCTCTAGAGATGCAGAACTACATGGGCCTGTCCAGGAACACCGGCACCTTTGACCCAGACAGGTTAAAGAGACCCTGTTATTGCATCTGTATGAATGTGTCACTGTAAGCATCATGTTAATGCATCTATTTGTGTGTGTGTGTTAAAACCTGTGCAGGCTTGTGGAGGGAGACATATTCAGGATAGGGATGCACCTGGAGGACATAAAGGAGATGATAGACATAAACATGTGTGAGCAGATTTCTCCACCCAACTCATCCTCCACTCCCACGCCCATGAAGGAGACACTGCATGTGAAGTCCAGTCCTGTCTGTATGCACACACCCTTACCTCCACCATCCCTGCATGAGGTAACCAATGCACACACCCATATAATATCATATTTATGCCAAATAAGAGGAACGTCATAAGTTCACTGTTGAGTAGCTCCAACAAAAGGTATATTTCTATATCAAATAATAAATGAATTAATTATATAAAAATAGCTTTGGATCAAACTCGTATCTCAAGCATTTGTCCCTGCTTTGCTGGACGTGCACTGTGGTGCTATTTATATTGTACATTTGAGTAAAGAAGGACTGAAGAATAAAGGGTATCAGTGCTCAGTTGGCTGGTCTTGCCACAGTCTTGGCAGCAGATCATGCATTTCCCTCCTGGGACTTCAAGCACACTTTCTCTGTTTTTTGGCAAAGTGCCTCACCTCCTTTGCGGCCCCGGCCTAGGCCCTCTGGTCCCACTCTATCATGAGCTGGTGGTTGAGCTCCATAATGCTTTGAGAGAGAAGTTCCCGCTTCTTTTTATCTGTTTTGAACTCAGTGGCAAGCATCTGGCATTGAGCCGACCTGCTTCACGTCCATGTGTTTGACAAGGTTTCTCTGGGGGTCTCTGCTGTGAGCTTGTTTTTGAAGTACCGTTTTATTGCTGCACTCTGCAGCTGGAGGGCGCTGTTGTTTCTGCAAAGAACCTGATTCTCACACTACTCAGTGGGTTCTGCAACATAATTCTGACCACTCAGTTTCTCAGTTTGTCTTATATTTTCAGGTCTGTCATTGGAAATATCAGAGAATGCTGGGGGGTTTGAAAAGTTGTCTGTTTCTACTTAAAGAATTCTAGAACATTACACTTTAAATATGATCATATCATAAAGAATTTTAGAACATTGCACGTTATATGTCATGATATCGTTTCAAATTCTAGAATATTACATGTTATATATCATTAAGAATTCTAAAGCTTTACACATTATATATCATGACATCATCAAGAATTCTCAAACATTACACATAATGTATCATGATATCATTTAGAATTCTAGAACATGACTCATTGCATATCATGTCATTAATAATTCTAGAACATTGAACTTTATATATCAAGATATCATTAAGAATTCTAGAACAATGCGCATTATATGTCATATCATTAGAATTTCTAGAACATTACAAATTATATATCATAGCATTTTGAATTCTAGAATTCTACATGTTACATATTATAGCATAAAGAATTCTAGAACATTACATGTTATATTTGCTGTATCGTATTATTAAGAATTTTAGAACATAACACATTATGTATCTATGATTTAGATTTTTAGAACATGTTATATCTCTTAATATTGTTAATAATTCTAAAACATTGCATGTTATATTTCATGACCTCATTAAAAATTCTTGAATATTACACATTATATCAATTACAGTTAACATTGTACTCCAGCTGTGGATGCAGCCTGCTCTATGTTGAACTGTAGAAGCTAATTCATAGCAATCACACCCTGCACCTGAACTTGTGATGAATTGTGGCGTGTGCATGTGTGCAACATTACACTAACTGCAAATTATCTGACTGGGTCTCATGTTTCAGGGACCACATGCAGACTTTTCCACTGTGGGTTATAAAAGGGAGACAGAAGAGGAGGAGGCCAGTCGGATCCATGGAGATGGTAGATTACAGCATTCAAGGTACTTGTTAAAATACTTTAAAAGTTTCAATAATATTTGTCTTTTCATAGTATATCAAATAATGTAGCCAAACAGGTACCAGCGTTAATTCTGTACACAAAAATTACAGCAGTTTTAATGGCTAGGGTACATAAATATAATACTGTTGCTGTCGTGCATGCTTCACTGTCACTGTTGTGTCTAGCTGTTGATGCTCTGAGTGGTGCTTGCATGTGTGTTTGTGTTAAAACTATTGGCATGTTCTCATCCTTCCTGTGCAGCAGATAGTGTTTCAGGTGCAGCGTTGGTGTTAGGTTCCTTTCAGTGTTTGAGTCTCTGTCCTGTTTCAGGAGCTCACAGGGCTCTCTGGAGGCACTGGACATCCAGACAGCTGAGGCTGAAGAGGAGAGGAGCCCCGTCTTATCAGAGGTGATAGATCAAAATAACATCTTAGCACACTTGAGTGGAACCAGTTCATCCTTAAGATGGAGGCAGCACACACCCAACAGGTGAGTGAGACTTGACTGATTCTGTGTTGTGGTTTCTCTATGCTCGTTTGCTCTTAAATGATGCATAGCTCATACAAGTAATCAGGCTTGTAATCCTGTCACAGTGTAAGTGAGCTACTTTTGCACACTGTATGTATTGTCTGTCCAGATATAGAAAGCATCTACTGCACCAAGATTTAGCTTTATCATGCAATGCTTTTCATGCCACACTGTTAAAAATGCGACTTTAACTCCTCTCATCTCCACTCCACAGTGACTTAATATCTTACTTGTTGTTGCTGTAGTTGTAGCACCTTGGATAGTGCCGTGAACCCAGTATGTGAATGTGATCTGGGAGATTGTGTGAGTCTGGCTGTGGAGGTCTCTTCTTCCTCTGTTGCACCCAAAGACTCTGGCACCCACAACCTCTCAGAGCCTCCTCTCAACACCTCATCTGTATCACAGGTCAGTCACAGACAGTAGTTGGTTTGTGTGCTGTTTAAGTTACAGTGACCTGTAGGGTGCATAGGCTACACTTCAAACTGATGTGTGTTTTTTCTGGGGTGCAGAGGATTGTGAGCCCAGAGACAGACAGTGGATTTGGGAGTTCTTACTTGAATCAGTCAGCTTCTGGACCATTTCAACCAAATCTGCTTCCAGAAAGGTACAAATATATATAAACAGCAATCAAAGAAATACTTTCAGTAGACAGGAACTGATTGGGAACATGAGACTAACTTGAGAATAACTCAAGTTTCATCCTTCCATCTACAGTGCGCAGTCCCAGAGTGGTGCTTTAAATAGTTCAGACAGTGAGGGTTCCTGCTCTAACCTGCGGACAGCCATCCATTCAAACAGCCTCACCAGCCAGCGGTGGGCCAGTCCTCACCCATCTATCCAAACACAGTCCAGTGGTGCAGCAGTAGAGCGGTGGGTGGAGAGCACCACTAAGGAGCCTCCAGTCAGGCTGCAGGGTGAGCAAATCCCTCTTCATAGAAAAATTTCTCTTTTGGTTTGATCCTATCTGGTCAATTCTGAAATGATAAACGCTTCTCCACCACAGACCGAACAGGATCTGAACGCAGCCCGCTCGCCAGGCTCCATCAACACGTATCTGAACCCATACTGAGCACCACCATGGATACAGAAGGGAGAGGCAGCCCACTGTACTCCTGCTCTTGTAATAGGTTGGACTGCACTGCTGATAACTGAATTTTAAGCAATTTTTTCTCCAATGTTTCAGTGAACATCTGATTATCTGTGTCTGTCTGTCTGTGTTTAGTGAAGCGATCCTGGCCTTGCAGTCAGAGGTATCTAGACTGAAGAAGGACCTGGAGGAGGGCTTGGTCCAGCTGCCTCACCTAGCACAGAAGATGGATTATCTCACCTCCAAATACAGGCAGGAGCGGCAGGAGCTCCGGTCTAAAACCAGACCCCGGAGCCACCACAGGTCAGCCTGCAACAGGTGGGTATCTGAGGAATAGAAGTATGCTGGGCATTGTTGGGATGTACTGATGTGAAATTTAGCTGACATTTACCTACTAATCATGATGTCCTATAATACTAGCGCCTAGAAAAGCTTCCGTGAGTAATACAGATATCGTCATCTAAAAGTCCAGGACAGGCATTCAAAGTTCTGTCATGTTCTTACCGTTTATTCATTATGCAGTCGTTATTATTGTATTTTTATTCTAACCCGTCGTGTGTGGAAACCATCAAGTAGCAGACAGAATGTGAACAATCTCAGTTCCAGTCAGATGAGGATAGAGGACTGGATCTCTTCAGACATGGACCCCAGCAAGAGCAAAGGTACTTTACCTGAAAAGCTAATGACACTCACATGTCCCAAAGTGTATCTTTACATCTGTATCTGTATATGTGCGTGTATTTCCTCCATCATCCACTATGGTTTTCATTATTGGCTCTTCAGGTACAGACAGTGGAGGCACCTCTGGCTCTGAGATCATGTTGCAGTTGCACAGTGTGCCTGTAGAGAGCAGGAGAGTACCTGAGTATAAACGTCACGGGGCAGTGCAATCCACCCGAGGTCAGAGCACCAGCTATTTGTCACAGTACACTGTATATATTTCTGAATTTATTTGTGCATGTATGATTTACATGGGACTGTGTTTGTTCTCCGTCAGGGTCAGAAGGAAAAGGCTCAGTGAAAACCTCTGGTCTTCTGGAGGCTCCTGACAGCCATGCCAAGCAGAGAACACAAAGTAAGTGATTTAATCATCTGATGTATATAACGTCAGCATTTTTTTGTCAAGTTCACATTGGCAGATTTCAACCTAATTTTTCCATAATAGACAAACTGGAGCATGTGCAGAGGATATACTTGAAAAGTTGATACAACGCGTATCGCCATCATCATCATCATCATCATCATCATAACATGTCCTTATTTTTAACTTAAGAACATGAGCAGTATTGTGTTTTTATTAGTGTACGTACTGTAGAGCCTCTCATGTTTCTGCGGTCAGCAGCCATCACGGAGAGTTTTTACTCCAAGGAGAGATGGTCTCCTTTCTCCTCTCCATCTCCTCAGAAGCCTCTTCTCCAGGTCAGCTATGGCTCCTCCAGCAGCCTGCCTGCAAGGTAAACACATCATCACTCAAAGCAGGCAGATATTTATCAGCAGGTTCCAAAATAAAGGTACTAAATTATACAGTTTGGTTGTCATCTTTCTCGCTGTCTGTCATCATATTCAGCTATAAAGTGAGGGAGCCGCCGCTGCAGTCTACACTCCATCACAGGGAGCGCTCCACCCAGTCAGACACAGCACTCCTGCCCAGCAATGTGTACTTCCAGCAGACACCAGTATCAGTGCCCTCAAGGACTGGCAGCAGGACAGGCAGACGCAGAGGGAACAAGGTGAGATCTTTCCACCTGCATCTCTGCTGACTGATACATTTTAAAGAAAATCAACCGCGCATCTCAAAAAAAGAGCAAGATTTTTCCGTGCTCACTGGAGAGTTTGCTCCTGTTTTCTAGGAGGAAGAAATGAACAGGACTCTGGACCAGGCTATTGAGGTGGCCCGCTGCATGAAGAGGACCACAGACCGAATGGCCAAGAGACTGTCAGCTGACCTGGCCAAGGCTCAACTGCACAGGAAACTGCACAGCATTCAGCCACTAGGGGGCAGGAAACACCACGCATTATAACAAGCAGGGCGAGACCTGATGCCTGTGTAGAGTTTATCTTTGTTGGATGATAAGGATAATAACATCCGATAATATTTAAGGCTTATTGAAGTTATTTCTTTTGTACTTATATGTTTGTTTTATTTTTTTTTTTAACATTTTGATTGACAACATTTCAGTTATATTGAGCAGTTTTCCATTTTGAGGATTTTTGCCATTTCTTTTGTTGCAAAAAAAATCATCCACTGTCTCTGTTTTATTCTCAGTAGTGTACAAAATGTAACCAAAAAATACCTTATGTTCACTGTCACAGGCAAAATGTGTGTCTGATATATTTGATACAAGGCCAATATTACATCAATACAGTTCAATATCTTGCTAAGGCTCATTTATTTTTTCTGTTATGTATGCTTTACTGACAACACACAAGGAGGAACAATATGATCCAGCTGTGACCTTTAGCTAGGGAGCAACATCAGTCACACAGTACAGTATCAATCAGCAATAAATCAATAAACATAAATTTTATCTTTTCACGATGTTCCAAGTCAGTACACTTATGTCACATAATCCTTTAGTCCGTTTTTAATTGACCTGCCTCCGAACTATTAGCCACACACAAGCAGCCACAGGGTGAGGAGATGATGTTAAAACTAATTAAAAGTAGGTCAGATTGGAAATATTCCATTTCAGGAAAATCCCTTTCTGCCTTTAGTTTGAATGAGTATCAGCTTTTGTCCTTCTAGCCAATATGCTCATTTGACGCCTCTAATGCCCATCCTGCTGGCCTGTGGGTGCTGCTGACACAGTGTCTTCTTACTGAGTTTCTGTTGCGTGGCTTTGTCGCCGTCGTAGCCTGCTGGTGCTGGGCTGTGTTCAGTTTTTGTTGCAGGGTATCAACTTTCACTGTTGTTCTTAGGGGGGGTATCAGGAAAGAGGATGTGTCCAAACAACATTCCTGAGCCCCTCTGATTGATGAACAGATGAGGTTCTTGGTGTTCGTTAACCTGAAGGCCATCAAACAGGATGGACTGGTCACAGTGAGGCAAGCATGAACTAATGTAGTAGATCTCTCAGACTGAAACACAAATACAGAACCTCCCACAGACCAGGCAGTGTCTAAGGCAGCACAGGGTCCCTCTGAGGTAGCCAAGCATTTCAGTGAGCCATGCTGAGTGTGTCAGAAGTCATCTTAGTTTACTCAAATTTACAAGTTTACTCAAGCACTTCATCTTTAATATCCACTGCTGAAAAGCTAAGATACTGTGCAGTAAAATACTACAAATTATGAGCAGTGCTATTTATGGAAAGTTATTTTTAGCCTTTGTGTAATCTCACTGTGCACCAAAGAAACTTGTAGACAGATGTACCTCATATCAGCTGTGAACCAGAAACCTTAGTGATCTCTCAGGGGGGTACAGAAGATATTTGGTCATCACGTGTGTGTGCATGTGAAAGTGGCGTCCAAATTTCTGATCTATGTTTTAGTCCCCCACATGAGACAGGTGTTAGAGGAGGTGCAAATAAATAAAGTTACAGTAAGAAAAGAAAGAAAGACACGAAGAAAGTAGTTAGTATTTCACGTCTGTGATGATGAGATGACGTAACATTTTCTCTGTTAGCGACAGGTTGATGAGATTCATGTCCTTATTCGTCCATCCCTGACATAGAAAAACAGAACCAGAAAAAGCAGCTTGGCACTGCTGCCCCTTCTTTGCTCACTGTTGTGGTCCCTCCCACGATTTCAATTTCTCTTTGTTAAGGAGTTTTTTCTTGTCTGCTTCAGTGTCACCATTTTATTCAAAGTGGGCTTTTGCAGTGCTGCCTTTTTTGACTAAATATTCCTTGAGGATAAGAATGTTCTTTTTTTTTTTTCCTGAGGCGGATGACACAGATGAAATTCAGTGCAGGACAAACTGCTTTCTTGTATAAACTTGTGGATCTGTTTCACTTTACGTTTTATTTTGATTAATGGCTATTCAAGTAAACCTGCATTGAATCTTGACAATGTAGACTACGTACAGTCATTATATACTGAGAAGTTTACAAAAGTCACAGCACACAAGTTCAATATCATTGTTGAAATATTTATCTGTAGAATTGACCATGTATTGAAGTACACTGGAGCTTTATCTGTGCACAAAACACTGGTGATTTGGGAAATCTGACACTGTTACTTTTTGTTCTTTAAACTTTCGGAAAGTGGAGATTATCTCATGTGACACTGAATTCAATCAGCTGTCTCCTTTTGGCCTTTATGCACAAAAGCGTTTGTCCATAGTTGGTCCTCGGGGACCCTCCCAGCCCAGCCTCATAATACACACCTGACGCAGATACTCGACCACTGGGGGAAAGTAAAACCATTATTATAAGTTTACCTCGCCTTTGTCATTTTAACATAAACTATTTGCACTGCACACTGCTGTACTGTACATACAGTCCATGCCTCCCTGTAGTATTCTACAATGTATTATGTTACAGTTGTTCAAATGTATGCTGTGGTTACATAAGTAAGCTTTTTTCTGTACAGTGCACAGTGTACAGTACATGTACATGTACAGAATCTGTCTTGCAGATGCATATTATTCTACATCATGTCTATCTTTACAGTAAACAACCCTTACAGACTTGTGTTTCTTCAGGAACTGACAAATTGAGGGCAAAATGATAAAGTGCTTAAAAAAAGGTTTCAACTATCACAAGATAACAGGGACATGGACACCTGGAGAAATCAAGTATTGTTAACCAGGCCATAAAACGTCCTCCCATACACAGCAGCAAGTGAAATGGGTCATCGCTTGTATCATGTTCTCTCTTTTTATAAGCTGTGAGGGAAAATATTTCTCAAATCATGCTCCTTATGGGAGTTTGGAGGAAACAAAATATAGAAGACCATAAGACAGGAGACAATTTGTGTATTTTAAACACATGGATGTAAAGACAAAAAGTTTAAAACAAAAGTTTGGAGCATGGTTGTTTTTATCTGCATCCTCATCTAACAAAGGTGAGCTTTCTCCTCTCGCTACGATAGGACACCCAAACACCCCTAAGGGGGAGGAGTTACAGCCTTTGGGCCCTTTGGTATTTGCTGAAACAATAAAGGACCTGTCGTTTCATCTGAGAGGGAGAGAGGGAGAGAAAAAAAAAAGTCGAATTTAAGCCTGAGCTGCTTCCCTGAAGTCATTTTGAGAAACAGCATCACGCATCTCGCCTCCAGGCAGTGGCTCAGCTGAAGGCATGGGAACAGCACAGTTAAGGATGCTGAAACTTCTGCTTTTGTTGGCCTTCACGGAGGTAAGAGATGATCATTCTCTCCTTGCACACTGAATTTCTCAAACATTTCAACAAAAACACACAACAAAGAACAGTTTGTACATCACCAGTGTACAGCACGTTTCCTGTCTTTGATATAACGCATATTTTATATGTCCAGATAAATAACGGTAGTGTATAGACAGAGTACTTTTGAAATGCATGAACACAGGCTCTTTTGAGTGTCATTGCTTTCAACAAGTGCGTGTGCCATGCCCAACCTTAGCTCAATAGACAAATTCATTCCGAGCTGAAAGAAATACCTGCACTGACCAGTCCTGAAATCTGTGTTGAGTGAAGGTAATGTGCAGCCTGCTGCCTCTCATGCTCCGAGAATATGATACAGGGCATACTTTGCCTCAGGATATAATGTGCAGTACTAATAGCTCTCTATCCTTGGAATGATGTCTTAAATATACTGTATTTCCTGTCTTTTATCAGCAAGGTATTTCTTTGTTTCATCCATTAACTTAGTCATGTTTTGTTCTTTTCAGATTTGTGCTGCTCAAAATGGTAAATGATCTTCTTTGATAGTTCCCCCTATAATGTATAGTATTTGTTTCTTTGAAATCCAAATTATCTTGAAAAGTCCCCAAAAGACATTCATATTCTAGAATTAAAGATTGACCTGAAATAACACAAATATGTGGATTTTATTGGCATCAGGCACTTTTTTAACCCATCAATGTTTTCGTCTCCATTTCCTCCAGACATGACTTTTTCAGTGTTTACGGTCACATCGAAGAGTATGACAGTGCAGTGGAGCGACCACACCGGCGCCAGCTCCTACAAGATCACAGCAACACCCAAGAACTCTCCAGAACGATCCGTCTTTGCTCAGTTCGGTGGCAACACCGTGATGGGCTCCGTCAACTCCCTGTCGCCAAACACAGTGTACACCATGCAGCTAGAAGCCATGGACAATGCCCTCAATGTCCTCAGCAGTGCAGAGACAGAGGAGACCACAGGTACGTAACAGCCGCAAGGAGAGGTGAAGGAGGAAACTGACTCCTGGTGGGCATTCACATTCAGATACTTTACTATCTCTACAGACAGAGAGAGAAAGCCAGAAATGCCCCCCACACAGAGATCATCAAAACACAATGAAGCCCAGAAGACCACATAAAGACTAATAAAGTGGTCATTTGATGGAGAAATGGGCATCATGAAAAAGCAGCCAATGAGCTGCTAGCAGCCTCTGTTTTGAAAAGATCTATCAGAATATAATGTGCAACAAAACTAAAAAACAGAAACATTCAAATATACAGTTCAGGTAAAAGTGCTGTACTAGTCCCAGATTCCTCAATGGAAAAAATGGACACTGTTCACTGTTTGTACAAGTTTAATAGACCAAATAATTAATCGACAAGGAACATTTTGCATATAAACTTTTAAAGTGTAAAGAAACAGTCACAACTTTCAAATAAATATAATGAGATACAAAGTACAATATTTCTTATTTAATATTTTGGAGTGCAAATAGCCTGAGAAGACTTCAAAATTGTACTTAAGTGCAGTTGCAGTGTAAATGTACTGCATTTATAACCTATTATTACATATAAGACACACAAACAGTCTTCAGAGTAAAATGATCCTCAATCAACTTTCTCTATTTAAAAGCATTTTATGTTGCTCTCTGTGGAACTGATCTGACTCCCGTCGTGTGTTCTCCAGCTCCTGAAGTCCCCAGCATTGAACAGGCCTACTCCAAACGCAGCGACAGCATCACTGTGGAGTTCACAGAGGTTTCCGGGGCAAGCAGCTACATCCTGAGGGCGGAGACCGATGATTTCTTTTCTGAGACCGTGGTGAGCGGCTCCCCAGGCACCATGGTGAAGCTCCAGCCCTACACAGACTACAGGATGAGCGTCATGTCCGTCAACTCTGGGGGGAGGAGCCAGCCCTCGTACCCCGTCCAGGCCGGCACAGGTAGAGATGAAAGGTCTTATATGAGACTCCCAGATACACTTCTCTCTGTGGCTTCAGTATTTCAGATGGCGATGGAAGATTCAGAAACTGGTCTGATAACACATATTTAACACAGAGATCACCAACTAGACTGACAATATTGTCATGAATGATCTATAAAATGGAAGAACAATGATCTTTTCCGTCCACTTTCACTTCCAGACATTAGAAAGCAGCGTATGATGAGTGAAACGCAGCCTTGCTGTTGTTCCTGCGGGACAATAGCTTGTTATCTCACTCCGCCGGCCATATCGGCGTGTCATTTCACTGCCCATTGTCACAGAGTCTGTGCTCTTTGCAGCCAGCGAGGAGGGTGGAAACCGTATCCATTGCCTCCTCACTATACCATTCTCATGATATGAAAAGCTAAACCATGAGAACTGGGCTGTCTGCCTTCCCGAAGGAGAACCGAATGTAACATAATCACCAAGAAATTGTTTCCATTTCACACCTCTCACAAAAAAATTGGCAGGGAGAAAGTAGAAGTTAGAAACCTGTGTGTTTGAATCTTTTCTCATTAGCCCTCCTTGTTCTCTGCCTCCACCTGTCTGTAGTGGTAATGGCGCCCAAGTTGAACACCTCCTCCCCTGACAACAGCACCATCCTTGTGAGTTGGATGCCGGTGGAGCACGCCGTCCTCTACACGCTCTGCATCATCAGGGAGGGCTCCAGCTCCCGGCTGAAGCTGAACACCACTGACACCATGGTGACCTTCGATGACCTTGAAGCAGGGACCACCTACTGTATCAAGGGCACAGCCTGGGACGCTGAGGGTCGAGCTGGAGACGACCTCACCATCTGCCAGATCACACGTAAGCATGATAAGAATTACGCTGATGAACATGTGGACAAAAACCTGCAATCATCACGTATAAAGCATAACCCTGTCAGGTAACATGCTGGCAACATGAATGCAGGGATCACGTCAAGCATTTCTTTCTGGTTTCATCTCCAGGTCCTCCAAGTACAGATGTGACCGATGTCCTGATGACTCTGGGTCGGTCTTTTGAGGTTACCGTGCACTGGAGGCCGGTGCAGGGAGCTGACAGCTACATCGCCATGACCTCTAATGGCCAAAACTGTAATTCATCAGTTAGCTACTGTCCTATTTCACCTGTGGAATGTGGCCAGAACTACTCCGTCTCTGTCACCGTCTATAACAGAGCTGGTCCGAGCTGGCCCTCACAACCAGCAGACTACATCACATGTGGGTATATCACACACAAATACTGCAGTCTTAAAAGAAGAGTTTGACATTTTGGGAAATACTCTCCTTGCTTTCTTGCTGAGAGTTAGATAACATTGATACCGCTATCATGTCTGGAGCAGTAGCTAGGAGAGTGCTTTATATTTATCACACAGATGTGATAGTCATACAAATTTTTTCGTCTAACTCCCAGCAAGAAACTGCAAGTAAACATATTTCCCAAACTGTTCCTTTATGTGTCCATTCTTATTTTTTCTTAACCTCTTTCCCTCCTCCTCCAACAGTTCCGTGTCCCCCAGAGAACATCTGGGTGGAGGAGCCCGAAGCGGGCAACTGCTCGGTGGTGTGGGATGAGGTGCCACTGGTGGAGTACTACATGGCTTTCATAAAGAGGGATGACGGGACGGAGGACTCGTGCAACACCACTGAAACCACATGCCCATTTTTCTGCGTGTGTGGCTACACCTACCTCACCACCGTCTTCCCCTACAACCAGGCCGGCTCCAGCCCGCAAGCCCACGTCCGCAACTACACCACCAGTAGGACCTGAAGCACCCACATATAGCACCACCATCAACACATGCTTTGTTATCAAGTGACAGGACCATACTAGAGGTTTTGTACCTTTTAGCCAATTGACTTCTTTCTCTAACAACCAACAGTTTTCTAAAGTAATGTTACATCACATCGTGCTGCTGCCTCACATATAGTGCCAAGTCAAGATGAAAACCTGAAACTTGTAGTCACAATGGTTATTAAGTCTGTCTAAAATTTAATGGCTGTTCAACAATAACTTTTAATGTAAGAAACGCCCAAATCCACATGAGCCTTTTCATACCCTGCTGGTTTTGGTTTGGTCTCTGGGTTAGATTTTCTGGCATCACACCTCATGACTGCAAGGCTTTTGGCTGCTGACACCAAAATCTCAAATGATGCAATGTCCACCATCGCATTTAAAAATAGACCAACGGATGTTTTGATATACCATGACAAGAAAAGTGCAGGTGTAATGAAAACCATCAAAACAGATGAATTCTGTTTAGGTGTGCCACTCCTCTCACAATGCCACCTCCCTGGTATCAAGCACACTGGCAAGGCTTTCTAGGACACAGAGTCAGTGTTATTAGTTACACCTGTGACCTTTCTGGTATGACAAGTCAAAATGCTATAAAAAAAAAAGTAAAAGCTGTACACAACTGAAAGACGTGTGAAAACAATGGCTGGTAGAAAATCATTTTAAAACATGTAAAGTCATCAGTACAGTCCTTTGCACACTATTCTCATGTGTTTTTCTATTTCTCCTCCTTCCTGTCAAGTTCCTTGCTGCCCAGAGGGTGTTACCATAAACCTAGTGTCTACAGAGACCCTGGAGATCACGTGGTCACCGGTCAAAGGGGCCCAGCTGTACGAGACAACGGCAGCACAGACTGACGACGTCATCCACTGTAACGACACAGTGCCGGTGTGCGTGCTGTCAGATCTGAGGTGCAACACTGATTATTCTGTGACCGTCACGCCTTGCAGCGACTTACGAGGATGCAACCGCACCTGCATGCCACACACACATGAGACAGGTATTGATGGGGCTATTTTAAAACACATGAGGTTTGAAAGCGAATCATCACATTTCCCAAAATGTGAAACTAAAAAATAATTCATCACTGTATGAAAACTCCTTTTCCTGTGTGTCCTGCTGCAGCTCCGTGTGCTCCAGAGATCCTGAATATGACGCAGACCAGCAGCTCCACATACAGAGTCCTCTTCACTAACCCCAACACCCCCAACACAAATTATACCATCACTGCCACTGGACGCTATGACACACACATGTGCCACGCAAGAAATAACTCGTGTGAGCTCACGCAGCTGCCCTGCGGTGCAACCTATGAGGTCATAGCTGTGGCCAATGCAGCCGCGGGGAGAAGCCTGCCTGGATTCAGTAAAACTCTGGAAACAGGTGTGATTGGTCATCTCTAGGACTGAATGTCAAGTCAAATGAGTTCTATTTATACAGCACAACACCACCTGCTCTGCCCTTTTCATGTCACAATAATTTCAGTAAAAGTGTAATCTGGAGCCTCTATTGGTTATTTTAGAAACAACTCAAAGCAAATGTATAAACAGCATCATGGAGGCTAGCTGCGGCATCAGTCAAATATTCTCATGACACTGTATTACACTCCAGTATTGACCTTTGTTCTGTATTTCACTCCCTGAGGTCCTTGCTGCCCCATGTATGTGAATGTGACCCAGGTCACGCAGGCTATGACCAATGTGACCTGGTCACCTGGCAGCGGCGCTCGCTCCTACATCACCACCCTGATGTCATCACGCGGACATGCAAAGTGCCACACTCTGGACACCCACTGCCTCATGGGATGCATCACCTGTGGCACCAACTACAACGTCAACCTGGAGGCCATCAGCAGCACAGGACACAAGTCGGACTGCAAATATCGTGGATTCTCATCCAGTGAGAACAAACACTGACATACACATACAGAGTATGGAGTGAGCAATGAATGATAAGGTTTGATGACTGATGAGAAAAAATGTCTCTGCCATCTCTAAAGGGGTGGAGGTTTTGAATATTGGAGCTCATCGCTGCAAATCACACATGCACATAGACTTGATTGAGCATAGTTGGCTCACAGAAAAACTATCTGCAGAGCCATCAGTGTATCGTTTAAGTCATTTAAGAAGCAAAAATGCAAAAGCTAGGCTTTGGGAATTTGTAATTTCTTGCTATTTTCCCATTTCATGACATTTTAATCACTAAACAATGAATCTGATAATGTTGTACAATGCTGTCTTCTGTAATGCAGTCTTATAAGCTATACTTCTTAAATTTGAATGGTATACTCTTGCTGATCAAGACAAGTAAAACAGTCGAACCACCAGCTCAAACATCCAAAACCAGCAGGACAGTCCTTGACATGAGCACAAACTGAGCTTCTCAAAAACTCATTCTTGTAGGTGCCTGTTGTCCAACCAGTCTGGAGCTCCATCGCAGGACCAACAACTCTCTCAGGGTGCACTGGCGCTCCATGGGCCCTCAGATGCACAACCACACAGTAGAGCTGTATGGGACGGGAGCCAACTACACCTGTATCGCAGGTGCGGGCAGCAGATTCTGTGATATCCAGGAGGAAATGTGTGGGGACGTCTACACAGTAGTGGCAGCACCGGTGGGACGGAATGGGATCAAAGTTAGCTTCTGTCAACCCAGGACGTACTCAGGTGAGTTAGAAAGTGGAGGGAGTGTGTATACTCTGACTATGTCACACATTTTCACTTGTTCGCATTATGTGTGTATGATTTGTACATTCATGTGTCCATTTTCGTCACATTCTCAGTTCTCTGCCCAGGAAGTAATGCTGGTATGGGTAAGTGTGCATACTTGAGTTAAATACACTTACTTGGCTCTTAATAGGAGCTATATGAAAAGATTGATATCATTCTTGCTGTTTCCCTATTTGCAGTCTTTATGCTGTGCTATCTAAGCTAATCGGTTGCTATATGTAGCTGCACATTTAACTGACAGACATGAAGGTGGCATTGATCTTCTCGTCCAACTCTGCTCAAGAAAGCAAATATTTGAACAATTTCTTATAAACCTAGTTCGGTTTTCTGTTTGAAAACTGCTGCTGCACTGAAATCTCTTCTCTCTCCTTCCCAAGTGATCTCCCGAGGAAAACGAAGCGTGAATTAATTGTGGTAAGATTTTTGTTTCTTCAGTTCCTCCAGATAATAACACAGTGTCTTCAGATGGACACTGAGTTATGTAACCAGCTGAGACAATCATCATGCTTTCCTTTATATTGCAGTGTTGTGAATTGATAAAAGCTGCTTTCACAGGACGCATCCTTTGTGCTGCTTAACAGCTTGAAGGGTGTCTTGTGACAGCGTGCATGCATAAACTGACGGTGCCTATAGTACACTGGCACAATAGGGGGGAATATTTGAGTGGAACAAGAGGGCGGCAGAGAGGACGTATAGACAAGCATGGGCGAGGCTGATCTCTATCTGTCTTTACCTCTGGGACTTCTCATGTCTGTAAAACATGGAAAGAGGAACGAAGGGAACGTGACTCAGGTCAATGAAGATGAGAGCTGCTGCAGGAACGTGACACAGACTTCTTATTGTGTCTGGCTGTAAGATGATAGATGTTTAATAGCCCCTGACTCAGTGTGTCAAAGCTGTATTCTGCTTTTTGCATATAACATTTCACAGAGTATGAAGTTTGCACAAAACCGCCACTTATTGAGTACGATGAATCAGTGCTGAAGCTATGATGAGATGTTAGTAAAAACCAGTTTTTCCACCAAGTCCAGGTTGAGCGTTTCTCTGTCTCTCATCTTTCTTGCCTGCAGTGAACACCCCCATCACCACCAACCACGCAGCATGGACAGAGGACTGTGTTTACACCAACGGCAACTGTGAAGATACAATATACCCAGATGAAATATCACTCTTGTTTAGGAATATCTCTGAATGTTTTGTTATTGCTGCTGTTTGCAAGAAGGGCTGACAAACTGTTGCTGTTGAATAAATATGAAAAGCAAGAGCAAAAACAATAAATGAAAACAATAAAATATATAGAAGAGGGCTTTTGAATAAGTAACTGTGGGCATTTATCAAATGTACTTGAAAAATATTCTTGATATTCTTTAAAATATGACTTTTACTTTCTGCTCTGCAGTTCCTCGTTTAATTGATTCAGTTGGCCTTTCATAATAAAATTTGATGTAACCTCAACATGTGATAACATCTAGTGAAAAAGACGCAGAAACTGAAGCTTTACAGCGAAACCTCGACACAAAACACAGCAATAGTCAGTCAAAGACAAAATAGACTTAACAAAAAAAAAAATCATAGGATTTCTCCAAGTAGTGGACCTCCTTATGGCGGCTGTGTGACGTGTCTCTGGGCTGTAAAGTTGGACCCAGAAGAAGGTCGCAGGTGAAAGTGGGGCAGCAGGTATACATCTCGTTAGCCTGGAGACATGCATGGCGAGTCCTGTGGACGATACGTCTGATCACATTGCTGGAGATAGATTCAATGTTGCCTCTGCTTTCATTGGATTTTGTTTTCTCTCAGTTGACAGACGACAACAATAAAGCGCATCATTTTTGCATCATGACATGGTGTGCTGTCAGTCATCTTCTGTGAGTGTTCGTCATGGAGGAGAGATGTTTTGTTCAGGTGTGAGGGGTTGGACACTTGAGCTGTTCTCAGTCATCCCAAAATATTCCATCAGGGAAAATTCCTTAAACAGGGCTCTTATGGAATATCTCATTGGCTCTCACTGACCTGAAAAGTTGTATAAGTGTCTCTGCTTGAGCTTGTGTCACATATTTCACTGGTCGATGATCAGGCTACTCTGATTGCTTGGTTGACTGACTAATAACAACCACTCTGAAGTGAACGAGGAAGTGCTCGACATGCTTCTTGTTATTGAATTCTATAAAATACCAATGAACGATTTGATCGCTTGAATTATTTGAGTTCATAATCTCCGGTTTTGAAGTTCAATTGCACTGCATGCATTATAAGACATTCACACAGAGAAGAACTGAATATCTCCAACACTTCGTCTTCAACAGAAGTGCTTTCATGTGAGGCTGAATGTCAAAAAGACTTAATGTCACCTCATGTCACTCCTCAGAAAAACAGCATTTGTCTCAAAGACGAAGAGGAGTAGAAGCATATAGCATAAAATGGAAATACTCAAGTACAAGTACCTCACATTTATATTTCAGTACAGTAATTGAGTAAATGTACTTAGTTACATTCCGCCTCTGACTACTACTACTACTACTTCCACTGTTACTTGTACTACTATAATAATATAGTTTACATGATTTTTTTCTCAGAGCTGAAAGAAAAATGGCACCTCTCAGTGTTCACAGACAGGCCTGAGTCAGCCAAAAAACAAGACTGAGAGCCTTTAACACAAAAGCTAAAAATAAGGCACGACAGCGTGTGCACATCGCAACAAAGCCACAAGACAAAGAAAACAATCAGAAAGTTTTTCACTCATTGCTCTTGGAATCAAAGCTCGACCCTACTCAGCTGTGTTTTTGCTGCTGTTGTTGCGTGTTTACCCTGAAAACTACTCAAAACCAAAATCCTTGTCCCGTATGTATATGTGTGTCAACACATGGCCGATAAAATTGAGTCTGCTTCAGTATTACTTCTCACTAAAACAAGCATGATGGCCCCACATCCCAGAAATGGACTTTCAAAAACTTGGCTGAGTTCATGAAATGTGTGTGTATTCAGGAGCATTTTGTTTATGTGCGTGACAGATGTCAAGAAAGCCGAGATCTCAATGTCTCTGACATGCTTAAAATGCAAGTTTGTCATCCAGTCCTACTATGGTGATGTAATACACATGAGCTTTGTTAAATGACCATTTGTAATGATGATTAAATGTAAGCTGCTGTTGCCATCAATAATGAAATGAAATCATAAAAGTAAGAATGGTTAAGAATTAAAATGAGTCAAGTAAGAAGTGTCTTAAACTGAGCTGAGCTAATATAATAGAGCTCATAACTTTGGATGTGGAGACACATTTGAGCACACCATGTGTCATGTGAGAGCACCATAAGAGGAAGTCACATTGAGCTGTTTGCTTTGCCCTTGCTTAATATTTTCTATAAATAATGTAATTGAAGTTAAAAAACGGTTAGTCCTCCTGGTCTCTGGTTCTCTTGTGCTCACTGTAGAATCCTCAGAGTCCTTTGATGCAGTGATTAGCTGCTCATGTACTCCTTCTCTTGAGTTGGCTTTAGGTTGAAGAGGCAAGGGAAGAAGAACTTCATCCTCTCTGTTGTTCGTTATTTTTTATCTTTTTCCCTGGTTGCCCTCCTTTTTTACACACATCTTTTACACACCAAACTGCATGATTATGTGTGCATAATGTTATGTGTGTGTGCTTCTCTGGGTGACTTCCATAAACATGAGCCTTAGGCACGCCTGGTGTGCGCCTCAGATCATGGCCTACATGACTTCCTCTTACGGTGCTCTCACTTCAGGGCAATGACACATAGTGTGCTCAAGTGTGTCTCCACACAAAGTTATGAGTTCTATTATATTAGCTCAGCTCAGTTTAGGACACTTCTTACTTCATTACATAAGTCCTTTACTTGCAGTTTTAGCATATCAGGGCAATAGAGATCCCAACTTCCTTGATACAATCTACGCTGATGATGATCTGCTTGCTCACAATGGGACGTATAGTGCTGAAGACAAACACAAGCAGCCAGGCAGAGATGAGAGAGGACATAAAGGTGTGGACCTATTATCCTCAGCTGTCTTTGTCACACACTGAAGCACGCAACAAGCTATCATATTCATTTACGTAACACCCTCAGCAGAATACACCAAGCCGAGAATTGGGATACTGTACATGTAATGAACAGGAACTCCCTGTAGCCAGGTGTATCAGCTGGTAATAAAGGCCTGTTATTGTTGGTCGTTTCAATATCCTGGGTCACGGAAATGTGCTTGACTGTCGGGACATACCTGTATGTTATATGCATGCATCTCCAGAGTGCCTTCATGCTTTGGACACAGTATATAATGGAGCATTGAGAGTTGCAAAGACCTCGCCCATCACTGTTCTGTGTATCATCTTTTTAACCTGACATGCTCTTATCTATAAAGTGATTTCTGGTTTGCTAATATTTTATTTTTACAGTACATTCACCACAAAATGTGAAAAGTCGCCATCATTTCAGAGGAGATATTTCTGTTAATGGTCCTCAGTTCTCACTTAATCTTTATACCTGAAAACTAGACTTACTCTCAAGTGGCTGCTGGCATTGAAGTGCACCTGGGTGTCTTCTACTCATCCATGATCCCTGTCCTTCATTCTGTAAAGCACTTTGTAACTTGTGTTTAAAATAATTAAATAATAGTTAACTTGCTTATTAGTAATTTATTGTGTTGGTGGCTATCTTTTATATATTTGTTCTTGATCATTTAAAAGGGATTTTTCTCATCCTTTTATATGTATTTTGTGTTGTTACTGAAAAAGACATTTTTAATCTCAGGGAAACATATCTAGGTATCAAAGTTTTAATACAAATAGGTACAAAGTAACAAATAGGAATAAATTACAACCAAAACAGCAACAATCTAACAACCACATGATTCTTGATCATGTCAAAGTCCCACAAGGGCAGAATTATACAATAATACGTAATCACAGAACGTTTCCAAGAAAAATGACATCAAACCAGGAAGGAGGCAGCAGGGGGACTCAATTCACTTGTCTGTCACTCAGTGGGTCATACAAAGGAGATCATGTTACCTCACAGCAGGCCAATCCTGTTTCTATACAGGTCAACATTATTAAAGAAATACAGACAATCAGAGAAATGATGTTTGCGCCTTCAAAGCTCAGCTGGTCTGGTACAGCACAAAGATCCAGAGTCGTGAATTAACGCAGGGCTGAGATGTTCCACAGAGGAAGTGCACTTTGACCGTAATGCCCCCACCTCCACCGAACAAGCCACATACTTTGTTTCTTTCTCGTGATGACAGCGAGCCCACAGGCATCTACCTGTCCTCATTTAGGACGTCCTGATTGGTTGCCATGAAGTTGATCTACAGTGCTCAGCCTGTAAAGATTTCAGATGAGTGCAGACCCACGTATGGATGTAACTTACTGAAACTCTGACATTAACAAGGGATAAGATGTGGACATTTTATTCATCGGTCATCCTATTGTCTGTCATACAGGTAATCAGCATTTAATTTCATTCCGTTTCTTTTTTGTTTTAACTCTATAATGTGATAGTTGCTAATTAACTCATTTTGTTTCTTTTAGATACAACATGTTTTGGCTACAGGTGAGTGGTCTGTGCTCTAGCTGGCACTATTCATGTGAAGGGAGACACTTTTAGTGATTTTTAGATGTTCTTTTTCTTTTTTCCATCACTGACATGGTGAGATAGGTGGACAGTGACACATAGCAAAGATTGTATTTAAAAGGTTTTTCATCCAAATATTCATATCTTTACAGTTCATCTTTACTTTTCTATGTTGGGTAATGTATAACGTCTTATAGTCTTAACTGTGGCCGTGGACATGGATATTGTATGATTACAGATACAATCCAAACTGACAGGTCAAAGAAATACAATGGCAAACAAAGAAAAGCAAAAGCAGCTGCTTTTAGTTATTTGTTCTGGCAATTTATGAATGCCAATTAAAGAAACCCTCCAGATGAGCTGTACCTCGATGAGCCAGTGGCAGAGGGATAAATATATTAGCTTGGCATTTTACCAGGAAATCACTGAAACACAGGCTAAAATATATGAACACTTCGTTCAACATCAACCTTACTTTAGCATTTTTAATCTCAAAAAGTATGAAAACAATATTCCTAAACTGACCATATTCAGCTGGCTTGTCAGTGACATTCAATAGTAAGTTTACACTGAACTTCTGATACTGTAGGGCACTATTGTATTATATATAATCTTCTGTGGTGTTACTTTGATGATCTGACAGAGTTTTATACAGTAAATATATTCTAACAGTCCCGTTGTGTTTTAATTAGCCATATAGACTCATCAACTCATTGTGTTGTAGATACCATTAACTGTGTATAAACATGCCAAATGCCTGATCTATCTTTTTTCAGGGTGTAATATTGTGTCAGTGACATCTCCTTCAGCATCAACGCTGAATGTGGTATGGAGCAGCAGCAGTGGAGCTTCAGTTTATTTACTGGACTTGAGAGTCGTGAACTCTACCAGTATCGCCCCAGTGGTGGTGATGCAGTCAGCACCCAGCACACAGAGGCTGATTCAGGGCTTAAGACCTGGACATGACTATGAAGTCACACTGAAGGTCTTTCAGTTTTACACTGTCCTGTGCACAGATATGAAAATAGCTATAACAGGTAAAGACACAACTTAAAAAATCAATCAGTTCAGTCGAACAGAAGAATATCTTGGTTCTTATAATAACTGGGAATTCTTTATGTTACATCCCCACAGTGCCTGCCACATCTCAGATCACCTTTTCCAAAGCTATTTCGAGTACATCTATAAGGTTTGAGTGGTCCAGCGTGATAGGGGCGGACAGCTACATTTTGTTTGTGGAGAAGTTGTTCAGCTTTCCCCCAGAGAAATACAACCAGACCTTCACAAGTCTGGGTGGACAAGTGGACGGCCTGACTCCCTCTACAACGTACAACTGTTATGTTTACTCCTCCAACAGTGCTGGGAGAGGTGCCAAAAGTAATACAAAGACAATCATGACGTGTAAGTGCACATAAGATGCTGATGTTGGTGTTCTAATTCAGAGGGCATCATTTATGTAATGCAGAATCAGAAACTTGATACTCAGGTCCTTGAGCATACATGAAAGCGAGACATTAGATTAACACCTGTGTTTTCTCTGGGAAGTGGTGCAGCCACCAACAGGTGTGACTCTTGTAAAAACGGGGAAGAGCACAGCCCGAGTGACGTGGAACTCGGTAAGTAAAGTCCTGCTTTATCAAGTGACTGTGCGTGACACCGACCCCAGCAATGCCGTGGTCATCAGGAACACTTCAACCACAACCATGGATATCAGTAACCTGGAGCCCTGCTCCACCTACATCGTGGGAGTATCATCAGTCAACGTCTTCTTAGTCCCTGGGGAGGCCTCGAATGTTTCCCACACTACATCAAGTGAGTGTTTCAGCAAAATGATTAATTTGTCAGATTAAATGCAATCTTACTTTTACCCTTAATTCATCATTGTTCGGGGTCACACAGACCCCCACTGCAATATGTGTGAACATAATAATCAGAAATGCAAAACTAACCAATACTGTACCTGAACATAAAGCCCTGTTATTACACCAAATGTTTTATACATTATGTGGGTTCTGTATGAACAAATATAATCATTTTGTTTGCCTAAATTCACAGACAAAGAAATGTACAGTATGCTATCCTACATAATGACTTTTACCTATGTTTAGGGTCAGTCAGATGCCAAGTCCCTGTTAGAGAGCCCAGGGTCTCCAGAACATTAAGATCAAGCTGAAGAAGTATTTTCTGAATATCTCCATTATCTGTTTAAATGTTTAAAACGCTTTTCCTTCAGCCATAAACCCAGTGACGACCATCTCTGTGGACTATAGCTGCTCCAGCGGCATGGTGACAGTAACTTGGGATCTGGTGTTCGGGGCCAACCTGTACAGGGCCACGGCTGTCGACGGCACCGGCGAGTCCCTTAACTGTACATCAGGCTCCACCAGCTGCCAGATCACCATGCTCAAATGCGGCGAGAAGTATCTGGTCCATGTCACAGCCATCTCTGATGACTGTGAGAGCACCTCCAACACCTCCACCTTGTTCGAGACAGGTGAGCGGGGCACATGTGGAACTGACAAATGTGGCTCGTGCTTGTCTGGCATCCCCTTTTTAATGCTTGTATGTATGTGTGTATGTTTCCCACACATGTAAACACACCTTCTCATTTTACCTCTCACTGTCACACACTCTCACATTTCTGGACTCTAAGCTCTTTATCACAAACCTTCCCCATAAGTTGGCCCTATGGGAAGCTGTTGAGATTCTTCCCATGGTGTCCTATACACCTTTCTCATGCTGAGGGTGCAACACACCCTCTCATTTACCACCAAGGCCTGCCATCCAACACCATCCAATCTAAAGCTCTTTACAGTCTATTGAAGACGAGGTGTTATCTCAAAGGTCGACTACGGTATCTGTCTGGCCATTGAAAAGATGATGGACACACACACACACACACACACACACACACACACACACACACACACACTGATATACAGGCCACCCAGGGAAATGCTCTAATGTCTAGCACACATACCCAGCACACACACCCCTTTGCTCCAACGAAATGACGCATGCAGCAGTACAAAAGGAGCCAAATCTCAGGTTCCTTTGATGATATTTATGAACTTTCAAAGAATAAAAGGTGAATTCACCTGTGAATCTGCTGTAAATACATACTTTTAAACTAATACTGTGCATAGGTGTTCTTCTTTCTCCTCATTGAGCCAGAACGTGGACATATTCCTTGCCACCCTATGTTTTTACTTGCTCCCAGTTTATTGTAAAGTAATGCCTAATTCTCAATGTCATTCTCCCCAGTCCCCTGTGCTCCTGCTAATCCTCACACCATTCACGATTGCTCCAGCAATGTGATCGTCTTTAGCTGGCAGCCCACCAACAACACCTTCTATTACGTGGCAACAGCTGTGGATAACACTGGCAAAGTGACTGAGTGCAGAACGCCAGACAACACGTGTTACTTCACTAATACGGGCTGTGGTCAGTTCTACACGTACACTGTGTACGCCGTCAGCTCTGAATGTAACAGCGAGGTCAGCCATCCTGAGTTCGTCCGGACTTGTAAGTAGGATTTGATTTATTTTGTTAACATACAGCACGAAAATAAAGTCTTTGTTTTGATTTTTCAAAGCTGTAATATGATCATACTAACTCTAACAATAAACTGTTCCTCTTACCTCTTCAGTATTATAAGTTGTACTATTAAAAATACATTAATGAGTCACCATCTTAGTAACTGCCATGTTCCTTTATGACTATGAACATGAGCCTTGTACTTTGAGTCAGTACTGCGTACACTGTACTGCCTGCTAAATCTAACAGAGCAGCATGTGTGTACTAATCCGCTCCTGAAAATAGTCCCCAACAAATGCACTCAACTCCTGTTTGAGTAACATTTGTAGAAGAGAGATTAAGCAAGTCTTTGTTTATTTTCTTCTCTTCTTCTTTTCTCTCCTGTCCTCCAGCTCCTTGTCTACCAACAAACATAAAGACATCAGATGAGTGTCACTCTGACATGTTAATTACAACCTGGGACTCCGCTGCTGGAGCTCTTTCCTACACTGTTGAAGCTCAGGGGAACACCGGAGAAACCTACAACTGCACCTCCTCCTCCAACAGCTGTGCGGTGACCGGGGTGCCATGTGGTGAACACCTCAGTGTGTGGATTGTGGCCTCCAATGACAACTGCTCCACTAACAAGGTGCTGGGAGAAGTTGCTCAGACTGGTATGTACTGGTAGTACTAGTAGTTTCTGGGATATGAATGATATGAAAACATTGATACTCTGTTATTCTGACCTGTTTAATACTAGATTGGTCTCAAACACAAACCTTTTGTCTCTCTCCAGTCCCCTGTACTCCCACCAATGTTTCAGCATCCGTCGACTGCAGCCAAGATTCTGCAAGAGTTAACTGGACAGCGAGCATCGGTGCTATATTATACATTGCTGTTGCTCAGGATGTAAATGGAAACTCACACAGCTGTAATTCAATGGGCACCAACTGTTTGATTGAAGGCCTGAGATGTGGACAGAATTACACTGGCAGAGTCATTGGCAGCAATCTAAAGTGCAACAGCACCTCCAGCGAGGAGGTCACCTTTATGACAGGTAGAATTTTATTACATTAGAATTGGATCTATAATATCAATTCATGATTCTGTTATCAAGATGAAATCTGTAAACTGTTCAGCTCCTAGTTTTTACAAACATGCCTCCTTTAAAAATGTCAATCTACCAAAGTCAGATCCATGGTCCATCTATTCGACTAAATCCTCTGCTTCTCCTTCAGCTCCTTGTCCTCCAACCAACATAGAGGCATTCAGAGACTGTGACGCCAACCATGCTCTGATAGTCTGGCAGAACCATCGGCCCACAGGCCTCTACACAGCAACCATAGTGGATCAGAATGGGGCTCAGCTCAATTGCACCAGCAGCACAGTCAACAACTGCAAAATCACCTCTCTGCCCTGTGGAAAGAGATACAACGTCACTGTCAGCTACAATGATGGAAACTGTCCATCCACTTCAACACCTATCACCATGGACTCAGGTAGTAAATTAAGAGGGGTGAACAGTTGTTGTCTGAAAGTACAAACATTACAAATGAGTAATGATGTCTCTTCTTTTAGTGCCATGCGGCCCTGAGGATGTGAGGGCCAGTGTGGCCTGCGCTACCGGAGAGCTGACGGTCAACTGGAACATCTCGGTTCCTGCAGAGAACTACACCACCATCATCTCCAGAGGAATGGGCCAGCCTCTGCACTGTAACTCCACAGAGACACAGTGTACCACGGGAGGCTTGCTGTGTGGAAGCTCCTATGTGGTGATCGTCTTCTCCGTCACTGGGGCATGCTTCAGTCTGCCGAGCACAGAGGTCACAGTGCAAACATGTGAGAAACGCAGATTCATAATCATTTAGTATGTAGATAAAGTACTGGGACTTTCTTGAATGCGGTCTCAAACTTCTTCATTCTTTTCTCCCTTCAGTGCCATGTCCTCCCACCAATGTCTCAGCCGTGCACACGTGTGCTCCAGATCCAGTTCCTGTATCATGGGTGGCCAGTGACAGTGCCAAATACTACACTGCTGTCGCTGTGAGCGGTGGAGGTCACCGGTCAGAGTGCACGACCAATAAAACTTCCTGCAGCCTCTCTGGACTCCAGTGTGGAGAGGTTTACACCATTGGTGTTTCAGGAGCTGATGACAACTGTACAGGTCAACTGAGTGACACTGTCTCTCTGAACACAGGTAACACAACACTGACCAAAACCACCACTCTTATGACAGCAATAGTGTTGGTGGTTCAAAGCAGTGGTCCCCAACCTTTTTTGGGCCACGGACCGGTTTCACGTGAAGCAATAATTTGCCGGACAGGCATAGAAACGAATAAAAACAAATTATTAAAAATACAACTCAACATATCACGTGACCGAGACGAGCGGTTTGGCACAGGTGGATGCACATGATTTTCAAAATAAAACGTCTTTCAGTCTGTGACGATCAATAAAATACGTTTTCTTCAGTCTCTTTGTTTTGGGCCCGGTACCAAATTACCCACGGTGCGGTACCGGTCCCAAAACAGGTGCATCCGCCTGTGCGACCTGGGATCTGACCCGGGACACACGTACACAGACAGACAGACAGACAGACACACACACACACACACACACACACACACACACACACACACTAATAATAATGATAATAACAGCTGGGTCGAGTCAGCTTGATTTAAAGGCATGAGTCAGTTTTTCAGCATCTGACCCGGTACCGACCCGGCAATGTCCTGGGATATTTCCGGGAAAGTTCCGGGTCGGTCCCGGCAATGTCCCGCAAAATTTCCGGGAAAGTTCCGGGTCGGTCCCGGTAATGTCCCGCAAAATTTCCGGGTCGGTCCCGGGTAAGTTCCAGGACTTTGACGGGACCGACCCGGAACTTTTTCCGGGACTTATCCGGGATCCGATCTAGGATCCGACCCGGGACCCGCACACACTAATAGTAATTATAACAACGCGGGCCGGGATCCGACCCGGGACACACACTCACTACTACTACTTTTATTGCTTTACGTGAAACCGGTCCGTGGCGCAAAAAAGGTTGGGGACCGCTGCTTTAAAGCTTTGCATATTTGAGAGTGATCTAAGTTACTCAGTGCAAGAACAGGTGTCGGCAGAGCCACCATTCTCTCAGTGTACCATCAAAATGATTCTGAGGCTGTTACCTTAAGGATAAATAATTACTTAGTGTTATCTCAATTCAGACATTTCTACTGAAAAGCTTCATTAACGGTTAATATTGTATTTGTTTCCCTCTCCAGAGCCATGTTCTCCCTCCAATGTGTCCAGCCAGCTGATCTGTGGCGCTGCCACTGCTCAGGTGACTTGGGCCCCCAGTGCAAATGCAGTGAGCTACGCCCTGAGAGCCACTAGCAACGGTCAGACCCTCACCTGCAGCGGTCCCAGCCCCAACTGCACACTGAGTAACCTGCTCTGTGGCCAGGCGTACGACATTCTTGTGAACGCCACTGATGGGACCTGTGTCAGCGGCTACAGTGCCCCCTTCAGACAAGACGAAGGTACTGAGAGAGGGGTTTTTGTTTCATAATGCACTTGATCTGTTTTTAAACGGCGGCTCCTAAAGAGCTATCATGAATCCATATCATAACATAAAGCGACAGCTCTGGTAGTAATGCAAGGAGCTGCCACACCATGCATGTGATAATACACACTAGTAACTACAATAGTAAGGATAGGACAATGAAACTCCTGTTTTGACTGAGAAATGCCATTTTGCTAATTCTCATAATGTTCTGTCTGTCAGTACCATGTCCTCCAGCGAACATCAGTACAGTCCTGTTATGTGACAGCAATGACTTGCTGGTCAGCTGGATCCCTTCTGCTGTGCCCCTCAACCACAGTGTCACTGCTGTGCCGCTGGCTGGAAATATAAGTTCAGTCACCTGCGATGTTAGCCATGCCAACTGTAGTCTGAGTGGTCTTCAGTGTGGACGGACTTATAATGTCTCTGTCAAATCTTCCTCTGGCACCTGCAGTGGAGCATACAGCCACCCACAGACTGTTCAGACAGGTAATAACAATGATGATGATAGACAAGAATGGCCATGAACTGTATTTTGTTATTCATTTCATGCTCTGTGATGTCTTTCTCCAGCACCCTGCCCCCCTCCAAGCTTAACAGCAGTGACAGACTGTGGCACAAACTCTCTTCTGGCCTCCTGGAACGCCTCTCTTGGTGCCACCTCCTACACAGCGACAGTGACGGGCCCCAGAGGCTTCTCTGAAACCTGCTCCTCATCAAACCTCACATGTTCTGTCTCTGACCTGCAGTGTGCCAGCCAATATAACATCAGAGTGACATCCCAGGACAGCCACTGCAACAGCTCCTTCAGTCAAACTGTTACGACGACAGGTTGAGTTTCCATATTTTTGTACATTTTACATAAACAAAAAGCGTTTTCTTGACTTGGTACACATCATGTGACACATATCTCACTACATCTTCCCCCAGGACCATGTGACCCTATCAATGTGACCAGCGTCCTCCAGTGTGGTTCAGACATGGCCACAGTGTCCTGGGATGCTGCTGCCGGGGCCGTGGCCTACACTGTGCTCGCTCAAGAGGATGGCACTCAGCATTCCACTTCCTGTAGGAGCAGTACAACTTCCTGTCAGCTGAACCAGCTGCAGTGTGGAAAAGTTTACAACCTGACTGTGATGGCTGAGGATGCCACTTGTAACAGCACTGGAAGCGTCAGCACAATCCTGATGACAGGTAGAAGAGAGGAAAACTGGACAGACTTAAGCCAAAATCACAAAGAGAAAGATGATTTTGTGTCTGGAAACACATTTAGCTTAAACATTTCTGACCCTTCTCCCTGTCATTTCTCCCTCTCAGCTCCTTGCTCTCCCTCCATCCAGAACAGCACTCTGATTTGTGGCACCAATTCCTCCTCTCTGTCATGGATGCCAATGGCCGACGCTACAGGTTACGTGGTCAATGCAACAGCTACAAATGGGCACGCAGTTTCGTGCAGCTCAGCCACTGCCGCATGCACCCTAACAGATCTCCTGTGTGGTGAAACCTACACGGCCACAATCACTGCACGGGGAAGCCAGTGTGACAGTGCACCTAGCTCCAGCACCAACATCACCACGGGTGAGTGTGTGCATGGGTGTGAGAGAACATTGAGCACATGTGTGAAAAAGTATTTCTTGTTTTTGCCATCTGGTAAACTCACATCTATGTTTTGCTTTCTTTTCAGCACCCTGTTCTCCATCTATCACATCTAAGCAGTTTATGTGTGGCACCAACACAGCAGTGTTCAGCTGGACTGACCCTGTGGGACGCCTCAGCTTCCTGGCTCAGGTAGCAGGAGAAGGATATCAGGATAGCTGCCACACTACAAATGCTAGCTGTGCCTTTGAAAATCTTCCTTGTGGCTTGGCTTTAAATTTAACAGTCCAGGCTCAGGGGGCGCAGTGCAAGAGCATCCCAAGTGTCAGTGAATCCCTTGAAACAGGTAATCCTTCCTCCAGTGTGCTGCTTACAAACACGCCCAACCCCCCCAAAATGATTGAGATACTGGATAAAGATGGTTTTAAAGCAGTTCAATTCTTACCAAGAGTCACATTAGAAGATTGATACCATGCATTCGCATACCCCCTCATAATATATAATGTTGTCGCAAGTAACCAGTTAGCTTAGCGTAAAAATTGGAAATGGGAAAACATCCTATCTTTGTTTCCGTTTTTCCCTCTCCAGTCCCGTGTGCCCCAGAGAATGTCAGCGCCTCTCCAGTCTGTCACAATCGCTCAGCCCTGGTCTCATGGGTCGGGAGCTCCAGTGCTACAGGATACAATGTGACACTGACGGGCCAGGATGGACACACACACCACTGCCAAACCAACTCCACCAGCTGTCAGCTACCTGACATCCACTGCGGTGAAACCTATGGCATCACGGTCACACCGTACTCTGAGACCTGTGCAGGACACCCAAGTGCAGTCTATGTCTTTAGAGCAGGTACAGAGAGACTTGAAGTTACATATCCATGTTCTGCTTCTAGAAATATCCTTCATTTCAGCTGAGGGAGACAGCATTAAACCCCTTTTCTCCCCTTCTCTGCAGGTCTTTGCGCCCCCAGTGTTGTCACCGTGTCTCCAGCGTGTGAGGACAGCACTGTCTCTTGGTCTAATGTAACAGGGGCTGAGATGTTCATAGCAACAGCTACTGCAGATGATGGCCACACTCACACTTGTAGCTCAAACCATTCCAACTCGTGCAATTTCACTGACCTCCACTGTGGGGAAACCTATGCGGTTACTGTTGTGACTGTGGACGGGGGCTGCCCGAGCGAGCCGAGCTCAGCCGTGGAGCTGAGAACAGGTGAGAGGAAATGTCAAAAATATTGATGCACAGATTTGTGTAGTTATAGTGCAGAGAGTCACTGTTCAGTTTATTATCCCAGTTTTGTGTCCGGCTACTAACTTGACGGGCCAAATCAGTTGTGATTCCAACGCGCTGACCCTCACGTGGGACCAGAGTCCAGTGTCAGGGGCCAACTACACTTTACAAACTGAGAGGATAGGCATCGTGCTCCCTGCTTCAGTGCACACAACCTCCAATACGTCACACACAATGACCAACCTGCTGTGTGGGGAGAGATATGCCTTCAGTATCGCAGCACAGGATGGAAACTGCCGCAGCAGCTACAGTCCACCTATAGAAATAAGCACAGGTAGGATGTGTTTCTATGGCAATGGCTTTAAGCAGTGGTGGAATTTAAGTACATTTACTCAAGTACTGTACTTCAATACACATTTGAGATGCTTGTACTTTACTTGAATACATTATTCTTCTAGTCCACTACATCTCAGAGGCAAATTTATTCCACTCCATTTGTCTGACAGTTCAGTTAAAATTTTTCTGATAAGCTAATGGTTTAAGTGTTGGTTTATAGGTTGAGAAGATTTTCTGAATTGAATTAACTATTTAAGAGTTTGTGGTTGAATTAAAAATGATCATGATCTAAATATTTCCTATCCTGTCAGTGCCTTGTCAGCCAACCAACTTCACTGCTCATGTGGACTGTGGGACAAACAAAGGGAATTTCTCCTGGGCTGAGGCGAGTGGAGCAGGTTTCTACACCGTTGAGGTGACAGGAGAGCACGGCCACGTAGCATCCTGTTCCTCCAATGACACCTCCTGCGCAATAAAACTTCACTGTGGCCGGTCATACTCCGCTACACTGGTGGCTTCCACAGAAAACTGCAACAGCAGCAAACATGCTGACATTCAGTTTGACTCTGGTAAGATGTAAGGACAGACTTCACACAGACACAAGCCAATGATTCACCTACAACACATCTTTTTTGTGGGGGTTAAATATCTCATCCATGCATATTTTTTAATTACAATGTCAACTTAACCTTTCTAAGTATATATGCTGTTGATTATACTCTTACCTGCCATCAAACTGTCTCCCGCAGCTCCCTGTCTCCCAGAAGATGTCTTCGCCGAGTTACAGTGTCACACCAATGTAATGAATGTGAGTTGGGCGCAGACCGCAGGCTCAGACGATTACACCGCCTGGGCCATCAGCACTGATGGACACCGAGCCTCCTGCAACTCATCATCCAACTCCTGCTCCATTCTTGATCTGCAGTGTGGCAAGGTGTACGAGGTGGCCGTCACCTCCTCCTCCATTCACTGCGAAATCATTGCAGGCTCTGACTACAAGGTTCAGTCTGGTCAGTGCAGCTCTTTTATGTCAATGCAAAATTACTGTAAAATAAAAGGACTTTTGCTGAGGAATATATTTTCTGATTGTAACGGAACGTCTGCTCTTTTTTCAACTTCCTCTTTCAACTCCCTGTAGCTCCTTGTAAACCTGAGAACACCTCCATTGACCAGAACTGCAGCAGCAATGTCATGACAGTGAAGTGGAACCAGAGCAGCACAACACAGAACTACACCATTAAAGCCACATCTGCTTCAGGTGTTAACTCCACCTGTGACTCCACTGGAAGCAGCTGCTCCTTCCTGGACCTGAGCTGTGGTCAGCTCTACACTTTCACTGTGATGGGACACACGAATGTGTGCATGAGCGAGATGAGCGACCCCATAGAGAAGCTCACTGGTACACTTAATAAGTTTACTATAACAACTGTTTTTCAAAGGAATACTTCAACATTTTTGGAAATACACTTACACTTACTTTTCTTGCCTTGAGTTAGCCAAGAAGGTTGCTACCATTCTTATGCCTGTGAGCAAAATATGAAGCTCCTGTTAGCTTAGCTTAGCATGATGGCTGGAAACAGGGACACAGTTAGCTACCAGGAGAGATTTTAGGAAGTTACTACAGCCAAGTCATATCATTTTTACTCTTCAGTGTTTGAATTGATTAAACAAACAAGATATAATGTGGTAATTTGTGAGCATTAGAGGAGACAGGCTTGCTGTTTCCACCTGTTTCCAGTCTTTGTGCTAAGATAAGCTAAGCTAACCATATCTTGGCTGTAGCTTCATATTTAGCCTGCAGGCATGAGAGTCATGTCACTCTTCTCATCTAACTCTTGAAGGAAGCAAAAAAGTGTATTTCCCTTTATTGTATTTGTATGGTAGTGTACCTAATTTCTACTGGTCTCTTCATCTCAACTCTATCTCTCTCCTTTTCCAGCCCCATGTCCTCCCACCAATGTGTCAGCTAAACTGAACTGCACTACTCATAAAGCTCTGGTCAGCTGGAATAACACAGCCTCAGCCACAGCCTACAGCGTCCAGGCAGCCTCCAACAATGGACACAACTCCTCCTGCAGTGAGATGGGTACATCCTGCAACCTCAACAACCTGGTCTGTGGACAGGAATACTCTGTCATTGTGGAGGCAATGCATACTGGCTGTCCTGGCCCTGCTAGTGCTCCTGTCATGTTCACTACAGGTGAGGATAACTCAACACTGGCAGTATTGATGCTTTTTAACACACACACAAAGGGAATTACCCACACAGAGACAGTAATCATGCACTCTTCCAAAATCTGTAAATGTACAGAATTAATAAAGAAAATGATGCCAGTGCACCAGATCTTAGTCATAATCTTAGTCAATTCACCTGAACAAAACTAAAACCACAGTATGTTTTTCTCCCTCCAGAGCCCTGTGCCCCCATGAATCTCTCTGTCCACTACAATGTGAGCACTGCCCAGGTGATGTGGGGGGTAGCAAGTGGTGCCAGCTCGTACTCTGTCCAGGCTGTGACTGACCAGGCCTCGACAGTCAGCTGTAACACCTACAACACCAGCTGCTTCCTGAATGGCCTGCAGTGTAGTCACATCTACAACGTGACTGTGACGGCACACAACCAGGCCTGTGACAGCGTGATTTCTGAAACCCATCGCCTCATGACAGGTTAGGGATTGGGAAAAGATGTGTGTGAAAATATTTACGGGTATGGCACTGTATTAGTATGGCTTTTTTCATTTTTAAATGTGTGTCTGTTTGTTTTTATTACCTCATTCAGAGCCCTGCCCACCCACCAACGTTCAAGCCAGCATGGCGTGTGAACAACTTACAGCGACTGTGTCCTGGCAGCAGAGCGACCTCGCTGTGGGTTATGTCGCCTTCTTTGACAACCAGAATGGACATGTCACTTCCTGTATTGGCACAGATGCAGATACCCAATGTGTTGTCTCAGGACTGATGTGTGGCACAGTGTACAGCGTCTGGGTCAAGGCCTTGGGAGAGCAATACAACAGCTCTGACAGCACAGTGGCCACTCTTACATTAGGTAATGTCAATACTTGATATATATATATATATATATAGATTTACAGGTGTTATACATCAGCAAAGTTGAGAGGGAGGGGAACCTAAACAGGTTTTACAGCAATCTATCTAATAATTGTAGAGACACTTCACTCAAAATTAGAAATATCAGCCTCAGTGTGGCACTAGAGGAAAAGTGAGGCTAATTAAAGTCTTAATGGTTCATCCCCCGGAGACTCTGTACAAAATTTTATGGCAGTCAATCCAGAAGCTGCTGAGAAATTGAATTGATGGATCAGCTGATAGACAGACCAACACTGCCACCCCTTCAGCCTCACTGCTAGCATGGCCTTGAAGATATGTGTAGCTGTTAGGAGTGCTGGCTGCTCTAATTCAGAGACTGTGGCAAGTAAAGTGCTCATTCTTGACCTTTAGTGTTTGGGAACAATATATGTTGAAGAGAATGAAGCTCAAAGGTCTGAATGAGTCGTAATCCTCTTAACCCCACAGGACCTTGCCATACTGACAGCATTGAAGCACTGATGGACTGTGAGGCTGACTCTGCTACCATATCCTGGCAGCCCAGTGTTGGAGCCGTAACTTATGTGACTGAGCTGACAGCTTTATCAGGCCACACCGCCAACTGCACCACCAACCACACAAACTGTGAGCTGATCTCCCTGCAGTGTGGAGAGGAATACAACGTCACTGTGAAGGCTCTGGGAGATACTTGCAACACCACAGCCCAAATGGCAGGATACCTCACCACAGGTACAGCTTGTTCACCCGCTTGTCTTTTTGTAGCATGTCAGCCATTGTGTTTGTGGCAGACCAACCAAGACTAGAGCAGTATCATTGTTCACATTTAATGTAACGACTATCTCCCTCCAGAGCCCTGTGCCCCCATGAATCTCTCTGTCCACTACAATGTGAGCAAAGCCCAGGTGATGTGGGGGGCAGCAAGAGGTGCCAGATCTTACTCTGTCCAGGCTGTGACTGACCAGGGCTTGACAGTCAGCTGTAACACCACCAACAGCAGCTGCCTCCTGAATGGCCTCCAGTGTTCTCAGATCTACAACGTGACCGTGTTGGCACACAACCAGGCCTGTAACAACACTGTGACTTCTGAACCCTACTGTCTCAAGACAGGTTGGTCATCCGATCGGGAAGAAACGTGGAAAATGTTTCACGCTGCACAGATATCGCTCTGTATATACACAGCATTCTTTCCCTAATGCTTAAATATGTGTGTCATCCCCTCATTCAGAGCCCTGCCCACCCACCAATGTTCAAGCCAGTATGGCATGTGAACAACTTACAGCGACTGTTTCCTGGCAGCAGAGCGACCTCGCTGTGGGTTATGTCGCCTACTTTGATGACCAGAATGGACATGAGGCTTCCTGTGTTGGCACAGAGGCAGATACCTTCTGTGCTGTCTCGGGACTGATGTGTGGCACAGTGTACAGCGTCTGGGTCAAGGCACTGGGGCAGCAATACAACAGCTCTGACAGCACAGTGGTGTCTCTTACATCAGGTAAAGACATGCTCGGTATAAATGTCATTTAAATGTCCATTTCTTTGTGTTCACTTATAAACATGCTCATTCTCTTTCCTTAGCTCCATGTCTGCCCAGAGAGGTAGAGGTAGAGGTTGACTGCAGCTCTGATGGTGCTGCCGTTGTGTCCTGGAACGCTACCTATGGCACAGCAAACCTTTCCCTGACAGCCATTGTCAGTGGAGGTCTTCAGACCCTGTGTGTAACTCAGCAGAACAGCTGTAATGTGACAGGTTTAAGTTGTGGGGAAACCTACAACCTCAGCCTCACCGCCAGCAACGAGCAGTGCAGCCTCACAGCGCCGATGCATGCTAACCTCACCACACGTGAGCATTTACACTAAATCCTCATAAGTGGCAGCTGTTTGTCTGGTTTGTATTTGATCAAGATTTAACCCTCGTCCTTCAACACCTCTTCTTAGGTCCTTGTCCTCCTCAGTCTGTCGCTGTCAACCTGCAGTGTGGCTCCCGCACTGCTGTCCTGTCCTGGGAGGGGAGGTCTGATGTTGAACTGTACAAAGCAAATGCCATCAAGGCATCAGGAGGCGGGGTGCAGAAGTGTAACTCTACAGGCTCTACCTGCCAGTTTCCTGGGCTGGACTGTGGAGAGATGTACAACTTTACTGTAACAGCATACAGCATACAAGGCTGCTCCAGCCAGGCCAGTAGCATCGTGTCCATCCAAACAGGTACTGCAGAGGCTCAACAGGTTCATTGGCCTTATTCAATGGTGAAAAGTGTCTAAGTAATCAGGATCTGAGTACCACTACTTTTTTTCTTCTGCTCCTCTCAGAGCCTTGCCAGCCCGTGATCGTGTCTGCTCAGGCACCCTGTCACAGTACAGAGGTCCAAATCTCCTGGAACCAAGCAAGTGGTGTTGTGAACTACTTAGTGACAGCTACAGGGAGCCTCGGGTATGTGGAGATCCACAATACAACCCAGACCCTTCTGTCAGCTGCTTTACTATGCGGACAGGACTACAACGTCACTGTACAAGGACAGGGCAGCGAGTGTGACAGCATCCCCAGCAGCCCTGCCTTCTTCAAAACTAGTATGATCTTACACCACAACACACATTTGCCTGAGTTTTCACTCCATCTTAATATTTGACCGTATTTTCACCTCCACCCTCTCTAACCAGCTCCATGCATCCCCCACGATGTCACAACCTACGTACAGTGTGAGTTTAACGTGGGCTCCGTCAGCTGGGGGCCCAGTGATGGTGCTGAAACATATGTTGCCACGGCAACTGGGCTCGATGGCCACGCCCACCCATGTCTCACCAACACCACCTCCTGCACCTGGAACGACTTGCACTGTGGAGAGGAGTACACTGTCGTAGTGAGAGCGAAGGGTGACAACTGCACCAGCCTGCCCAGCAACAGCACTGTCATCCACATGGGTATGTTATTTACAGTTTGCTGAGACGGCAACACTTTACTTTCCTGGTCTCTCATTTTTGAGTCACTTCTATGAAGTTTCCTGGAAAAATATGTAATTTGGAACCAATTATAGCAGAAATACAGACTGTGTATTAGTACACTTCCAATTTATTGATTAATTGGTACTGCAATGCTGATTGAAGATCTCTGTTATAACATATCCATCATCTTGTTTCCAGACCCCTGCGAGCCCCAGAATTTGTCTGCCACTGTGAGTTGCGATATGAAAGTCGTTTCTCTGAGTTGGGATGCCAGTAATGGGACAAAGTTGTACTTGGTATCAGCCGAGGCAGGAAACACATCAGCTGGGCTCACCACTAATGTCACCACAGCCCACTTCTCTGACTTCACCTGCGGACAAACCTACAAACTCACAGTGACGCCTCACAGCCAGCACTGTCCTGGCACCTCCAGTGCACCAGCCTCTGTACAGACATGTAGGTCACATATTTCTGATGTGTCCTCACATCAAGGAGTCAGATGTAGTATAGTTTTAAAGGGAAACAGATGAAGAAATTACTCAAATATAAAAGTAGAAATGAGCTCAAACAGATCTAAAATGAACTTTTTTTTTAACTGTTTTTTCTCTCAGGGCCTTGTCCACCTGAGGGAGTCTCTAGCATGCAGGACTGTCTCTCTGGCATCGTCATGGTAACCTGGCAGGCCAGTAATGGGTCAGACTTCTACACGGCCACCATGCAGACTGACACTGGCATCTCAAACATGTGCATGTCCGACTCGAATAAATGCAGTGTCCCTGGCCTGACCTGTGGGCACAACTTCTCTGTGTCCGTCACAGCCTCCAACCAGCAGTGCAACATCACCTCCAGTCAAACCAGCAGTCTGCAGTCAGGTGAGGTTTAAAAGGCTGCAAACATGCAATCTGATCATATGTGATAAAGCATACTGACACAATAATATGCTATACGGTACTGTACTGTTCTGTAACTTGTAGTAATCCAGTGCTAATTAATATTACTGTACGTAAAAGGGGGCGTCTCAGTGATGCCTTTATTATGATTTTATTATGACTTTTCCGTCAAATGTTTTTTTATTCAAGCATGGTGACATACATATGAGCATGCACATATCTTGCTTTCCTGACCCTTCCATCAGTCCACTACTTTTCTGCTGCTGTGCTTGATCTTCTTAAATCTGGACTAACTCTCCACGCTCTCTCCCTGCAGTGCCATGTGTTCCCACTAATGTCTCAGTGGCGATGGACTGTGCCAACAACACCGCTCTTGTGTCGTGGTCTGCCAGTCGGGGTGCTGTACAGTACTCAGTGACAGCCAGCAGCAGTCGTGGCAACGTCAGCTGCCAGACCTCTAACCTTACCTGCAGCCTTGACGACCTCACGTGTGGTAACCGCTACACTGTTCAGGTAGTGGCCATGGATGACAACTGCTCTAGTATCTCCAGCCAGGATCTGATGTTTAACTCAGGTGAGACAGGAAACAGTTAAACAATTTAAAAATGCTCACAGGATAAGGGAGTAATCAAAGTGTGTGTTCATTCACAGCCCCCTGCCCGCCTCAGAACGTGAGTGCCAACATCAGCTGTTCGTCAAACGACATGACCATTTCTTGGGATGCCGTCAGAGAAGCGGACCACTTCTTGGTTGCAGTAATCGCGGACAATGGAGGAAACGGGGAGTCGTGCAACACCACAAACACTGCATGCTCCATCAGCAATGTGACCTGTGGAAACACATTTGGGGTTCAAGTCAGCTCCGTCAGAGGCACCTGCCGCAGCCAGCACAGCCAGACCCACAGCATCCTGTCAGGTGTGGAAACTTTAAAACCCATCCATCCTCACATAAATCCATCCATCCGGTCACTGATTTAACTTTCATGTTTACTTTCTAGCGCCCTGCCAGCCCCAGGGAATCAGAGGCAAACTCGACTGTGTGACCAATTCTGCCTGGATATCATGGGACGCCACTCCAGGGGCCGACAGCTACTCTGTGTCAGCTGTAGGTGGAGAGGACTATACAGCCAACTGCACCACTTCCTCCAACACTACCTGTGAGGTGGAGGACCTGGCATGTGGTGTACTTTATAACTTCAGCGTTATCGCTAAAAACAGCAAGTGTGACAGTCCGCCTAGTGCCACCATCGACTTGCAGACAGGTAACAGATTTCTGACAGAAATATGCTGATGACACCTCGTTTTACGCCCATTCAAAATAATGTCCGACCCTCCGTGAAACACATACTCATACATGCAGCAGTGTCCTTTAATGAGATCCATCTCTTCCCCCAGCCCCCTGCTCCCTCGCTGGCATCACAGCCGTCCCTCAGTGCCACAATTCCTCCATCCTTGTCATGTGGCATCTGATGGAGGGCAGCGAGGGAGACACGGTGTACACTGCCACAGCAGAGGCCCGGGACCATACCATCCTATCGTGCAATGACACCGGCACTAGCTGCTACCTCCATGGAGCACGGTGTGACCTCCATTACACCATCATTGTATCTGCCTCATCGGACCAGTGCAGCAGTATGAGGAGTCCACCGTACAGAATAAGCATGGGTATGTCGATTTTTTGTTTGTTTTCTCTCATGCATTTAACATCTAATACTAGTAAAGAAGGCCAATATGTGTGGATGGGTGGTTCCCATTACTTTTTGGCCTGCAGTAGTGCCACATTTTGGTACCTGTGCTAATTTGCTCTCTTGCCTAGGCTTAGATGGGAGGATCAGTACCACATTCATATCTGTCCAGTAAATGTAACAGGAGGAAACACTCGGCGTGGCTCCGATGTAGCTTAAAGTTCGACTATCATCCTCTCTTCACAGAGCCATGTCCACCCACAAACGTGGTGGTTAACGCCTCCTGTGAGGACAACAGTGCACTGGTGTCCTGGAGCCCCTCTCCTGTTGCTGAAACCTACCATGTTGTCGCTACGGGTGCAGACGGACACGTGCATACCTGCAACACCACCTCCAGTAACTGCAGTGTACCGGACCTCCACTGTGACGAGCAGTATGCAGTCTTTGTGACGGCCAGCCATGAGAACTGCTCCAGCAAGGCCAGTCAAAATGTTACAGTCACCACAGGTATATTTATCCTCGTCTACAAAAGACATGGAGGCGATCAGTGTGTGTGCATAGATGGAGCCAACGTGACTGAATAGTATTTGTTTCAGCAGTTTGATCATTTTGCCTCTGCCCAGGTCCATGCCAGCCTGAAGGTCTCTCAGTTACGTACCACTGTCAGAATCAATCTGTGCTGCTGTCCTGGACGCCCAGTGATAACGCTGTACACTACTACGGCTGTGCCCAGGCTGGAAATGGAAACATGCTCTACTGTCAAAGCACAAATCCCACCTGCACTATCCAGGGCCTTGACTGCGGAACAGCTTACAATTTCTCCGTCCAGGCCTCAGACGCGACATGCAACAGCTCCTTCAGTGACCCAGTGCAGAGCGGAGCAGGTTACTTCTCTAAGACTCAGTAGCTTTGTAGTGTTCCCACTTGGAATGGAAATAGAATAACACATTAAATCCTCCTCTCTCTCTCTCTCTCTCTCTCCACCTTAGCTCCCTGTCCTCCAGATGCTGTTGAGGTGCAGCTGCTGCCAATGCAGATGGAGGTCCAGGTGATGAGCTTCAGCTGGACACAGATCACCTGTAACAACACCGAGTACATGCTGAAGTTAACAGGAAGTCTGCTGGGAGACAGCCAGGCTCAGTTCGAGCTCTCATCCTACTGGACAAGCGTGACTTACTTTGAGATTCCTCTCCCCTGCGGTTCAGCCTACGTTGCTACAGTGGAGAGCAGGAACGCTGCTGGTACCAGCGACCCGTCTACAGCTCTCAATGGGACAACAGGTAGACTGCACCTCACACTCGAATCACTGTTCAAGCACATTTTTGACAAAATTAACCTTTTCATTCAATCACAGGTTTGATTAATAAGACTAATACAGGCTGCTTCAACACTGCTGCTCCAGAGCAGTTTAGTTAGAGTCATAATTTGGGTGGTAAGCAAGCGTATGTTTGGTGTGGAAAGACTTAGCTGTCAAATAAGTATAGTGGAGTATAATATGCAATACTTTCCAATGAAATATGGTAGAGCAGAAGTATGAAGTAGCAGAAAATGGAAATACTGTAACAAAGTATCTCAAATGTGTGTTTAAGTACAGCACTTGAGCACATTGTTCCAGCTCCAGGGCCCAAGTGTTCTTCATGCTGTTTCACTCACATCATGGCTTACTGGCACACTTCAATGGGACATAGGCGTCATTCATTTAATTAGTTACACCTGTGCTGCTCCTACCATGAAAAATCAAAATATCTGCTATGTGTGTATGGTAAAATAAAACTTTCTGTCAATAAAGGCTATTTGTGCTCCTATCGCCTCTTTAAAGGTCTTGGAAACATTTTTTCTTTACAGTATTTCTGCCACATTTAGAGTAGGTTTGGTTTTTTCACATGAGAGCTTTGTGTGTTTGTTTTTTGTTTCTGCTCATTTCACTGGTCTGGAGGGTTCATGGCGTTTGAAACCAGGTTTTTAGGTGTTTCAACAAACTCCACTTTCTCTTCTCCCAGCTCCTTGTCCACCAGCAGGAGTGGTGTACAGTGGGAACAGCTCCTTTGCCACCATTTCATGGAACGCGTCTGTGTTTGCCACCACATACACGGTGTACGACGACAGTGTTACACCAAAAGCCCAGCTGTGCAGCACCGCAGGGCTGTCCTGCTCTCTGTCCAACGTCGCTTCCACTGACCTGGTGATCACTGCCAGCAACGATGCTGGAGAAAGCGAAACAGAAAATGTCACAAAAGGTAGGAACAGTGTGTGTGTGTGTGTGTGTGTGTGTGTGTAAGTATGCATGTAGAAGATGCTGTGGGAAGAAAATTTGACTGGAAACAAACTCACTGATGTAAGCTTTTCCTCTTTAGTGGTAACACAAGGACGCAGGAGGAGAGATCTTGGTGAACAAGTGCCAGAAAATGGTGAGTCTGTATTTGTGTTTGAGTTTGTTTTTCTCATGATAACAGACTACAGTTTATCTCTATTAAACAAAAGGTCAGTTTCTTGAGATACAGAGAAATGTAACAGAAGAAAATGACTTAACTCTGAGAGTGGACTGTGAGTTTGTGAGTTTCAAAGCAACCACATGAACTTTTTATGAACTTTTGTCATTTGTTGAAAGAATGTTTTCCACAGTGGTTTCATACGAGGGTATTTATATTATGGCTAATTATTGTGAGGCTTACATACAGCAGTCACCTTAAGCAGATGTGTTACTGTACAGTAGGCTGCAACCGAAAGATTTCTTTTGGCATAGGAGAACTGGAAAAGACTACCCACACCAGTGGGTGTTTGAATGGTATAATAAATGATCTTTTTCTTTGGTATTTATACAAATAAATAAGATTAAAGTACAGTCTGATCAATTCTGTGTATTCCTCAATTTTCAGCTTAAATCAGTTGCAACATTTGTCAAGACACCATCAGTGTGCTGGCATAGCTCTCCTGATCTCTAATAAACTCATATGAAACATCGGAGATCATGAGTTGATTATTTCGTTACCTTGAGATAGCAGAAATCGTTTTATGGTGAGAACAGGTTAATTTATCAACATTAAAAAAAATATATATATATATTTATCAAATTTAAATTACGTGCAGCCGTTTTTGGCTTTCATACCTTCATTCATTAGACAAGCAAATCTTAGGCCAGCCAGAAACCAAGTCACAACTTTGACTTGTTCTTCCACCAGCAGGCGGCCTCTCGGCTCCCATACTGGATGTCAGACATGCGATGGCAGCGGTTGTCGTCGCTGAATGGTCTGAAGTGGACGCTGCTTCCCATTACAGTCTGATCATCAGGAAGCAAGGCAGCTCCGCTGAGCCTCAGGAGCTGACGGTGTACGGCGAGAGCATCATCGTCACCGACCTGAGCCCCAACGCGACCTACTGTGTCTCTGTGTCGGCCATGAGTCCGACCAGCAGCGGACCAGAGTCAGAGCCTGTGTGTGTGCAGACAGGACAGTAGGAAATAATACACAACTGTAGATCTGGAAGAAGATGGGATTAGCGTGGGTTGCTCTGACATTTACATGGCTGCTGATTTATCATGAGCTGCACCATTCTCTGTTTGGTGAGCGGAGACACGGGAGCAGATGTCAGCCTTTACCCAGAGGACATTTCAGTGCTTCATGGAGGCGCATCTTTTGTCCACTGTTGATTGAGGTTATGGATTATATTTCTGGGGCTTTGTTCCTCCTGCTTTTAACATTTTATTCGCTTTTGTAAATTATATATTAGTCATTGTAAAGGTAATATATCAGGAAATGTTTCACATGTCCAGAGTATTTCACTTTTTGCCATTTCTGAATGTATATTTAATATGGAATTTTTTTCAGACTATGTTCTAATAAAACAATCCAAAATATTGTTTGCGTGTTTGGGACATCCTTCCATATCTACAGCAATCTGAGCTTTTATGACCTCTGCGTGCAGCTTTCTTTCAAACCGAGAACACTAGGAGCTGTTTGTCAAAGTGTTTTATTAGAAAACGAAATGCAACAGAGCAGTAATCCAAACACAGCACAAGCAGGGCTCCGTGTGTGTGATTAAAAATTACCCTGTACAGACTGTCCTTTCTGGGTTCAAAACATTCTCAGGCTGTCTACACGCGATCGTGGACAGAACTGCTTTGTGCCACCTTGAGCCATCGTTGATCCACATCGCTGCTGCACTGAAATTTGAACCTTTCACTAGAGACCCTTCAACGCTCGTTCAATCACAATACAGCTGACCAAGAAGCTTAAAATGAAGAAATCTCGGACATACATGGTATAATGTTAGTCAAATTTTAAAAAAAAGTGTTTGAGCTTTTGCACAGCCTGGAAATAACAGTTATTCTATAAATTACATAAATTATGTGAAGATTGTTTTGAGCTGAGCGACCCATGCAACTCAGACCACTCATCGTGTGTAGACAGCCTCCGATACATTATGTACAAACCCACACCTGGGGCAAAAGAACGAACCATAGAAAATTAAAATGCCATTTTCACCACTTTTGAAATTTCAAGTGAAGACTAACAATGGTCTATGGGGAGTGAAAAAAGGCAGAAAAACATAAAACATAAAGCAACATTACATTGGCCAAAGACAAGAACTCCAGATGTCCCATGTGCTGACATTCCTTCTCTTTAGCGTAACTGACAGACCAGACAGCTGGCAGAAAAAGGAAGAAAAACGGGAGGAGGAGAAGTAATACAGCCAGAGGCGGCATTTACTCAGTGCTATGGCTCCTTCTGCGTTCACTATGTTTACTATGGTCATTACTGGACTCTCTCTGATGATGGCTCCTCTCTTTGCTACGACTACGTTTGTGGGAACGCTGCTCTCCGTCTCTCTCCCGGTCTCTTTCTCTGCTGTGGCTTCGCTCTCTTCTCCTGCTCTTCTCCTCTCCTCCACTTTTGTGCCTCCTCTCCCTGCTTCGACTCCGGCTCGACCTCTTGGACTTTCTCTCTTCTCTGTGCCTCTCCCTGTCGTCTTTATGCCTCCTGTCATCAGTCTCTCCTCTGCTCTTTTTATCCCTGGACCTCTCCCTCTCGGAGCCTCTATCTTTATGGTGCTCCCTGTCCTTCCTCCTGCTCTTGTCATCCCCACCGTCTCTTTCTTTGTCTCTACGTTCGCTCTTTCGGTCCCGGCTGCCGCTGCGACTTCTTCTACGCTCGCGGTTCCTGTCTGTGCTGCGGGACCGTCGTCTCTCCCTGTCCCCTCGCTCCCCTCGGTCCCTATCCCTGTCCCTGCCCTCCCTCTCCTTCCTCTGGCGGTCACGCTCCCTCTCCAGCTCTCGGTCAAAGCTGGGGCCGTGGCGCTCTTTCTCGCGGTGGTGGCTTCTGCTCCTTGACCGCTTGGGTGACCTCCGGGGACTTGGTGTCCGTCTGGGCGTCCTGGCGAAAAAGCTACCATTAGCTTCAACCAATTACACTTAAATTCACCATAGTTACAATCCAATAGTAACTGTTTCCAAATGGGCCAGCTGTTCCACTACAACAAAACCAGCCAAAAAAAAAAAAAAATCAACACATAACAGTTTGATTCATTTCCTGTGTTACCTGGAACGGCGTCGTTCCCCTTGCCTCCCTGCCTCTGCACACGCGGCAGCGTCCTCCTCCTGCGTCTCCTTCTGAGCGACCTTCCGAGGCCTGGCTTTCATCTGCTGGTCAATAACCTTCTGCACAGGCACTGGGATACGGGGGAACAGCGTGGAGAACCACTCCAGCTTGGTCAGGAACGAGCGCAGCATTTCTCCCACGGTCATCACGCAGCCACCTCCTGCCTTCACGTCGAGCTCCTAGAATCAAACGGCGGGAAGGAGCCGTAGAAAAACTCAGTTAGCACACACAGGCAGGACATCGGTACAATCTGATCGCTTTTTCAATCTTGCCTCAAATCAAAAAGCAATTTGTGATGACCAAGTACTGAACCTTCACCTCTGTTCATCTAGCTTAATCTCTCATATCTCTCAATCAAATGTGTCTGGCTTTACTTTGATCATTCTAAATAGAGGAAACAAAACTTTAAATGTCACAAAAGTTTGCCTCGTCTAAGCTGTCTGGCACTTCATGGAATCTGCATTTACAATGTGAGCTTTAATAATCAGGCAAATGTGGCTATAATTTGACAAACTACTCCCCTCTCCTTCACGTCGTCTGTTTAAAACAGCATCGTTAAAAACTGATTGCATCTACTGTTGACTGTGATGAAAGGAGGGAGAGCAGCATCTGAAAACACTGAGTCACATTCTCATTGAGCCAAAGGCACAAGGAGAGAGAAGCTTTGGCTTCCTTCTTCGGGCACAATGAACTCTTAAGGGGTTGCAGGAGCATAGAAATCGCCCACAGTGTAAGCACAGATTGGAGCAGGTAGCTAAGTGCACACCAGTTGAAGAGTTGTTAACTTTATATGGTAGAGAACAGCCGCTTTGCACTCACACACGCAAACCAACAGTGCTGAGATACAATATCCAATTCACCTGCTGCACAATGGGCATCTAAAGAAAAAAACAGGGGAATTAACCAGTTGGGTAGGATTTCATATGATCAATTCAAATATATAATACAACAGAACATCAGAAGGAGGCCTGGTTGCACAGCTTGGGATCAAATTACATTTTAACTCAATATGAAGAAAACAGATTTATGCAATAGTTGGCATGTGTTACATCATTTGTGTGTGTTTGAATGTGTATCCCCATGAACGCTCCAATTGCTAATTATCCCAAATTTAGTTTTGTGCAACAAGTCCTGATGCAAAGCTAGTCAAAAACAAAGGGCATGCCTTAATATTACATTGAATGAAAGATTTACTCAGCATCATATATGGTACTTACCCTGATTAAAAAAAAAACCAAAAACAAAAATCAGCAGCAGAGCAGTGAACAAGTAACCTGGCTAATCAGGCTCAGAGGACAAAACTGGGGACAATTAAGCCAAATGAAGGCAAAGGTGAAAAATCAGCTATGAACATCACAAGAAGGGGGGGAAACTGACAGCTTTTAAAATCAGTTGTGCGACTGAGTATTTCATGGAGAGGAAGAAACATCAAATCATTACCCGAGGTGACATACCTCCTCATCATCCAGGAAGCCATCGTACCATTCTATCAAATCTGCTGGGGGCTGAGTGTATCTGAGGCAGAACAGAGCAGAGAGGACGTCATTGTCTTCATACACTGATTTTCCACACGTGAGGATAATATGAGACATGGTTCAAATTAAACTTTTCAGCATCAGAGGTGCAATAAAAAAACATTATTATTAATTCCCCCTCATACATCTTAGAAAAATTTAAGTAGCGTACTCATAATTACAGTATCTATTGTCCTCACCAAAATGTGCAAAATATGTAGTAATACACAGAATTTTTGCAAGTCTAAAACTTCTACTATACACAGACAAACTATGGAAGTCAAATTTGGCAATCTCGCTCAAAGAATCATACCTTATGTACATGAAGCCAAGTGCTCTGATGTATGGAGAGTCTGTGTGAGTGATCAGACCCATCAGCTGTTTGCGAGTCAGCTTGAGAGTAAACAGTTTGTATAGAAGACAGAAAGCAGTAGACACAATGCCACCTGTCCCAACTCCACGCACCTAGAAAGGATGGAGACATGTTTTAACACACATCAACGCGCATCACAGTTAACCTGTTTGTAATGAGTGACCCTTTGACAGCGATACACAAAGACTGAAGTACAACGAATCAGAAATTTGCCACTTTTGTTCTCATATAAAGTGATTTAAACAGAATGGGAAATACGGGGGGGAGGGGAATATAAAAAGCACGTACTTCTCACTTACCCCTCCGCACATTCCAGTCTGACCTGCGGTCTTTCTGCTTCCTTTTTCCCAAGGTTCAACGTGAGTCACCTGGAGCCACACAGAGAGCAAACTTAGTTTACACACACACACAAGAACACACGAACACACACCTGTTCTCTCCATCTCCCTGATAACTTATTTTAGAGGCCTTGATAAAGACATGCTGAAACTATCATGGCTGTTTCCCATCCACATTAACAACTTAACTAGCTAAATTAGTAGCCATAACAATCCTGATCTGGCCCACTCATTTAAAGTTCTGGCTGAATATTAGACCTTCTGCAACATTACAGAAACAGTACTCCAACAGACAAACCGTGAGTCAACCAGACGTAACGTTAAACCAGTCTGCTTATAACTACGGCCAACTAACGCCACCTCACTTGATTTAGCTTTGTGGTTAGGTACGTGGTTTACTTAGCTGCAAGTTAACGATCCCACTTTCCCTTGTTACTTGACGACTGCAGTACATTGCTATCACAGTCACGCTAGGCTAACTGGACAGTGATTATCTAACTAGCATGCGGTTTAGCATTTGCTAATGTTACCTTAAAGTAGATTTCGTCAACAACTTCATGGTAAGTCTTTAGTTCGTAAAGCTGCACTTTGAAATACGGCGAAGACAGCACATTCGTAAGAATCATTGGGTTGAGGTTCATAGTCTTTTCGTTGCCCCACAGGGGCAATACATTTCCATGTTTTCCAGGCGCAGGCTTGCTAACGGCCTGTGTTGGTAGCTGGTTTCCGACGTTAGCCATGTTAGCCGAATCCCACGCCGCTAAGCTTACTTTACAGTTAGCGTATTTCCGATTACAGATCCATCAATATTAGATAGTGAAACGTCGATCGTTAACAATTTCGTCCGTTTGGTTGTTGCTGATTTGTGGTTAAATTTAAGATATCAACTTCCCGCCGTCGTTTTAGCTAAAGTGCTGTTGCGAGGTGGAACCGGAACTGTAACGTTAGTGGTGCAGTGTGAACCGCTGCTGTAAACGTACGTACGTCAACATGGTGAATGTTTCGTAATGAAAATAAAAGCATGTACTCACACGTCAACCACGTTATTTTATGATTTCGCTAACAAATAAATCTAAGGCTTCTAAACAGATAATGTATGCTGTTATACACTTCTATTATGCTGAACTTAAATTTAAACTCTTAAAATTCTAAATGTAACGTTTTCATATAAATGTACTCAGTAGGTGTTTACTTTGAAATGTTTGTTTTGCCTAAACCGGAAATGCCATTGTCGAACTTGTTAATATTCAATATTACTTCGGTTACTTTCATGTTCAAATGTTAGTTTGAAATTCAAAATCACCGCTTCACAATATTCATTTATCACTTCAATAATCAATTTCCTCTTTTAACTTATATTTTCTTTTAAACCTTTAATCACGACCTGATAATACAGCGTTGTAAAATTTATGAATTGTTTATTCGCGCTTGTCTCTTGATTTTTCTATTTTCAGCTTTTTATTTTAATTTTGGGTAAATTTCTTTTTAACCAGTGTGTATTTCCTCCACACTTTTGCAAAAAGATATGTGAAATGTAGCAGTAAAAGTGGTTTGATGTTACACAGAGGACACTTTTTAATATTTTACTTTTTAGTTGGCCTTCGGCCATCTTAAAAACAACATACAGATATCTTAAAAAAAAAAAAAAAAAAAAAAAAAAAAAAACACACCACAGGCTTTTACACAGTTCACTTTGAAAACATTCATAGTTTACACAATACAGATCTGACTTCTTGAGTGGCAGCAAATATACATTCTGGCACATTTACAAAATTGGTGGTAAAGATAAATTCATTCCTTTTGACAGACAGCAGTCACACACACACACACACACACACACAAACACACAAAAACACACACACACACACACACACACACACACACACACAAAAGAGAGATATCATACAAAAGGCACCAATCACAAAAACGTCATGGTACTTTAAATGCAGTCGTCCTCTTTCACAACCAGGTGAACAGAGGTGTTTATTTGTAATGGGCTACAACCACTGACATAGTATGGCACTGTAACCACTGTAAATTCCACAATGAGTCAGTCTTCTATTACTTTAAATAAATGGGACTTCAAGGAATGGACCCAGTCCCCTCACTTAAGTCCTCCACATGTGGTACAAGTAAAATGGTGAAACAAAATCAACCTTAACAAAGTTAAAACATGTTAAATATGTTACCATACTATTTTAAATAACATGGATTCCCCTTAATAGCTCAAATGTTACCAAGATGACTGAACAATATGTGCACATAACAGTAGTAACTTGTAGTCTTACAGATTTAATAGAGCATAAGAAGACCAACAGAAATGTCAGTTCACCAGTTATTAAGGCCACCAAATTGTTCCTAAAATGTGGCCGTCAATTCTACTTCGTGACCACTAGGGGGGTCTCCTGATCAGCAGACACTGTAGGTCAGATGCAGAGGGATTGCGTGGGAGAAATTAAATCTCCTTGAATGAGGCGGGGGCAACTTCTGATGGCACCTCCACTGGTCAGTCTTGTGTCCCCCGCATCAGTGTAATACAGCACCCTTTATGACAGGCACATGCTCTCCAAAGCTTAGCGCTTGATCACCACCTGCTCAAAGGCTCCAGCTGCGACCCTGAAAGAGAACGCCACAGTGTGTTACATGACAGGAAATGAGGGTAGTTATCAGATCTGCCTGTGGTGCATTGTTTTACACGAGGAACTAAGGCTGTATTGTGAAATTGAAAGTGTACACGGTAGAAACAAAGTGATAACCAGTCATGTGATTAATAGAAAGAGTCTGCATTAGAATTCCCATGCAGCATATTTGCAATTAATTTATATTTGTAGTAAATGCCTGGTGCATGGCACCAAACAATCCACGGTTACATAATCACACCCACCTCGTGTGTTGGCTTCCCAAGGCTGTACTCCCACCAGGACCAACAAACAAGCTGAGCCCCTCCTCTGCAGCAAGACACACACACACACACACACACACACACACACACACACACACACACAAACATTAGAAAAAAGCACACTGCCCGTCATTGAGGGTTTGAAAGTGGCTCACACTTAGTTAATAGAAAATCTAAAAATAAATAACAGTTGCTAACGAGGCAGCTGAACAAAGGCAGCATCCAGGGAAGTAGCTGATAGTGTTGAAAGATGCACTTCCATATTAAAAATGTGTGCAACATCATTCTCAATGAGTAACACAATAAATGACTGTCCTCTACACTAAGTCTTTGGTTAAGTACAAGAGTTTGTACGTGCCTGCCACAATGTCTGCTCAGCTATCAGTAAAGTTAAACTTCCCTTGTGCAATTCATAATATGCAACCAAAACTCTGTAAACATTACTTAAATAATCATTCATATTTGGGCTAGTAAGTATGACCCAAATGACGTCTAATTTATGATTAGTCATAAATAAATATCATATTATAAATCTGTAACCATCATTCCACATTTGAAGGAAGTAATTAAAAATGTTGCATTGCAACACCTCAAAGTAGATGGTAGGCCACTTTCCAAGTAATCTTTCGCAAGACCACTAAGTTACAGATTAGGTGTACACACCCTCTGCGCTGGAATCCAAGACGCCGTGACTGAAATCCTGGCTCTGCAGGATTTTCTCTATTATGTCATCAGCATCCACCCTGGTGGCATCAACTCTCTTCAACTGATTCTCCACTGAGTTCTGCTTTACTGGATGTCTAAAGGAGAAACAAAAACAGTGTGGCGGCATAAGACAATATATTTTGTGATACACATATATAAAACTTAATTGCAATGTTTTGTCATTTTGTGGTCATTATAAAGTAGTACAGATCAAAGCCAGCCAATAAACAGAGAATAACAGGACTAAAATGTTATTAATTTGTATTGTATATACATGATAGCAATTGTGTGTAAGTGTCAATTTCAGACCCTGGGTAAAAGTGGATTACCTTGGAATTTTAGCAGGGGTAGAGGGGCGTTCAGGCACATGCTGACAGGTTGCAGAAAAGGGCGGAGTGGTCCTGCTCTCTCTCTCCCCTTTTTCGCCCTGCTGATCACTGGGTTCCAGGATGCTGCCGATGCCTGTTGAGGCAGACCCTCCCGACGCGCTCCGCCGATGGCTGAGATCCGTTAAGCTGGAGTAGTTCGAGCTGTAACCTTCAGGAACAGGAGAGAAAAACAAACACTGAGATTGTGCTCGTGATTTGTGTGACTGGGGTGGTCATAATGTTGCTTTGTTTGAAGGGAACAAACATTTGTCTCTGTGTTTGATTACCTGAGATTTTTGATTGCTGACTTGCATAGCTGGGTGTTCTAGAGTGACCATACGCTACCAGCTCCTCTGGGACTGATACTGACTTTCCTGGAGTCTCTAAATTAAAGCAAAACACACATAAGGGGAAGCAAAACATTTAGTAAATGTGTACACACAGGTAGAACTTGTATTTTCGGGGGAAGTGTTTATGCTTTAGGTTAAAACCCTTGAGGATTCATAGTTTAAGTTTAAGGCATGTAGGAAAGCCTGTACAGTACATACCAGTGAGTGAATGGGATATGTGCATGTCCCCTCCCTTTCTGTCCTCAAGAAGACACTCTGCTTCAGCCTGTGGGATCCCCAGAGTCATGGCTGTAGATGGGGGCCTAAAGGGAACACAAGACAGAGTATTGTTACTGAGAAGCAGGGTGGTGTTATATGGTGTGTGGATGGAAAAAGAGCTCCTTCAACTGCTTTATTGACACCAACTACGATCGAATTACACATTAGTTACAAGTGGCAAAGTATTAAGTCTGTTAAGACAGAATGACATTATATTACTGCACTTCTGGTTTAGCAGACATTAACACAGGAAACCCCACTTCTCTGTGACCGAGATGCAATCTTAAACACAGGAATGAGGGCGGGGAGGCAGACAAAGACTGACAGACAGTGAAAAAAAGAAAAAAAATATGAACGTCATCTCTCGTTGTAAATCTTCCTCACTCAATGAGTAACACTGCGTGGGTAGAATGACTAGGCCATCGTTGGGTTTACACTTCAGACATCTCCAGTGGGTGTGTCATTATACCAGCAGAGACTTTGGGACATGAAAGAACACAGGGGGAGACTTAGTGTTGGTTGAAGAAAGCTGTTTGCACATGTTGCAGGCTGTGCCAGGAGTGTGATGTTACATCACCTCCTTCGTGACCAACAGCTCCACATTCAGCTCTCGACAAAAGAGAAAATACAACCTCTGGGCTGAGCTGATTGCATATCAGTTGTTGCTCATTGAGGTTGGGCAGAATAATGTCTGTGTGAAATGTTATCAGCTCTCAGATGTGACTGCGATAAGATTTCAGCTACAAAGTAATACTTCAGAACTTTAAACTCAGTTGGCGTCTTAAGTATCAGACAAAAGAATGCTATTTCAGATTGGTGACAAACAGGATGTGATGTAAAACCCTTTCCTCTGTGGTTAGATGCAGACTTTGCACTGTGGGGCGCAGACTGTCTTTGCAACCACAACTACAACAATTTGTAGTTCAATAAAGGTAAACACAACAGACATGTCAAGTTACATGTTCCAAACTGGATTCATTTTCAGACTTGAAGGATGAGTAATAAAAATGGAACAGATGAATAAGGCCAAAATGAGCTCTTACGTTTTAAAACAGGGGTCTCCAGACATAAGCTGTGTGGTGATGACAACCTGTAACAGGAAGGAGAAGAATAGAAATGTAATTTTTAGGCTGACTATCAACTGCACATTTGAGTCATAAAAAGGCTGTCATTTTCATTGCATTGCTGTTAACTAAGCTTCAGAGTAACACCGTGTGAAGTGTAATGTCACTGTAGATGTGTGCCCCACGAAGAAACAGTGTATTTAAATTACATTCCCATGGCTCAGGCAGTTTATAGATCACAGGCTCAGACATGTGCTGCATCAACTGTCAGGACGTTCAACTTTTCCATCCATGCCATGAATCCAACTTTTTCAAATAGAGGAGTGTCTACTACTGTGTGATGACCTCAAGAACTGGCGACTTGCTTTGGAACACTAAGATTAGCTTTGGCTCATCTATGCTTTGCTAAAATACTTTATAATTGACAGACATATAAGAATAAATTATTGGACCGCAACACAAAGCCAGTGTGGCAGAGACTCCTAAGGGCCTTTTGAACAGTATCTCAAGGAGGATTTTGTGTTAAAACACCGCCACACCTTCAGAATGGAGTTGTCCTGTCTGGTGTTCTTGGTGTCGTATCCCTCTAGGAGACACCTTCTTGTAGTGCTGCCAGATCCAGCAAACTCAGACAGGTTCAAGTCAGCAAAGCCCAGCTGCACAGATATAAAAGAGATCAACCAGTTGGAGACAGTCAGATTGGATAACATGGAAACATAAATGGGATGTTCAATCCTTGAGAAATCAGCTAATTTAGTTCTTTAACTAATCTGTAAAGTTATTAGTTAACATAATGTCGGTTTTGATTAACAGACTTTTCAATCAGTAACTGGAGCTGGAAACTAGAAAGAAGAACATTCTTAGTTAATGGACTCAGATCACTGAAAAGTCCTGTGAGGGCTCTTTGACTGTTAGCATGTACACTTAATGATAAGACTGTTCTAATGGATCTCTGGCACTTAAGCTGCTATGTTTAAAACAAATATTAGTCTACTGACTTAAGAATAGAAGTATTACCTTTGCAAAAGTTTTTCCACCCTTCAGTTCCTTGAATGACAAAAACACAAACATGAGTGAGGTTACTTGCCTGTTCCATGACTATCTCTGTTGCTATTGTCATGAAAACATTTGCGTCTCCTTGCAGTATGGCCATTGCCTGCACAAAGCATTCGTGGTTACAAATTAACCGTGCTTCTTATTGTATGCACGTAAATGTTTTCTTAGCACCCTTCAAGTCTAAGTAAACAGTTTGGATGGTAAACTGTTACCATGCATTTTTGTAGTGTCAACAAAACAGAGCCTGGTGTGAGAAAAATGTCCCGTACCTTGCGCACAGACACCCGGCACAGACAGGGGTCCAGCACACCTGTTCCAGCATTGGCACTCATCTTACACATGAAAGAAAATCTCTTCTTCCAGTACACACAGTTGGCTTGGACTGATTCCCTGTGAGAGAAGCACATGTAGAAACACTATTTTATATAGAAGAAAATCCCAAAGGCACACTGAATACTGGAGGTGCAGATGTTGATCACAAATCTGCCAGATCTATGCATGGACATGTCCCAGACCATCAGGAATGATGAAAGATGAGGTTGTTCATGTTTCTAATTTTAAACAGAATATGTGGAGAATCTAACAAATGATGCTCACATCAATTTAGTCTGTGAAATGCGCTTAGGGCCATCCTGTGGGCTTTGAGCTGTATCCTACAAAGTCTTATTCCACACTCATCCTTTGCAAACATTTGCTAATTTTGAACACTTCAGTCCAATCTCTGACATTGGACTGAAATATTGTTATTGTGTATGGATGGTGACCTAAACTCTATGATGGGGTGCTCACTGTACCCAACGTGGATCTTTTCGAAGAAGAAGGCAAATTTAATGATTTTTGATTTGGGGCAATATTTATAAATTTGACTTCACAGGCTTCATGTAGAATAGACAATGCTGGTCAGCAGCAATAAGGGGGGTGTAGCTATAGAGTACAATTTTTTCCCACAGGTATAGAATTAGAAAAGTTATTTTATTATGGTTTGATAACTTTTAGGAATTATTTTAAAAGGTAGCAGTAATAGATATAGAAATAATAAAAAAAGTAGACTGATCATACGGAACATGCATCCTAAAAAAGGTTGTCTACATGCTTGTCTTGGAAAGAGACTGAAGATGTGGTTGGAGCAGGAGAAAACTAAGAAAACAGTGTTTACATCGTAGTTTTTGGGAACAGTTACCATGGCAAGGCACGTGCCATGCTGTGTCCGTCTTTCCACAGTGACTCATTTCAATGCTACAGTCACAGGCCCGAGGGGACTAACCTTGTATATACTCCAATGGAAGGGATGGAAGGAAATTCTGTTTTTAGTTGCCATTGTCATAAATATAAACAATGAATATACCATGAATGTGCAAATGTAAGAGGAAGAAAGTTGGCCTGAGAACATGGGGTCACCATAAGGAGTCTCTGCTGTGTTGTACAATCTCCAAATAATAAAATATAACAATAAATAATAATAGATAACTAAAAATTATGATGATTGATACATATCTTATCTAACATTATTATAAATATTTAACTCTAGCCGTTGACTGAAATACTTTGGCCGAAATCGACGTTGACATGCAATACTTGTCGCTTAGCAACCGCTTGGATCAACCGTGTAAACAACGAAAACTCTTATGTCCGTCTTTTAAAAAATAATCCTGTTATATTTCGCTGAATTTAAAAGCGTCCATGGCCCTTAAGAACACGTTAAATCACAGCCTCCTCCTTCGGCCTGTCCTCTTACACACAGCAGTAAGTCTTCAACTCTTCGCTACTTTAAGTTAATATACAGTAACCTGGTTAGCTTTAGCTCGTCGCTAGTGTAACGTTAGTTAGTTTAGCTAGTTGATAGTTAGCTACTGTGGTCCAGCTAACCACACTTTAATGAAAAGAAATGCCGGTGCCGAGAAAGAAGCAAAGCCGAGACAACAAACGCTTATCGGGTGTCCAACTTAAATTTAATAGGAGCTTAACAATGGTCAAAAAAAAGTTTCGCTTCTTATAATTATCATTTATTTTTGTTATTTTAGCTAGGTTAGTTCGACCAACCAGTACACGGTTACTATAAATAGCAAAACTTCTTACCGAGACGACTCTTCGGCAAAACCTCCATCCAGGAGTCTAACTTTGCAGAATAAGACTCCATTCACGAAGGGAACCGATGACAGCTCCTCCAGGTCGAAGTCTACTTTAAATTTAAATCTCTTTTTCTTCATGAGAATGAACGACATGGTGTGTAGGACACCGGGGCAGTGCAGGTCCTGGCTGAAGCGGTGGAGCTGACAGACAGCTGGACACTTTCCCTGCTCGGTGCTGTCGCTGCTGCTCCCTCAGCTGTTGCTGCGTCTGTCTGCAGACTCGATCCAAAGTTCAAATCTTCTTCCCACCCACTGAAAAATATCATTCATGACGTGAGGGAAATTCCGTCGTTTGATTGGTCACTGCAGCGGACCTAAAAAAGAGAAAAATCGTAGTCACGATTGCGATGGTTAGACACTTCTCCTTTTACTGGCTGAAATTCATTGAAAACTCCCAATGTAAGGAGAAATACTTACCAACACCAGTTACAGTGAGTTAATGCACTGAAGTGACATTGTTATCATAACCACAGATGACTGTAAAAGGGAAGTGAGGGAGACAAAGGGGGGAGAATATCATTCAGATGTCATGTGACAAAAGGAAGAAATGTAAAACAACTATATGACAACACTGAACAGTCTGTTACAATAGTTTACAATTACTTTTAATTATTACTAATGATTATATTAGACTGTCAGACTGCTGAAAGCCCTACAGTACACGCACACACTCATATGCGCAATATAATACACACATACAGAGATATACATGCAATATGTTCTCCGTTTGAAAAGATTTGAAAGCTGACAGATTATCAAAGTTACTTTTTATGGTTAATAAAGTGATAATATGTAGATATATAACAAACATAAAAACGAATGCTGCTGAAGCTTTTCAGCAAGAATCAGAATTTTTTACACAGTTTATTTTGTTGAATGTTTTATTTATGTCTAAACAGTGGTGGAAGGAGTATTCAGATCATTTACTTTACCACAATTTATGAATATACTACTGCAAATAGGAGTCTTGTAGTCAGTATTATCAGCAAAATGTGCAACTGAGGTAGCTTCTCCATTGTGCCATATACAGACTATATTACTGAACTATTATTACTGACGCATTAACATGTATGAAGCATTTTAATGCTGTAGCTGGATGAGGCGAGAGTTTTTATCACTTTACATTTTGCTGGGTAGCTTTAATCTAAAACAATGCATCATACAATGTTTTACAAAAAGTAACACCAGCTGAATGAATATACAGAAATGAAGTGAAGGTAAAAATCACATTTTCCTCTGAAATATAGCAGAGTAGAAGACGAAAGTACAAAAAAAGCCTTCAAAATATATAGGTTAGCATATTGTAAAAATACATTAACTAAAGCAGAAGTGCCTTAAAAACTGTACTTAAACTCAGAATTTGAGATTAGTAGATTGTTACTTCAACCACTGTGTGTACAGGCCTGAATATATTTTGTGCCACAGTAGTAGAAGATCTATTAAGCATCAGTGAGAAAACCAATTCACAGGTAAAATGAATCAGTCTATGGTTTTCTTGTGTGCGCCACCTTTTGTTTGAGGAAACACCGCCCTCTAGTGTCGCCCAGCGGTGCTGCGCTGTAGGAAGTAATAACGCTATGTATTTCTGTCTGTCCGCTGGTGCGTCCTGTTAGATGAAGAGATTAAATTTCCTTTCCAATCTATTATCACATATCACAGGCAACACGCGTGAACAAACAGATGGACAAGCTCACTATACGAAACAGAACGCAGATTATGCACACGGTTAATCCAGGGATTATTTATTTCCACCGCTTTCCTCTTTCACCATCTTCCCTGCTTTTCCGCAGAAAACATCGGGTGGCGACGCAGCGCGCGTTGCTCCGCCCTCGATTTGCTGCAGTTCCCTCTGAAACGCTCCGGAATACACCTTTGCATGGAGCAGTCTGCAAAATAAAGTAACTGGAAACCCTGTTTTTTCACCGCGAACGCCGAGCTCATATTTGGATTTCCGCAGGTTTTATTATTGATCTTCAATATGGATTAATAATCAGATCCTGACTGCGGGAGGACTCGTCGCTTCCACATTAGCGCTACGATGTATCAGATGTTACGGACGTTTTTACTACCAAATGCTCGGTGCTGGGATGCCGACAGTGAGAGGTCATACCAGGCCCTGTTCGAGAGGCTTGATACCAATAAAGATGGGAAGGTGGACGTCGCTGAATTGCGAGCGGGCCTCAAGGCGATGGGCATATTCCGCCAGGGTGCTGCACAGGTACAACATCAGGGGCCAGGGTCCTGTATAGACAGGAGTCTCAGGGCTTGGCCTGCGTGGCCAGAAATTCCTCAGTTGTATGACTGTTGCTGGCTGTGTGAGTGTGTATTGTTCATGTTATGGTGACATATATCTGTTTGCACAGTCACCTCATGTGCACTGTCCTTATGGGGACAAAAAGCCATCTTTAAAGTGTAAGGGGAAGACTTGGGTTAAGTCTCCAGCATATGAATGTAAATCAATGTAATGTAATTGGAAGTGATGGAAACATGACTGTGTGTGTGTGTGTGAGAGAGAGAGAGACAGACTCACCTAGATACTACAGGAGCAGGCAAAGGACACACTGCATTTTATCTCCTCTCTGCAGAAAATTGTGTCGTCTGGTGACCAAAACAAAGATGGGAGTCTCGACTTCAACGAGTTCTCCAAATATCTGAAAGGACACGAGAAGAAGCTGTGGCTGACATTCAAGAGTCTGGACAGAAACAACGACGGTAAGAAATGAGGGAAGCCACTCAGTGTGAAAGTACTTGGCACGAGCGTCCCCTCATAATGACACATACCAGCATGATTGTTTACAAAACCACCTATCCGCTGTTTATACCGCAGCATGTTTTAGTAATTGAGTTTTCTGTTTTGTGTCAGGGCGTATTGATGCCTCAGAGATCCAGCAGTCCCTTGCAGAGCTGGGCATGGACATCAGCAAAGAGAATGCACTGAAAATATTACAGAGGTATGCAATGCATTTACAGTGTTGCTAGAAACATTGGCTTTGTCTGGGTCATGGTGATCCTTATTACAATGTGATGCAACATAAAAAAGTCAGTAGTTCATAGGTTAAATGTTTCTGTGCGTTTCCTTAGTATGGACATTGATGGGACCATGATGGTGGACTGGAACGAGTGGAGAGAACACTTTCTGTTCCACCCAGCCCAGAACCTGGAGGAGATCATACGCTACTGGAAACACTCCTCGGTACGGGACATGTGCACACAAACAAATGTAGACAAATACAAATAGGACAGCAGTGGGATAAATCACGTGTCTTCTCGTCCTCTTGGGTTGGATATTATGGATTTTCTCTGCAGTCCATATTTTGGCAGCAGCTCTGAAAGACTAGACTGTCCAACATAATTAGGTCACGGCAATTACTCTGTTTCCCTCAACTTGCTCCTCCAACTCTTCTTGGTGCAAATAAAGACGTCGCTGATGAGATATTTGCTCACTCATGAGCAAACAGTGCCTCTCCTCTTTATCTAAATGCTCCAAAATCTTCACTGCACTGCACATTTTTGGTGTCTTAGATAACAAAATGAGACAGAACTGCGTGCTGACACCAGAAATGTTTCACAGTAGTGACAGCAAGACACACAACTAAGTGAATGACCCCTCGTGTTTCCCTGCAGAGTTGCATTAAATTGCTGCGGCACCATGTTTGGCACTATCAGACAGCTTTATGCTTTTGGAAAAACACTGGACATGTTTATCTGTAACAGCTAAAGCATGCAAGACGAGGGTTCAGTCAGCTCAGTGATTATGATTTCACAAGCGCTTCTAGCCAAAGGACAATGAACTCAATCCATTGTTTCACTGTTAGAACAAACAACTACAGCAGGTTTTAGCCTTTTTTTTTGCACCACTTTCACCAAATATACAGTGAACAGAAGCAATGCTGTGCTGCTCATGTTCTCGCTTCCTTGAACCCTTCCGTTCAAGGTTTTGTAAATGTTGCCGTCTCTTCAGCGTACAGCTGGTAATTTGGCAAGATTGAATAAAGTGTTGTTGCATCACTGTGAAAATTGACTCAAAAAGGAGAAGTGCTTGTGACATGCGCCTTCCTGAGAAAGATACATGCTCAAGGGCAAAATAAATCTGATATGAAACATGTTGCTGTATTTATTATGGCCATAAACTCACATACAACAAAGTATGTGTGTTTATAGCTCTGGCAAGAGCAATTACGCCCACAGACGTCTCTTCTATTTGACCTGTGTCCACACATAAAATGATTTGAGTAAATGTGTGCATGTCACCACTAGGTGCTGGACATTGGTGACAGTCTCGCCATCCCAGATGAGTTCACAGAGGAAGAAAAGAGCTCTGGCGGCTGGTGGAAGCAGCTTGTCGCAGGTGCAGTGGCGGGGGCCGTCTCTCGCACCGGTACGGCCCCTCTGGATAGAATGAAAGTCTTCATGCAGGTAAAATATATGGAATGAAAAGTATTTTCCCTTGCGAGATCGGTTAAGAAACAGATGTGTGTGAAACTGTCCTGCAAACCTTGTGTATTTCTACTGCAGGTTCATTCTTCTAAGACCAATCCTATAAGCCTGATAGGCGGCTTCAAGCAGATGCTCACAGAGGGAGGTCTAACTTCACTGTGGAGGGGGAATGGGATCAATGTTTTAAAGATTGCACCTGAGACGGCTATCAAATTCATGGCATATGAACAAGTAAGCTCTAAACTGCACCTTTTATATGCTTGTTGGTATTCATCACAGTTTTATAACTTCACACATATTTGGAATACATATTCATGTTCTTGCCACTTGTGTTTTGTCTGTAGTACAAGAAGTTGTTATCGTCAGAGGGCAAAAAGATTGAGGTACACAAGAGGTTTATGGCTGGCTCTCTGGCTGGAGCCACAGCGCAGACAGCCATCTACCCAATGGAGGTAGGACAAGTGTTGTATCACTGTTTCATCATAGCATCTCATTCATGGCATACCTTAAAATAAAATGAAGCCAGCTCCTGAAAGTTTCTTCCACATCTTCAAAACACAACACGAATCAGAAGAATCTGTTGGTCCGTTGAGACTTTTTTTTACTTTCTCCCTTTAAGGTATTGAAAACTCGACTGACCCTGAGGAAAACTGGCCAGTATTCAGGAATGTTTGACTGTGCCAAGAAGATCCTGAGGAAAGAGGGTGTAAAGGCCTTCTACAAGGGCTACGTTCCAAACTTAGTGGGCATCATTCCCTACGCTGGGATAGACCTTGCTGTTTATGAAGTATGTACACTTTGGAATGTATCCAGCCCATTTGGTGATATGTCACCACACAGTGCACTTTGTTACATGAACTCATTTATATGCACGATAAAACAGTTCGTCTTGAATTGCAGGGATACATTCAGCTTAACAGAGGGATTAGTTTTTGTGCTATATGCTGATGTACAGTAGTTCAGTCTCCAGCCTCTTGTCCAATCCCCTGTCACCCTGTGTCTCAGAGTCTGAAGAACGCCTGGTTATCGTACCACCCCAAAGACTCAGCTAACCCTGGAGTTCTGGTGTTGGTGGCCTGTGGGACCATCTCCAGTTCCTGCGGCCAGCTGGCTAGCTATCCTCTTGCACTTGTACGCACACGGATGCAAGCAAAAGGTAAAGTCTGACATTTGTAACAGTGATGACAAAACTTGCATGGCATGTAATTTACACAGGAAACAATATCTTTCATGACAGGCAAGATGTTTATGTGGTGACAAAGCTCTGTCAGGGTAGACACTATTTTCTGTAAACATACACTTTCTAGACATGTTTGGAGCTGCAACTGTTGCCTAGTAAAGCCGCCATTAACTTACAGTACGAGAATAAAAACCATGCTCTCATGCCATCTTCCCTCTTCCCTCCAGCGTCTCTTGATGTGTCAGACCAGCCTTCCATGAGTAGTCTGATGAAGAACATTGTGGCCAAAGATGGCTTTTTCGGACTCTACCGCGGCATCCTGCCAAACTTCATGAAAGTCATTCCTGCTGTCAGCATCAGCTACGTGGTTTACGAGTACATGAAGACTGGCTTAGGAATCTCCAAATGATGCTGCAAGCCAATGACAAAAGAAGAGTTACAAACTTGAAAATGCCTGAAATAACTCCCAAGAAAGCAGACAGGCATCCGACATACAGGTCATGACTTTCACCAGCTGGTTCAGGAGTTCAGTGGCTGGAAAACTGTATGTATCCCACTGTGACTGTCTGCCAGTAGATAAAGCATTTATCAGTTGTGGTGAGCATGCTTTAATTCTTATCCTTTAATTCTTAATTTACACACTGTCCCAAACAAGGCTTGACACTAAGACAGTACATGAATACAAAGATAGAAAATATAATACTTAATGGGTTGTTAAAATTATCCTACTGTCATTGTTTTACAACTGTGATCAAGCCAAAATGGATGGTAGCTCAGTGGGACATGCTCTTGTGTTTTTTTGGTAACAAAGGAAATATTTTCTGTGGAGAAAGGTGGAGCTGATAATGAAGAACTAACGGTCTCATTTCAACCAGAATGACGAAAAGTGACACTGAGCCAGTTTAAATGCTTAAGTCCACACCCCTTAGAGGTAATGTAACACTGTTTAAAGTTGTAAACACCTTCCCCAGAGTGACATCAGCTCCAGCCAGCAGCTGACAGCTAAAAATAACTGGCCCTGAAAAATCAATAACTTGTTAACACTGGAATACTGCGTGCATGAAGACACGCGCATCTTGTGCAATGTGAAAATCACTAATTCCACATTCTGTGTGTTATTTGATAATCATTTACATGTGCCTTACAGCCACTCGATGTGAACTTTCTGACATCAGCAGATGTGTTTTTTACTATATCTATATATATATATATATATATATATATACATACTGTATTTATGTACTGTATATATATCTTTTTTCAGTTATGGTTATTTATGGGTGTTGATGATGGTTACTACATGGTAACACTTTTAAGAAAACAGTAATAACTCATGATTGGACTGAAATACTGTTATTATTGACATGTTTTTTTGTCTTGTGTCACTTAATTTCAGCACATTAAGAGGTCCACCCCCATAACACACACATTACACACACACCAACAACAGCATCCTGTGATATTTAACATTTTGTTCCTTGTTTTTCCACGTAGCCCAGTGACGGGAAATCTTTATCTTCCATGTAAGATGACAGCCTTTTGTCTTTATTCAAAGTTGCATGAATGTGGATTTTAAGAAACTAAAACTGGCCTGGATTTAACGGTCGCTAACCTCAACATGTGGAAACTTCATATAGAAGTTTAAAATGGTCTTTGTAGGAAGGCTTACTGGAGAACAATGGTGCAATGGTGTCATGCCCAGAGAGGAATAACTGGTTTGAAGATCATTGAGAGGTGTTAACAGCTCCACCTAGTGGTTAATAAAGACAACACACGGACATGTTTCCACGCAAAACTGAATTGTGGTGTATTGGTGTGTGTCAGTAGAATACAAGTTAATCAGATCATAATAGTATTTAGAATAAGGTTTCTTTTTCCTTAATCATATCAGTTGAGGGTTATTAGACCTTTTAGTGTAATTCTACAATCTAGGTCAACGAAATGGATCCTGTAAAAAAGACCATAGAGATGCTGTGACCAAAAAAAAAACAAAAAAACAAAAAAAAAAAACCACATTGATTAGCAGAATTAAGAACAAACAATAAAATTATTCTGGCACCGTGATTTGGTTTGCTGGTTTTGGTAGAGAGGATTTTGGTCTATCTCAAGTTCTCACAATTATGAATGAATTTCCTTTCATTCATACTGCACAGGGGTCTAGAAATGCATGGAAATCCTTTCAAGATAAAACAATAATGTTGATGCTTATATCAGGACCCTCCCTGTAGCAAACCTGGGCTAACTGATACAGCTGGTAAAGACTGCAGTGTCATACTACCTGTGCTCTGATCAGAGGATCACTGTGCTCTGTGCTCCAAGATGTCTGGATGTCTGGAGCACAGTGATCCTCACTGGTAAGGCCCGCCTGTGAATGTCTAACAGTCGTGGTCTTCCTTAAACAGGGCCTCAAAACATTACCTGCAAAATTAATCATTTCCAAATTAAGATTAGCATTGTTTACTTAATACTAAGTTTAACTAGACTAATCAACACAGAGCACCACTTGATATCCCGAAGGACACGCATGAACACACTTGTTCTGCGAGCTTGAATGTAATCTAAATAGTCAGTATCGGGTTTCCATTGAGTAAAGAACATATTACAATGTCACTGTATCGCTACTGCATATGTGAACAGGCTCCCTTTCCTGTGGCGCAAATGTTTACTCTGTTGGCAGAGTTTTCGCGGTAATCCCGCACCCTTTTGTGCAACTACTTTTGTCCAAGCTGCACGCCGTAGTTGGGGCACCATCAAGCTGCAGTGCTGTTGTTAGAAAAAGGTGACCAGACAAAAACATCCGCCGGTATCGGTGAGTTTTGTCCGTTCTGTCGTTACTTCTCGGTGAAGTCTTCGTCGCGTTTTATCAGTCGACACCGACGTCGTAAATAAGACGAACTGCTTGCTAGTTGCGAGAAAGTGACAGCTAGCAGCTAGCTAACTGCAAGCAGCAGCTAAAGTTAAAAATATTCCGCTGTCGAATGATCCGCGGTGGGCACAGCTGCCAGCGAGGAGGCTTTGGTAGGTTACAGCTAGCAAGTTAAATGGACTTACCGCTTTAAATTTTTTGGCACAATTGCATTAATTGTGTAGCTAGTTTGTGAAGTTAAAACTTGTTGCTCGTTAAGTAGTTAGCTAGTGGGCGTTAACGTTAGCGCTGTTTTGTCTGACAGGATGATTGTATTAACCTTAAACTGTGCTTGTAACCACAGTCTAATCTGTTGTAGCAGGTCCAGGTTGACATCTATCTCAGGAGACAGGACTGCTACAGTTACTTGCTGGTATCTGAGGTCGTCGAGCCCACCGATAAGCCTTTTAGCCTGTCTGAGAAGCCGTTTAGCATTATGGCAGAGCCAGACTGTGGATCTTCATGGGTGTATTTAATGTGTCTAGAGACACATACACATTGCAAGTGTGAAGATGGTGTTTGCTATTTCAAATACACCACATCTCATATATCTTTGTAACTCTTCTGTTATTATTGGCTGCCCCCAGTTTGTGCCTCACCTGTAAACACTACATTGTCATGATAATACATCAGTAGCACAAACTGGGGAATGGGTATGATTTTTATTCACGCCAATTAGTATCTGACACGTTGAGATCTTATTTGTTATGTGTTATCAATAGGTTTTGCATTGGTGCCGTTAGTCTTACATGACAGGTAACAAATACATGACAAAACCTCTTGGGGCTCTTATCAAGGTTAATTAATGAGTTTGTTCACGTTGTGGTTGCACCATATCTCCACTGCAGACCTTATAATGAGACATGAAATTAACACCATCCATCAAATTGTTCAGGATTGATTCTGCAAAGTATGTTTTTAGTTTTCAGTTGACTAGATTATAATAAAATGAGAGTTCTTGACTGTATGTTTTGAATGCAGTCATATAAGAGGTGGTCTTTCCTCTCCAGTAGCACCATAGATAGTGAGGCATTATGGGGAATACAAGCGACAGGGTGTCTGGAGATCGCCATGGAGCCAAGGCCCATCGCTCAGACAGCAGCGGCAGTCACAAAGACCACGAACCCAGCAGCAAGATGGTGGACAGCACAGATGACCCCAACATCTTCAACACCCATGGGCCAGAGTCCAAGGTGCTGCTGAAACATACAGACACAGAAATATAGATTATTGATAAGCATCGTGTGTGTGGTGCAGGAATAGCTTTCATATTTCTTTGCCCTTTATTAGATGAGGTTTTTTAATATCTCATAATTGAGATATTACCTTTTGCTTTTAGGCATTGGGAGAGAAAGAATTCACCCCAGATCTGGATGATCTGGTGAAAACTGGTCCTCAGGCTCGACCCACAGTCATCCGCTGGGCCGGAGGGGGGAAGGAGGTCTACATAGCTGGGTCCTTTAATAACTGGAGCACGAAGATACCACTGAATAAGAGGTACGCGGCATTGTTGCTCCAATGCAAATGATTTTAGCTTATACATTTTAGCTCCAACAGTTGGAGTTTTAAGCCCAGTATTGCACTAATACTATTTGTTTTCCTGTCTCCAAAGCCATAATGACTTTGTAGCCATCCTCGACCTGCCAGAGGGAGAGCACCAGTACAAGTTTTTCGTAGATGGGCAGTGGGTCCATGATGCGTCAGAGGTACACAGTGGCATTTTTGGTTATTGTCAATTCAATGTTACCAGTAAACCTGGTCACTATGTTGTTTCACCACTGAATGAAGTGAAATGTAGGAAACAGACATTTGCATTTTATATGTTCTCTTGAATCTGGCTTCTGAAAGTTTTTCCTGAATTTCAAACAGCTCATTTAGTCCAAGATCTATGAGGCTATAAACATGGAAGGATTGGAACCTCCAAGGAAATAAAGGCATTTTAAAAGCTCTCATAAGGAAATTGACATTAAAATATCATCCATTACAAACCCTAAGGTGCTGACTGATACTGTCAGCATTACTATTGTTGTGGAGTTTGGTCTGCAAATCCACAGAGAGCCATACAAACATTGCTGTCTGCTGTTTGAAAGTCTTCAGCTGCTCCCGATAATTGTGTAAATGCAACTGCACTCACAGCATTGTCCTCAAAGCCCTCTGTAAAAACCCAGGGAAATGTATGCTGACTGTTGTAAATAATAATTATAAAAATGCTTCCTCATTACCTCTCTGTAATCTCTCTTTTGCAGCCAGTTGTGACCAGCCAGCTCGGCACCATCAACAACTTGATCCAGGTGAAGAAGTCAGACTTCGAGGTGTTTGATGCCCTGCAGGTTGACTCCCTGGAGTGCTCAGACACATCAGGTCAGCCTATGTCCACTATGTCCTTGTGGTTTTTTATACATATACATTTTTTCTTGACAGACGCAGCAGTTTGTTACATCTCATTTCAGACAGACATGAATAGTGTGGAACTGTATTGTAAAAATCACGGTTGAAGGGTCCAGATTCACATATTGTTACACAGTCATTCTTATGTTAGTTTTCATGGATAATTTTAGTCACAGATAGGCCAGGAGTTATCAACTCATGTACAGTAAACATTGATAAAACCTAACAAAGGTATTGTGCTTGCATGTTTGCAGATCTGTCCAGCTCCCCTCCTGGTCCATATGGACAGGAGCAGTACATCTTCAGACCTGAAGAGCATTTCAAAGCCCCACCTATACTCCCTCCTCACCTCCTTCAAGTCATTCTCAACAAGGACACCAATGTATCTGTCAGTATCTCGTCCATCTTTCCTCTTGGCTCACATCCTCACACCTTGATTTGATTGCTCTCGATGACCATTTTCTCTGTGGGTTTCCTCTCAACAGTGTGACCCCGCCCTGCTGCCTGAGCCCAACCACGTCATGCTAAACCATCTTTACGCTCTCTCGATAAAGGTAGACTCACTGGAAACATTTGAAATACTTCTCATGCATTCCCAGATGTTACTGGCACCACATTAAATATCATGTCATCATGTTGTGTTTCTGTCCGTGTAGGATGGAGTGATGGTGCTGAGTGCGACTCACAGATACAAGAAGAAATATGTCACGTCTCTGCTCTACAAGCCTATCTAAACCTCAACTTGGGTGCTCCACAGTGCTTTTAGAGAGCAGCATGTTTGTATTCTGCTGTTTTATTTTGTTTTAAATCATCACGTTTAGCCAAATCTTGCACTGAAACAAGTTTACAGGCGAGCGAAAGGCCAGTGGCTGTGACTGTGGCTTGGTTTTTCAAAGGTTGCACTTCTGTCTACATAGGGCTCTGAACAAAAGTAGCGAAGTGTGTGTGTGGAGGGTGTCAGAGGGAGATGAGAACCACACTGTGGCTTTTACCTGCGACATCTACAGTCAGATAAGAGACTGACTAACTCACTGTGTGCATTTGAGTGTTTGCTGCACCTTGTCAATATATGCATGTCCGTGTGTAAAGCTAGATTTCTTTTCAAGGGCGTTCTCTTAAAGTGACGGCTTTTTGAAGTGTTATTGATGTAGATCAACAGTTTGATTTTAAAACGTCGTCATATCCTTCTTGAAGGGGTTGAATTGAGTTTCGAACTAATTGACTGTATAACATTGCTGGCAAGTGCAGGCAGAATAACAGAATGACTTAATCTGCTCAAAGTCAGGTCCAGGTGCTGAAGACTTGGCATTGCTTCAACATGAAGTGCAATAACCTGCTGTAAAGAGAACTGAATATTAACACGGCATGGACTCACAAACAGGAGGCAGCAGGATTATGTTGAAATTCTCACAGTTTAGCCATCATTCAGTGGAATCTGCAGCATGAACTAAACTACCAACAAGTGCAAGATTTCAGGTTTGTTAATGTGATGGTCACAATGGATCGAGTGCTGGTATGCTTCAACAGAAAAGGCCCGTTTTCCAGATGGAGAATGGTGGTCGGAGGTCAACGTTTAGTTCTGCTGTTGCCTTTGTTTTACTTTTAGCACTTTAGCATCCTGTGAGCAGGAGTGTTGATATAAGCTTTAAACTATGCAGCACACAACTCTTGTACTGTAGCTTCTCTGGATTATAGAGCCCAATTTTTGCTTTTTTTTAAAGATATGATGTACTTGCAGTGCTTTCTCTGTGTGTGCATCTGTATTAAGTTCTATTTATCAAATAGGAATGTACTGTATGTATTTGTTATATGTATAATCGTACACAGAGGTGTGTACACCCAAACAGCTTCGACTTGCTGCTCTGCATGTATTGAATGTCTGCAACTTGTGAGGATATGGCACATTTAGTGTGCTACACATTTGGAAGCAGACACACACCGACACACAGACGCACACACCTCAAGATGTGGTCAGAGGCACATTTTCAGATGGATTTACGGGGTTATGATGAGGACACACAGTTGCCATGAATTTAAAAGTTGTACAAAGTTTGCTCACGTGTGTGCTTTCCAGTATAACCATTTAAGATAATCTGTATTGTAAGTAATGTGGCTTTGAAAGTTTTGTCACTTGTAAGTTGTGCTGTTTAAATGTGCACTTACGGTACAGTGTATACCCACGGTTGATACACTCTACAGGCTTTTTAAAGGGGCTTTCATTAATCCTGTTGATGTTCAACTAGACACTCTGAAAGTATTTTTTGTGAATGTCAAGCCTAGCCATGAAGTTTTTGTCCAAAGAGTTTTTAAGACTTACAGATACGATAAGGGAGTATGGACATGGACAGAGCCATGGACGCCACGTGGTGTCTTGAGGCTTAAACCAAAACTTGAATTTTACAACCGTTTCATGAATGTTTTAAAATGCTTTGCAGAACCAGTGGGATGATTTCATTGTACAAGGGTTTACTTGTTTGCAAATAAAGACGGGACATGCTGGTCCTAATTCCTGTCTTTCTGTCTGTTATTTCTTTCTGGTGTCTGCATTTTCTTAATGCAAGTGTTTATTCGAGTTCACTTTGGTGTATTAAAGGTCCAGTATGTAGAATTTAGTGGCATCTAGTGGTGAGGTTGCATATGGCAGCTGAACACCCCTTGTTTCACCCTCCCCCATAGAGGCTGTGACAAATGTGAAAGGTGTTCTCCAGAACCAGAGTTTGCTTTGTCTACTTTGGGTTACTATACAAACATGGTGGTGCACCATTGCGGACTCCATGAAGAGGACCTGCTCACTTTGTACATGTAAAGAGCTCATTCTAAGGTAACGAAAGCAGTTTCGAGGTGAAAACATAACATTTCTGCCAATAGATCCTCCTAAATCATATGCACAGGACCTTTAAACCCTTGAACATTTGTGTTTTTTCTGATGTTGGTATGTTTTGTTGGCTCTGGAACTGCACAAGATTGTTTTTTAATAGCTGGAGCGACAAATTAAATAAAACTTCACATTTTCGTGTGTAACTAGCTAATATTCTCTATTCTGGGCTGACGACACAGTTATGATCTCTATGCATCATTCCTATCCCTCTCATCAATTGATAGTGAAAAAACATAATTGGGTTTTTAAAGAGTTATTCAGCCTCACTGCAATGATGTCACCGTGTACTCCTGGGTTTGGCAGTGCATAGTGACATCACTGGTGGGTGTGGCCAGAGGTGCAACAGCTTGGTGTCCAGTTACTCTTTAACAGCCAATGTATAGACTTTTATCTACAACCAACAGCACAGACTGAAGCTACACATCCATAACTCCATACACAACAAGCAAGCAAACAAACAACCAAAACAGAATTCAACAAAAGAGTAACCCACACCAACTTTTTCAGTGTTTTATTCATTCCTTCCCAAAAGCTTTCATTGATAGTACTTTTGCCAACACAGCACACTGTTAACTGTCATCAGAGACAGGATCTGTATGAGTCCTGTATCGGCTTTCTAGTTCATTATGCACAGACTCAGAGAAAAAGCTGCTTTCCAATCACATAAAAGTTGTACCAATCAAATAGCGCTATATACATACGCAACTCAGGACTAGCAATACACTGTTTCAAACTGCTGTTTGATTCCCTTCTTAATAACAAATAGCAAAAAGGCTTTGTTTACGCTCTAACAAGGTGCTTTGTTGATACGTTTCACAATCTTTCCAGTCATTGGCTTTTTTATAGTAGACAAATCTTCAAAACTTTTCCCTTAAACCAAAAGGAAATATCAAACTTTTTTTTTCTTTTACCTCTATTGAAATACTTGGCAACTTCTGTCTTTTTCTGAAGATTCGAGCGCAAACAAAACCTAATTTGGCAGATCTCAGGTTGACAAGGCGCTAGTTCAAGGCCATTTCTACCACCGAGAGCAGACCGAAGAAGCTCTCGAGCTAATTTTAAAGGCAAGCGAAGCAACATTATTCAGAGCTTTGTTACAGGTGAACAATACTGTGATCAGTGACTTAGATATCATGAAGGCATAGTTTGTGATTTCTTATCGGACACAGCCTATGTGACTAATTGATTCAAAGTGACACAATCCTCTAACATACACTGCATATAAATCATACATTGCAGGAAGTGAATGTTGCAAACGTACTCGTAATACAATGATGTTTAACATCAAAATAAAAGATATAAAGCTATTGCACAGCTACCCAGAAAATCAACTTTGCAAAAAGCAAATGTTGGATGTTTTTCTCACACACACACACACACACACACACACACACACACACACACACACACACACACACACACACACACACACACCGTTGACTTATGTCACTTTTGGGGTACATTACACAGACTTGCATTCATTTCCTGGGGACTTACCCTAACCATAACCACTACTAACTTAATCCTAATCTTGCCCTAACCCTAATCTTAACCACTAATCAAAAAAATGAGCTTTTCCCAATTAAGGACATGGCTTTTGTCTACAATTGGACAAGCTGTCCCGAGTTAACTGGTCTTTGGACTGAAATGTTTCTCCAAAAAGTAGGCTAAATCAGAAACACAGGCACACATACGCTCGTGCACACATTCAAACAAAAGTTCACACAAAAGAAAAGCAGGTTATTTACAGCATAAAATGGCAAATGTACAGCAAGAAAACACTTCAAACTAAATGTGAAGTTGAACTGTTACAAGTGAATGAATAAAAGAACAATGATCCCACCAGTAGCCTGCCAAAGTTTGCATTGTCTATAAGAACTTGATAACCTATGTTTGCCATTGCCATGGGAATGCTAAGAGGGCCTGAACCCAGAGAAATAACATAAAGACAATAGCATACTGTATGGCCTTGTGGGAAAAATCCACTCTGTGAAGTTTTGGTCCATAAAAAGGAGCTCATTTCGATACAAACTGAACTAGCTGTCTAACGGTTACCATCTCTGTGGTTCTGGACGCCCTCTGAAAAAAAGAAGACACCTCGGCATCCCTATGGTCTGTTCAGACCTGGGTTTGTCATTCTCATGGATAAGGCAAGTCAAAGTGACAGTGAAGAGTTCAAAGTTCAAACTTTGGCAAGTATTGGCAATCCCCTGTTCTATATCTTACATTTTACCAGTTTACCAGTTACAATCTCTGTCATGCATCAACACTCTAGAAAAACGTACAATCGTAACACTGATTGTGTCCAAACTTTATCATGAGTGTGACTAATAATCCAGTGTCAAGCAAAGAAATAATAATAACCTGGTGCAGCATGATCACTCAAGAAACAACATCATTATTGCACATGCTCGTATGAGAACTCCTACAGAGGAGCTTGAATACGCGTGTTTAGCCTGGTTCCATTTAAGCACTTGAACCTCTTTTTTTTTTTTTTTTCTAGTGTACATCCCGCTTACAAATCACAACCAACCAGATTGATCGAAGCCTTGAGCATTTAATTGACCATAATCCCCTCCATTGGACTTATTTAATACTTCAAATTCAGATGCCAAATAAGCACCGTTAGGACCTAAAAGAGGAGGCTTGTGACTAAAATGGAACCTTTCTCTGGCTTTTGTTCTGCTATTCATTACCCGTGGCTGATGGCTGACGCACCATTCATAAGCTTCCTCCACAAATACAGATACAGCTAGTACACGACTACTTATCAGTGATAACCTATTTCCTCTACATTCCTCCACTGTGTGTAGTGATACATTGTGGGTGTCACTGTTCTTTGCATTGCATTTGCAAAAAAATCTCGTTAATAAAAGCGCCACGAGAAGTACACTTGCATTTCTGTGGCAGTCAAAGTTGAGGATGTCTTGTCTTTGAGTGAGCCGTTTCTGACCACACATATGGATATATATGTGTGTACGTGTGTGCAGAATTCCTCTCACAAGCCACGATTAAACATGCATGAACATTTACTCCGTCCACAGGCTCTCAGGAGAGGATGCTCTCAGATACAGAGCTGGGTTTGTATTATAGAAACTTTCTATTTGCAAGTTAAGTTCTCTCAAGTTTCCGATTGATTTTTCTAAATTTGGAACAATTATCCCGAAAGTTTCTGTGATACAACCCCTGAAACCAAAATGCTTTTATGAAAACAAACTCCTGGTCTGAGTGTCTACGAGCATCTTCAACCAGCTCCATCAGTAGGACGCACATCACTGAAACCACCAGAGGCACATTTCAAACTCTTTCTTCTGTCACACACACACACGACAAGGCAAACTCCTGACTGTATCACTCAAAGACAGTAGAGCATGTGCTGGGAGGGGGGAGAGAGTGACAGAAAATTGGCGAGGGGGTAAAGGGAGTTTGGTAAGGCTCAAGGTGCAGATTATACTGTGCACATATTGCCTGGAGGAGGGAAGGATGGAAGCACTCTCAAGGCTGGACGGAGGTAAAGGCAGAGGTCGGGTGGGACAGGAAAGGCTGGTGTGGAGGGCTGGGAGGAGGGTAGGGGGTGGTGGGTCTTGGCTGTTTGAGCATAGAGGTCAGAGGTGGTGGCGTTGAGGCTGGTTCTTTAAAAAGTCTAAAGCAGGCATTGGCTGCTGCGCTTCCTCGCTGCTGGACGTTGATTGGCTGCAGCTCCGGAAGCACCGCTGGTCTTCAGGAAACTGTGATCAGCAGGCCGCCCTCTGGCAGCACCTCCTGGGTCCTCAGCTGGATTTACAAACAAAAGGAGAGAGGGAAACAGAAGATGGAAATTATTATTCAACAATCCTTATACAGGCTAATAAAAGCTCGCAATGTGAAATGCTAAAGGAATAATCGAACATGTTGCATTTGACTTTCTTAGTAGATGAGATTGATACCACTCTCATGTCTGTATGGTAAATATGAAGCAAAAGCTACGAGACAATTAGCTTAGCATAAAGACTGGAAATAGGATGCAACAGCTAGCTTGAACCTTTGTAAGGGTACGACCTATCAGCACCTCTAATACTCACCTTGTTACGGATTAAATCTCGTGTTGTGGGGGAGTTTGGTGTCTGATTATTTCTTTCTCGGGTGCAGTAATTCAAATCTCTGCTCATTAGTGAGCTTTAGAGGTGCAGTTAGGTAGATTTTTTTTTACCTTCTAACAGAGCCAGGCTAGCTGTTTCCCCCTTTTTCTAGTCTTTGTGCTAAGCTATGCTAACTGGCTCCTGATTGTAGCTTCATATTTAGCATACAGACATGGGAGAGGTATCAACCTTCTCATCGTAGTCTAAGTATGAAACAGAATAAGTGTATTTCCCAACATGTCAAACTATTCCTTTAAAAACACCTCAGCAAGAGGTTGTTTGCTTTGTGTAATGTTAGTTGTAGTAAAACTCCCAAAATACGACTGCTTGCAGATGAAAAGCTGAGCGAGTGATTAGAGAATAAGCAATGATGTCATTCAAATCCTTCATCCCACACACACACACACATATGTTGTTTTTTGTCTGTGTGCTGAGTGTCTAGTGGTGTGAATGGATCTAGGTATTTATGACACCACTGTATCCTAACACTGAAGGGCAGCAGTAACGCTTTATTTGAAGCTGTCACACATGTTTTTGTGTATACATGCCTAAGCTATACTGTGACGACATACACACAGAATGGAAGCTATGCAGCGTGCAGTTATTTTGGCGCTAACTGTGTGGGGGTTTGAAGCTATAAATAGACTCAACCGTAATATAGGGGACATGTAGAAGTAAACAACACTTTAGTGCAGTGATAGCTTAGTAGATGGGTGTGTATGCAATTAGGTGTCAGTGTTGCGGGTTCAGAAACACACTCTCGGCTTTTTAAAGCCCCTATTCATCCTTAAAAAAACAGTTATTTACAATAGCTGAGTAGTTGTAGAGGGATTTTAAGATCACGCACCAAATACACAGATGCTGGTCATGGCAGTAAACAAGGTGACCACACACATGGCTCCTTTCGACCTCATTTAATCACTTCATTGAGAAAGCCTAGGAGTGGTATGATGAAGTCATACATGGAGCTGTGAGTGTGGTCAGTTTGTTTTCTGCTCAGGACAGGGATTTTGGTAAAGCATCACCTCCATTATCTCCCATGTTTCCTATCGCATAAACACTTAAATAAAGCCCAAATGTCCTAAAATGCTAAAAATAAAAGGCGGTTAAACCAGGATGGAGTTTGCTGTCTGACAGGATGGTACAGCAGTGATGTCAGCATGGTTAGAGAAAACAAATCCACACAGACGTAAAAGCTGCCCCAGACCACAGAGTCACCATCACGTTTACTTTTACTTCTACTGTTTCACCAGCAGGCAGAAACTGCTACAATCAGGCTATTGCAATGCGGGGTCTGGGACAACGTCTACCTGTTTGCAAGATCACAAGATGTCAGATGATTACCAGCATAAGAGGAAGAGGAGGAGCTTAGAGAGGAAAGTCTAAGCTCATTCTTCTGGGGGATTTAAAGGAGGACAGGAGAGGAGAGACAGATGTAGGACGAAGGAACAAGTGAGACAGAAAAGCCAAAAGTGATGAATTTACATCATAAATACCAAAAGCTCAGATAAGCACACCAGGGACGTCACAACATACAATTGTGATACACGTAATACTGTGAATCTCTGACATATGCACACAGATATTCAACATTTTGAATGTATCCTGGATAAGTGAGGGCCATATGAAGCCGTGATTTGTGCTCACCTCTAAGTTTGTCCTTGCTTTCTTCAGCACATCACGAGTCCTTGACACTGCAAAAAAACAACACAGATGATATCAACACTTCAGGTGCTACAGACATTAACAAGCAACTCACAGCAGGTAAAATAGCACCTTTCCTTTCAATGCTGTCTGCTGAGAATCTCACTTTCTCACTTCCTCTGCTCAAACCTTATTAGGTCTTCTGTTGTACACTCTCCCGTCCTACATTTTCTCACACACTCTGGGCTCTATTGTTTAATTAACTGTTCCACAAAATCCACACCATCTGCCTCTAGCTGCAGACCTGTGGCGCTGCGTGCTCACGTCGTGCAGCTCTGCACCGTCCAGACAACAGTTCATTTTCCTGGAAGGATGATTCTTCATTTGTTTAGTTGTTGTGTTTATACCTCACTGTGATTGGCTCAGCTGTTTCAGCGTGATTTTCATCCTCACTCAGCCCTTCAGCACTGTTTGCTGTTGCACATAAAAGAACTTAAGTGTGTATCTGTCTCTTTCACACACACAGATTCACAGCAACACTTACACTGGTTGACTATGAAGTGCTCCATGCTCTCCTTGGTGCGGCTGGTGCTCCTCAGTCTTTGAATCGTCCCCTTGAGAACCTCTTCCTGCTCTGATATACGCAGTTTCAGGGACAAGATCTCCTCCTGCATACACTGCTCCTACACACACACACAAATTCACACGCATCACCAACATTATTCTTCCAAAGATCGGACCAGTTGTAAAGTATCATAATGTGTCCCAAACCTTCTTAAGATTGTGGATGGAGGGATCAGTGCTGGGCAGAGCTGCTCTCCAGAACATCTTCAGCAGAGACATGGCCTCCTCCAGGATCTGCCTCAGAGTCTTGGTGTTGGATAGCAAGCTCTTCACACACCCATAGTCCAGGACCTACACACAGCTCAGTTAGTCTACAGTCAGTACTTTCATTTGTTGCCATTGGTTTGTTAAAAAAAAAACAAAAACCCACCAGCTCACTGCTCTGTTTCTGATTGCCGTCCAGCAGTGGTGGGCCGAGGCAGGCCTGCAGGGTTGTCTCCATGCGCTGGACAAGGCTCCGGCCCTCTAGGACCTGCTGCTGCAGAGCACTGAAGTCATCCACATGACCGATGGCGTGGCGGCCGTTACGGTTCGCAAACGATCCATCAGGGGCCTCCCCCTCCAGCTCAGAGTGAGGGTCAAGAGGGTCTGCTGGAGACAAAACAGCTAAAATTTATTTTGGAAGGACTTTTTTGTATTGCAAGAAGGAATTTTGTGGATTTAGAAGTGATTAAAGCAACATTCTGTCAGGCACTTTCATTATTATTGTTATTATTATTACAGAGCAATACAGTCTCTTTATAATCAAATTAAAGACAGATTAAACTGCAGTCATGCAGTGCAGTGTAAGTCACACCATTGGCAGTGCTATGGCTGTCGTCCAGGTCTGAGTAGGGGGGACCAGGAGATCCACAGTTAAACAGACCAATGTCCCTGACTGGTGGAGACGGAGCTGGGTCTGTGGGGCACACACATACACAAAGCAGGCTTGGACACACAGTAAACCACTCCACGGCACACTAAGCCTCACAATAATACTTCTGTGTAGTATTGTGAGCTGTCTCACCATGCAGCAGCTGTCGTCTGTAGAAGTTTTCTCTCTGAGGGCTGGCAGTGAGCGCAGAGAGGGAAGGAGTTCGAAAGGAGCCGCTGCCCAGCTTCTGCTCCAGCTGCTTGTGGAGCTCCAGTTGTCTGAGGGCACTGTTCTCCTGGACGCTGTTTTGCAGCTGAGCACGCAGACTCCTCACCTCCCCAAGCAGCTCCCCCAACTCCACTGGTAGACCTGGGAGCTCACACAGGTAGCCTGAAGACAAAATACACAATGGTTGCAGAGTCTGAATGGACATGCCACTGCTTCATTGCTTACTGGGTTTAGGAGGGTTTCATTGCAACACAACAATACATTAAAGCTTTGATTAAATGTTTGTCAATGTGGAGAAATTTTGAAGTTGTAGCATCTTTCTGTTCTGATGGCAAAAGGAAAAATTAAACAATCATGTGGAAAAGCTGAGCAGCCTGTGTTTGCTTTTCGCCTTCTCCTCTCAGTGTCCCTGGGTCTACTGTGGTGCAATTCTTAATTCTGTCACCAGATGGTGCCAAAGGAATTCCACAGGACATCCAACAAGAAGTGGCTTTAAACTAAAAGCTTTTCATTTAAAAAGTGTGGTATATTAAGCATGGCTCGGGTGCAGTGACTGAATTGACCTTTGTTGGCCTTTGTGCTGGAACACACTCGATCGTACACCTGTAGTTCGCTCTGCAGGGAGTGGATGAGCTCTCTGCTCTCACACAGCTGCTGCTGCAGTAGAGACACCTCATGCTGGAGCCTGAGGATACGCAGATAGAGTGCAGCACAGTCAGAGAACAGTTATGTAAACACACAGAAAAGCACAGTTTCCATCTATTTATATTGATTTAATCTGTAGACACAGCGATCACACCCACCTGTTGGTTTTCTCTTGACTGGCCTGCCGCTCCTGCCTCAGTATGTGTATCTGCTGTCCCTGCTCCTGACTGTGAGCCTGGAGTCGCCTCAGCTCCTCCTTCCATTGCTCTGCCTCCAGCTCTGCTTGTTTCAGGCGGGCACGTGCCGTAAACACCGCCTCGCGCAACTGCACCACCTCCTCACATGTGTCTGATGGGAAGAGGAGAGTCCAGATGGATTAACATACATATTCCAGAAGAATCATTAAAATCAGTAGAACTGTGGCTGTCTTTCACATGACGCACCTGTGCTGGCCTGCAGGCGTGACTGTAGACCCAAGTTCTCTTCCTTCAGGACTCGGATCTCATTGGACAGTTGAGAGACGGTGTCCAGGCCTTGAATGTAGATGTTTGTTGGTGCGCCTGCATATGAAGAGGAGTTATTTTTATGTTAAATCTTGGAGAGAAAGAAATGATAGTGGTTGCAGTGTTGGTGTGGGGGCTGCAGTACCTCCATCACGCCCAGTGGTGGCCAGCCTCTCTTCCAGCTGCTGTCGGAGCCTCTCATTGGTCCTAATGGACTCCTCCAGACGCTGACGGAGGCACTTCACCTCCCGCAGGTGCTCCTCTATCAAATTTACCCCTAAAAACAAACATCATAAGAAAGGCTGCAGGGGAGCCTTTTGAGCTCATCATGAAGCTTGTTTTCATCACTGTAGAGTCACACCTGCATGGCTGCTTCCTTGCTGGTGTCCCAGTGAGCCAGAATAGCTTCCAATGGGCTGAACCATGTTCTCCATGTCCCACAAAGACCCTCCTGGCACTAGACCTGAGTCAGACTTCAGCGAGTGGCTTTCAGGAATGCCACCCAGCTGATACTGTTGAAAGGCATGATGGGATAGCTGGCTATAGCTGGCGAGGTCGTGCTGGTTGTGGGCACCAGGTGAGAGAGTGAATAGACCCTTGTCATGGGGGACTGTAAAGCCTGTGACCACACACACACACACACACACACACACACACACACACACACACACACACACACACAAAAGAGTGATGAAGTGTGCCAAACATGGCATTGTGGTCGAGAGTAGTGGAGATATTACAAAGTCTGTTATTTACATTTTATAAATTAATCTCATATATGGCACACGCCCCCCCCCGGCCCCTCACCCCTGCTCTGCTCATTCATCTGTTTGTACAGCGTGTCCAGCTCTGGGCGAACAGCGATCACAGACAGGGCCCTGGGCCGGGGGTCAGAAGTGACTTCCTTACCCCAGACGTCAGGGCCAGAGGGGACAGAGAGGGAGTAGGAGACGGGCTCACTGAAAAGGGCTGGAGGAGAATGACAGGAAGTGACACGCATAGGACATGAAGGAGGAGGAGGAAGAGAAAATGTGGGTACTGTGGCAAGTCATAGCCAGCTGTGACTCCCATACCTCTGGAGGACTGCCTGGTCAAACCCACAGGGGCTGAGCAAAGCATGTTGGGACAGCTGCTGGAGGACTTGAGGAAGCCATGAGGAGGAGGAGGGAGAGATGGACGGACTAAAGGAGGGGAATGGAAAGGGAAAGGATAGAAGAGGCATTTCACAGATAGGAGAGGTGAACATATGATTACACTTTAACAATACCGTCTTGTTCTGATCCAAGTCCTGGCTGCCGCAGTCGGTGCTCCTCCTGATATTCTCTGGCGTCTAAATCAGAGCACAGCTCCAAGTCTTCATTGGTTCTGTACTCATCAGACACCAGGGAGGTTCTGTCTGACTGGTCAGTGGTCTCAGAGAGAGCAAGGCAGCTGGACGGGGTCTCTGGACGCTGCTGCAGCTTGGTGTGGAGTGACTCGATGATTTTATCTTTCTGCTGAAGCTCCTTGCTCAGCCTACGTGTGCACACACGAGGATCAATCATTACATTGTGAAGTGAATCCTATTAGAAAGGGAATCTTAAACAAAATCCCTATAGATAAGTGACTTTGTATAAATCCAACAGAAACAGTCTTCCACCAGTAAAGGACTGTCACACAGTCACATGGAGCCTCTTACACCCAGCTGGTGGGACACCTGTAAGTCTATTCAACTAAAGCAACTTAAGAGTAAAGACTCCATGCTGTGGCCTGTGTGCGGATTAACAGCAACCTTCTGGCTCCTCTCCACCATAAGGAGCCGTGTGGACGGTTGCTCGTGTGCCGCAGCGTGTCACATGACAGTAAACTAATCACTGGGACAGAGTAAGTGCTCTGCAAAGTAAGCTAATAACGTAAAGGTACATCCACAGATCTCCGTGCTGCTGGTGATACTATAGGCCGTTGCTGCTGAGGTTGAGATTTGTCCGTTTTTTTTTACAAGAGTTTATCAAACCATCCAATAGATTAAACAACAAAACATAGATGGAATCTAATGCTTTGTGGCTGAATCAGGCGGTAGATGATCATTGAGACGTGGCTCCAAAACCTGATTTCTCAACTTTACGGTAAAGGCTCATCTGTCATGCAGGTTTGCATGTCTGTGCATGTCCATGTGTGTGTGAACAGTTATTACACAGTATATGGCTTTTCCCATGTGGCTCTTAATTGCCAAGCAGCCAGCGACAGTGCACATACACATCTAATCTTTAAATGATTAAAGGTGCATGTACTGTATGGAAGTGCACTTTAACTTGTAAGAGGAACAAAAATGTTTCACACATACACACGCTCATTTGAATGTAATCAAGCTGACTCACCGTAGGGCAAGCAACTCATGGCCTGTCTTGTCATCACGGCTCTCTGCACGGTCACCTATGGCAACAAAAGAGGGAAGATGAGAGTGCACGAGAGGAAAATGACAATTTCAGCTGTAAAACATGAACGGTCTCTCTGTGTGATGGAGGATGTTCCTTACGTCCGCTGATCTTGGTGACCACTCTTTGTGCCAGGGCAGTGTTCTGAGCCAGCTGCTCCCTAAAGCTCTGACCCATGTAGTAATCAATATCATTGGCACGAAGCAGCTCTTCAAAGGCCTGTAAGTGATTGAGAATGATCAGCAAGTATAAGAATATCCATTAGAGACTGAGCACTCCTCTACGCCTTATGATATGTCAAAAACCAATCAAATACGGTTTAATGAATAATGCAGTATGAGTAGTGCAGAAGGGCTCGGAGTACCTTGGTGGTGTCACCCAGGTGCTGGGTGAGGATATGGCAGACTCCTTGACCCTCTCTCATCCTCTGCCTCAGATGGGACAGCTCACGAGCTTGTGTCTGGATCAGAGAGTTGTACTTCCTGTAAAGGGAGGAAGAGCACAGCATTAATACAGAAGTTATATATACTTTAATGCTGAGCCATACTGTATGACTAACCATTCTTGTGTACATCTGTTAACTGATTCTAGATAGAATAAAGGTGCCTTGGGATACGCAGGGACAGCAGAGCACCAGTAACTAGGAACCCCTTCCCCTCTACCTTTCCCACTGCCTCTCTGTCTCGGTCCACTCACCCAGGCCAGGTGGCACATTTCCCCTCCTCTGCTTGGCCTTTGCCCTCCAGTCTGGAGCTCTTCAGTTGTGCCTCCAGTGACGCAACTCGTGCCATCAGCTCTTGCAGTTCCCTGCTGGGCTTGGACCCAGAGCGAATGCCTTGGTTGTCAGACATCCAGCCTTCATCCTCTTCCACACCACTGGGGGCCGGTGATGTCTCAAAGGCCCAGTTTACCTAAAAGGTGAGCAAAGATCTTCAGCAAAATGAACCTAAAAAAAATAGCTAATAATGTATCTGGTTAACGTTACAGCACCTTGCGTGGCGTGCGCTCCAGGCTGGAGGCGTAGTCACTGGTGGTAGACAGAGAGCGGACACGCAGCTGCAGTCCACGGATCACCTTGTGGCAGCGGGTCAGCTGTGAACGGAGGTCCTGGACCAGATGTTGGAGAGAGGCTGTCTCATCCCCCAGTTCATAAGCCCCTCTGTTACTGCTGCAGCTACCAGCGTACCAGCTGCCACCCCCACCCTCATAGTCCTGTTGATGGGACAGTGACGTGCACATCTCCAGGTCGTCAAACTCTGAAGGAGGGAGAGATGATGATTGATGCAGGATTAATGAGGTTCAGTGAGTGGTTTTTGCAGGAGAGGAAAAAGAAATACGGGCTGTAATAGTTTGAGAGAGCTCGGTCTGTTTGTCACCTGGGCTGCTGGCGTCTTCTCTCTCGGCTTCGTTCTCACTGCGACCACAAGTCTCATAACCCAGATCCTGGAGATCCACCTGCACCTGCTTGCTGGCCTGCTGGACCGATGTCTCAGCTGCAGAGACATGACATGACCAATACTTAAATCTTGTCTGCTAATAAGGTTTTTGAACACTGTTCTAAAAACTAACTCTGCTCCTTCACACACGTTCCTGAGAGTGACTCACTGAGCAGGTCTCTGTAGTCCTTCAGTTGTTCAGCCTGAGCGTGGACCGTGGCCTCAGACACCATCAGCCTTTCCTGCAGCTCTCTGTTCTCCTGGTGGCTCAGAGCCAGATCAGAGCTCAGACGGGCCGCCTGCTCTTGGAGACCCTCCTCTATATCCTGCCAGAGCTCTCCCACCTCACTGCTGCTGCCAGCAAGCTCCACCTCCTGCAAAAGCAGAATATGTGCTCCATTACTCATATAAACAACCACGGGACTGAAAAAGAACAAAACAGCCGTACATGGAGACTGTAGCTGCAGGTCTCAGTGAGGAGACGTCAGGGAGAAAAGGAGGTAGGGCCTGCAGGCAAAGCCGTTCCTGCACAGCTTGATGAAATCCGATTTGCAACCAGCAAAGGCATTGTTTTTATCACAAGGTACTCTTTTACCTGCCAGCTGCAGCTCGTTGCCAAAAAATACAGTTTCACATGCAAAATATATGATCATCTTAAAAACATGATTCACGTTTAAATCAGTCAATATAGTAGTTGCTTACTGCAACCTGGACTATTGAGAATAAAAAAATACTTCAGTGCATCATTATTTATCACTAACCTTCAGAAATGAGCTTTTACTTGTGATACTTCATTGCCAATAAGTTTACAATTTTAACTGTCTTTCATAAGAAAAGTAAAATAACTTTTTCAGTATTTTTCCATCTGACTTAAGTTGAACACTTTTTCCATCAACATGTTTATTCTTACAAAATCTACAAAATAAAATTATCTTATAAATAAGAAATAAAATAAAATCTGAGAACAAAAATGACAGATTTGCAGCAGCTTTATAAAATATTATCTAATATAAAATAGACAGTTACAAACTGTTTAAATGTATAATATGTTACCGTCTCAGGCTGGTGTGTGGGCCTCGTGCACTGCCTCTTCCCTCGCTCGTCACTCAGACTAACACGTGGAGGACCTCGCTTTCCCATCGGCAAATGTTGTGGAGATGTTTCCTCCTCATCTTCATCTTCTTCCTCGATATCCTCCTCCTCCTCTTCTTCCTCTGTCTGGTTCAGTCTCCTGTGATTCTTCAGCCTCAGTCCTGCAGCTCCAGCTCGTCCTTGACTTTCTTTCAGAGCCTGATTCTCCTGCTGCAACCTCTGCAGAGCGCTCCTGGCAGGACACGGAAAGAAAGAGAAAGCCCAATTAGACATTCTGCATAATGAAGCTGTCCGGGTTCACACCTCCATACGTGCAATGATGTCAATCAAAACAAAGGTTCCTGAGGATCCCTGACACAAATGTGCACCTCATCTGAGCCACAGAGGTGTATCCATCCCTCTCCAGCTGTAACTGTATTTCTTCAAGCTGGCCTTCAAGTGTTTCCTTTGCTTCCTCAAGATGCTTCACATCAGCTCTCTGGGACACTGTCCCCCTCACTGCTGCTCCAGTCACACCCTCAGGTCCACGAGCCTTCACAGAAGAAAAAAGATGTTTGTTACTGTGTCTATTATGTAAGTCATGAGATTAGGCAAAGGTTTAAATCAGTGAGAGAAACATAAACATGTGGCTACGAAGCGCCTGAAGGTAGATGGATTTCATAGTGAAATGTCAGCAGAAGGATTTTACCTGAATAGAGGCCAAACTTCTGGACGTCACCTTTTCATCATCCTCCTCGATGCTGTCTGTGAACTCATCACTGCTGCCGTCTTCATCGTCCCCCTCCTCCTCCTCTTCCTCTGTGCTGAGCTCTGAAAACACAACAACCATATGAGCACAACATCCACGTGCTTTTTTCTCCCTTTTGTTTAGACTTCTGTTTTTCGTCTTGTTCTATCGTTCCTGGGCTTGTCCCGCTCTACCATCCACTCTCTGTTCAATTGTTTCCAGAGGTCTGTCCAGACACTGAATCACCACCTTGGAAGTCATGGGACTAAAGGGGAAATGTTATGTCACTCGTTGCAGCAGCCAGCCAAAAACACACTCAAAGCAGGGCAGCCCAGAACAAGAGAGTGTGTGAATGTGTGTGTTCATGAGAAACACTGAACACACTTTCAGCTGAGACAAAGGGGATGTATTTTGGCTCATTTAGTCACTCACATGAGAAGTTCATGTAATCATGTGTTAAAACTGAGCATGTGTGCAGCATGTTCTTTGTTGTGTGTTATTTAAGTAGTAACACACACACACACACACACACACACACACACACACACACACACACACACAGTTGTTCATTGCCAGGAAGCAGAGTGCAAAGTGACTGGCAGGAATTTCAGAGTAAAACTATTTTACCTAATAGGTCCTAATCTCTCTCTCTCTCTCTCTCTCTCTCTCTCTCTCTCACACACACACACACACACACACACACACACACACAGTCATGTTTCTATCACTTTTGAGGATATTATATGGATTTATATTGATTTTCCTAACCTTTACCCTTACTTTAACCAGTCACCCTAAAATCTAATGATTTACATTATGGGGCATTTTGTCCCCATAAGGAAGACAAGTCCACACAATGTGACCATGTAAACACATTTATGTCCCCGACAACATGATTAATACACATCCAGACACACACACACACACACACACACACACACACACACACACACACACAGGCACACAGTCGTGTTTCCATCACTTTTGGGGACATCATAGGTGCATGGGTGTGTATGTGCAGTTGCTCACTGCATTGTTGAGACTTATTATGGGATTATGTCCATTATCAGGGGGAGTTCAAAGGCAGTTATTGACTCCAAATGTCTCCACCCTAAAACATGTGTGAAAGTTAAACGTCAAATGTCTTTGTGCTGTGAGTGACAGGGCAGGAAATTCATGGAGTGAAACTGCTGGGTTATTATTGATCGAACAATGTGCTGTGTAAGCTGAACGGCCTGAATGTGGGGCCCTGTTTACACACTGTGGCATCACAGACTGTCACCACTCTCTCAGTTGCCATTGAAATGTTTTTCTTTTCAACTATCATGCGGTGAATTTTAGTGTAGTGTAAATCTAACTGGGCATTACAACAGAACAGCCATGCAAACATGAAAATCATGCCACAATCTCATGCATGAGGGAGCAAGGACATGAAAAAAACACTCATTTGGGCTGGATACATCTGGTAGTACACATTATAGTTTCATGTGGATGTTTATATTCTTATATTGAAGTTGAATTATCTTTGGTGTGTTCTCATTTGGACAAACTAGGAGGCAAACATGAGAAGTACTTCTACTCTGAGGAAAGGGTCAGATAGATAAAACACACTGTGGGTTCATCTCTGGGGAAGAGGAGGACGGTATGTCAAGGATCAAGTGAGGGATTTCAGGTTTGGGATATTCTTGAAACAAAATTCCCAATTATACACAATAAACAGAAGTGCTTTTGACAAAAAGTGAGCACATTTTTATTTTTGTTGCATTTCGAACACAAGAAGAAGTGTTGACAAGGTTTCCATCTCTGAGGCTAGATGAGCGGTAAGGGCACAGATCCAAATAAGAAAATCTACCTAATGGAAATATTAAATGGGCAAGTATTTGTTCTGGCATTCACATCTCATGTGATTTCTGGAGAGCATAGTGCAGACAGTAAAATTACTCTCTGCTTTTTTTCTTGGTACAAGGCTGAACTTAGGTCCAACAAGCAGATGAACTAAAAACAATACATATCATATGAAATTACCATAACGTTATTTTAATGTAATCAGAGCACACCTACCACCTTATATCTAATGAGGCTGACCTTATGTTTCATGCATATCTGTCAGACTAAGATGCAACTAGTGCAGAGCAGGTTCACGTTGTGAGACTGTGTAGGACAGAAATCCAAGGTTAAGCTGAAGTGAAGGAGACTACTTGGTCATCTTTTGGGATTTTGTATCTTGGGCCATGTTAAGTGTGCACATCCTGTTCACAAACAGATGATACAAAACAAATGATGGATGGTGAGACGTTTCACTGTAAGGCATGAGCTCGAGCTTCTCCACAAGACGCAACTTCACTGTGACAGTAAGGCTGGAAGAGTGACACCGGTGAGAGACAGTACACAGAAATGGCAATGCAGAACAATCGCACTGCAGAGCAATACGCAGGCAGTATTTCAAACACAATATAAAAACATATTCACACCACACTCACAGAATATATTAATAAATAAGACTCTGGGTTGCACGTTGCCACTTCATACCATGGAGGTTAATCTGAACAGGCTTTTGCTACTCTGAGCAGTGCTTGTGCTATCTGGACGAAGCTGCCTGGAGGCTGACGGTCAGATTTTCAGTTTCATTCACACTTCAGAGAAGATTTTTTTGATCGTGTTTGCTTTAGAGCCACATCTTTCCATCAAACTGGCCATCAATGGCTACAGACAGCTCCGCCTCACATTAAGTGTCACTCAGTAGTGCTGTGGTCAGACAGAACATCACAGAGCGTTAGTGACAGTGCCCCCCGCAGCCCTGGAGGCTGGACCCTGCCCATCCCCACCTCCAAAGTCAGGCTGCCTTTTAGCTGCCCTGTCCAGCACCAGGGCCATGTTACGGGTCCTAGCCAGGACCTCGTCCAGCTGCCTGCGGAGTGCCTGAACCGAGTCTAGCTCAGTGTGGAGGGCCTGGGTCTTCTCTGAGCTGAGGAGGAGGAAAAAGTGTTTTTAGAACAAAAGCAAATCAAACTCCTGCATTCACAGGAAACATCCTGTCACAAGACCTGAGTGCAACTTCCCTACCTGTCACTCTTGGTATGAATGTGCGTCAGATTTTGGTATAACCTCTTCTCCGCCCTCAGGGCATCGTTCAGCTTGTTGTATTCTGACACAAGCTGCTCCAGCACAGTCTATATCAGAGCGGCAGGCAGGGTTGAAGAGGAAGGACAGACATAATAAATACATAATTCCTATGTAGCACAAAAAGCCAAATACTGTCTAATTGGTTGAGAATGAGGCAAAATCGTACTTGATGATCAGAGCTGTCCTTCGTGTCCTGCTGGTGAGCCAAACGCAGGGCAGACAGCTCCTTCTACAGGGCACAAAGATATGACTTGTGAGGTTTAGAAGAAAACACAAGGATTGTTTTTATGCATCATCCAAGGGTCCACACAGATACCTGAGCCTCCCTCTCCTTCTTCAGTACCAGCTGCAACTCCTCCTGGAGAGCCTTCATCTCTGCCTCACTCTCTTTAGCGGATGGCTGCATCGCCTCCTCCTGGGCCTGCATCAGTTCCTGATGGATCACATATACTATGAAGAGGAACACAGCAGCAAAGGAGAAAAGCCAAGGAAAAGGAAGGAAGAGGTACCTTAATGAAGGCTTCTTTCTCTTTGAGCAGACTCCGCAGATGCTCTGTTTCTCCTCCCATCTCTCTCTCCTTGTCCCGTTTCAGCTCGCTCAGCTCCTGCTCTTTTAACGACAGCTGTCTGCGGAGCTCCTGCAGCTGGCTGGTCTGCTCGCTAATCACAACGGAGAGCCTATAGGAGTAGTCCTGAGACAGAAAGCGTGATGAGGTTGGAGCACAATCTATCAGTTGCATTTTCATAACCATGGCCCTACCAGCAACAGGGCCTACCTGCAGATACTGGTCTTTGGAGCTGAGGGTGTTGAGCATGTCCTGGACCTGTGCTTGGTGTTCGTTAGACTGGCGGCTGCGGTCTGACAGCAGCTCCTGGAAGAGTTTCTCTTTTAGCGCCAGTCGAGCCTTCAACTCCTCTACGACCTCGGAGGGACCGGCCTGAACTCTGGCAACGAGGGCGGCTGTCAGATCCTGCACACACACACACACACACACACACACACACATCATAGACCCAGAAAAGCCTCTGTCAGCACACCTGTCGTATTTGTGAAAACAAGTAGCACAGGTTGGTCTGTGTGGACCGGTTTTAACAATGCTTTGGAAATTACACAACAAACAATTAGAAGCCATGATGCCAAAGGCATAAACAAATGTGTGCTTGTGTGTGTCACCTGTGTCTCCTGGCTGCGTGTCTGTAGGGCTGCCTGTAGCTGGCTGATGATGTTGTCTTTCTCTCTCAGAGTGTTCCTCTCCTTCTCCTCGCTCTGCTGCTTCAGCCACTGGAGGTTCCTGTAGGCCTCTGCCGCCTGCTCCAGCTCCAGCTCTTTGCCACGCACCAAGGCGTCCAGACTCTGACGGTCACAACCACAGACTCATCTGACCTTTCCATCTCAGACAAATTTACTGCACAAGCTAGGTCTGATATTTTTGTACTGCATGTTATCAGCGTACCGTGATAGTCTCCTCATTGCTGGACAGGATGCAGCGAAGTCTCTCCAGGTCTCGTTCCTTCTCCCTGAGGGCCAGCTGCAGCCTCCTCACCTGGCCCTCGCGCTCCTCCACACAGCGGAATTTGTCATCGATGGAGCGCTGCAGACAGCAGAGGGGGGATAGGGAAAAATATTACTCTGCTGCTATTCTGGGCACCCTCGACTGTGATATTCATCCTCCCTCTGACATTCATTATACCGAGTTCACATTTTGTAGGCAGGAATGAGCAGATGTGCAGTACTCAATGCTGTTGTTCCTGCCAAACTGGCGTACTGGCACTGCTGTATGGTTGGGACAGGACTTAAAGAAGACAGCAGTGATGTTTTTACTCCTGTTTGTCCCTAACAATCCAAAGATTTATTTTTTTAACCGTTATGGTTGTGAAATTTTATGCTGACCCACTGTTACAGCAGCAGTCTGCGGTACTGTCTACCACTGGCTCTTTCGGCTTCTGCAGGATGCATACTTAGCTGTTTGCTGATGAAGAGCTGCCCCATTTCCCCTGCACTGAATACACAGGAAGACTGTCGCATGAATCACACACTATATGGTGCAGTGATCCACATGGAACAGCAGCTGAGGACAGCACTCTTTAGTATCAAGGGCATTTTGGAGTCCAATCAATATTTCTATCATGCTGCCATTAATTTCTGTCCCTTGGTGTGTGTATGAATGTGCGTGTGTGTGTGTTTTACCTCCAGAGCTCTGTCTCTGTCTTTAATACGCTCTCTTAGTTTCTCCAGCAGGGCATCTCGTGGTTTGGAGCTCCCTGTTGACTCTAGCATCTCTGAATATTCCTGCAGATTTAAAGTTTTTTAGACAGGTTTAGACATATGTGCATGTGTCTGCGTGACTACATACTGTATGTACTGAAACTGTTACCTGTAACTGTCCCTCCTTGTCCTGCAAAGAGCGTTTGAGCTGTGTGATGCTCCTGTCCTTCTCCTGCACCACAGCGAGTCTCTCTGCCTCGCTCTCCTTCAGAGCTGCTTCTTTAGCCTGAAGCTCAGAGCGAGTTTTCTGAAGGGCACAGCGCAGGTCCTGCAGCACAGAGACGAGAGGTTTCACGCGCTGCATCATCCATACTGCAGGACTTCTTTTAAAGTTTTGGTTTACACCGTATTCACAAAACACACCAACCTGGTTGTGCTTTTCAGTGACCTCCCTGTGCTGCAGTGCCTCCTGTAGATCAGAGTTGAGTCTGTCCTTGAACCTCGCCAGGTCATCTCCTTGCCTCTGGCTCTGTCTCAGACTCCTCTGACTGGCTTCCAGCTCCAGACCCAGGGAGAACAGGGAGCTCTGCACCCCCACCAGCTCCCCCTGCAGTTGCGCGAGCGTCAAGGACTCACTCACTCCCTCTGGAGCCTGGAGAAAGAATGACCACAGGCCAAGGTCAGTACGTCACCAGCCTGGGGATTTCTCACCATCCTGGATCCAGGTTTGCACCACTATATGCGCACCATCACGTCTCACCTTGCATTGAGCGAGCTGGTTGCGGTGGGCCATTTCTCTCAGCTTACAAAGCGTGGTGTTCTGCCCATCGATCAACTGGTACAGCTCCTGGGCCTTCAAGCAGAATAAATTACAGGTAGGAGCACCTTCTCAAATACAGGTATCATCTGGTTGCTCACCTACTACTTAATGTACAACAAACACTTACCTCTCTGTCTTTGGTGCAGTTGGACTCTGTGAGACCCTGAATGGCTCTTTCCTGACTCTGAGCAGCTTGACGGATTGAACGCAACTCATTCTCCATTTCGTTCAGCTTCTCCTGCAGCTTCTATAGGTGGAAACAGGCATCACTGTCATCAGATGTGCATTCATCAAACACATACAAATGTAATGCGCTGTTCTTATGCACCATACCATGTTGTTGGCCTCGCTCTCGTGGATCTTGGCCTGCAGGGATTGGACCTGGAGCTGGGCCTTCTGCAGCTCGCTCACACACTGACCGGCCGCACACTCATACTGGTTCAGTTGACTCTGCTGCTCCTCAACGAGGCTCTAAGGTGAGACATTTCAAGTTATAAAAAACAACTGGCTACATCCGTTAACTTGCTTGGTCTTCTGACCAAACACAGCTGCTGAATTATTTGCGAGGAAGACATTCTGTTTGTTTCAAAATCATAAAATATACAGAGGCTTCAGGCCACGTAACTTTGACAGTGGATTGTGTAATATGTGTACAACATTTTAGAAACTCTGCTTATTCATGTGTGCAGGAAGAGAAAGAGCCTCTGAAGTGGTGTGAGAGCGTCTGCATGCATGAGTTAGCACGAGTGAGTGCGCTGGAAGTGCTCTGAGCCACTATTATCTTTACATAACCAGCATATAAATGTTTTCACTGACTAGAGGCAAGGACATCATGAAGATACGACTTGTACATTCATTCACCAAGCTCAACTTACGGTTTAATGTAGCTGAGATTTCATTAACATATATGGATTTTTACAGTATTTTCTAATAGAGATGATTACATTAATATATCATTTAAATAGCGTTATTGCACTAGCCAACCAGTGTTGAGATAACAGGGTGGTCTGACATTGCGTGGATCACTTTGCCTCAAGGGCTGCGTGAAAATAGGCCAGTAGTGGAGTCACTCTGTCTTAATGTCTCCCCACATCTAACCTACTTCAGTCAGCAGCCTTGGCTCCAAGATCACACACTCTTATAAGGGAGAACATCTAATTCTGAAGCAATACACACCCTCAAAAAACTATTGCTGAGGATTATACTCTTGAGGACGACAGATGTTTAACACTGCATGCACACACACACACACACACAGATACACACTGGCAGAAAATCCTGTGCTACAACAAACTAGTTTCTAACTGGAAAAGCTGGGTGCCTCTACTGTGTCTGCAGGCTGTGTTGGTAATCACTGCAGATCCTCAGCTTCCTGAAGTCTTTAAAGCCACAACCACTTAACTATATAAGCAATTGCTTATCAACTTTTTAAGATATTTAAACTCACTAATTTGTCAAAAATGCCTGTGCTTTTTTCATATCATATGCTCTCTGCTTTATTGACATGACTAATGACCTCTTTGTGTGTAGGTAATTGGGTCATGTCATGTGTGACAGCTTACCCACACCTGACTGCTCATGTAATGTAATGTAATGTATTCCCACACACAGACAACTAAGCACACACACAAACACACATATGGCACTGGAGCTCATATCCTCCTGGGTAAAAGCTTGTTGGAGAAGCTGTGGGTAGGATTTAAGTGACTGACAGTTGGATTATGAGGCTAACTGAGCTAAAAAGTGGTGAGAATAAGCATCTTGTTGGCAGGCTGCACTGTTTGTCCATCAAACATCAAAGCCTGTTGGGCTGGTTCACTCATAGTGCTGCAAAGGCTGCAAATTTTCAGTGCATAGGCAAAATTCTCTACTCATCAGCCTGCAGCAGTAAAATCCTTGAATTACAGCAACATCACCGTCCTTGTCAAGGTTTTATACCTGGTGGGGAGGCGGGGGAGGATACTCTTTGTACAAATCTTCCAATAATTCTTCCATGTCAGCCAGGTTCAGAATCTGATCAAGCCCAACATCGAGCCTGATCGGAGAGGTCTCCAGCTCAGGCGTTGGCATGCTGTTGTCTCTTTCTCCATCTGGAGTTCCATAACACATTCCCAGAACAGGATCAGGGAAGCCCAGCCTCGCGCTTCCATTACTGGAGCTACGTCGGAGCAACACTGGCAGCTTGCTCCCCTTACAGCTCTGGACTGGCCGGTGAACAGCACAGCTCTGTAGCAAACAGAGGGCCAGTGAGAGGCTGGGTCCAGGTGAGGCTTGGCCATGAGGGGCTCCCATGTGCTCCTCAGAGAGGGAGTCAGATATCCGGTCATCGACTGGTTCCCTGGGGGATCTCAGTGGCCCATCTGTTATGGCTCCAGGCTGAATATATTCCTCGGTTGTCTCAAAGGATCCTACAGAAGGGCTGGAGCTGGCTCGTCCAGCCAGGGTGCGATCACTGTCTGATGTCCTCGAGGGGTCCTGAGAACCAGGGACCAGAGTAATAGAGGAAGGGGCTTCTGAATCCTCCACATTTTTTCTTTCTTCTACTCCATGTGCACCACCTCCCACTCCTCCAGTCACACTCCCTCCAATAACACTGGCTGAATATCTGGTTGATGGCCCACAGGAAATACTCCGTGCCAGCTTCCTGGGAACCTTACAAACAGCTTCATAGTCAGAGTCTGCCACCCGCAAGTAGGAACATCCCCGACACCTCCTGGGAGTGCTGGGAACACAGCGATGTGAGCCTGCAACTGTGACCTCTGCCTCCAGACCGGCAGGACACTGAGGGTGGTGGTGGTGGTGACAGTCCAGGCCGTCATCGGCCCAGGACTCATACAAAGAGTAGACCAGGTCATCCTGGAGCAGGGCACAGTACTTTGCATGGGTGAGACCTGAAATGTCCACCATCCCATCTCCTGGTCCTTCATTACCTCCAGTTAAACTCACAGCCCCCTCTTCTGAGTTTGTTTTCCGGTAGAGCCCGCTGATGCACTGCCTCAGCCGATGTTTCTCCTGCAGGAGCCGCTGCAACCTTTCGATGGACAGGGCCTCCACACGGGCGATCACGGTGTCGAAGCGGTACATGCGGTCCAGCATGAAGATGCACTTGGAGCAGGCAAATTCTCCTCTGCCGTCCCGGGTCAGCTCCTGTCCGAGAGCATGAGACAGCAGCACCTGCAGGTTGAGCTTGGCGGTGGGGTGGAAGATCCATCGCCGCTGGTTACCGCAGAGCTCCCGTCCACAGATGCGACACGTCTCCTTCATCTTGAGATCAAGCATTCCACAGGCTTCTAACTGCTGTTTACTCCACAGATGCGTGGACACCTGAAGGACACCTGAATCCTTATGGCCACTTTGATTCAGAAAAGAGCATAATGTTCAAGCTGTGACTAAACATGTGTTTTTAGAGAACAATAAAGGCCTTTTCCAGCTGAAATGGTGTAAAGCTCCTCGTGACATCAGTCTTTGCAATGGCATTAAATTCAATGGCTTAACAATAAACAAGATGAGGTAGACAAGAAGAAGACCATGCTTGTAGAGAATAGTTGCACATGCGGTTTTTGGCAGGACAGAAAACCATGAGGTAAAAATAGATGAGCAGATATTGTGAGCATCACTAACATATCAGCGCAGGATCACCATTCATTTGCTGGAGGTGCAGGTGCATCGGGAATATGGCGCACACCCCCACAGACCAAGTCCTGTGAATGTCTCATCAGTCAGATGCAGTATTTAACTATATGTCGTCCTCGCGCCATCACCATACCGCTGTTTCGCATTTCCCAACGGCGCCGCACGCGCCTCTGCACCATCAGTCGGCTGCCACGGACACACTAGCCGCACCGCACGCCGTCAGGTTTACCATGACCGTGGAAAGGTAATAATCCTGCTCGCCTTTACACGGACACAGAGCGGTAACATGCGTCCTGGGACAGTCCTCTGAGTCTTTACGCGGTGTCTGTGTCCGAAGGAAGGACTCTCCATTCATTTCAGAGCCTTTACCGACATCTAGAGTGGCGGACACGCGCTCACCGGGCTCGGTGCGTCGTGCAGTCTGAGATCCTCCGGGAAGATAACGATGTGGCTGCCTGAACCAGACCTGCAGCGGCGGAGCGCACCATTAGGAGAATGGAGGGGGTGGACAAGCCCGGTGCAGCCATACAGAAATGCTCACGGTTTAATATCCACCATGATTCGGATTCAGAACGGCTGTTTTACACATTGAAACACACAATTAAATGTACAGCCAGCGAATATCAGATGTTTTTCAGTTTTTTTTGGCAAAGAGACAGAGTGCTGTTCCCCCGGGAGTGTGCTACTTCTTCCTGGCCGGTTTACTAAGCTCTGCTCGCCTGACTGAACAGGTGAAATGCTCAGTAACATGGTAACATTAGTGACGCTCTGTAAAATTAAATCTAACTGAGAGCGAGACAGACTCTACCCTATTCTCTTTCATCAGAAAGTATAGTCACAGCATGTTGTACAAGCTTTACAATACAAATCGATATATAATTATTCTTATCATAAGATATTATAAATTACAGTATAATCAGAAGATTTACACGTAACTATTACGAGTACTACTAGTACTACAATTTCAACTATATAAAATTACTGTGTGTGATAAGATGAGATCTAATATTCTCTTTTGTCTAATATCCATTCATAATCTATGTTCAAGAAACTGCAGCAAACAGCCAAACATACAGAACAATGTCAGGCTTTCAGTTATAATTATGCTGTAGAGCCACGTGTCTGTCTCTCTCTCAGCTGACACACACACACACACACACACACACACACACACACACACACACACACACACGCACACACACACACACGCGTGCGCACACACACAGGGACGGGTGCACTTAGATTTCATCAGACCACAACAAATATTTCTTAACTACAGAACAGACCAGTGTCGTTGATCATTTGCATTTCTTCTGTTCATTCTAGGGTCACCACTGTATTTTATCGGGTAAGAGGCTCTGCAGAGGTTTCCTTTTGTGCACACACAATGACCACTGAGCAAAAAAAAACTGGTTACCAGGATGACGCATATGTACAGAAGTTAAAGGCCGCTGCCATGAGGTAAAGATTGCCTGAGGTTACATATGAAGATGAACTTTGAGGTCATCTTCATAGCAGCAGCACAACAGAGTCGATACTTGACAGATGATCATTTGATAATGAAGAGTTTTCATATAAGAATGAACTGTTTTGGTTACAGCGTCATCACTGTTGTTATGATCGCTGTCTGTTAAAATCAACAGGAGCAGAATGAAGCATTTCTAAGACGTCACCGGGTTTTTCCTTTCATTTAAATTTGTCATTATATAAAGTGTACTGTTCCAATCACACTGATGAGGTGGTTTTGGTCCTTTAACAACACCCTCATCAGACCAGTGTAACTTTTGTCATGCTAAGGTTTGTATTTCGTGTTGCCATGGTGCAGATATTTCAACAATGATTTGACTGTGGTAGAGAAACAACCAGGTCTTTCTCATGCATTTCACTGTGCGAGTTCATCCCTGCTGTGACCACAATTTTTGTTTTCCCGAGGGCACACAAACAGATGGTCATGCTGTCACGCTGTGACTTCCCTGCTGATATGCAGTGAAAAATTCCCTATCGACAGCCGATGTGCTTTCATCCTCAAAGTACCTCTACTGCTTCAGGACAGAGTACAGATCCTGTACATCCTCATTAATGTGCGAGTCAGAGTTGTGGGACCTTGTGTTTGCGTAAGGGTCCTTGATTGCTGATTATTTGAAGGATAATTACTGGGCCTGAGTCTTTTTTAATCAAAATCAGATGTTTGCTAGAATTTGCCTTAAGGAGGCCACATACAGCTGATAACACATATGGGAACAATACAGCTGAATAATGGGTCTGGACATGATATGTCTTCTTTTTGACCAGATGTTTTGTGAAGTTGAATACTCATAAATACAAGCAAATGTCAAAACCCTGGAAACATCTGTGTTAAGAGCTTTCAGATATTTTTTTCCCACCTCCTCCTCTCTCTCCAGACATAGATTTGATCGAAATGGATGTGGTGTCTGGGGAACCAATTAAGAGCTCTTATGGCGGTTGTCTGTCTGAAACAACACAACTTGATATCAGCGTTGGGGTCGCTGAGCACTCAGAGGTCAACCTGACCTATCGACCACCCGGCTGAAACCAGACCCGTTAAACTGCTAACCAGCAAGATGCCTGCATGAACACACGCACATATGCAAGATGGCACCTCGTGGGAATGTGTTGCACACATCTCACATGATCTCTACAGCTACAGTTTCTGTCTTTGCTGTAGGACTTAAATTGCTAAAAAGCATAACTACATTATTCCACATTGAGAATAATTTAAGGAAATGAGAGTAATTTAAATCTACAAAATACAGCAAAGCATTTTTATATTTTACCTGCAATCGTGTTTCCTTAAATTCTTAAAATGCTAAAACATGTTTACCAGCCCACTAGCCCACTGCTCTCTTAGTGTGTAGCTTTGATTAGACTTTTTCAGTGTACATTCATCTGAGCAGGCAGCCTGCCTGACGAGTACATTTGCATCCTTCACCCATAACTGATTTACAAGTTAAAACTGCTTCACAGATACCTTAAAAACAAAACACTGCTTGTCAGAAACTCACCCGACAACAAACATGTTTGCAACAAATACTGTGTCACATTCAGGCTACAGCCAGATGACACGAAGCGGCACTGCACAGCAGCAACATGATCAAAAATAAAGTTAACTATGGCAGTCATGATTATGAATTTGCAGAACTACAAATTGAACTATAAGTGGCAAAGAGCATCTGTGAGTAGAGGGAGCTGACATCAAGGTAATGATCCTCTTCCATTTGTTGCCTCATTATATATCAGGAGAGAAATGTGTCCTTGGGGATGTCAGTGCAGCTAACGCCTGTAAATGTAATGAGTTTCTGGCACTTTGTATGATGAGATTAAAGCCTTTGAAAGATGATCTGTACTTTCACGGGTAGCCTCACATGATACTCCATCCACTGCAGTTTAACAGTCATCTTTTTGCATCATGTTTCTTGCCTCAGTTTACTGGCTTTAGAGGAAAGTTCATGAACACATATCTGTAATCGTTGGCCAATCAGCCTGGAATAAACCACCCTCGATGACTTGCGAAACGTTTAGGGGTCACATTGCACAAAGTTTAAGCTCACCACAGGATGTTTCACAGGATGTTCATTTACTTTTTGTTCTGACATTGTGAACAGTGACTTCTTTCAGCTATGGTATAACGACGCTTCTGTCTGACAGCGGTTGTATAATGTGGAACATTTCGAATTGTGTACTTTTTTTCAGTGGTGAAACAACAACAAAATGTTCAAACTTTGATATCTTTTGCTGGTTCTGTGTCACAACCTCCTTCTATTTTACAGTGAATGAAAAGATACTGGTCATATCACAAATTGTCTAATCCCTAGATCTTATAAACTGTAAGTAACTTGTATAAAACAAGTTACAATTCACAAATTATTCAAGTATGTGTCATATTTTCTCTACAGTTTGACAGATCTTGTGTGAAAATACTGTCACTTCTCCATTAGGAGGCAGTCTGTCTGACATGAAACAATGACAACTGTGATGCTGTTCTGACACTTAGTGGAGAACTCTATAATAACATGTGAGGAATGATAAACCAAAGTTGTTTAAAATGCCAGAATGAACATCCCACATTTTATCTATGCTCAAGTGTTTTTTAGATAAACATACAGAGCTGCACATACCTGCATCTCCTGTTCGATCCGCAGTCTCTCTTGACCAAGTTCCTCCTGATAAAACTGCAATAGAGGAGACAGAGACAGAGTATAAACCTACAGTATGCACTAATTCAAGAATTTATTTAAGAATCATGCAAGTGAAAGATTAAAAAACCTTCATGGAAATATCAAACGGCATCGTGCTTCATGGGTGTGTCAATACTTGCATTCGTGTGCACCTGCAGTGTGAGTGTTTGTTTCAGTTGCTGTTTGTGCCTGCAAATAGCGCTTGTGGCCAACATGAATAGTTGTTAAAATGAGGTTTAGGAATGTCATGCATGCTGCTTCAGGAGCCTCTTTCTAGATAGAAATAGAAGTCTAACCAGAGGAGACATGGTGGTCCAGAGGAATGCGGTGACATTAGAAGGCTGGTATAAACTGTGAGGGGTTTGACTGATATACTCTTCACATATACATCAGGGATAACTAGCTGATACAAACACATTTACTGATGGATTATAAAAAGCAAACATTAAGTTGCGGTATGCATTTGCTAACACAATCTAGAAACAACCCCTAAAAGAATGTTAAATGTTAAGAACAAACACAAATAAAAATGCGTATCTACCTCCACATCCTTGTCCTTCTGCAGCAGAGACGAGGACAGCTCCTGAACCTGTCCCTCCAGCTCTCCCACCCTCAGCGTCAGAGTCGTCTTCTCTCCGCTCAGCTCTGTGATGAGGGCGTCCTTGGATCTAAGCTCTTTAGTCAGCTCCTCTATTAACCTGAACAGACAGACGAGATGTTGTCAGTGAGACAGAGAGGTGGATTTGGCTTGTTTGATATTGCCGGTGGCTGAGCAGATATCAGTGTTTTGCACCTGTCTTTGGTGGTGTTGGAAGGAGACAGGATGCTTGGAGGCCTCTCATCCTCTGGGATGTCCTCCATGGGGATGTCTAGGGAGAGGAGGGAAGCATGGGAGTGTGATCCAGCCAGCGAGGCCATCCGCTCAGCCTCGCTGCGTGCTAGCTGGGCCTCCTGGAAATACACACACACGTGCATAGAATCAGTTATGATTTGCAAATCTGAGTCAGTTTCAACTCTGGAGGTGTGAACGGACGAACCTCCTGCAGGAGCTGAATCTTGGTCTCAAGCACTTGCTGCATGTGGTCGATTTCCTGCTGTCTCTCCTGACAGCGTCTCTGCAGCTCGGCCTCATTGTGATTGGTCAAGCTCTCTGCTGTTGTGCTGTACAACAGGGAAAAAAGCAAGTAAGAGTTTGACAGTTCACACACACAAACAAATGTAGTCAAAGGGGTCAATATCAGAACATGATGGAGACATTAGTGAGAGCCAAGAAATAATATGATGTCATCACTTTCCTGTCTGCTATGGGGCTCATGGGATACCCAACACCCATCCACTTATAGCAGAGATTAAGTAAGCTGCCCCACCCATGGTGTAGGCTTTTATCTTCATGGCTAATGCCAACCTATATTCCTGCAGAAGTGTCCACACAGTGTGGAAGTGGTGACAGGCTTGACGTAGGTACAGCAGTGGATGCAATTTGGCAACCAGAGGATTGTGTTGCAGATGTGAAGGTTTACTGGTGGATGTGTCTGTGGTATCACATTCAAATGTGCAGGAAACATGAATGTTTTCAACTTACTCGCACTCGTACATAAGCCTTTCCCTCACTCCCTCAGACCCCAACTGTGCAAGCATCTGTCTTTATCACGTCGTCAGTCAACAACACTACCCCAGAATTTCTGCTCCCAGAATGGCACACGCCACTCTGTCGCCATGAGTCCTGTTCTGGACGCTCTCTACATACGTTTTTAACTCTGTCCACCACATGCAACAGCTCAAATAACTGGGATATTTTGAACCAGTCTGAGTAATGCAAATGTCTGTCTCATGGACAAATGGCCTTTATGTGTGGTGGAGAAGACCTTCACCCCTAAGTGCCAGCCATTCTGCAAGAAGTCAGAAGGAAGATGATTCAGTAACCTCAGTCTGTCAACAGTCCAAAGAATATAAACTGCCGAAAAATGCTGTGAGGCTTCAAATTCAACACTGTCAGATAAGGCCAACACATTATTTATGACACTATTAACAGATAACAGATCTGTTTTTTTATAGCTTAGATTCAATACTACAACCTTAAGCAAGCACACCAAGGAATCCCTTTAGCTGATCTAGAGCTGAGCAGAATTCATCAATTTTCCCAACCAGATCACAGGTAGTTAGATTACGATTAACATCTGCTGCAAGCAATTCTCTGGCGACAAATAGAAGATTGAACATGTGCTGTAGAAGCTGCAAATCTGCCTTACTGTTAGGTAGGAGGAAAGCAGAATCAAAGTTGTACAACAATAACCACTTTACTGTCAGATCCATCTCTGCTGACACAGTGCAGCAACAAAAATAGAGACCAGTAACAAGAGCCAATTTATCCTTTCCAAGAGCACTACTAACAGTTGGCAAATGACGAACTATTAAAGGTCAACAATCCTGACCTTTAAGCAGCATCTCTGTCCATTTCAGCGACAACGTAAGGCCAACTGTTGCGAAGTGTAAGCCATATAGAGTGAGAACTGAAACGCCACCAGGCTACAAAGCCAGGAAGAGTCCGCCTTTGCCTACATTGCCCATCAATCTACTAAACTCCTGCAGCAATTCCTGCAGGTGGAGGAAGACAACTGAATCAACAGTATCAAACACTTTCCCTGTCTTGAGATACATAATCTCTATCAAACGATACCTGTGTTTCTCTTGCAAGACCCAAATATGTTATAAAAAAAGATTTTGAAGCTTCTTTTGTGAAACTGAAAACTGTTTTCTTTGGTTCCCCCAAAGAGCATATTGTTCAGCAGGTTGGATACTCGGCATTATGGCTGCCTCAAGCTGAATCCCCTGGTTAAAGGACTCCCTCATCAGCACGTCACATTTATAACACCAGCATTTTGACAGCCTGTCTACAATGATCCTACATGAGAGTTTTGTAACAGGTCAGGTGTTTAAGCTGTGGGTTGCATTCGTCCATCCATGGAAGTGTGTGTGTCCATTATGTGTGTGTGTGTGTGTGTGTGTGTGTGTGTGTGTGTGTGTGTGTGTGTTATCTCTATCAGCTGCTGCATGACATATGAGCTGTTAGAGATATGAGGTGTTACCACAGTTAAGACAGGGCCGTGTAGGCAGCCAACACCCATAGATGGAGGTGCATCTGCCCACCAGTACACACCATGTACTGTATTAAGTCTATATGACTAAAGACAACACTAAAACAGACTGTTCATGGAGGGTGTCTCAATAAAGATAAGCCGTCATATCAGCCTGCCTTGTCTGCCATTCATTACTGATGTTAAAGAGCAGAAGAGACCTTTTACAGTGTGACATAAACAGTCACTAATTTTCAGTTAAATGAAACTTTGAGTATTTTTCAACCTTGGCCCATTTTTTGCTTGTTGTGTGTGTTTGTCTTTGCCACTAAAAGGCTCAGATTATTACACCAACATTCACACTTACAAACTGGAAACCTTTAAGTTCACACATTAATAAATAAATATGAGTAACGTTTGTGGACTTACAGGGCTTTATCCAGAAGCTGCTGTTTCTCCTGGAGCTCCTGCTTCAAGCTCTCTACTTCCACCTTCAGCTCGATGTTCTGCAACAGATGAAAGCAGCTGAGGTCAATCAGTCATCATCATCATCATCATCATCATCATCATCATCATCATCATCATCATCTCCACACTCAGCAAAAAGATCTTGTCGCAGTTAAATGACCATTTGTAACTCTGTTGCAGTATCAGTGAGATTGGATGGTGGCCAGTTACTATAATATGCCTCTGAAAGTAATTGAGATGCCCTGTTAAATATTGCAATATTGGCAAATTGATGGGGATTTTTTGAATTTTGTAAATTCTGCAATTTTATAGAGACATGAAAAACTATACAACAACAATAAAAGCACCGAATTTAAAAAAAAAAAAAAAAAACATGCAAAATGTGGGTTGTCAATAAAGCTGCCGCATTTGGTTTGGAACTTCCAACAGCTGGTCAATTATTAGGACCTAAATTTGTGCCCTTTAATTTTCACCAGGTCATCTATGTGAAAATCAGGACAGCAATGTAAATTTCATGAGGAGACAACTTAACTCGACAACACCTGTGCTTCACCCGCAGGTGTTTTTGCTTAACTGTCTGATTAAACCTCCTGTTAGGACTTTGTGGGCTACATCTTCACTCTGTGGGAGGTGAAATCAGCCTGAGAACAACATGTTTTATATGTGGCCTGGAATGATAATATTTCACGACACACGACTTGTCACAGCAGGAAAAGCACAGCTGTAATTGATAATATTAAAAACATTAAATTCCATTTCAGAGAGCTAATTCCAGCATCCTGGTATTGTGAATGCTCGCTTACCTTGAAACTGAGCCATGATTAAAAAGATTTGTTTCACCTGTGTGTTTCCTTCTATGGCAAGTCAAAATGTCTACAGTGAAAAAGGTCTATTTTATAATGGAAACAGTATATATATTGCAGGAGTACCGAATCTATTTTAGGACCCTGCTGTACGTGAACGAGGTAATACAGAGATCTCATCATTGTGTGTATAGCATGTCTTCCTCTCTCCCTCACATCATCACATCTCTTCATCTCGCCCTCATCTTTCCGTCTGTGCCGTGTGAATCAGGGCTGGTGGGTGTTGTGTATCATCAGTACAGAACATCTGACCGTGCTGTCATGGCTGTTATATTTAGAGCTGGAGAATTCGGGGCAGCTCAGATACTCAACCCTGAGGCCAAAGGCTAATATCCACAGTTTGTTTACCTGCTGGGGTCCGCAGGGGACGTTTTAGGGCCAATCAAGGCTCTTACACTGGGCTAGGGGACAGAGGATCTAAACAGTGGGAACGGAGGGGCTCAGTCTTTCCATTCTGACCACAGAGAGGACAGTTAATCTGTCTGTGTCTGCTGGACTCTGATCAGATAGCTGCTCTCAATCACCGCTGTGAGCCTGCAGCTTGGTTCATGTTCATCTCAACAGACTGTCTACTTTCTCTTGTCCACCATTTTGGTTTAGCGGGTGTCCCTTTGTCTCTCTCTTGTCCTCTCTTTCTCCTTCCTGTCTCTGTTTAAGAAATGTTTTAGTGCCTCTTCATGCAGGTCCAAGTCTGCTGACCTTCCTCTGTCCCTGCCAGAGAGCTTTATGTTGCTGACACTCACAAAGAGCCAGGCTGCACGTGCACCAACACTCGCAACCTGAAATCTACCCGTGGACATTTTCCTGAGAGGCATCATGAGGGCTCAGCATACGCATACTGCTGGTTAGTACACATGCACACATGCTGCACGTGTGACCAAAGCACATAGTACTACTATACACGTACTGGTCACATCCAGTCAGAAAGTAAACAGGAACAAAACCACAGTCTGAAGATATGATCTATTGTTAATTCTCTTTTTGACAGGTTGGTGCCGTGACTAACAATTATTTTGGCTCATGTTAATATCCCAGTTTTCTAAAGCTCAAGGAGATCTATTTAAATGTCTTCTTTATTGCTTGGTTTCAAATTACAATGATAAAAAAGAGAAACAATAGAAGAAATGTTTGGTGCCACTGACAAATGAAACAACTAAATGAACATTAAAATTGTTAATCAGCTATTATTTCATGTTTTGTTGTCAAAGTATCTTCCATTGCTTGTGGAGTGGATTCATGAAGGGATTTCAGCTCATTTAAAGTTAGTTTTTTAGCAAAACAAACAAAAGAGTGGATGTGCAGTGAAAAGATATAAAAAAAAATTACACGTCTAATAACTAGATTCAATGTTTAATATGTTTTGAGATTTTAAATGTATTCACTGTTTTCAGTTTTTGAGACTCTTTAAGACCAAAGACACAAAGATCCTGTTGATCATTAATTTTACTCAGACCAATTCATAAGAACTCAACTATAAAGTCAATTAATGACTACAGCGGCAACTAGAACTCACGCAGCATCTGACCAGACATGTGCTCTGCACAGTTAAAGAGGATGAGGGATTGGCCTCAATGCTTTTATGATAAATAATGCAACACACCAGTAAGAGGAACATGTATTCCTGTGTGTGTGTCAACAGCTTGGCTTACGGTAAGACAGACATTTCCCATCTTGAAAACAACTCTCTATATATAGACACCCATCACAGCGCACCTGCTATTCTGGCCCCTCCTGGCCTGTCGGCCCTCAGCAACAGATCCCCTAATAACCAGGCAGTGCAGGAGGATGGGGATGGCTGCACTTAAAAACACTGACGGGAATGTCCCCCGTAAGTCAAACACACCTGCACCATCACCTACAGGTATTATCATGTACTCTAAATTCACCTATTGACGGCTCAATACTCCATTCTAAAGCATTTACATGCTCTGGTAGTATTACTGAATATTAGTGAAATATGCCATTTTCAGTGCAAGATGATAAAATATGTAATGATTGAATTCACTAATCAAGTTACTGTTCAATCATTTTGTTAATTAAATGTTCTGAAAAAACAAAAAAATTGACAAGTTTTACAATCAGAATTCCCCAAACTACAAGGTGACATCCTAAAATGGCTTGTTTCAACTGACCGAGAGTCCCAAAACCAAACTTATTTAGTTTACTGTCAAATAAGATGAAGAAAAGCAGCAAATCCTCTAAACTGAGAAGCTGGAATTAAGGAAGGTTTCGTTTCAGCTCTGCATTGACAGCACTGACTGCATTCACAGTGTAGTAATGAACAGACATGGTTGAAATGTAACGAAGCATACGGTGAAGACAAACATTGAATCTGTGTTCTCAAGCCTGCTCTATAAATAGAGTCTCTGGAGCTCTGAGATAGATCTCTATGTGCCCAGGACCAACACACCTAGTCTGTACTGTATTACACTGAGGACGGGATCACTCTGTCATGACACTCAGCCAAAGCAACAACAAACAGCTCAGGTCAGAATACAACTAGGAATGAAGATTTAGTCGCCAATAAAAAAGCGATTAGTCTGATTAACTTTCAGCCATACAGAGTGAGAGATTGTGAAGCACGAGGACGAAAATCCACTTTGATGTCTCTGTGACGTGGGATCAGTTTACTCAATCACCGCCGGTATGCAGTAATTGTGAAAGATAAGCAGCAGGGCGCTCAGGTTTTGTACGGCCGGATCAAATAGCCATTTAGTTTTTCTCATATCAAAGAGTCGTTGATGATCAGTTGGGATTTGGAATGAATGGAGAAAGAAGGAGATGACTTTTAAACGCCGGCTGGCTCGTGTAGACAAACAACAGCTGAACCGGGTCACCTTATTGTAGGTGCATGCTTTGCAGGCGTGCATGCAGAGGTATGTACATGGACACACGCACACTGAGAAACAGAATGCAAAAGCCTACAAATATAAACATGCAGAGAAAGGACACGCATAGAAAGATTATTATCATTATCCATTTTTCTGTTGCAGCTCTTAATTGGTCAACTGTTTAATGTAAAAAAATTGTGCAATAAGTTCCCAGAGCCCAAAGTGACATCGTCATCACCATATCAGTTGTTTTGTCTGGTAAGTCCAAAATCCAAATATATGGAACTTATAAAGATATAAAACTGAGAAAAACAGTGAATCCTCACATTTGAAAGGCCTTTTGCCTGATTACAAATTTACTGCATAATCACAATTATTTTCAGTTTTCTGTCAGTAGATTAATAAATCAATTATTTCAGTACTAATTTCACAAAGCCAGGCAGCTCAGCAGCAACACAGCAACATACTATTTTTGAGCTTCTGTGCCAATAACAAAACAATGCATCTATCAATACCTTACTTATAACACGTGTGACCTCAGCACTCCTGATTCAGTCACATTGCATCCCCCGCGGATACCCTGAGGGAAGTATTTTGGACCTGTTATACAGCAGTATACATCTTCAAAGGTATTTTGTCGTCTCATAGATGAGATGATAAAACTTGGCAGGGGTGAACATTTAAATCCAATATTTCCTCCACGGGCATCAGTGCTGTCTGGGCCTGTCATAGCTAGAGCTGCACAGAGTAAGAGTGAAGGGTAACGGTCTGTTGATTTAAACATTGGTTTCACCCCAGGCAAACACTTTATTGCTTTGGGCAAGAACGATGCATACTGTGAGATAACGAAAAAACGTCTGAAGCTGCAACCTGCTGCTGAAAAACAGGTAAATAACATAGTTTTTTTTTTTTTTTTTTTTAACCCATGTTTGTGCCATGCATGCTCTGTGACATAATGTACAGACACAATTTAAAACAGCCATTTTTAAAATGTAAATCAGGAACTATTTGATAAAAACAGGGGTGCATCTGCCTCAATACTGAATGCAGGACCTCACCTTGGGGTATTTTACCAAGTACTGATCCAATTCCAGTGCTCTCTTCATCCCAAATACATTATTTTTTTAAATAAAGTAAATGAAGCCAGAGACTACTGTGGTAATAAACAATGAGTCAGTGGCCCACTGTGACTGCTCTGACAACAAAAAACTGCACTAAATGTGAATCGGTCATGAGGTGACCAACATCTCATCTGCTTCATAAACTCAGTATTAGCAGCAGCACTGATCCAGTGGATCTGTTTTTGTACATCTGTAGATACAAGACAAAGAAACAAGAATACCAATCTGACCAGAGATTTGATGTCACCTTTCAGCACTTTCACATTTTTGATACTTGCAGAAACATGTCAGCCTGTACCAAAAAAAGTAGTGAGGTTCAATACCCGGCCCTGCTGATGGAGGCTGTTATGATAAACCTTCAAAGCCTGTTGGTGAGATTCCGTTATTGATTCTCGGGTGTATCTCATGGGATCTCTGTCCAAAGTTGCAGTGTAATCTAGTTTAGCATATCTGGGCTGTTGGGTAAGACTAAGCTTACACTCTTTCTTAAGAGCATAACACCTCTGTGTGAGACAACAATGCACAGCAATGCAGAGGTCCTGAGCACACACAAACCGCATCAAAGAGGAGCTCAGGAGCAAAGAGCTTGTTAATGAGTAGTACTTCACGGGGCAGTCATACCTAAAAACAGGCACTTGGGAAAACAAACACATGGCAGGTCACATCACCTCAACCAGATCAGTGCGACAGCTGGGTCGACAAACAGAGGAAGTGGCTCAGTAAAGCAGCTCTCCAGGATAACATAGCTGTGTGTTAGCATGATAACAATCACCTATTATGATTGACAAAGCCATTAATGACCTACTCAGTGCCAAATCCCTCAACAAAGTAAAATCAATGATTTTTGATCATTTGCTGTCAGTGAAAGGACCCTTGGCCCCTGAAGAGCGGCTCCCCACACCGCTTTAGATTAGATTAAATTAGATTAGATTCAACTTTATCGTCGTCGTCAGAGTGCAACACAGAGACAATGTAATGCAGTTCAGCATCTATCCAGAAGTGCAAATAGTCAGAATATCCCAAAAAAAATATAAATGCATGTAAGTAGTGCAAGTGGCATGAAGTATAAACAGTATTAGCATTATGAGGTAGGTGCAGCTAGAGGGAGTAAAAGTAGTCCCACTCATCATCCCATTCATCACCCGTCAGTCAGGTTTCCATTCATCTCCTCACACTCGATGAGAGGCGCCCTACTCACCGTACGGTAGACATCCTCACTGCTCTCCTCGTACTTCTGTTGGATCCTCTCTTCCAGGAAGTAGATGCGGAGCTTGAGGCTGAAGTTCTCCTTCTTCAGGTCATTCAGGTGCTGTGACAAAGTACGGTAACCGTTAGACATGACCGTCAAAGACCGCCGTCAACGCTTGACATGTCCGTGATAGGTCAGAAATGAAAAGTCGTCTTCGACCTCTCCGTATGGAGGGGGAATACGGAGTCCATTTCAAAGGACAGCGACTGTCAAAGCATGTCCTTGTGTTTGAGTCTGGTAACCATTAGACTACCTCCAAAAGAGCATAATGTAAAAAAAAAAAAAAAGAAAAAATTATTTACAAAGTGGCATCCTAGCCTCTACCACACACTAAAACTAGCACATTCACGCACACACACGCACACACACACACACACAGAGTCTATAGGGGTGTTTGCAGTGCAGAGGGCAACTCTGCTGCCCAGGCAGTCAGAGACGTAGCCACGGCAGCTCCATGGTGTTCTGGCCTGTTAGGGGACGGGACAGGAGCTTATTTTACAGGAGGAGACATCCCTGGAATCCCAGACTGCCAGGGGAGATGGGTGGAGGGGGGGAGAGGAGGGGCGGAGGGAGGGTGTCGGGGGAGGTGCTGTAAGAGGCTCAGGGCTCACAGGCAGTTGTGATATGAAGAGACCCCCCCCCCCCCCCCCCCCAACCCCCACCCTTTTCACTTTGTCTGTTTCTTTTCAGATGCATTGAAATCAAACACCATTTGTCCAGTTTAATCACGACCCTCTCTGTTTTTCATACATTTTTGAGTGTGGAGGTGGATTCCCATTGAGAGCTCAGACCACTGCAGACTGAGTGTTACATAATCACAACAGTGACTCACTTTCATTTAGTCTCTACTGAAATTAGGGACATAACGATCTCAGTGACATTTGTTTAATTTACTTTGTCTATTTTCACTTTTTTAATAACTCTCTTCTCAGGGTGCTAATACACTTATATTTTGAACCTGCAGTAGTTTGGTGGCAAGTGCAAATGAAGGCTAATATTTGAGTCTGCTGGATGTGAACCTAGAACTGTTCGCTAACATGTTAGCAATAATAAATTAATGGGTGATAACATGGTATCAGGGCTGTTTTGGTGTCTTTGCGCCCACTATTAGCCAAACTCCTACTAATTGAGCTTCTAACTAAGGGAGTGGAAAAGTCCCTGAGATACACTGGAATTTGCTGTATATTTCTTTCTTTCTTTCTTTCTTTCTTTTTCAATTCTCTGTTTGTTGTTACATCATCATATTGATGAAGATGACGATTTCACAGCAGTCCCATGCCCAACCCTGAATTTACCATATACCTATGATAGCTACATAAAGCTGACCAGCATGGGAGGGCAGAGGGGCTAATGGGAGCGGGACAGACAGGTGAGTGGAAAGAAGCTGGATGAAACAGGAGACCTGGGAGCTGTGAGCCACAGTGCTATTAATAGGGAGGTGTCCTGAATCTCACAGACCGGTGAATCCCTGAATGTCCCTCAGAGAGATGAGTGAACAGGAAGAAAATAACAGGCAGGCTCCACTAAGTCTTTCTGATGAATAGGAATTTACATTTTATGTAATATATATGATAAAAACAATAAGCTTGTCTAAAATCAATTTTGATGACAAATGTTTGGAGCAAAGAGCGTCAATAATGAAGTGACTCAGACATGTAACCAACACAGTTACGCCATTATTAGTGCTTGATGGTGTTTAGTGAGCGTGTCCATTAAAGTGTCACATTACGTGCTGTTGCTAAATAATTCTGACCAAAGATAGGAGAGGCGCCAAGGGGAGTCTCCACATAACATTAGGACTGACATCATGTACACTGTGTGTCTTTAAACTCCACTCTCTCTCTCTCTCTCTCTCACACACACACACACACACACACACACATACACACACACACACACACACACACACACACACACACACACACACACACACACTGTTCAGCTTGTCATCAAAGATAAACAGATAGGAGTAAATGTGTGCAAACATGTGCATGCAGTGTGTGTAGGAATGTGTTTATTTCAGTGTAAAAGTGACACATCCAAGAACAGGCAGCTCTCCTGTCAGTGCCTCCAGCTTTGAGCCGGGTGCTGCCTTTCAGAGAGTAACTTCAGCTTTCATGACTTGTTAGTGACACCTCCCATTTTAACAGGGCTCGGCAGCACCTCCAGAATAACATTAGAAGACTATCAGGGAGAGTTTTCAGTGACTGTTAGAGCGTTTGAGTTTCACTCTGATCTCATATGTCTGAAACATCGACAGTCCTGGAGAGGAGCGCTGAGGTGTGCATTGAAGTTTATGAAACACTGTGCAACACAGTCTGGGTATTTACTTGTGTAAACTGTTTAACAAAGAGCATAAGCTGCAGACACTGCAGCTTTGATACTTAAAGGAATATGTTGTGAGAAATACACTTTCTTTCCAAGAATTCGAGGACAACATCTATAACACACTGTCATGCCGGGGAGTAAATTACGAAGCCATTGCTGGGAGGCAATTAACCTAGCATAGCATAAAGACTGAAAACAGGGGGAAACAGCTAGCTTGGCTCTGTCCAAAATTTAAAAATCCACCAACCAAAGTGCTTTAAGTCCCTAGTTATCATGTTGTGTGTCGTTTCTTTCATTAGAACACAAACAGAAAACAGTAGCTACCTGAATGTAACTCCAGTTCTGTGAGTACAATGTGTAGCCCGCTAACAGGCTTCACTGTTGGTGTATCCTCATATGGCTCCACCCCAACACCTGAGAAAGAATCTTGTACTCACCCAATCAGGGGGTAACACCCTCCCCCTATAAAACCCCAGTGCATACATGCTCACCTCCCTTTGAAACCCATCAAGACAACCAGGGTTAGCTGGGCTAGTGGTTAAAGGGGCATGCATGTACTCAGAGAACTGGAGTTACATCCAGGTAACTATTAACAGGCTTTACTATTAGTTGAAATCTAAGGCAAAGACTGCAGGGATAAGATATACTCCCAGCTGAGCCCGGATCAACACTGCCAAGTTCAGAGTAGCAACAGCAATCCAGCAGCTGAGCAACATCCACCTGCGTCCTGACTGGACTGCAGCTACACCACCAAAAGCTGGATGTCATGATAAGCAATCCAGTCTGCTCCAGATGAGATCCCCCCCAAGACAGTGCATCAAGCACTGAATGAGGCACAGAACTGTCAGTCGTGTCCATGAGATCAGACACAAAGATCCTGCTGTTTGCAGGGAATTGGTGCCTTGTTAAAGTACACTTTACTAGGAAAAATCTGAATTTGAATTTGGGTCAGCACTATTCGCCATGTCATCACAACACCCTGCTGCCAAACATCAAAAGGCATATTTAATACAGCCTTTTAGTAAAATGCAACTGGCCCAATTATAGTGCAGCAGAGACTGATGAGAAATCCTAAAGTGGGCCATCATGCAGCCAGAGGCAGACTTTAACCACCGGAGGGTTCAGGGTGTTTTCCATCTCATCATTAGCTGCAGGTGTTCTCCTTTTCTGTACAGTAGTTCAGAAAACATATACTGCACAGTTTGGATATGAGCATGGATTTCTGGATTAGACACTCCTGATTTTCTCAACATTGAGAGATCTGCTCTCAGAGTGAGGATACTGCATCAAAGCGGCTTCTTGTAGAAGCTGATATGGAGCCAGAAGATGGCACTGTAGAGTGAATTTTCACTGGGCACATTATAGCTTATGAGAGCATCATCATGTCATCATACTGAAGGACAAGGAAGTGTCACCTAGCCAGAGCTCTATGAGAATTCCCAATAAAAGCCTCACCTGTTCAAACTCCTTGAGTGTGTGAAGCTGAAGAGGAGGAGAGTTGTCTGTTTCATCGCTACACAGATCTAAGCAGAAAAAAAAAAAAATCATGGAATTAGCAAGCCATGTCAGCAATTTCTGTTTTCACTTAAGCCTAATAGTTGTTGTTATTTTTGTGATAGCTACGTACCTGTCATGTGACCTGTGATCTTGGATGAAGTCTCCTCTTCCACAGCACTGTCCAGAGAAACAAAGAAAGTTGTGGTGTCAGCATTTGTGATCCTGAGAAGCAGCTGGCTCCTCGAGAAATGAAAAAGCCACTTAGATCTTTTCACTATAACAGCATGATCTCATTAGCACCTCTGTGGGGAATTGGGGGTCATCAGGGAGACCCAGCAGGGGGGAGGAGAGATTTGGAGAGACAGGAGGAGCAAGTGAGGGTCAGAGTTCATCTGAGCCTCTCAGGCCTTTAATGCACCCGACTATGTGCTTTCTACCAACCAAAACTAACGGTGCTTACATGACAGATGCAATCAGTTGAATCACTTTCCCTTAACAGGTTATAAGCAAAATATTAAGCACATTGAATGATTTGCACAAGTGAATTCCTTGTGCACTATAATAAAACAACGCCTGCTCTAATCACAACAAAACAGTAGCTTTGTAAGCCCACTGTTCTGCCTTCTACTACCGCTGCTCAGACAGCATTTAGCTCTCCCCTTTCCAGACGCTACCATGTAACCATCTGACAGCTGCTCGGTCCGAAAATGCAAAGACAGTTGGTGCATGCCAGAGGTTTATTAGTTCACCAGGTGGACAAATAGTCGACATTCTGTATTATTGGTGGTGGACAGTGTGTCACATAATCACATTTCACTACTGGACAAATATCAGTGGGATGGTCCATTTATGGTTACAGTGTGAGTCTCTGTATGTAGGAGGGATTTGGTGATGCAGTAACCTACATATGGCACACTGCACGCTGTGGGGGGACTGCCATTACTCAAGTAGCTGTTACACTGTATTTAATGCATAACGAGGGTTGTGATGAGTAACCGTTAACACGACATGGATTACTGAAAGTCATGCATTCAGTCATTCAATCTAATCTTACATATTAGGCTACTAATATACTAATATGTGCCTCCCGGACACTATTGCCCAACTGGGGCCTTTAAATATTTGCTACTGTATCGCAATGTCCATTTGTGCAAAGTAGGCCAAAATTACCTCCCTGGAGCGCTTAATTTTCCATAGATTTCATCAGAAAATCATATTACAAATGCATTTGTACAGACATCCGGTGCAATGTGGCCATCAGAGTCAAAATTTGCATCGCCAATAGCCTCAATAGCTTTAACCAGCGATCCATGGAGCGTGCAGATGGCTACTGTATGTGACACAGCCACGTCTGGTGTGTGGAGAGGGCCTTTATTACACCGGAGGGTGCGCGACTGAATCACTGACTGAAATGAAAAAAGACTGAAAGCAACGATGACAGAAAATAACGGCACTGTAAGCGAAAGAGGGTTTAAAAGAGCCCAAACCACGGTTTATCTGCCCGGCTCGCGTTTTTTAAAATACCCAAAGAGCGCTACAGTCTTCCGCTGCGGTGTCCCCCGCACACAATCACCTAAATGCCGCCTTACCTCTCAGTCTCCCCCCAGATTTGCTCTGGCGACGGTGAGCTCCAATCCATATAGACTGCTCCGTTAGTCAACGGGAATCCATGCCGGTGAGCCGCTGCCTTCAAATCACCCGTCCATTATTCATTTTTTAGAGAAAATACAACAGCACAGGAGCACGTTAATGCGCGCAGTCGACGCACCGCACAGCGCGCAGGTTTGGAGGGGGTGTGTGAGGATGCGCGTCCCGATAAATGAAAGCAGGGCTGTGACTGAGCCCCCATCCCACAGAGCAGAAACCCTGCTGTCCGGCCAGCCCATTATCAGATCAGCAGAGAGGAAGAAAATGATGTTTAGGGCAAAACGCTTTCTGAGGATTCATCCCTCAAGAAAAGGATCTGGACATTTCCTATTTTCACTGAAGATAGTTCATTACAACCACAATCGCGTTGTTTTCAAAGCAGAATGCAGCCTAGCCCACTGCTCCAGTTTTCACTGAGACTGAGCATTTGTCATGTTGTCATGTCGTCTTGCTGTTTATGTACTGACTTAATATACAGCCTCTCCTGTATTTCTAGACTGAATTCTCTCTTTTCTTAGTCAAATGTCCATTTTCTTTGAGCTACAGTGCACACTGAGGGTTTATCAAAATGCAAATTACCAGCAGCTGAATACATTTGTCAGATATGATCAAATAACAAGTAACATTTGTTTTCACTGCAAACAGAAAGCACGTGGTTGCAGATCATTTAATCCCATACTATAATAATCATGGTGCCTCTAGTTTCTGTTTTAACAAATTTACAGAAAACTATTTCAACGCTTACTTTGCTTTCTATGGGTGCATCCTTTAAAATAATAAACTGGGCATCTAATGATTAGTTGTTATCTACATCAAGCTGCAGAGGCTGCTCTCCATTTTATCAAGCCGAAAGTGGTGATCTGCTCTAAAAGAGCAGGGGATTAGGGGGACACAGTTAATAAGATTATCTCATTGTTTGCTTTAGCAGTCAGTAACTGCGAGAGGGTGTTTAGAGGGATACAGCTTGTGCAGTCAAGTCAGCGGCAACAGGACTACTGTGAAACCCTCCCTCAAAATACACCAGACGGCAGCGTGTCATCAGAGCTCATTTTTAGCTCAGCCTGTGGCAACACACATGAACCTGAGGGCTGAAGAGTCATAACTCTGAGATAATAAAGGGGCCAAAACTATCAGAGTCCCAGAAATATCACAGTTTCACATTTACTTCTTCAGAGGAAAACTAGCTGGTTGACACTTCTTAAACCACCACATTCATCTTCAGTTCAGAAAGCTTCCTGTGCTCCTCTCACTGTATCAGGTATGGTGACATGTAGCTTATGGGGACATTTTTACCACGGCGCCCTCTTCTGGGACAGTGGTTGCCATTGTGGTTATCACTCTCTGCAGTGCTTGGTGGATGTGTGTGAGCTGAGCGCACACACACACACACACACACACACACACACACACACACACACACACACACCGGTCTCACATGAAGCTCCACCTTATGACCTTGACCTTTGTGAGTGCAGACAATTGCAGGAGACATTATAATAGGACTTGTGCTGTAATTAAAGATGGAGGACAAACTATGAGGTGCCCTTTTTATTTGGGAGAACTGGACCTTTATGGTTCGGTTTATCCTGGTTAAGATGAGTATAAGATGTTTTCATGGTTAAAAGGGTTCATGTTCGCATGTCCGACAACCAAACTGTCACCTGCTACTGCTCATTTTTATTTCAGACAGCTAGTTTCTTATGCCTCTCATTTGATTCATTGACTTAGGCTGACAACAAAAGCATGCATACAGCTGTCCAGGTTTATGACAGCACTGTGTAAGAGAACAGAAACGGGAGGGACACGAAATTGCAGAAAGTACCAACTCTTGCATTATGTTGCTTTAAATAGTTAATGGTTCGCTGTGTGTTTTATTGCAGTGCTGTAGTAGTAATGCTTTAAATCTCAGTCACAAAATAAAACCATTTCAATCATGACTTTGTGCAGCTGGTGCCCTTTTAGATTTTTTTCATCCCTTTCAATGGTAAATCATGAGTTTAAACATGAAATGTAGAAACCAAACAGAGACATTTCCTTCTTGTTCTTCTCTCCTGTACTCTATCAAACAAATAAAAGACAACAGGAAAAGGTTCAGAGAATAATACTGAACAAATGAATGATTCATCAATGCACTCATTCTTATAGAGCATCAAATAATTTGATATTTACCTTTCACACCAGAGAGTTCACCCTCTTCCCGTTGCCCTCCACCTCCTCTCCTCTCTCTGAAAGACAAATTAAAGACAAGTGCTTTAATATCAGGTGAATGGATTCTTTATTCATCACTACATGATTGTGATGACTAGAAACAAATTGACACTTTCCTTTTCCATATACAGGTTCAGACTTCACATTGGCCCTCCAGCTCCTCTCCTCTCCTTTTGTGCTCATTTCATATCTCACATTGCAATCCTTACACAGCATTTTCTCATCTTTATTTATTTTTTCGTGTATCCTCTTTAATTGTTTCTTCTCTTTCTTCTGAAAAACAGATGACAGACAAAGCAGAAATACTTTGGAGAGTAACGGTGAACAGATGGGTTTTTCATCTCATTCTGACAATAATATCAAAGAGGAGAGTTCACACTTCCTGTTGCCCTCCACCTCCTCTGCTCTCTCCGAAAGATAAACGATTATTATAGCTTCAAAAAATTAAAATGATTTATTCATAACTACATGAAGTGTGATAATAAGAAATGAATTGATACTTTTCTAAGGGTTCAAACTTCATGTCCCCTCCCCTCACCTCCTCTTCCCCCTCCTCTCCTCTCTCATCCTCACCTCTGTACTCCATTCTATCCAGTGCTCCAGACCTCCACACTGTCTCTCCCACATCCCTCTGTGCAGAGGCCCTGCCTGAGTCATAGTGCAGCAACAGCGACACAGTTCTCACCAGAGCGTGATCGTTTAACCCAAGTTCAAGTTGATACGATTCAGCTCAGTTCAATTCTAATCAATTCAAATCCATGGAAATCACTTCAGTTCAAAATAAATCCAATTAATTTAATTCAAAGCAATTCAAATACATTCATTTCAAATAAATTCTGTTCAATGCTCTTCAAAGAAATCCACATAAATTCAATTTAAATACACTTCTTTTATTCAATCCACTGAGAAAAAGTGAATTGAACGTCAGTGTGAAGAACAAAAAGCTTACCTGGAGACTTACCTTCAGGTTCTGCAGCTCTCTTGTGCCACCTGCTCCCAAACAGATTTCTCCTCTTCATCAATAGCCGCATCATTTCAAAGGTTCAGCGGGTGCCTCAGGTTGGTTAGAGGAGCTCGTCTTTGACCGTTGTCTTTTGCTGATCTTTGTAGGATCATCTGATGGCACACGAGTCCAGTGCTCGGCAGGAGGAAGTGCTCTAATCTCGATCTTTCATGAAAAAATCTTTTTGTTCCCTCTCCCCTCAGTCCACCACTGGCTGCTGATATTTTCCTCTCCCCACAGATTATGTTTCAACATAATAATCTGATCATTGAATCAATCTTAAACATCCCTCTGTCGACATTTTAGAAATGGAGGTGAAACATTGAAATAATCAACGGAGTACATTGTTTTCCAGAAGCATTTATTAAAATTAGGCTATTCTGCAGCTTCTTTTACACCTTCGTGATACATTTAACTTTTGACAGCTATCGCAGAGGCACTACAGAGGAGACATAAATGCAGACATTTTCTCTCATTAGTCATTTACAGAAAGCAGTAATACAGTCTTAAGCATGGTAAATATCTTTATCAGAGATCACTTAAGGCATGTTATTGTTTATTTTTTCTTTTCTTTTTTTAATATCTCACCATCATACTTATTCTGGTATTTCTGTGTGTGATGTGGTTCTGGTGTATTACTGCAAATCAGCTGCAATGACCTCAGTAGACACTAGATGTCCTCGTAACACCACCGTGCACTGAAGTGTTGAGCCCTTTAAGCAGAGGTACCTGCTGTGTCTACAATGTTGTAAAACATTTTCAGCCTTACACAGTCATGCTTCACTACAGCCATTCACTTCACTACTCAGTACACATACGGTCACACCAGATACAGAAGGTCTGTATCAGCATCAAGGCCTCTTCCCAAAGACCACACGGGGTCCCTTCCTGCTCGCCTGAGGTTCTGTTGAGATGATCCAGATGGCAGGAGCTTTCATGAAGTCCCTGTCGACCATCTTGTTCTCCTCGGCTCTGGCCATCGCCTCCAGTTCGGGCGAGGTTTCTGGGCACCAGTCTGCCATGAACTTATCTTTAGCCTCACAATAGTTCACCACCACCTCCTCAGGCTGCTGCCCAAACAGCCAGTCTGGAAAACAGAAAGAGAGGGAACAGAGAAAAGAGATAAAAGCAATGTGAGCGGGGATATTTGATAGTGGAAACAAGCACTTTTAGTATCTTATGGCTTAAGAAGAACCAGCAGTCCTGTCACAAACCTGCAATGTCATGGATGAGGTCTTTGATGAGGTGGCCGATGATGGCATAGAGAACACCCAGCAGGATGAAGATGGCCATGAGCAGGTAGAGGACATAGGTCGGCAGGTGGATAGCATCCCGAGAGGGTGGTATGTAGCTCTCAAACAACACTGCCCCGTCTTCTTCTTTATAACGAGCATTTAAGCCCTCCACCGGCACATCCATTGCTGTCTGGGAGTCTTTGAAACTGCTGTCAGCCCGGGAATCCACTTAATACTTCACTGTCATCGCTGTCTCCAATGAAGCCAGCGCAAAGGTTTCAGATCTTATCATGCAATCTATAAAAAGAAATACTGCATTCACCAACTTTAAAAATCTGCATCTATACTATTTCTACAGAAACAATCAAGCATAACATGAATAAAAACTTTTACATACAGCAAAGAAGCAAGCAGCAGCCCACCAACTCACTGGGTGTCTTTACACTCCTGGATAAACACGACACTAAGCAAATAAGACTTCAATTAAGATTACAACTCTATCTGTCACCCGGATGAATTTTTCATTTTCTTTCCCCCGTGCAAACTCCAAATCTGTCTGCTTGTGGAGCTATGCAGATGGAAACTAGATTAGCTGCAGCAGCTTGAGGTACTCAAGGTCAGAGGAACGATGCTGCGAGGACAGTTTCCTAATGAGACAGAGTATTTACCTGATGCATTTAGAAAAGCACGATCTTTCTATCTGTCTTAATATCTATCTATCTATCTATCTGTCTTAATATCTATCTATCTATCTATCTATCTATCTATCTATCTATCTATCTATCTATCTATCTATCTGTTCTTGTGCTTCCTTCGTTATTGGACAGTGTTTAATATGGTTAATGTACAGTAATCCTTGGCCTTCACAAATAAGGTCACTGCCCCTGACACAATCAGGTATTAGAGGAAGGTAAGATGGATTAACAAACACAGACAGGACATAACAACACTCTTGTATGATTCAGTTGTTTACTGGAGAGAAGCTTAGTCCAACATCAGAACAGGAAAACTGATGTGAGTTTCTTTATTTCTTCAGTGATACGTCTCAGCATCATGTGCGACATCATGGGAGAATGTGGGTTATGGCATTTTGGTCAATGAGGAAATTGGATGGAAATTCATGTGCGATTTTACAGTGTTTTCCTGGTAGGATTAGACATTTTGATTGAAAAGTTGTAAAAAAAAAAAAAAAATTTGGATGTTAAAATAAAATGAAGTTGAAATTTGCATTGTGCAGAATTTACATGACAGCAAACAGCAAGTTATTTTGAATGACTGACAACATGAACCAGGTTCACATCCATTTTTAATGAGTAATCAAAGGAAGCATTAATGAGTACAAACTATGAGTGTTTTACATATAAAACAAAAATGCCTTAGCTCCTACATCATCACTACTGCAAAGAGACAACACTGATCACTGCATGTGACAAAACTCAAAGAGAAGTGACATAAGGGGTCACGGGGCAGGAGAAGGTCACACTATGAGTAGATTTCCTTTTTTCTCCGGGGTATGATGAAGCAACGGCACTTCTCAGAGGAGCAGGGGAGGATGGACGGCGGCAGCCTGCATCTCCCCAGTGGAAACCTGGCAGCAGCCCGTCCTTCTCCCTCTCCACCCTCAGCCTGTCTTTCTCCATCATCTTACTGGAAACACTCAGTTGCCGTTCTTCTTCTATTTCTGCTCTCCCCTCCTCTGAATCATCCTCCACTGGTTTAGGGCCAAGAATCCAGTCTGTAAGGAGAGAAAAAACAATGTGAGAATGACAGGAAATAAAATGACTTTCTGTGACTGTGTTTTAAAGGGGCACTGCACTGATTTTACATGTGAAATTCACTTTATAAGTCATGAGGAGTTTGAAAGAAGTGGGCATTTACCAGGCAGGGGAGGTCAGATTAAAGATGTTATTGAGGTACATAATGGAAAATGTAGGATCCAGTGTTTTTGGGGACTAAAGTCAGGACATCTTAGTCTCTCATCTTTGTGAAAGTGCAGTTGAAAATCGCCAGAGTGCTCCTTTGTACTCAGTTTGTGGCGTTCACGTTAATGGCATAACAAGGGAACTGCTGGGTAGGTCATCACACAACATGGTCATCCAAAAAGGGCAAAAAAGGGAAAGACAAAACACTGATGCAGCCTTAGCCAAAGAGCCCAGGGAGAATAAAGGACTCGAAGACAAAATGGACATCACAGTGGAAAGTGTGATGGGAGGAGAGGTCACCAGCCATGGGGTTACCTGCCAGGTCATGCATCAGATCTTTAATCAGATGTCCCACTATGGCGTAAGTGGCCACTATAACCAAGACCACCCCGACTAGGACATAGACTACATTGGGAGGTAGAGTTATGGCATCTCTCGCTGGCGGTATGTAGTCAACGAAATAGGCCTCCTCGTCCTTCCTTCTGGACAGCTGGAGGAGCTGTCGGTGCTCAAGCACCAGCCGTGTGAGGTTCAAGAGCTGAGCACCTCCTGAGGCGTTCAGGGACACAGATGGTTGTTGGTTCATGGCAGAGTCGGTTTGGACAAGTGGATACTGTCTTTTATAGGATAGTGTGTGAAAAGAATGTGGTGAAGCTTTGGGGTTGTTTCTTTGGTTGATCGCAGACTTATTGTCTCATTGCAGATCCAAGCTCCTTCATGGCACTGTGAAAACTTTGAAAACGAGACGAAGAAGGAGAGGGACTGAGCATTAGAAGGTTTCAAACATTTTTATAGATTCTGAAGCTGGGAGGAAGGTCAGGTTTGATGGCGGATGGGCATGTCAAGATGGTTCAAGAATACATGATGAGTACATGGTCTCTTATGAGTGACAGCGCTCTGTCACAAAGTAGTGCTTCGAAAATGTAGTTCACCAGACAAGACAGGAAAAATGTGATACCATAAGTGTACCAATTCTCCTAATCTTTCGTCTAGACTTAAATCCCAGCATTCCTCCTTCTAGTCTTTGGGAGAGGGGTCCTCGGTCAAAGTATCCAGGGGAGCGAGGAGTGTGAGCCGGAGGAGAGGTGAATATAGGACAGACAGAGTTAATAGGATTGAGTCTGTCACAGAGCAATATCAGCTTTCCATCTGCAGGGATTAGCGATATGAGTGAAGAGAGGTGGACAGTAATACACCAAAGAGGCTTATGGTCCTCCATGACCACGCTGCATATATATATATATATATATATATATATATATATATATATTTTTTTTTTTTTTTTTTTCGAAGTGGCATTGCTTTGTGGATATTCCATGCTTTAAATTCAGCTTAAGCACAGCGGTTTCACTTCTTGTATTCTATAAACATCCTGTCACATATTTCACTGAAATGTCACTATATTCTCAGGGCTGATTTGCTTCTTAATAGGGCAGATGTGATATTTCAAAATGTAATTTGAGATTTGTGACCAGTAAATATCTCCATGGGTAAGGAAACTGTACATCATCACAAGTAAGGTGTGAAAGACTGCATTGAAACAGGTAAAGAACACATCAACTCCCTTTCTAATAGAAATGATGAGAAAAAGACTAGATGTTGATGAAATGAGGAGGTCTGAAGATATTTTGGGGCATAAACATGACTCCTTACCTTGTAGTTAAAACTTGAAACAGCTCCTCAGATCTATTCTTCGACTTGTGAATGAAAGGGCTTCCAAATTGTTGTACATCTTACACAGATGGCTCTGGAAACAACCACAAACACATGGCAGAAAGTTAAGGTCATGCAAACAAAAGGCTTACCGTAGTGGCTGCTCTGTCACGATAAAAAAGCCCCACCATCAATGCTTTTTCTCTATAGGTGGGCAGGTAAACAATGATCCAAAATTCAGTTTTTATCCTCCCAGGTCTTCTTGGTGGAACATCAGATGGTTGAATGCTTCTCTAAGCTTTAGATTCATCGTTGTCTGTCTTGGAAACTTTCACAAACTGAGAAATGAGAAACTGCCATTCTATGATGGTGATGGCAACATTTGCAAAAAGAATGAACCAAGAGACTGGGTGTAGACCGCAGTAGAAGACATGTGTCATGTTGTATAGCAGCCCAAAGAGGAGAGATATATAAAAACAGAAGGATGATAAACTTGAATGAAAATCAAGTCTTCCAGTGAAGAATTTGCAGTTGAAAAAGAGACGAAACGGATGGAGTGTAGCTTGAGGTCTCTGAGTGTCTCCGGGTGAGGCTGTCATGAGAGTAAGGCTGTCTGTGTCAGCATCAAGGTGTTCTTTGGTAATCCTTGGCAGGATTTGATTGACACGAGCCAGTGTCACCAGCAACACCTTTTAACTGAGTCAGCAGACAGCAAAACAGAACATGGAGCTCATTTAGCATCACCTGAAGCACCTGTTGACACTGAAGCGTGGTGCAGTTTGAACAGCTGATTTCACACTGAAAGCCACAAACACCACTAGAAGATAAATCACAGATAATGCAGCATCTGCTCCTGTGCTTAAGTTTTAGACAAATCCCAGACATTACCTGTAAGAATGACTCCTTTCTCATTGACTTGCAGGATTCATTCAGTTCAATAAAGACGAGAAGCTAAAGAAAAGAGGGTTTCCAAGTCTTCTCCAGGTGAAACAGAAAGCAGAACAGTTGCGGAATCTCCACAGAAAGCACTACAAGCTGAACTGCTCTTGCAGACTAGTCCTAAGCAAAAAAAACGACAAAAAAACAGTAACACCCAGTCATTCGGTCAGTCCATAATGACTGTGAGCAGCATGCGGCTCCCTCAGGCTGGAGTGACCACCTTCTTGGGTTTGTCTTCTGGCTCCATCAGCCACTTAAAGTAGGCATCACTCAGTAGGAAGGTCCAATATACGACGGTTAGGGAGGTGTTTACAGTCACAATGCCGATGATTAAAGGGTGCAGCATGGTGACAGACTGGGTGGACAATTTTAAGAATCTGTGTCACCTCAAAAAACCGTGTGTCTGCTGTGTGGGCGAAGGGTTGTCTGCACGTCTAATTGGATCGCCTCTGTGTCTGCTTCTCCTCTGTCCATGGACTCCCCACCCCTCTGTACTCTCTCTTTCCACTGGCCGCTAAGTTTCTGTGGCAACAGCAGCATTAATCCTCTTCAGCCGCTTTGTTGCAGAAGATAAAGTTGTATTAGATGTAGGCCTGCTTTATAAATGCTGTTCATCCATAAGCTGCGTAATGCACATGCTCATTCTTTACGATATGCAGAAAAAATGTTTGATGCAGTCTTTTGGAAAGAAACTGTTCAAGAAATATAACAATGATGATGACTGTCACTTGACTGAAAAAAAAAAACATAATCTTTGTTCTGAACTTTATGATCTCTCTCAGATATAATCCAGAATCTAATCAAGACAAGAGACAACAGACAGAGGAGTTCCTAATCTTTCACCAAACAGGACAGATGGCTCCTTAATCGAACCCCAGGGGCCACAGGAGCCTAGACAGCACTTTACCATGTGCAGCATAACCTTGTTTTTTTTTGGCAGTACAGACTCACCTCATTGGATTCCTAGAATCCAAACACAGTGAAATTAAAAAGCAAAAGCACAAAATGAAATTCAGTGTCATCAAAGACATTAAGACACATGTGAAAAGTCCATCCACCAGGTGGCAGTCTGTGCAAGCATACATTGAATGGGGAATGACCATATGTTAAATTATTTAAATGGACTACTAGTCGTATGTGGAATCACCCAGCAGAGTCCATTTGTACTCATCTACGGCCATTAATACCAAAATGCAAAATATAAATGCGTATTTTACGCATTACGCACGATTCAGCGGTCCTTCAAACCGGCATCGCTCTCCCTTTAAATTTTCCCTCATTAGACTCCTGAGCTGAACTTTGAGACCTACTAGATAGCAGACATACGGCAGCTGCGTAGCTCTGCTGTATCACAGATCAAAAGGCAACGGGTGACACTCCTTTTAATTATCTCCTTCTCTCGGCGGCGGCAGTGGAGAAGACGCTGGCTTCTAACATGCATCTCTACACAGCCAGGCGCGTTTAGCAGGGAGTGTTTCTGTGTGGACATTTCATCTATAAAAGAGGTCAAACAAGAAGTTTTCCACCATGAGGCCGCCGGTGGAAGTTTGCGTGTTTGTCGTTTCTCTCTTGGCTCCTGGTGTTTTGTACACCATGAACAACGTCCCCGCGCTTCAGCAGTAAGTGTGTGCATGCACTCTTTGATAACTTCACTCTCATCTTGGCCTGCTGTAGGGAGACATAGCACAGTAAAGCTGCTGATGTTACAGGCTTATGAGGCGGCCCACAGTCTGAAGGAACAGGAGGTTTAGCGAGAGCGAGTTTATCCTGAGGTAACCCCGTTAAAGCCTCCACAGAAAACAAGATTCACTAAAGCCCTCAATATAGAATAAAGTACATTTAAGGAAATATCTGTAATATAATAATAAAAATAAATAATTTTTTATCGGGGATGTAAAACTTTCACAATTGAAATATATCACCAATTCACCCCTGCTCATCCCAAGATCAGTGCAATTGATCCAAAGAACTGCACTTCGAAAAGTAAAGATTTTACTCAAAAAAGGAAAGAAATGCTTCCAATGATTGTATAAAACCTAAAAACTGTAACTTATAACCACCTTTTTTCTGATGAAAGTATGAATGTGAAGAAGATTGTTAAAATTAGGGCTGGGACTAACAGTTATTTTTCTCAGCGACTCAAAAATTTCTAAAGCACAAGACGACATCTTCCAATATCTTTTATTGAATTATCACGAAAGACACATAGAGGTGGAAACCTCTCAGTGAGAAGCTGGATCCAATGAAACTTCTGCATCTTTGTTAAAAAAAATGACTTAAGCAATTAATCGATTGTCAAAAGAGTTGCTTCAGCTCAAGATGAAATACTTGAAGGGTTTGAGACTTGCACAGACAACTTGATCTCTGCGTTACCCCTCAGACCTCTTCCTATCCTGGGAATGGGGATGGTCGTCCTGGGATTTATTCTTCTCCTCCTCCTCTTCACTGTGCGAAACAAGACCAATATGGACCCCTTATTCTATGGTACAACACACGCTTTAACATCTGTCAATCAAATGAATGTGGAGTGTTGCTTTTTTCATTGTGCCTCTTTGTGTCCGTCCAGTATTTGCAGAGTTTTCCTTCACCTGCATGGTGGGCCTGACTAATGCTTTAGAGCAGGACGGGTTCATCTCTGGCTTCATGGGCTTCTACCTAAAGATGGTAAGAGGAACGACAGTGAGCTGAACCTCTCCTTCTCTCCCTATAGAACTTCCTAATAAGGGTTCGTATTTCAGTCTTAAGTTTAAATTCCTCATGATGCCCATATCTCTTCAGGGTGAGCCTCATCTGAGTAGCGCCTATGCTGTGATGATGTCTTACTGGGAAGGAATCGTTCACTTCGTCCTCTTCCTCACTATCATCCACCGCATGTTCGGAGGGTAAGCTGTGGCATCGAAACCTGTCCTCTGTGTGTTCAGTGAGTCCTCTTAATGAAATTTTCTGTCTACACAGGAAGTGCTATCGCAGCCTGGGGCTGCTGTGGACGGGTTCCTCAATTGCCCATCAGATTGTCCTCATCCCAGGGGTGGTCATTGGTGAGCACTGCCAACATGAACGCTTTGATTCATCACATCAGACGAGGTGTTTCTGGTCCTTTTCTATTGATGACAGTTGTCTGTGTTCTTCTTCTTCTTCTTCTTCTTGTGTTTTCACAGGTAAATATGGGTCGAACATTCGACCAGCCTTTTGGAGGAACGTCCCCTTCTTTCTGTTGCCTTTCTGGGCAGCGAGCCTGCTCTTCAGCAGACCCAGACAGATGCCAATCATCACAGCAGACAAGGTCAGTTTCAGCAGTTAAGACATTTACAATATTCTGTGTGTCCGTTATGGTGTCCAAACTATTGTCAGAGGACTGAAAAGGGGAAACCGTACAGTATTAATCTTAACTGTAAGAAAAAAGCAAAGATTAAAGAAAAGTATGAAAAATAAACAGTATTTTGTGAAGCAGGCATTTGATTTTCTTGTTCTCAAAATCACAAATAAAACACATTTTAAACGTCAATTAAGAGAAATGAACATCAAATATGCATTAAAAAAATCCAGTAACTGAACTTTACATCTATTGTTTCTGTGTTGTCTAGATTTCAGTGGAGCAGAAGAAAAGTCTGCTGGCTCGCCCTGTTGACCTGCTTCTGTCACTTCTGTTGCTTGCAGCTATGGCCTTCTCTGTTTTCAGAGGCTTTGTGAGTAAAACAGTTTGGAAGCTTTTGTGTCTGTCCAGCATGACTGCTCACTTGACATGAGGTCACATGTGCAGCACTGGTACTATAACTCCTCATGTTGTGCTCCAGGTGGTGCTGGACTGTCCTCTCGACACCTGTTTCACCTACATCTACCAGTTCGAGCCCTACCTCAAAGACCCTGTTGGCTTTCCCAGGGTTATGGTCTGTGTGGAGAACGATGGATTAAACCATATATACTGTATATCCTTCACCAAACTGATAACACGTCTTTTTGTGCACCATTACTGCAGATGCTGGTGTATTTGTTCTATGCTCTGCCCCTGCTGACCCTCTTCATCTATGGCCTGAACACACCTGGATGCAGCTGGATGTTGGACTGGACCATCTTCTTTGCTGGAGCCATGGCTCAGGTATCTGTGGTTGTTCTGTTTTTGCCGTTATTGATATCCCTTGAAAAAGCAAAATACTGCATAAGGTTGATTTCGTCCTGTTGTTCTCTCAGACTCAGTGGTGCCATATCGGAGCATCTCTGCACTCCCGCACTCCCTTCACGTACCGAGTCCCAGCAGACAAGTGGTGGCCTGTTATCAGCCTCAATGTGATGCTCGCCGCTGTGCCGATTCTGCTGGCCCTGCGCTGCCACGCCAACCCCTCTTATTTAATGAAACCTGTTCCCCAGGGACAGACCAACAGCAAGAAGAAGAAAAACTAGACCACACACACACACCAGCCGGGGACTATCGAGGAATACTTCATGCTGTGACAAGGCTAATGCTTTCTGGGGACTCTTGTTGGCACACAAACTGCATTAAACACACAATTTTTCAACCCAGAGGAAATCTAAAAATGCTGCTTTCTGAGTCAACCGTTGAAAATCAGTCACCTCGTGCAGCAGCAGCACTCCCTGCATGAACTATTGGACCCTGATAAGAAGGCTGTTGATCGAGATGAGGTCTGTGATCAGCTTACACAGCTTTCAGGTGACTCATGCAGATACCCAGTTGGTATCTTCCCAAGCTAAGACAATTAACTTGGAGCACACGTCTGCAACACCCTACTGGAGAGTGACGGTCTTCATTGTACATCTTTCTGAGCAGAAATCCACACCAAAACTTCACAGCTTGAAGTTTAATTTTACTGATCTAAAGTTGACAGAGTCAGTGGAGACTATCACAGCTTTCATTGTTCAAAGACTGTGACTGTGAGACGTGTTCATAGGGTTCATGAACGCCTGAAAGGCTGAATTGACAGAGAGTTGCTGATAAAGGAGATAATTGCAGATGTTACTCAAGCAGAGAATTTGAGGAAGGAAAAAGTCCACCTGGTGCCTTACACGGTGTATCATATTTGCACGATGTTGCCAGGGCTGCCATGAACACTTTTCAGATTTTCTGAATTGATTCATCTTGATCTGTTAAATAATAATCACATTTCCTAAAGCCCAAGCTTTAGCTTTCACGTTGTTTTACCCGGTTTGTAGTCATATAAAACAGAAAACAGCCACACTGGAGAGGCTGAATCCAGATTTGGCACGTTTGCTAAATAATAATAAATGACTTAAACAATCGATTATCAAAATAGTCCTGTCAATCAACTCACTGAGTAATCAATGTGCCACTCCAGCTCTAGTTGTGACTGCAACTCAGTGTGGTTTTTCCAAGTTTCATGTTCAGCTTTATTCTGAACAATAAAAACAAATGAGCGCTGAAGTGGGTGACCACGTGTAACAGTGTTTGATTAAACTGCATTTGCATCAACAACTCTTTCTTCCATCAGTCATTTCCATGTATTGAAAGTGTGTAGCTCATGTCTGAGTGCAAATCTATGCACAGACGGAGCAATTTACTGTTGTAACAGGACTCTCTCTTCAGTTGTCAATATTGTCTCTGGCCGGTGATGTCATTGTGCCCTACGTGGTTGAAACACTGGCCCAGTTAACTCTGCTGTCAAACTGATAAGAGGTGAACCCTGGATTTAGGTGAACTGTCTCTCACAACAGCCACATAAATGATCACATGACACATCAGTCAGCAGTCAATGGCCCAGACTGTGTCTATCATGGGTGCCAAAGTGTAATTTTCACATGAGGAAACAAAACTGTCGTCACAGAGTTATGCCAAACTTTGCCCAGTGGTGTGGAGACAACTAGTACATGACTTAGACTGTCAGGTGTTAAAAAAAGACAACCAGATTAATAGAGAATCAGTAAAAATATACTGGAAAAATGGTTAAAAAACAAACAAAAAAAAAACCTTCAGTGTTTCAGTTTTGCTATAAAAAAAAATACTCAGCAAAAGTCAATTGTCAAAGATTTATGTTCATTTTTATGATTGAACTCTGGTAGCAGATTAAAATCAATCTGTAATTCACCCCAAAAACACTGGATTGATTGTTTTTTGACACGTTGCGCTCTGCTGGTTTATTAACTTGTCTGGCAGGCACACTCTGTTATGTCCTGCTCACCTGGTGGGCCATTCTTCTCTTTCTTAAAATATTCTGCTCACAGACACACCAGAGATGAGAAAATTGCTTTGTGAACCAAACCGGATAAAACTATTGCTCACTGCGAAGAGTGCAAAATAAAGTGAGCGCTCAGAAAGGTATAGCCAAAATAAAGGGGTTCAGTTGACCTTCGTCTGCTGGGGAACCAAAGTGGCATGACGTGACATTTTCCTGTCAAAAACTCATGAATATCTGCACACACTGCAGTAAAGCACAACCACATTCTACAACCATGCTAGTAGCAGTTGTATATGAGGCACACTTCTTTTGGGCTAAATGCTAATAGCAGCATGCTAACACTTTCACCGTGACAATGCTGATGTTTAGCAGGTGTCATATTTGCCATGTCAATCTTCTTAGTTTACCACTTTATGCTAACATTTGCTAACTTCATGGCAATCCATCCAATAGTTGACGTTTCAGTCAAGGCTGCAAATGTTATCCTCATGGTGAGCTGATCACCATCAAGTCAGTAGATTCATCCTCTCGGCACCACGAATGTCTCTTTTATACATCATCCATCATGGAAATCCACCCAATAGTTGTAGAGATATTTCAGTTTGGAGTGGTGGACATTGCTATCAGTACTAGCATGGCTGAAGACCAGTTGATCGTTTGTTGGCTTGAATTAAAAACAGACATGTTGTTGTTCATTTTCTCACTTTATTAAGAATGGAATACAACAGCAGGACAAAAAGTCATAAGAACACCAAAAAAGTGGATGACCGACCAAATATCAAAGGGACCAAAGGACGAAAAATCATGACATTCTAGCCATCATGTAAATACAGCCGTGCAAAGATTGAAAGTGTTTAGCAATTCAGACACAATCAAGTGGTTATCTTGAGAAAGTATTGTATAATCCCATCCACACGCTCTATGTCAACGGGACATATTCATTAGCTGAGAGTGCTTATGGCGATGGGAGGATCTACAGTATTTGATTGGACAAGGTCCAGCTATTGATCAAGGATCAGCCAATAACAAACACCACAATATTTACAATACAGAGATTAGAGGCAATCAAATGATTAATTTTGTCTATTATTATGTTGGATTTATATACTGGTATAGAAAAATGATGTTACATCGGCTCTCTGAAGTATAAGTAAAAAATGAAAGCATATTCACTAGCAAATGATTTATAATAAATAGTAACAGAACACCAAAACATAGCAAATATTAGAAAAAAGCATGTCAGTAGAATAAAACAGACCAGCTATTCAGGTGCTCTATGGAAAAAGTAACAGCTACAGTACACATACAAAAAGCTGAGGGTTAACAGGGACTGAATGCTATCTTGCATCAATTACATCTGTGCTTTGTAAACAGAATACTAGGGCGAGAGTCATTTTTCATGTAGAACAAGCAAACCTTTACAAAAACAAAGTGACTCAGCACTCTTCTAAGTTTCTCTCTGACATGCATACGCTCACATACTCACACACCGCTGTCAGCCCGACAGGCTGAGAGAGAGTTTTAGTTCACGGACAGGAGGGTTTACTGTACTGAGATGTTAGGGAAGGAGGGCGTTAACAACAGTTACTGTTAGTGTTCGCATGGACCTCAGTTAAAGGAAGCAGGGTGAGAACCAAAAGAAGCATCAAAAAACACCAAAACTCAGGGGAGAGATAAATTGTATGTTAGAGTAAGAAAACCTAATTCATCAGGAGGAATAATAAAGCTAAACAGAGCGTGGTTAGAAGCAGGGACAGGAAGTGATGTGAACTACTGTCTGTCTTTATGGGCCATGGTTAGCACCTACAGTAGGCAGATGTTGTATTATTTGGTTCAGTAGTAGCTGTGTGCGTCCTCTCTGGCCTTGTGTCCCTCTCCTCCGTGTCTCCTGTGGCTGCGGCGCTCGTGGTGCTGGTTGTGGTGGTGGCGTCTGTACCGGTGTGATCGCCGGGCTAAAAGAAGTCGACATTTTACATAAACACACAACTAAAACATTTTTGATAAGGATCAATTAAATTTGTCAGGAATTTAAAAAAAATATATGCAGGGGCAAAGTGTGTAAATAGTGACACTTTTTTCAAAATGACCTCAAACATACTGTATCTTGTTATTTCTGTACTGCTATTTCTTGTTGCTAACCAGCTGACGCCCACCAGCATATCCACAAAAACATAATATGAGCCAATATATTTGCGTGGAGCAGTTATCTGCACAGGAAAATAACTGAAAGAGAGATGGTGATTTACATTCAACAATGGTCACCGGCTGGACTTAAATCAGGACGATCCAGTTTGTGGTTGGTCCACTAACTTCTAAGCCAAGAAATGAACCCTATTTTACTGCTGCACTAACTGTGCTGTAAGTTGCTCTAGATATGAGCATCAAAAGACCTGAAGACCAGAAGTGATGTTCTTTGTAACCAGGAAACTAAAAACAAGTGTTTAAAATGACGACCTGGCAGAAGGTTTGTGGGAATAAACACACGGAGCCCAAAAACTGACACAAGGCCATTAAAAGCTTAGAATTAAAATTAGAAGAGTCAAAAATTGGATTTGAATTGATTAAAAAACTGATAACTAGTAACTAATTAAAATGACCTGACTTTTCATTTTCTACCTTTACATACATGACTTGCAGGTTTAAACTGGACATTGAACACTCACACTTTGTGCAGATGATCCTGGGCCTCTCCCAGCTCCCGTCGGCTCGGCAGCGGGCGGTGGGGATGTGACGCTGGAAGAAGCCTTCGGAGCACTGGTAGCGGACCACTGCATGGATGTCGTAGTGTGACCTCCGCCGACCTATCAAATGGGCGTTCTCCACTGCAGGCGGGGTCCCACACAACACTGCAGGACATATTCAAATTGTCAGATAAATCATACAGATGAAGGTGGAATATGTCCAGATTCTGTTTCACACCAAACCAGAGTCAAGTCAGGGGTCAAAAGTCCAAATGAAGTCCAAATACTAACAGCAAAAGACACACATATTAGTGTCATCTCTGTTTTTGTTTTTTGTTTTGACCACAGTTTCAAGGCACCTTACTGTAGGTAAGGTTTGCCTCTAGATGGCAGCCTTGTTTCTGTATCTGAGTGTTGAGCAGCGCTGTGGAGAGGCCAGAAGGAGGTAATGGGTTTCTGCAGCAGACGGGGAGTAAAGCCAAGCCACTGAGCTGTGAGACCACGCCAGACAAACAAACACTCTCAAACTACTTAATCCTTTTCTCCATGTCCTCCTTCCTTTTCTAACTCCTCCTGATCATCCTCCGTTTCTTCAGCGTGTCCCCAGTCTTAAGCTTTCTTTGCATCCTACAAGACTTCACCACCGCAGTCACATTCAGGTCGGCTGAGTCGGTGCGGATGAGTGTTGGTAAAAAATGGCTCAGAGGAATTTCAGATCATATTTGTGTGAACAAGGCAATAATTGGCAATAACTGCAACCACAGTTCTGCTGGCCGGACAAGTGTAAGTGAGCCCCAAGGAGAGAGAGAGAGAGAGAGAGAGAGAGAGAGAGAGAGAGAGAGAGAGAGAGAGAGAGAGAGAGATGGCAACAAGAGGAAGACTGAGATTGATATTGCTCTCAAAAATCAATAAAGGTATGAGCCAGAATCACAATCTTCACTTAAGTTTGTGTTCATTGTCAATTTTTGGAGGATTTGCTGCTGTGACCTTTAATGGAGAAAAAGAGCAAGTGATGCGAAGCAGCTAGTGAAGTCTGACCAAACACTGATGCTCTGAGAGAAAGGAGTCTTTTCTGTATAAACAGCACAAGCACTGATGATGAGCACTGATGACTAACAGGTGGCCAGCTGGTCAGCCATAACACTGTATGAAGACAGCAAATATCTCCCCTCATGAGCTGATTAAGCTTTGCTTTGCTGAGAAAGTCCTACTGGACCTGAATGTGTCAAACAGAGAAGGACAGCAAGCCACTGTTTGTTCGCACTTTTGTTCACACGTCCAGTCCAGCAGTGTTACAGTACCTGTGCCTTTCTTGCAGATGTAGGGCAGGTTGTAGTTGCAGGGCACGTCGTTCCACTTGCCATCCTCATGGGCAATGGTCACCACGCAGTCCTCTCCACCTGCAAAGAAGTTATCCGGCTGGCTCTCCCTCCAGTTCTCATATACCTGCACGACAGCAAACAACAGGATTCAGCTGCTTTCATTTCTCACAGCAGCCTGACGGGAAATCTCTAATCTTCCCTCCAAAGATGAACAGTGTTACTTTCAGATGAATGCCATTTGTAAGATTGCACATTTGGGGGAGACACAGTTTTAATCAAAATAATAAAAATGAAATGTTTCGAAGGCCCTGAAAACAAATTTTCTCTGTCAGTTTAGTGCAACCACCAATTCCAAAGACGCTGTGCAAAACATGAATAAAACAGGAAGTGATCACTTGATGATCCTTTTTGACATGCATTCAGCTAAAAAAAGTAAACAGGTTCATTGGTAACAGGTAATAGTATCACAATTGGAATGAAAGGGGCATCCTGGAAAGGCTCAGTCATTCACAAGCGAGGATGGAGCGAGGGTCACCACTTTGTGAACACATGACTGTATAAAAGAGATTACTACATTGGCTCTGGAACACATCATAAAACCATTGTCGGTAAACACAGATCATTATGTTTTTATTCATGCTTTAAACAGTGTTCCACCCTTTTTGGATTTGGGGTTGTATGAGCAGTAGGGTCCTGTATGAATCCATTGGGAAAAGATGATGTCATATGTTTCTTTGTACCAATCAGGATTTAGCCAGATTTGAATCAACATCAGTTGTGGGGCTGTATGTCAAGTCTGATCAAATCACACCCACACAGTCCTGGTGAAGCAGATCAGTTTTTCTGGGTTCAACCTTTAATCGATAACAGAGGCTTTTTTTTTTTTTTTTTGAAAATGTACACGCTGATTGTTGTTAATTTAATCAGAAATGTTAAGATTTGAAGGTTTTGAGGAACATTAAAACTGGAGTTTGAAATTCTCACATAGCAACAACTGATCACTGACCAGATCATTGCCGTCAGTCCATTGAAAGTCCTCCTCCACTGTGCGGTCATTCAGTCCGATCCAGGCGTTGTCATGACCCAGACCTGCAAAAAAAAAACAACAGAACGTTTTCCTTTGACTTAACTGCTTTTGTAAAAACTTTGATATCCACACAGACTTAAACAGTCACTGATTCATATATCAAATGTGTTTTACACTCAGTCAGTCCACCATCTTTCACTTTATCATTTCACTTGTGCATAACTGTGATTTATGACCAAACCAACAGACAGGCACACATACCATTGATAAACTCCTGCTCAGTAGTGGAAATGACGCTACTGAGGTGGGCACTGTGCTCTCTGCAGTCTTTCTCTGCATCCTCCCAGGTGTGTCTGTGGGTGAAGTACCTGTGGGAGAATGCAATGTAAGTGGACATGAAAATGCATATTTCATATATTATGCAACCAGACAGGTTTAAATGGTACAGAGTGCTGCGGTAAGTATATCACGGATAACTCCAAGGTATGAGAGAGTAATGCAGATAGATGAGGCACCTGTGGTTGCAGGTAAATATATCGTGACTCCATTCATTTTAACAGCGCAGCCAGTTTTTCATCATTCCTACCTATAGCAGTGGCCGTGGAACTTCCTCCAACCGTGCTCGCAACCCTCTATGTCTGTAAAGATGAAGAGAAAGGAGGAGGGGAAATGAAAGAAGCTGAAATAATTTCTTGAAGGGCACCTAAGAGCGTAGTAAAGCAGAATAACACAAAGTGAGATAAAACAGGCCGTACGAGATGGGAGGAAAGAGGAAGCTTTCATACCGAGCGTTCTATCTCGCTTGGCAAATAATGACTAAAATATATGACTATGGCATCTTGAGAGGCTAAATACATGAACTGTAATTATACAGGCTCGTTTTCAATTCACAGCACACGTGGCCCTCTCTCTGCACGATTAGTATTCATTAATAACACCAAGGCCTGTGGATTCATTTATAACTGCAAAGGTTACATATTCATTAATTCTTAATACTACTACTACCACCACACATACATGCACAAACACACACAGCCATAAGCATGCACATACACACACATATGCATGCATGCATGCAGGCTGAAACCAGTGAGGTGATGAATCAGGGCTTGTGTGTGTGCACTGGTTTCAGTGTGTGGTAAGGGGGGTTATTAGTGCTCTGTTTTTGCACACTGAATAGCCGTTTTGTTGTCGGCATCGCCTCTGTCTTTGCAGACCTTAGTGAGGATATGGCTGTCCCTGTTCTTCATCTGCTCCTTTAACAATCTCTGCCTGAGATGTTGTAGTCCTTTTAAAAAGAAATCCATTCATTTTAACTCATCCCTGTGGATTAATGATGACATATATTGTCTTAAAAGAGAGTGCAGAATGGTTGAGCGTAGGTGGAAAAACACTAAATTGGAGGTTCACTTTCTTCACATGAAACAACTACTTTCATCTTTTAATAAGAAAGTGAAAGGGACCAGACGTGCTTATTTTTCAAATCTGTTTGACTACAGTAAAAAAAAAATCTTTGAGCTTTGTTTAGCACAATCAATAGGTTGGTGGACCCTGTCCCTCACCTGCACCGGTCTTCTCTCACGCTGACTGTGAAACCTTGTTACCGTTCTTTGTGTATTAATTCACTAACATAAGGTTGAAAATGTTGCCTTCCCTTGGGTTTGACTGTCTAGCCCATGCTTCTTTGTTGAACAAGTTTAGCCTTGTTTCACTGGAACAATTCACAGCCAGTCTCATAAATGCATCCCTCCTCGAATCCTGATTGTTCCAACATCTCTTTTTAAAGATGCTCTTAGTTTGTTATGACCATGCACATTCTCCATTGTGACTACTCTCTTCAAAAAGCCAAACCTTGACCCATTGCTTCCCAGTAACTATAGACCTATATCCAAACTTTTTTTCATTTTCAAAAGTATCTGAAAAAGCATTTTGTAGACAACCTCTACGGGTCAGGACAGCAATTAAATCTTTGATAAATTCCAATCCGGCTCTCGTTTGAAGCATAAAACTGAAACTGCTCTGCTCAGGGTTTCACATGGTATTTTAATATCGGTGCTGGGGAAGCTTCAGTTCTGTTGCTAGACTGATTTGCCTCTTTGTCAGACATGAGTATTTTTGTGGCCATTGATCGTTATGTCTCTCATCTGCTCGGCTGATGTGTGGTGTACCCCAGGGTTCAATTCTTGGTCCAATTCTTTTCTCTGTGTACATGCTTTCTCATGGTTTCTTAATTAATCAATTTAAGGGTATTTATTTTAACTTCTATGTAGATGATATCTACTTTACTTTTCTTTCAATTGGGATGACCTCAGTACTCTACCTTGAAAGACTTCTTAACAGCTATCAAGGACTAGATGTCTGATAACTTAAATAAATAGAAAAAGTTGGGTTTCTGCTTAACTTAATATTAACTCTTAGCTTGGCAGCAATTACTTTTTATGGGGTCACTATCATCAAATGCACAGTATATACTTAGATGAACCCTGTGGGATTGTTGACCACTAGTAGTGCTATCAAAGTTTTTACTTGTGAATCTTGTTTTTTTAAGTTCTATGCTTTTTTGTGCTTGTAAATGCACATACACACATGCCAGCCTGCAATACACATTCTTGAGGTGGGTTTCAAGTTATTACGCTGATCTAAATAGCAGTAACACAAAGGAGCATGACCTACACTGCATAATACAAGCAAGTCAAGTTGCCTTTGTAAGGCATTTACAAGTGCCATGGCCAGAATGAGTAAATCTTCACAGACATACTACAAAATACAGTTGCAGCAATGATCTCGAAACACAAAAACAGCATCACTATCATACCACCAACATCAAAACTGAGTTTTTAATTCGTCTACCACACGGACATATATGAAATGTGTGCATCTATATAGGATGCTGACTGAAAACCGAGCAAATGCTAACTGATGCTTGGAAAACATTGTTGTGCCTGCAGGGGTTTCAGTCAGTATCTGTCACCCTGCAGCCCTGTGACACACACTGATACACTGTCTGATAGCTGTGGAGAGATGTGTCTTTGTGATATTGTGTCATGACATACAGCTGTTACAGACGCTGCACACTGATGAGGATTATTTCCACCATCACAAAAAAACCTTTTACTACTAGTATCAGGCGACTGAGAATCTTAACACGTTCACCACTGTGGTTGCACAAACAACAATGTGCTGGATTTATGGATTTTTCAGTGCCACACAGTCCAGTAACATTTCATATGAACAGAAAATGTGTGCAGTATTTTCATTCTCACCCTTCTCGCATGTGTCTCCTCCATAGCTGGGCAGGCAAAGGCAGAGGAATGAATCAATCTTGTCGATGCAAGTGCCTCCATTTTCACATGGCTCTGACTGGCAGTCATCTACGTCTGTGATGAAGAAAAAAAGCAGCAAGAGCAGGCGGGTTGCAGATCTCATTAGGGTTCAAATTAAAAGGATGCATTCTGCTGAAAAGATGTTGTTCATAAAGACAGAAAAGCCGTGTGGGTGTCTGCTGCCAATCAAGCACTGACACAAAATGAGCAGGTTGTTAGTCCTGGTTCAGACAGGGAAATGTGTCCACGCTGGTGGGTACAGTATCATAATCCATACAGGGTGTGAGGAGAATACAGACAGTTTAATCCCCTTTACATTTGTCCTCATTCTCTTGCAGAGGAAGACACTCTAAAAGCCTTTCAAGTGTTATTACATCCTTTGTTTTATGTATTTACAGAGCTTAAGGTTGACTTGATGTATGCCTAATCTCTTCTTTTGTCTCTTGTCCATTGTCTCCATTTACAAAAGGCTGCATGAGGAAGAAATAGCAAGATGCCAGCTGCATGTTGCATTACTTTTCCTTTAAAGCAGTTTAAGTACAGTACGGACATAAATCTGGTGGACTCGTGAGCAGAGAGGGTGAACTTGACCAAATGATCTGGGCTCAAGCCTTCATTTTGGCAGACATCCACCCTGTCGAAGAGACCTTAAGCAACAACAGATACCCTACCAGCACCAGGGCTGCTGTGCTACTGTGCTAACTGTGCTCTCTAACCTCCCTGTGAAAAAAAGAAAAACCCTCAAGCCAAAGGAACATTTCTCAACGGGGGATCCATAAAGTATCACTTTATCATTCTAAATGGAGGGCATGTAATCTTCTTTCACCACTGTGAGGTATTTTTGAACCCAGAGTAACAGATATACCCCAGGACTGAAGGAATCTATTAACACTCACAGCGAGAGAGCCAAAAGAAAGCTACTTAGGAGTTCAAACTAGCCACAAAGTGTTTCCTCAGATCTTAGCAGTTACTTCGCTCCAAGCAAAAAGCTCAACGTTGAAAAAGGGTCAGTGGCTGTGAAGTGATGTGTCAGACACGTCAAACCAGAATGACCTTTAGCCCTATACAAGACTTCTGTCACTGCACACACTGCGGGTTGGTTGCAAGGATTATTTTCTAATCTGGACTAAACTGCAGTTCATCAATAAAGTATGTTTCAGGCTAGGAGTGTCAGACTCAGTGTTTTTCAATCTTTTTTAAAATCCAGTTTTCTCAGCTTTAGCTGTAGTATTTGCTGTGGTGTTTTTGATGAGCTTTAATCTGACAGCAGAAACTGTTTATCTGTTTGTAAAATTATGAACTCTTTTTAGATAAATGATGGAAATTAGACTTTTTTTTGAGGATTGAACAACTCAACAATACGTCCTCATACCTACACGACGGAAGAGGTTGACTGCATTGGTTTAAATCACTTGAAGCCACCATGTGTAGAATTTGAACATTTGCATGTTTGTTCATGTGTACCAAGAATGACGCAGATTTAGGACCTAAGCCTATTTTAAAGTTACCAAATTAAGATGAAACTGTACACAAATTATATATATTATGATTGCTATATAGTTGCTATTACTATTATTAGGAGTATTTAAAACATAACTTGTACCAAACTAAGATGCATGAGCGATTAAAAAGAAACTGTGTTGGTGCAACTCAAACTAACACTATGATTCAAATTGTGAGATAATCTCTGAAGGTTTAAGTATGAGAAACACATCGGTGTGTTCAGCTGAAAAGTGCAGACGCTGGATTTCCTGCAAAGTGATGGAGAAAGAGATGCATCTATTTATTTATTTTCTCAACAGTGGAGAAAATGGCTCCTCTGGGAACATGTAGTCATTCAGGCCTAAGACTCTTCACAAAAATACAGCTTAAGTGGTTTGAATAACACCTAACATATAATTAAAAAATGTCATATGAATGTGAAAACCCCACTGGCTAATCATGACTGGTGTGACCTTCAATAACCTCTAGATGTGCTTGTTCATAGTTAAACAGACATCTTCCACTCCCCATTAAAATCAGCCCAGCTCTTTGTTGTTCGATATAAAAAGTCTGATCCCCTCGTCCCTCTCATCCATTATGCAGAGGGGAAGCTGCTCCTCAGAGAGATAATTCTGCAAATTCTGCAAATCCATAACAAAGCCTCGCAGCATACCCACACATCAGCTTCTGGCTGTCAGTTTGAATGTCTGTCTGTCCATCTCTCTGTGACACTGAACAGATAAGACTTGGCACTCGGTTAGTATTAAGGTGTTCACAACCCGAACAGGACAGTGAATACAGATAAGTACGCAACTGTATGTGGTTCATTTATTCATAAAGTGATCACTTCCTTGAGGAATAGCTGCCTAATGAGCTGAACATATGTTAAGGAACAGATCAGGACCCTGAAGGCAGATTTGGGCTTGCATGTCAAAGTGTCACAGTACCTCTGTGCAGGTGTCTGCTTTGGGACGCCAGAGCTTGCACTTCAATAATGTCACAGCATGAACAGTGTGACAAATTTCTGCAATTTCATATTTCTTATTGTAGACCTTAATGTGGGAGTCAGAATATACTGTAATTCAGTATGGATGAACTGAAACTATAAACAAGTCCAAAGACTTGTTATATTGGTGCTTAAAGGTGTTTTCAGTTAATTGATCAAGTTAAAGTTGGGCAGAGCTACACTGCGAACTACATGATGTCATCAAACATACATACCAATAACATTGATATAGTTGTTTTATCCTAACAGGTGCAACAGCAGAATGAGGAGTAGGTCACAGCAGAAAAAGCACAGGTATATCTAATAACATGAACACTGTCTTCTGTGAATCAAGCACAGTCCTGAGCAGAAGTCTTATAGGGAGGAGTATGTGAAAACACCTGAGCGAGTGTGTCATGGCTGTGTGTGGCTGTTAAATTGTGATTTAAACAAGAATTTGCAGTGGAAATGGACTGAAAGCCTCTGGGTGGAGTTTTATGAGTGGTAGATTTTGCTGCATTTCACAGCTGCGTTTCATTTGTCCATGCCCGAGTGCTGCTTATGTGACAGCAAAGACGGGGGAAACCTGCGTAAAGGGAATACAGAGGGTGTGCTGGTAGTCGAACAGTTAAGGTGCATACCATAGAAGCACTGTGGTTGTGGACCTTTGTTGTATATCATATGCACACTGTCTCCTCCTGACATCCTGTCCGGCTCCACATTATCAACTACCCAATAAAAGGTGAAAATGCAAAACAAAAGGAGTGCAACTGGCCCATGAGGCGGCAGGTGTGACAGTGAATCTATATCAGCTGGTCAAACTGCAGCTGGTAGTTGAGATGCTGTGCAAAGAAGCTAAATAGTAAAACGTGAAAGCTTCACAAACATCTTCAACCTGGCAGCACAGACGATCAATACAAACACCACAGATTCAAGGTGGACACCAAGATTAGTGTCACCAGTTCAGTATCTGACCAAATGAAATATAGTTACAATCTGGCCAGAAAAGGATTTTTACAGAACACTGTGATGTGGCAGTGAAGTTGACCGTTTTGGACTTTTTGGACACAAAATGTCATCTGTTCATCATTTTATTTTATTCGCCATTTGTGTGAAATTCTTTCAGAATTGGCATATGAATTCTTGAGTTATGGCCAAAAGTGTATTTTGTGAGGTTACAGTGACCTTTGACCTTTGACCACCACAATCTAACCAGTTCATCCTTAAAGCAACGTGAACATTTGTGCCAAATTTGCCGAAATTTCCTCAAGGTGTTTCTGAGATATTGCCTTCTCAAGAATGGGATGGACAGATGGACGGACAGACAACCAGAGCACATTACTCCTGCAGCCTCGGAGGCATGAAGGCGTGATGAGGTTTGACAGTGTTCAGTGCTGTTGTTCCAGGTTTAACTTTATGGGATCAAAATGTAATAAAAAAGTAATCAAATGCATTAAGGTACATCACTTTGATAACATTACTCTAACTCACACATTTTTAACATGATAACTCGTAATCTGTAACACATTACATTTCCAAACTAACCTTCCCCACAATGGGGATCACAGACAGCAGCGATCAGAAGCTCTCAGCTGTCTTTATACCTGTAGGAGGAGGTTACGTTTTCTCTGGCAGCAACACACCACAAAATCCAACAAATGGATTCGGTGTTCGGTGAGCACATAAAGGCCTTTGGGTGAGGTACAATTGATTTGTTTCTGGAGCTGATCCGCCATTAAATGATTGTGTTTTTTTGTGTTTCTGAGACATGGCAAACCAAAGAGAGGCTTTGGTTTTATTCCAAAACCTTCAGGTATTTTTGCAGGGAGTGGAAATCAAATCGGCTTAAAATTTCAAGCGATCTTTTTTTTCTTCACTACATGAATGTTTTTTTTTTTTTGGAAGACAAAAAACCTTGGCAGTGAAAGCTACCAATATTTTGACCTTCAGGGACCAACACCATCATCCTCTGACAGTCTGACCATAACCTTTGACCCCAGCCTCCATTCAACCTCCTGTCTCAATGTGACGGACAGCTTGGCCTTTGACCTGCCAATAGGCTGCTGAGAGCCTTGCGTCAACATGTACAGACTGACGCAGGGCTGACTTTATTATGCCGCTGTGTCGATGCATGCGTGTGTGTTTGTGTGGGATGTGTGAGTACGTGTGTGTGTATAAGCATCACTCACCAATCTCACAGTTCTCCCCAGCGTATCCTTGTGGGCAGTAGCAGCTGTAGCCCGTTCCCTGAGGAAGGCACTTTCCTCCGTGCAGACATGGGTTTGTCACGCAGGGCTCCACCTCAACTAGAAGAGACAGACGGATGGGGGTGGAGGGGGAATTCAGGGATTCAAAATAAGGGAGTTAATTAGTAATACTGTGAAGGAGGGTGGTTTTCAGTTTTTGAATGTGATTTACTTTGGTGAGGATAAAAGTGGTGTGCTTAAGCTCACTGTCTGAATAAAGCATAAAACATTCATTTCCATGGTGATCCCCTAAAGTTGGATGCCTTAAAAACTATTTCCCTCAGCCCTGCCTGGATTGTGAACAAATCTAAAATCAATGTGTGACTCAGAAAAAACACCCTAATTTTCCATCATCGCGGCTCAGCCCAAACCAGCGGTTATAACACACGCATATCCATTTCACACTCTGTCTCTTTTCAAAGGGATCAGAAGCCAGGGAGCCTCAACCTCGCCATCCACTCACAGCCACAGTTGTCATGGTTACCATATGGAAAGCGAGGCCTTGGCTCACTTCGCCGAGCGTAGTGGGCAGCGTGAGAACTTCAGACATTCGCCATCCTCAACAGAAATGAGCAGACCTCCCGCCGAGCGCCTCGGCCCCGCTATTCACCCTCTAAATGTGTGCGTGTGTGTGGTCTCTTTCCACAATTACACATTTCCATATCAATTGCCACACTACCACGTGTTTCTCCCCTGAGCCGCTCATTATAGCAACTTAAGGTCTTTGAAAACCACCACTCGTTCATCCTGGCCGCAAAAGCTCGGCTGTGGGAGTCTTTGTTCTGCCAGCTCTCTCTGACACTGAGCACTGCTTAGGAGGGGGTGCTGTGTGAGGTTGGCAGTGTGTGTGTGTGTGTGTGTGTGTGTGTGTGTGTGTGTGTGTGTGTGTGTGTGTTTACACGGTATGATGAACAAAAATCAATACCTTGGCTATGATTAGCCTTGAGGCTGATCCTGTCCAATAACTAACCAGAAGCAGACATCTCAAGCTCACATCCTCTGGGTTATCATCATGAGGGCTGCTGCGTTGGGCAAAATAAATGTTTAGGGACTAAGAAAAACAAAAAAAAAAAAAGATTGAGGGCTTTCAATCACAAGGACTCCTACAGCACAGAGCAAGATTTCTCAATAGCATCAGCTCTATAGATTTATGTTAAGTTTTGCGAGTGAATCGTCTGCTCACGGTTTGAATTCTGCTGAAGTCAGGTGCTGAAACCGACCATGCATTTCATTTAATGTACATCAGTCCGGGCCGAAGTGCACTTGCACCCTCTGCATCTGTCAAGGTCATGGCACGCCTTGACAAATATCAACTGTTATGACAAGTAGATTTACTACGGTATGTGTGAGCGTGTGTGTGAAAGATAAACCTAGTGCAATTGGCCGTTCATTAAAGCGAGTGGTGCAGAAAAATCAATAGTCTGTAGAAGGAGCTGACAGAGTGGACTGTCCCTCGCCCTGCACAGCGGCTGACACCACTGGCACAAACAACAACAATAAGCTGGCAACAGCAAAATCCAACTAATAAGTTTACAGAGATAGGTCAGTAAGGGGATAATACTTTGCAGTGGCAGCGCTGGGATACCTCAAAGTATTAATCCACACATCACACACAGCCTTTGCTTCGAGTAATCACAGCCACAGACACGGTGGAAATATGGTTTGCTTTGGAAACACGATTTTCGGATATGCACCTTCGACCTCACAGATGGCATTTCTGTGAAGGCAGGACAGCGTGAAGAGGAAGGTGAAGACGAAGGAAATGGCTGCAATTTAAATGTTACAGAAAGATGGTGTGATAAAAATCTGTTCAAAAAGATTAGACAACTGAAACAGTGTTGATGGTCTCATGTGTGTTCATGTTTGAGAACGATGTGCTGTGCTACTGAAGGTCCTGAAATCCAACCCGATGCTTCTCTTCCGCCTCCCCTCCCTCATTGATTGAACTGACTGATGAAGTGCTTCCTGATCCAGTCAGGAGAGAAAATACAGACCACTGCCATGAAACCCAAACACAAGGGACTGCACTGGAGCGAGAGTGTGCACGAGAGAGATGTAAGCAAGCAAGTCATTATTCTGGGCCAATCTGCTGCGAGCGCCTCTTCTGTTTGTGTAGCAAAGATATGACTGTGTGTTTGTGTGTTTATGGCTGCCTGCCTGCATGACTCCAGGGTCTCAGTCAATCAATCAAATACTGTACACCAGCAGCCCAGGTGGTTGCCCTCGGCTTCTTGTCGATACAGTTTACAGATGTTTTCCATCCGCAGACTCCTCACACCCCGAGCAGCCATGCCTGCCGCAGACATGAGCCGCTTTCAAAGGGACCAAAATAAATCAGCATAGAAATGTGTGATAGCATGATGCCCGTGGGGCTTTCAAAAGCCGGGTGATAGGATGTTTCCAGTGAGCTCTCATTATCAAGCAAAAAATAAGTAGAAAACCAGGTGGCTAGCCAGGAGCTTTACTGATATATACCATGCTGCCGACTTAATCAACAGATTGTATATGGTAGCGGGAATGTGGTCCCTGCTTCTGGAGGGAATAAAAGGTATGCAGCCAGGGGAGTACACGGTGAATTTTTTTGAATAAATATGCCAGTGGCAAGGTCAGGGGAGGAAATGAAAAGGCAATTTTAAAGGACAGTTATTTTCGTCGGCCTTCATTTCTACTGCTTGTGATAACAGTGTACTCACCAGAGTAATTCCTGAGACATGCAGGCACATTGTCACAGCTAAGTGTGCCAAAGCAAGAAATGCATACTGGCAGAAGATCAGACTACAGTCTTGGGGCAAGTTACTTGAAAATTTGCATCAATAACTCATATACTTGTAGAAAAAGTTACATTACTTCACTAATTACTCAAAAGCAGAAGGAATAATTAGATTATTCATCACATTCTTTTATGACACTCAGTAGTTTTAAGATGTGACGTTCATTAGTGAGCTTAGGACAGCTGCTTCCCCTTTCCAGTCTTTGTGCTAAGCTAAGCTAACCAGCTACTGGCTCTAGCTACAAATGTAATAGCTAGACATCATCTCATCTGACTCTCTGCAAAAGAAAGCAAATGTATGCATTTCCCAAAATGTGAAGTTTTCCTTTAACAAGCCGCAAGTCTCTGATTTGGAAGCATTTTGACCATCAACAGCTAGCTTAGCATCAGTGACTGCACACAGTACACCTGACTTGCAGTCCTTATTAATGTAGACTCACTAGTGAACTTTAGAGTCTGGAAAAAAACACAACATTAAATGCAAAAACTTTAGATGACCCTGGAAAACCATATCCCTCTTGTCCCAAAGGCTAACAGCTTCCATCCACCTCCAGCTCCTTGCCAAGCTCACATGTAGAGTCTCCACACTGGCAAAATATCAATTGCCTTTTGCCTTTGTTTTCTCTTCCAGATAAGTTTGGCTAACCCGGGGTTGTCTGATCATCTGACTGCTTGTGTTTCCCACCCCATCGGATTTCTTCTCAGCAATTAACATTCCCAATAGAAATGAAGGGCAAAACTACAAAAATAAGATGCAAGTTGTAATAAATCAGAATTGTCTTATGAGGCTATCAAATGAAAATAATGCTTTTGCCTGAATAATATAAAATTTGCATATTAGTTATGATGAACACACAGACACATATACTTAAATGAAGGGAAGTCTACCAACAGGATGACAAAACATCTGAAAACATACAGTGCTAACCTGGTGGGCTGAGAGTGATGGTACTCATGTTGGCTCTTCCTCTGTTGCTCTCCTCCTCCATGTTGCCAGGTAACAAGGCCCCCGAACCCACAGCGTGAGACCAGGCAGGCTCCTCCTCATCTGAGGGCCCAGACAGTAATGAAGGATAATCCAGAGAGCTGTTCAGAACTGCTTTCTCTACTGGGGCCCAGTTAAGCGAAGTCAGGGGGTTCACGGAGCTGTCCTGGTTGTCTGAGTGAGGAGATGGAGCTGGGTCTCCTGATCCAGCTGTTTGAGATGGGGGATGGGAAGGTGGTGATGATGGTGAGGGTGAGAGCGATGGTGTTTGGGAACTGGACGAAGGGGAGGAAGTGGTTGGAGATGGGGAGGAGGAAGATGGAAGAGATGGGGAAGGGGATGGGGAAGGAGACTGGGATTCAAACAGGGATTGAGATGGTTGAGAAAAGGATGGAGATGGGGACATGGATGCAGTGATGGATGGAGATGGCGATGGAGATGACGAGAGGTATTGATCTGGCGCGATTGATGGCGATGGGGTTTCTACTGGTGAAGTGGATGGGGATTCAGACGTAGATAAGTCAGCGCTTTCCGATCCAACTGTGGTCATCACTGTGAGCCCTAGCAGTGGTGGACTAGAGGTGGTAGAGGTAGCCGTGGTAGTGGTAGCCGTGGTAGTGGTGGACTGTCCCTTCCTGTGACCCCTCTCTCTAGATCTTTCTCTGGATCTTTCTCTTGGTTTACTTGTTCCAACTGGTCGACGTGACACTTGTATCTCCCCTTTTGCTTCTGCACCGGTGATTTCTCCACTCCCCTCGTCTTCTCCTTTCCCCCTATCCTCCCCTCTCCCCTTGTCTTCTCCTCTGCTCCTGTCCTCTCCTCTGTTCTTCTTCCCCCTTCCTCTGCCTCCTCTACCACTGGCTCTAGAGGTCACCGTCTCCTCCCTCTTGTCACCCGGCTGGGTCGTGGTCTCTGTTTCAACTCGGACCCAGGTTTCCCCACCGGATGAGGTGACTTCAGGTGCAGAGCTGGAGGCGATGGACGTGTGCGTCTCTGTTGTCTCCCAGGTCTTGGTGCTCTCTGTAGTCATAGAGCTACTGGAGGCGGCAAAGGTAGATGCCGGACGAGTGGGTGATTCTTCACTGGCTGGTGTGGAGTTTTCGCTCGTGGGACTGCTGAACTGTGAACTTCCCCAAGAAAACAAACCTGCGGAGGGCACAAAACAAAGAAAAAGAAAAGAACAAGAGGAGCCAGGAGTGCAATTACTGCAGACAGAGAGAAGAGTGCAAAATACAAAGCCAAGAGTGACGAACAAGGTAAAAATCGCCTTATGGATTCTCTCTGCTTTGCCAAGGGAAACAAAACAAACACTTCTTAGCTGCCTGAGCTATCCGTAAGCTGTTTTTCTCTGTCACTGTACCAGCAACGTCTACACTTCAATACTATCAACACCAGCAAGCAAAGCTCTGCGGACACTGTGAAGAAACACGTTGAAGGAAGGGGGCTGAATAGTGCTGAACAACTCCCTACAATGTGTTAAACATTATTGTCACACAGAGAAATATCCCACAGAGACCTATTCTATTACAATGGGAGTAAGACTGGTGAGCTATTGTATATTGGATCGTTTGCCAATTAGCAGAAGGTGCTTGTTTGAAAAGTCTAACATTCAGCACTGAGTGTGAGCTTTCAAAATAATATTACGCCGTGTTCATGTCATGAGTTACCTTGATTACCAATTTCTGACTTGTAAATGACATTCATAGCAACATCCAAGTCCTAATTACAAAAAAAACTGGCATTTTTTTCTGAAAGCTCAGATTTATTCGACATGATGTTGAAAAGGCAAACAGAAAATGGTAACCTCCTGTCAACCTCTGTCTGCCTTTCAAAGCAGTTACACCCAAAATGAATAAATATTGTACTATATCATCAGTGCACAAGCATTTTAATCCTCACATGAACTACTCTGCACTCATACAACCGCCTTGATATGTTCACTGATGTGAAGCCTTACAAACTGCCCCACAAACATTTTTACCATCCACCTCATATGACCTGAATGCACCATCAGGCTCCTAACAGCGCTGCAAAGAGACAAAACAGTTGCTGCTTTGCAAAGACATCAGTCTCAAAGATATAAAATTGTCTAATGTGTCCAAAAGAAACCTTTAAAATAGCCACTGTTAACCAAAGCAAACAAACAAATGAAGAGAAAAAAAGACACGGCTGAACGTCTAACGGCTCTCTGGACACACACAGCTAAGAAAACACACACACATACAAAGAGAATGAAACTAAAGACCATCATAGCCTCACATATTGCCTCAGAATTGAATCAACAACCCGGTAACACAGTTTCAACAAACACTGAACAGAGATGCCTGCCATTTGGAAACCACTTTCATCCACATCCAGTACATAAGGACCTGTAAACCTGCTGGACCCCTGAGACAAGGGAAAGAAGGATGAAGGCTGATGAGTTGTATTCCACTCTTCCTCCATCATCTGCCTGAATCCACGTTTGAAGGAAACCTGATATTTTCAACCCACGATGCCTGTGCCTCAGTGTTAATAATGGGCATCCTAGAGCAGAATGACCTGGACCGTGCTGCAAACCTCACACTGTGATTTTTGATTAGAAAGGATTCAAATCTAAACCAACTCATCTAAGTGGCAGACATGATAATAACTGGTGCTAAAGCTTCAGAGTCTCGCAGTACATACGGATACATACATGTATCAAGGGAACAAGATGTGAAGTTTGGGAATAACAGGGTAACAATGCAGAGTATTTATATCGCAGGTTACACTATATGACCTGCAAAGCAATAATCTGGCATTTGGGAGTAATGTAAAGACAACTTAAACTGGAAGTACTTAACACTTATAATACTCTAAGTAGCTCACATTGTAAGGACCATCCTTAAGAGCAACACATGGCTTAAAAATGAACGTCCACCATCAGGGTTTGCTGGTAAAGCGAGAGGCAGCTGAGACTCCCTTCCATGTAGCTGTTGAGATGTTTTGTACAGATTCTGCCTGTGGTTTGGGGTCTGCTTAGTTTTGAATTGAAATAACATTTGTGTATCTTCTGCTTCTAGCTTTGTTGGTCTGTAACCCTTAATATGTTAGTTTAAAAAAACTAATTTGATCTTATTCCCTAACTTCACATTTTGTTCCCTTCTACATATATGTATGTATCACTCATATCATATCTATTTTAATTTTATTTTCATATATTCCATGTGGACAGTTCATGTCAAAGTTAAGAGACCATCATTCTTGTACTATTTCCATTGTTTCCCACTGTCAGGGAGATCATTGTGTACAGCTGGAGATCATCAGCCGTCACAGCTGGTATCAATCACAGCTTGTTAGTGGCCCTACAGGAGAGCCTGACTGAGCTGCAGAGAAAGGTCAGTGAAGCTTCAGTTTGTCTCCACACCTCAAGCCAGTTTTTGCTGTTCCTGCAGAAAAAAAGAGTTGATGGTGGACACACTCCCCTCACCACATGCCAGGGCTCCAAGGCCTCCGCTCTCCCAGTTTTACTCCTTATTAATTCTGTGTTCCTCTAATGAACCTCATTCCGGGGGCTTGTTTGTATTGTAATTAATGTGCCATCCTGTTGTGTTGCCCGACTGATGTTTCTCCAACATCACAGACCAAAACAAATTAGTGCCTCAACAGAAATATGCTCAGAATACTGTACATGCTCATAAACTTAGTGCTTTTGCACCATTTTTCCCCTTTTGTATTCACACATTAACTCTGTCATTCTTGGCTATATTGGTTCACAACATATAAATCCACCCACCTGGTGACGATGTCCTGGTTGAATTCGACTCCTCATCTGTCTTTTTCGTGGCTGTCTCCTCTTCACCTGCTGGTCCAGTTGGTGCTTGGGTACCCTCCTCATCTCCAGTCCCCACCAGGTAGTTCCAAGGCTTCCAAATGGACTTGACAATCTTTGAGATCACCTAAAATAAGAAATAAGTGGGTGGTCAGAAACTCAGTGATGCTGCTTCCATTTTTTTTTCATTTCAAACTAATAGCTTAAACCCAGGCCGACCTTTTTCTCAGCAGGAGTCGGGTAGACTGGCGGTCGGAGAAACTCCTCTGAGTCGGGGCCAGGTTCCAGTGGCTCCCCCCAGTCTAAGAAGCTCTGTCCTGGGTTTAGCTGGAGGGTCACAAATGACCCTGAAGACTCTGAGGACCAGGGATCTGAGGCTGAGGACAAAATCATTTGGATTATTATTACAAATCTACATTCTTTTGTGATCAGTACACATAACTGGAAATCAGCCTTACAAGCGTCAGCACTGGGAAGGGAGGCCTCCTCTTCTATGTCGACCAGTCCTGTCCAGTTTGAAGGTGAAACCTCGCTGCCATCTGAGGACCCTGCGAGGATGAATTTGCAAAAAGCACATCTATTGTATGTTCAATCTTTCCATATTTGTGGATGCTTGATTCTCTGATTAATCAGCTGCTGCTACAGATCTGCTAATCGTAAACAAACGTAAAACCTCTGGTCGTGGCGGTTTGCTGTGTAATCAAGTCAGGACTGTCTGTCCCTTCGGAGTTAGCGCGGCTTGAACCTGTGAGGTAGCTCCAGGGCTTCCACAGGGAGGAGTAGATCTGAGAGATGGAGCCCGTATTCTTCACTTTACCTAAGAAACAAGTTGAAAAGATTTGCTGTTCACATGCCAATCGCTGAGGGAATTTATCCAGTTTGTCTCACAGCTTTACTTTGTTTTAATCCAGCAGGAATTGGCCAATGTCAGTCAACATCGTGAACAAAAGCTGAGCATCTCGATATTTCACTTCAACACATCCTGTCCTCTTTCTTTCTCTCCCTCTCTCCCACTGCTTCTGTCACTCCGGCAGTTTCACAGATAAATGACGGAGGGACAGATCACAAATCAGTGTTGCCATAGCTACAATAGTGCCAATGACATTTATTATCATTTCACTACATTAATAGCACACAACGCTTCAACAGCAACATCAACACTTCTGTTTGGAGTGAGATGGCGGTAATATCAATATGGATTCATCAAGTTTTAAGAACCAATCATTTCATATGATTGGAGAACATTATTGAGACCATGGTGCAGATTCACTGTATTCCTGGTTTCTGCTGCCCCATCCATAAATGATAAAAAGTCCTTTTCCATAAACAAAATGCAGCCCTTGGTTTTCCTCTTATGGTACAATACCTCTGTAGCAGTAAGCGTCATATAGAGCTGTGGTGTTGTCAGTAGTGCTGTTGGGTGTGATGGTGCGGACTCCCGGCTGGCTCCCTCCACAGTCTGGGCGAGGCCACGTCACCGGGTAGCGGACGCTGCCATCAGACAACCAGCCTGGGGCGCAGCTGTCCAGGCCGGCCTTCCAGGCCAGATAAAGCTGTCCCACTGTGGCCAGCTGGCCCCCAAGGGACACACAGCGGTCTGAGGCTGAGGACAGTGACAGCCTGCCTGGGACCGAGGAGTGAAACACCTCACCTGGAGGAGGGAGACATGACACAGGATCTTGTCAAGAAGCAGATGGAGCAGATTATAGCAGGGAGACACTTGGATAAAATACTGCAGCTACATGTGAGGGCTTTGAAATACACAGATAACATTGTGTAGTTTGTAGTACAATAATGGTACTCAAAGGATGAGGCTTGTGATATTCTATATGTTTGTTAATGTCAACGAAATTCCATCAAAAGACCAAAACCAACAATGTAGTCGTCCATATCTTGATACTTTGTGACCCTGTCCGTGCCACTCATGCTCAAGCCCATTGGTTGCTAGTGAAGATATAGAAACACATTAAAATGGTGTATTTGTTGGGGACTATTCAAAGCTGTGGATTAATACACATTTTGCCTTTTCTCTGGATTTATTGGAAAATTTTTAAAAAAGTTTTTTAAAAAAGAAAAAATCCTCATCCAACTTGTCCTTTCATGTTGCAACAGAATATGATGCAAACATAAGAGCAAAAGCCGAAAGCTGTGACAGGTTTTCATATGTTTTGTGTGTGTGTGTGTGTGTGTGTGTGTGTTTGTGTGTGTGTGAATGTGTTTATACCATCCAGTTCTTTTGCAAAACAGTACACATCAAACAACTCTTTCGGGTCCCTCTTCCCATAATTCCTCACTCCAGCGGAGTACTCCTTGTGTCCATAGCAACCAAGCTCTGGCGACTGGACAGAATAGCTGTGGAGACAACCATGTGGGAGAGATCAATGGGAATGAGCCTCTTTTTTGCTAATCATGGGAAATAAGTAACGATGTCTGGTGGACATTTTACTGTATGGACATTATCTCAGCTCACATATTGCAGCGTTTAGTTTCATTAAGACTTTAAATGTCAGTAAAGCATGAATTCTTTTTGCATTCCCATTGAAAGGGCAATGGATTAGAATAAATTAAAATGCAATTAACAGCAAAGAAACAGCAGCGGTAAAAAGAAAACTCAAGAACGAGGTGACAAAACAGAACAGCCGAATATTAATTGAGATAGCAGATGATCCAAGAAGAGAGAAAACAAACAGTTCAGGAAAAAAAAGCAACTGTCTTCATATTAGACAATTAGCAGGCATATTAAAAATGAAATAAAAACGAAGCTGCTGCCAGCAGCAAGTTAGCTTTTCTTAGCATAGAGACTGGAAACAGGGGGATTAGCGAGCCTGGCTCTGGCCAAAGGTAACAAAATTTGCCTTCCAGCACCTCCAAAGCTCACTGACACATAAGATCTCATTTGTTTAATCTGCACAAAAACTGAAACATAACAATCAAAAAGCTATGCTCGGTATTTCCCCCGTTTCCATTCTTTGTGCTACACTAACAAGCTGCTTGCTGTAGCTTTATAATGATGCTAAAGGCACATGAGTGGTGTCAATCTCCTCATCTAACTCTTGGCAAGATAGCTAATGAGAAAATTTCCCACAAGGTTAAACTGTTCTTTTGAACAAAAATGCCTAAAATTCGCAGGGCTTAGTCTTTGGGTTTTTGATTGAGGGTCACACCCAAACTTGGACTCTAATCAATCGAATGACAGATCAGTTAATCAGGGAAATAATCTGCAGATAAATCAATAATATAAAATAATACTTCAAAACACAGCAGGACTCACTGCAACTAGCGAGCAACACTGCAACGGTGTGACAAGCAGAAGGGAGTTATTGAACGTCTCCTCACCGGACAGTCTGATCATCCAACCAGCCGGCTGCACAGCTGGCGAAGCCGTCATAGTACGCTGCCCACAGCTGGGCTGGTGTGGCCATCTGAGCTGAGATTTCCTGGCAGGCCCGCTGGGCGTCTGAAAATGAGAGGGTGTAGCGGGCGCTGGGAGCCTGGTAGTGAAACACCACACCTACACAGGCAGACACAGGGACAGAGATACTGTACCAATGCGGCTGAGTTTCAAATCAATAAATAGATGGGATGTAATCAATAAACATTTTATTGTGGCCACAGCAGATCAATCTAACACTATGTGAGAGTCAGCTGAAATTTCACAGACGAGCGCACAGAATATCATTGCTATTCAGTCCAAACAATTTAATTAAAAGAATTACACAATTACTCAAGTGGAAAACTAGATAACAGAAACAACACAAACACAGAGAGCAGTAAGCTGCGTTAATTAAGTCAGTCATTATGATATTGATATGGTGAATCAATGTTATTAATGTTTAATTAGATAGGAAAGCTGAAAAGGGGCTGGCAGTGATCCTGTTTCAAAACTGCCATTATCTATCTTACATTAGCACAACAAGCCTGGAAAGCAGTAAAACACAAAAATCATTGAAGTTAGAAGAAGAATTTGAAAAGCCATCGTGTTACTGCTGCTCGGTCTGTCAGCGGCACTTTTGCTTAGCTTAAATGTTTCCTTTAGGGAAGTTGTGGCACTAAACTTTTCTCACAATGAAATCTCCGTCAGTGGCTGCTGAACTTACCGGAGACCACCAGGGGCACAGTGTCTCTCTCATAGTCGCTCCCCATGACAACCTGACAGTGGTAAGTGCCTGAGTCGTTGGTGCGGAGACTGGAGATCTCCATGGTAGCATTCAGAGGATTGGCAGTGTATCCTGGCAGCATGACGCGGCCATTGAAAGCCTTATTCACCTTGATTACATCACCTTTGGCACAGAAAGAGAGGTTTCTTCATTGAAAGTGTCTATTGCCGTCCTGCTGATGTTTGATTTAAAGAGTTTAAAGAGTTAAAGGCCCACAGAATGTATTTTCTCAGTCTGGCCTCTTGCTAACAGTGATTGGGTCCCACGTGAGAACAAAACTGTCTGCCAAAGTTTAAACAGATTTGATTATTTCCCATGAAAGATTTCTGTATTTGTGTTTTCATCTTTATGTAACTTTGCAATTGATTTTTGTTTATTTTGTCATTAACAGGTTATGTTATAGAGGGAAAAATGACTTTGATTTTGTTGAAGTGGTTCAGTTTACAACAACAAACCGCACACTGACTCCAGTGAATGGATTCCAGCAGCACCTGGCCTAAATGTTGCTCTATGCTTGCTTTGTTGCTTGCAGGCACAGGTGTACATTTGGGTTTCAGAGCTCTTTCACTGTAAGCAGCTTCCCTTTGCATCTGAAAGCAAGGTTAATGAGAGAGGTGAGACTGAAAAAAACAGTAATGTTTTGAGCCATTAAACCAAACCAATGTACTGAAAGGTACCTAACTTCAAAGAGACACTGGAAAGAGGAATTCAGTCTGGACCTGGTCTTTGCTAAAATCCTTCCACACAGTGGAAAACCTCTACTCAGAAGGTTTGTCTCATTTTAATTTCAGGAGCTGCTGCAGTCAGCTTGTTAAGTTCTTTGTCACTCTTTTACAATGCGAGGCTTTCAGATTAATTCATTAAAAACTGAGAACTGCAGAGTCGGCTGACAATTGCCTGCTAATGACTTCTTTCACATGCATATGATCATCTGATGCAGTGTTAATACAAAAATGCTGATTAAGTGCACCTTTCAGTGTACTCTCTGAGTGAGTGTAGAAATGATGTCTGATTGAGGAGAAGAGTACAGTAGGTGTTAATCAACAAACCAGATCATCACGTCTTTGTTTTACCTTTAGCAGAAAGAACAATCTTCTCCAGAGGAGCGCCCTGTCCTCCTGCTGGTAGTCTGATATGAGTCCACAGGAGGTGGGGAGGCTGGCTGGAGGAGCTGGTCTGGAGGGTGAAGACACACGGGAGGATGGCTTTGCCTGCCAGCGTTTGTTGTACTGTAGGATGGGTGATCCTACGCATGTTCACTATGGAGGAGGCTGCACCTAGAGAGGATGAACGAGAGAACAGAGCGTAATTAGATTATGCAATTAAATAGGTTGGAGGGTATTCTGCTTACAAGGGAAGAAAACAAGGATTCAGCTGATAAATACTTGTTGGCAGGCGTGATGTTTGATTATTGGGTAAGTGATGTATATAGTATTCTACACTGAGCAGTGAAGGAGACAAACAGTAAGTGCAGGTTGTACTGTAGCTTCCATTGTCTGCTAACTAGACCTCAGGGATTCATGAGCAATTTCACACTCATTTGTCCACACGAAAATGAGGAACTTGTTTTATCATTCCAGCAAAAGGAAAACACTACAGGGATTGCATACCCACAGTTACATACTGTGCACAGGCATTAGAAGAAAAACGCACACAGGTGACCGCAGCGGCTCGCAGTCTCACTAAATTATTTAAATTTCTATATGTTCCCTGTTCACATACATGACTCCAGCTGTCATAGCAACTAATCAATTTAAAGTTATTTCATGCCAGAGACCCTTCAATGTAATGGCACCATCTCTGTCAGAGCTGGATTCATGCTTCTGCAGACGGATATCAGCAATTCACTCTGTCTGGTTGCCATGACATACAGGTTCAATGTAACCATGACAACAGGATCACCTGTACAGTAATTATCCACTAACCAACCAATGGCTGCCTCTTTGTGGCTTTATCCTCGATGCACCTTACTCACAACACACAAAGCAAGATAAAATTACACATTTTAGAAGATTGAAATTTTATTTTCCTTCAACAGAAAAGACTTTTTTCTACACATAGAAGTTAATTTTCTGAAAATGCAATTTATTTGCACACTGCATAGTGACAACTCAGCATACTCCAGATGTAGCTGAAAGGCTGAAATCTTCAGAAACAGCTAGTAAAAGGACCTTGAGCTACTCTTTCATTTTTATTTATTCTCTTTCTAGTTAGTCTTTTGAAGGACAATGATCAAAACAAACTACTATATACTCGTTAATAATCCACAGTGAGAAGCTGTTTCTGCTCTCTAAATCAAGAGCAACATGGACTGTTAAGGTGCGTGAGTCTCTGATAACACACCAGGCCGTGATTACAAAGCTTTAATAAGCTCAAAACAAATTTGCTCAGGGATTTTTGGATTTGTTTTCTTTTCTGGTCCTCGCATTCAAATGTTCACTGTTTGTCAAATGCAGCAGTTTGTAGAAAACTAAATGAGTATAACGGGAACCAGTGTAAAAAAAAAAGAAAGAAAGAAAAGAAATAAAAAGGCCTTATTTGGAATATTGCACATGGTGGAATTGAATCACCGAACGATACCTATTTCCATCTGCATTTAGATTGGACGGCTTTCACTAGCTGAACCCCCTGAGAGCATCTCTCTGTGCTGAAGCACGCCCCCGCTGCCTTCCCCCCAAATCAGATGTAATCACAGAATCACAAATACCAGGGAAAAGCATGAGAGCCAGAACAAGACAGAGAGCAGGGATGAGAGAGGGATGGAGGAGGAGAGTGAAGGAGAGGGGAAACCAGGGACGAAGATGGAGGAGAAGAGGGAGAATAAGAAACTGAGAGACTTTGGATGACAAGTGTACCCTGTAGCATGGTGGTGACAGATGGGACAAAAGAAAACAGCCTAAAAGGAGGAAGAGAGAGAGCTGGAAGTGACATGAAAGGACACTCTATCATTAACAGATGCCATCTTATTCCTGGCAGCCCTCCTCCAGAGTCCAATGAGCTGTTTGGACCACAGATAAACTGAAAGGAAGGTTTCAAGGCCGATATCAGTGTTTCTTTAACTGAATCTACAAATTGTGCTAATTTAGTTAAATGGACTTGTTCCTTTAATGTCAAACATAGTTTCTCTCTACATTTTCTCTGTTGTATTATTGTTGCCCACACACATACAGGCTAATAAGGGCATGCTAATAAATACTGCTGCAGCGACAAGTGATGTACTGGTATATATTTAAGATGCTGTGCATGGATATTAACTTCTGGAGCTTTTCAGTGCATCTCACAGTGCTTCTCAGAGGTTTGCTAAACTGTTAAGTTGTTGAAAAACGCAGGCAAAACCTGTATTTCTTGTCATGTGAGATAATTAATATTGTTTAACAGTTCAAACATCTAGAAACAACCCAGAGCCTGGTTGTGTTTGAGGTTTCTGCTGCTAAAGGGAGTTTTTCTTCTCTAGCGTCACCATGTGGTTGCTAACGGGGGAGTATATGGTCTAGATCTGCTCTATATGAAAAGTGTCATGAGATAGATATTTTTTGGGCAAATTCTATTAAAAATATTCATATATTTATGTTATTTCTATACCCAATGTCCTTTCTCAGGGTCATGTGGGGCCTGAGCATGCTTTATGTCAGAGGCTGAGCACACCATGCACAGGTTTACTGGTCACAATGATAACGCTCATATCACTTCAGTGGTTACATCTTTTAAAGTCCACATTTTAAAGGAACAGTTTGCCATTTTGAGAAATACCTTTTCTGCTTTCTAGCTGGGAGTTAGATGAGAGAAGCAATACAGCTCTCATGCCTGTGCTTTAGATAAGTAGCTGCAGACGGTTATCTTAGCACACAGACTGGAAACAGCTAGAGGGCTGCTGGAGGGCAACTTTGTGGTGATGAGCGTGGAAATTAATGACTCAAATGTGAAATAACTGAAAACATAAATGTTTTAACAGCTTTTACAACAAATTAAAACATAAGAATGTTGTCTAGTCTCATACTTGGGAGTAATAGCTGATTCCAAACAATTTTCTTTAGTACATTTCGTAGTCTGCAGCTCCTTTTGTTTACTTTTGGATCCTGAATTGTGCAACAAAAACAGACAAAAACATGATTAGATCTGGAGTAATAAGTTTCTGCTGTCAGAGCGTGTTTTAATTTTGGAAATGAGCAATGCAGTTTCTCCTTTTAATGAAAATCTGGGTTGACCAGCTACCACCATGCATGCCAATTGCAGGAAAAGTAATTAAGGAGAGGAACTTATCTTTTCTACAGGCAGTCAGCAGGCTGCACGTGGGACCTCAAACCTGCGATACTATCCACCAGAGACCTGCGGCTCTGAGACGTTTTGTCTTTTTGTTCCATAATTGTGAATTTCATGCATAGTTGTAATGGAACAGATGGTCGACTAAACTTTCATAAATGGGTTTGGAGGTGTTCCAGCTCAATCCCACTGAGCATGTCTGCAAACATCCTCAGCATGTCAGCTCTCACTTACAACACTCAAATTAGTACAGACTCGTCTTGTGTATTTATGTGGAAAAATTAATATGGGAACTGATTTTTTCCGCTGTATTCTGGTCCAGCTGCTCCATCTCTCCCTCACTCCCATCCTTCCTTCCTTCCTTCCTTTCTTCCTTTTATTGAACCCACTTGTGGGCTGACCTTGTTCATTATATTGACAGTTTTTTCTTTGGATTAGAAACTGCTGGTTAATTTCTGCAGCACTTGGAGATACAGCAGAACCAAAGAGTTGAGGTGGGAGACAGAGAACTTACCCAAGCCTAAATAGAGCAGCAGGATCAGAGAAAAGAGGATCTGTCGCCCAGCTGCACACAGAGTGAGCACCATCCTGGACCTGCAGAGAGAAAACAGAAAGGAGATCATTGAGGCACGACCGACAAGGAAAATAATATCAGTCGTAAGAAGAGGCAGAAATTCAACCTAAAACTTTATATACATGTATAAAAAATGGTTGTATATGCATAAATACATATTTACATGTTGTAGGTTTTACACACAACTCAATAAAGTTATTAGTGTCTTCATCTTCCCAAATGTTGGCATATTATCTTCATAAAGCATTTCTTCATCCATTGTCATACAACCCATATTCCAAAAACGTTTGGACGCAGAGTAAAACATAAATAAAACAAAATGTGATCATTTGCTAATCCTATATGTTTAATTTAAAACAGTACAACTCATCAGCTTCATTGCTTTTTGTAAATATATGCTTATTCTGACAGGAGCAACTAGAGACTGGGGAAGTTGTGGAATGCTCCAAAAACACCTGTTTGGATCATTCCACAGGTAAACAGGTTCTTTGGTACAGGTGATAGTGTCATGATCGGGTATGAAAGAGGCGTCCTGGAAAGGAGATTACTACATGGAAATCTGTATTATTTTTATTTAAGTCCAAACTAAAACCCATCAAAAAGTATTTATCCTATAATTCAATGTATACCACTCACTGTGAGGAGCTGTCTACCATGAAAGCAGCTTTCAGGTTGAGTTAACCGGCAACTGCGAAGCAGCCGCAGGTGTTAAAGCAGCAACACAAAAACGGACGTTGACCATCACAAGGCATTTAAATGGGCAAATTACTCAGACTTTATTTTGTTTTATATTATATATTGTTGCATTTACTTCCCTGCACTGTGGCCACACCTATAAAATAACACACCAAATGCCCTTAAATGGCCTTGATAAGTGAATCCTTGAAAAGCCAGTCTCAAGCAAATGAGGTTATTTAGTAGCATGGCCACAGAATCGCACACAGGGACAGACAATGGATCATATCTATTTTATTTATTGGCTTTATAATGTAATAACAAACAAACAATATTGCCTCAGTAAGGGCACTTTGAAGCCCAGACACAGTTCATTGGAGCTTGCATTGAATGCTTTCCATTTAACAGATGCCTTTGTCCACAGTGATTTATATTTTACAGCCAAAACCCAATCTACCACCTGAGCGACAGCTGCCTGCATAACTACAACAGCATTATCCAGTGCTGGTCTTATACTTGGTGAAAATCTTATTCAACCAAATGGTCTTGCTCCAAAAGTAAAAGACTGGATGAACCTATACTGCAGTGAAGACGTGATGCTGGTGCATTCCGACTGCACAACATAGAGGAAATCCTACCACACATCAGAAATGAGCTGCTGACTTTGCCAGAGGATTTGGCTTGAGGCCCGAAGCTTCTCAGCTCAATGGAGAGACGGCTGAAACAGAGCTTTATTGCCCCACACTGGTATGAAATGGAGATGAAGAGGAGAATATGGTGTGCGAAAAAAACACGGCTTTATTTTATAATGCTGATTTTAAGGTGAGTTAAGCAACACAAACTACTCTAAATTATTAATCTACTTGTGGGCCAAAAATGGTTCTTCATAGCTTGCTGACTCCAGGAGCGATTCCCAACAGAAGCTTGCAGGTGGACGATTTGAAGAGTTTGAAACAGTCAAGCAGAAATCAGTCTGACATGTTTTGGACTGTCTAGACATCAGTTACATAAAGTAAATAATGTAACCCGGAAAGCAAAAGACCTCTTTGCATACACCAAGGTAACAGCAACTCATGCCAACAGCATCCCTGATGCTCAGAAAGAAGATTATGCAACACCAGTTCAACCCTTTATAAATTACAGAAATAATGGTCTTTCTCTTCTCTGACCATGTGAAAGCTCACTAAAACCTTCAACCGTAAAAAAAAGTGGAGCGTGTCAGGTGAAGAAAAAAGTTCCTCTCAAATAGGAAAGCGATCTGTGACACTATACTGCCATTACAAAACAATTTGTTGAGTGATTTTTAATGATGGCCAACCAAATTGGTGTCTGGATTCTTGAAAAAGGGAACTCTGGTGAGGGTGAGACCCCGCTGCGGCACACACTTTGAGGCATCCCATCTCTAAAGGTGGGTTAGGACCTCGTGATGGGCTGTGACAGATTGGGGTCGAGCCGTTGGACTCTTTGCACGTTGAAGGCATCAGTTGAGCTAGCTGGGTGGGTGAAAAGAGATTTCTTAAGGCTTGGAGAGGGTCATGACACCAAGGAGTTTGCCCAGTCTTGTAAGCGGAGAGCATTAGAGTGTTGTATTGGAGGGCCTGGGACTGGCAGGGGCCCAACAGCAGCTATCCACAGCAACAGAATACAGAGTGTGGCCTGTGGACATCTCTATGGCTGCTATACAACATACAACACTGTGTGCCTATAGACAGCAGCCTTTCAAAGTTTTACCAGACGGGATTTACAACATACAGTGCACTGGCCATCCAGTCACACCAGTTGCATACTAACCAGTCCCACCTTTTGTTAAGGACGAGACATCAGATGTCGTGAACGCCTCCCTCTAAATCGCCCCTCTTCACTTTCACAGGCACAGTTGTGTCTTGAGGAGAAAAGAGCCAGAAGTCTCTAAAATGCTTCAGTGGACTTCAATGCGGATGTCCATCCGACACATTTTCACGATGTTGTCTGAATAGGACACATTCTTAGGTCATTGTAAGAGCCAGCGAGCGGAGTGACAGAGATCCAAAGAGCGCTAACAGACGAGGCTGGCAGACCTACGTTACGGCTCAGCACTAAGCTGTCAATCTGTTGAGGCAGGAGACCAACTGGCCTCATGATCATCATGACGCAGGCAAGACGGGGCCCTCAACTCAAATCTCCTTCAGTTCTGCAGTTGGTGGGAAAATTGCTTGAAGAAAAAAACATGTAGTGTGAACACATCATGTCTGCTGCTGTTGTGGTTATAACATAAATCGCGTTTGTGTGCAGTGTGACAGTGTTATGCTTACAATGCCATCATCATGCTACACTGAAGTGTGTGTGTGTGTGTGTGTGTGTGTGTGTGTGTGTGTTCACAGATGACTGCAAAGGTTTACTTAATCAGGCCAGGTTGGGTCCCAAGTTGTTCATGTCTCTCTCTCTCTCTCTCTCTCTCACACACACACACACACACACACACACACACACACACACACACGGCTACTATGAAGCCCCACATCAAACCCCAGGCATGCATAGGTCACTGAAGGTGCTCTGCTTTCACGAACACAACACAAACACACACACACACACACACACACACTGGCAGCTGGCATCTCTGTTGGACAACAAATAAACTTCATGTATTTTAGCTCGTGAACTGACCCACATTATGATATCAGTGGCAGAGATTTCAGACCAAAGCAGACAAAAGCAGGTGAAGCACTTTTAAGCACTTTTAACAGGACACTCTCGATCCTACAATGCTGAAACAGTTGCTGGCACATTTTATCGGCTAACTTCATAGCTAGCTCGCTAATTAGCGCTCCATGAGGGTGAATCTCTTCCTGACATTTTAATGTTTCCAGCTGACTGAAGAGATCTGGGATTACAAATCAAAAGCAAATTTATGTTATTCATCATAAACCTCATTGCATACCTACTCAAAGGCCGGATTTATCAGAACGAGCAACACAGAGGTTAAATTTAGGTTTTGTTGTTTGTATTTTCTCACAATACAGCTCACTTAGACAAGAGAAAATTATTTGAAGAGGAGGATGAACCAATGAGTTTGGAAATATAGTGCCACCTCCATTTATTGCTGGATTTAATCTAGCTATACAGAGACGCTAAACTCTGACAAAGTAGCTAGCATTTTGGTTCACACATTAGCAGAGGTGTATCAGTCCTGAATGTAGCTGTTGTAACATAGCATATAACCCTACAAATTAATGCAGTTGCTAATAATATAGTATTGGACATTAGAGGTAACGCTCAAGGCAACGTATTTACTGTAGCTGACTGGAGTAGGTAAGCTAGTTAGCTGAGCATGCTAACATTTGTAGCCTATGTTAGAGTAGATAAAGGCACTGTTCAGTCCATTCCTCTCAGTTTCCTCTTGTGTCTGTTGTTTTGGAGAGGCTGAAACTCTTGAGATCTTGTTTATATGCAATATTTTTTATCTTTTTAATAAAAGAAGAAGTTTTTTCTCTGTGCTTGGCATTTGACAGAATATTGTTCTCCACACGACAAGAAAGAGCTCAAGCTCTTTTTTGCCCCTCAGGGAAATGAATTTCTGACTGAGTTTCTATTTCAGCCCATTTTTGCAGGGAAGTTCCAAAACCTTTCTTGGGCAACAGCATGATGACAAGAAAAAGCGGCAGAATTATAATCTAAAAATATAACATATCTTGAGAGGAGAGGCTGAGAACTTCAAATCAATCTGAACTATGAGACTTCAGGACAGACACAGAGCCAGTTTTACAGTAAAAAGTCAAGCTGTCAGTCTTGTTTCTGCCTGCTGGGACCTGACAGGAGAAGGTGATTCCCTTCCTTTCCTTTCTTTAATCATGTCTCACAAAACTATTACCTCCGGAGAGCCGGCGGAGTGAACAGCAGAATAAAAGCTCCAGATGAGTGACAGACAAAGTGGTGAGCTGGGAGAGGGAGAACATGAAGGAAGAGGAATGAAAGGAAGGTCATTTTATCACCGTTGTGACAATACTACGGTGGCATGATGAAAGCTCGTCACGAAAACTGCGTCGGAAGCTTAATAATTCTTCTTAATTTGCTGTTTGCTAGAAAAATAGCTGCAGCCACTCTGAGTAGATTTGTGGCTGAAATTTGAACTCCCGTGTGCTTACACAGAAGCAATTTTCATTAACGAATTGTAAAGACAGAAGAAAACAAAGTGATAGTATGTTGCAGCGATGATTTGGTGCCATAAAAGACACATTAAACCAGAGTGCATGTACATTAATTGCTCAACAAATTGAAAACAGGATGCTCAAGAAGGAAAGCGAGCTGAGCTGAATCAGGTAGCCTCTTCACTTCCTGCTTCCTTCATGCATCATGCACACTCTCTCACACACAAACACACAAACACCCTTTGTGTTCGGTGTGTCTGTGCGGTGACTAATCACACTCAAAGCAACTAATGACTCATGCAGCTCTGGCCTCGGCTTCAGATGGAGAGAGGATTCTGGAAAGCTGCTGGTCTGTCCGATTCAAGATTACATACTCCTTCCTCTCACACTGACACCATTGATCTGACTGGGCACGGGGACAGAGGTTATTTAAACCGGCTCGATAGCACGCTCAGGAGAAGCCAAGCTAAGATTTGGCTAGATGTGTGTGCAGTAAAACGCAGAGAGGAGGCTATTTAGATCACTCAGAAGGATCCTTGACGGACAAGTCAGGTAAATAAGAAACAGGAGAGACTTGTTTTTGCAGTAGTTGTACGTTGGAGAGAGGCAGCTACAACTTGTCTGTTGCTTTTGTTACTTATTCTGTATAGTATAGTTTCTCTATACCCAAGTGGAAATTTACCGATGTGATGTTTAATGCATGCATAACCAATTTGTGCATACCTGTGAGAGACTGACAGCTCTCCTAACGTCCATCTGTTTCTGACATTCCTATGGAGCTATGAAGCTGCTGTGGAGCTGCACTCAGCAGACCTGCAGCAGATGATCACAGATATGCTCATTTTGTCTCTCCACCTCATGCTCAGCCTCTTTCTGGCACCACCGTGTGTGTGTGAGTGTTTTTAATGTGTGTGTGCACGCGCAAAAGGTGTGCGTTTGACTGTATGATTCGGTATACGTTTCACCAACTCTGTGTTGGACAAAAGATCTGTTTAAATGAATTTGTGGAACATATGAGAGCGTGTGCACAGGAAAGTGTGAGAATAGACTATTGTAAGAGCTTTTAGAGGAAGCAGAAAGCAGAGCCCCAGACAGTGGCCTCTGTGGAATCAATCAGTGTTCATTTCTGTAATGCATCAGAAAAGGATCAAATCACACCGACATCAATTGATTTGTTACTACTGAACCTTTTAGTGGAAGAGGGAAAGTGTGCTTATTTGACTTAAAGAAGGATTTCAGAGAAAAACCAAGCTGATATGTGGATAAAGTTTTTATATAGTCAGTGAATTTGTATGAATTTGTCCTTGGACTTATTTGATCCCAAAGAAGTGGACAGTGGACAGTTTCTGCCATGAAAAAAACAAAAAAACATGAAACTACTAAATTATTAAATACTACAATTTTGACTTACTTACTGTACTATTTCATACTGTCCCAAAATATGGACTTTATTACGATATAATTATTTCTTAAAACACCACATTTTTGACACACTATTTCATAATTTTGACTTGATACTGTCAAAAATCCCTTTTAAACATACACTAATGGAAATTGTGGCCACTTGGGGGCATAACTATGTTTATTATCACTTTATAAGTTGATATGATAGAGACACACAGACACAGAGCAACATTAGTACTGAACTGTCATGTTTCTGGCCACCTGACAAATTCTCTGATACTCACTTTGCTTTTAGCTCTGTTTTTGGTCCCCACCAAGTCCTGAGGGAAACATCTGGCTCTCTAGCTGCTAAATGCTCCACTATGTCCACCAGCTGATACCTAACTTTACCTTTTTGACATTTGGTGATGGAAAGGTAGTGTGCACAGTGAATTTTAAGACCTTTTTCCTAGTAAAGAACACGGCCTGCTGCCTGCTAAATAGCAGGAAGATGCTGAAATGCTCCACTGAAGGAAACTGCAAAGCGGGGTGACATTTCGGGGGTGTTGATTGATAAAGGAATATTGAATTGAATTGAAAATGGGCAAAGAGCTGGAGCATTGTTGGAGCTTAGGTTGGATGAATAAAGCCTGGTTGCTGAAATCTAGCAACTAGCTGTCACTCAAAACAGCCATGCCCATAATAATGTGTAACTTTAGCCCTTATTAGAATCTAAATATGCCCCCCTGTTATCATGAACGGGGAAAATAGCTATAGAGAGCAAAACCGTTTTTTTGTACCAGGCTGTTAACATGTTTATTTCTGCTGTGAAGTTGGGCATTTTCATATGGGGGTCTATGGGTACTGGAGCCAGCCTCAAGTGGCCACTCGACAAACTGCAGTTTTTGGCACTTCCATGCTGACTTCACTTTTAAGCCCCGGAGGTTGCTGTGGCTTGGCTCCATTTTCCTAGCCTATTAGATGAGCTTGACCTCTGCCTCCGCTAAAACCTTTCCTCAGAGCGGATGTTTCAAATGCACCTTCATTCGCTTAGCATTAAATCATATCTTTCAAAACAAAAACTACATGTGTTCATTCACCTATATTGCTTAATGCTACGCTAATTACAACCTACCTTTGGCTGACATGGTGCAGCATAATATTCTCAGCATGATGAAACTATTCATGAAGTCAGTCTAACATTTGATCTTGTGGTCAGAATAGTTGACTAATGTATGGAAATTGCCACCATAGAAACAATGTTTGAATAACCATGGAAATGAGCCGCAACTTAACACGTGCATGGGTCATACAGTAGGTGCCCTCCGGTACATAAACAGCTTGCAGTACACCTCTGACGAGCGACCTTCTCACATACTATGTCATCATTTGGTCTATTGTTATTATAAAAACAAATTATCAGAGCAGCTTTAATGGATCTGTTCCACTGAAAGTAAGATGTTCAAATGTATTGTGGCTAGAATACTTGTTTAAGTAAATAGCAATAATGAAGGGGATAATGATTTTAAGGTCAGAGGTCAAATTTATGTAGCTAGGAACCATCTGAGCATCCACCGCACCAGCTGTGTCTAAAAGACACCGGAGGTCAAAGGTGAAGTTTCTGAGGTTCGCTCTTGGTAACAAAGTCAATAAAGGATCAGGTGCATGAGGCGCAGCTATGATTTTGAGTGTATCTGTCTATTGCTACACACACACACACACACACACACACACATACACACACACACACACACACACACACACACTGAATTGTGAGAGCTATGTTACACAGGCCACCACAGTACCAGATTTCCTTCCACAGGGAGAGGTGGCGTGAAAAACGAATGAAGTGGAATAATAGACACAAACACAGACACGCTGGTGGGACTTCATCCAAGAATTCCTCATCTTTAACGACGTGCTGAGTCTGTGGAATATCAACGAGGTGAGGAAAGAAAAAAAGGGAGCTCTGTCCTTCAAGTGTTTATGACCAATGCCAATTCTGCGGAGGCAGAATCTCCTCCGTCACATCAGCTGTTAGCAATAACAAGAAAGAAGTGCTGATTGTACATACGTCAAACAGTGTGACAAAAACGTCTCAAAAAGTAACACAACTACAGCAGTCTTTTAGAAAGACAGCAATCATTCTGGTCTTCCACGTTGCAAAGGCTGATGAAACTTTGGTGCTGCCTGAAAGAGCATCTTCTCAGCCAACTGTAAAGCCAAACATTTGTCTTCCACCAGTCACTACCTTAGAGGAGAGCCCCTGGCCAAAGACAAAGAGAGGGACCTTTCTCTTTGTGTGGGTGAGCTGTTCAGCTGTGGTCTCATCTACGCTTGTAATGATTGGCCTGGTGGGCTGCTTTAGTCCCTCCCAGGCTAAACACTGAAGTTGATTGATGGATTGGTTTGTCCAATCCCTTTCGGGTTTTGGTAGCTGGGGACTCATTCAGCGAGAGGGTTTCAATATTCCAGGGAGACACAGTTCGACATTGCCTTCCCATCCAGCAGCTCAAAACACAACTGTTCACTGCTCTTTTTCTATTTGACAAATGTTTGTGGTCGGATTATTGGGCTCTGAGATTTGGGAGCTGTCCAGTGCTGAAAACGTGGGCAATTTTAGCTCCAGTGACTGCGAAGTCTTTGTTAGTCTAAAAGCCTATTCCCCTTCTGGCTGTAAACGGTCCACAAAGTTCAAAGAGATCATAAAATTCCCACTTAAGTTCTCAGTCTTGTTCACAGTTGGATCTGCTGTTCATGAATACTGTCAGGACAAAAAAAAAGAAAAGACTGCAACACAGAAGTCTTATACATTTGCTGCATTGTACAAACATACCCATCACGTGCTGGTCCAAACACAGTCAATTCTTTTTCAGGGCAGCATAACCATAAAGCAGCAACCATGTGGATGACTCAGAGATGAAGCTTATTTTGGTCGTCCGCTGTAAGCCACTGCTCGTAGAGATTTGCATTTATATAGCGCTATTCTGTTAGCTATTAGCACCGTATTAGCGGGGAATAGACCCCATAATCACCTAAGTGACATATTAGAGTGGGCACTTTCATACCATTGAGAATAATATCAAACCCCGACTGAGAATTACCTTTGGCTTCCACTGAAAATACACCATCAGCAAGCTTTTTAAAACATATTCATAACAGAAGACTAGAGAAAAAACTGCTCACTCACGACCAGCAGGGCAAAATTATCTCCTTAATTTCACTTCATTCTGAAAAATCACAGTACTACAACACTTTAAGGCTGAAACTATCAACTATCTTCATCATCTGCAGATTATTTTTCTTTGTTTTAGTCATAAAATGGTGAATATTCCCAGTCTTAAAAAAAAAACAATATGACGTCTTAAAGCCATTTGCTTTGCTCCATCAACAGTCCAAAACACAAAGCTATTAAATTTACAATTATATACAACAGAAAATCAGTGAATCAACACATTTGTGAAGCTGCCAGCAAATGTTTGCCATTTTTACTTGAAAAAGAACTCAAATGATTAATATCAAAAGAGTTGCTGATTAATTTTCTGGCTAATTATTTCAGCTCTAATTCTCAGCTTTGACAAATCTGCACATCATTTCCCTCATTTAACTGGCTTGGTCTGATGCATGAAATGCTCTAAAATTGTGAAAAACGTCATCAAATTGCTTGATTTATCCAATGAAACCTAAAGATAAACATTTTACTGCAAATAAGACAAAAAGGCTTCAAATCCTCACAATTACGAAGAGAAACAAGGGAATGTTGGTCTTTTTCCATCGATCGACTAATGGATAAATCGACTCGTCGTCTCACCCCTACAGTATGTCAACTATCTAAAAGCATCTAACATAACTCCTTTTCCATCTTTCACTGATGCAAAGTGACTCTTCGACCTGCAGATAGCTCAGAGCCAGACATGATAAACAATACTGAGGCTGATTGAGTGCCAAGTGTGCAGCGACAGACAGCGAGGCAGCTGAACTGAGCTTCTACGCTATTTTAGAATTAGACCTTTTTCTTCCACACAACACTGCTCTCTGATCCCTCTGCTCAAATGAGTGCAGTCATCTACATGCACACAAACACACACACCGACTACTGTATGCATACCGGGGCTCATGGGTGCCCACACGCCCTTTTCAAACACACACTTACACACATCCGGACAGAATGAAAAATGCATGCTGTAAACTTTCAGCTGGGTCTCTCAGCCTCAGTCCTCACTATTCTCCCCGCTCTTCATCCCATCAGGCACTACTTCTCCCCTTCTCTGTTATCTCTCACACACATACATTTCTTCCACTCTGGCTCGTCTGTAGTGTGACGTTGCCTAGTTAACCTCTTCAAGCTTTATGGCACTGACACGCAGCTGGTGGTGGGCGCACTAACAAGGCCAAAGAAGAAAAGACTTGGACTCCTCCAGACTGGGGCGGTGAATAGAAACAAAATGGGCTTTACTGGGCTGCAGGGGCTCTCATATTCTCTGACAATACAGCTCATTTGTCAAGGTGACCCCAAGTGTTCTCCTCCTTCACTGTGATTTGTACATGCCAGTGTTTGTTTACAGAGCAGGCGGCTCATCATTATGAGACGTTCAAAGATCCATTCACCTGCTTGGCACCAGGCAATCACTCATTTTACCATCATTTGGTGGCTTTTTGTGTCATTTTTCCCTTTAGCAAAATTTGTTTACATGGCACAGAATGATGCACTTTAATGTAAAGATAAAACAGTGTGTAAAGCAGCCACTGATGGCTGATGATCCAGTCTCTGTACATAACAGTATATTTGATGCCACGGCCAGGTGACAGCTCTGGAGGTGGACCAATATAAGATCTGGTTTTGGCAGTGATTCAACACATGTTGTTTGTTCACCAAAGGACTCTGATTTACATAATAGGTTTCACAAACACCTGTTCAAGTGTTCAGATCTGCTTCCACAATTGCATTAGTCAACAGAAGGCTCCCCTTTGATTTCCTTTAATTGTCTCACCTGTGAAGGAAGATTTTGTAAAACAAAGTCCTCCTGAAGACAAGATCTCCTGAGTGGAAACCATGTTAAGGACACACTAACAAGGTTACTTGGTGAGTTGATGATTTATGCATGCCCCTACATGGGTCGTAAATATAGACCAATATTAAAAGCTTTGACCTGTAAATAATTAAAGATATCCCAAACGGCAGCGATTTGTGCGCGTCTGAAAAGCTGCGACTGTGATCGTGCCAGAGGAAAGGCATTGATTGGTCCGCAGGAAATAGGCTACTTCCACTTATTGGATATGCTTAGAACGAGATATTGCATGAATGGGCAATGTGAAAAGAAGTCTACAATTTGCACAACATTTGCGAGCTCTGCTTTGGCTCCGGCGCAACCGAAAGTGCGTTTTTGTATCATAACCAAGAAATTAAAACACTTTAAATGCTCTTCCAGCAGCTGAGCGGTCTGAGGCGCCTCCGGTGACTTGAGATAGCCTATCACACACTGACCAAAGCATTCATTTCATGCAGCATGCATGCGAAGCACATCGTTTCCGCGCTTTCGCTCTTACCTTCTCTGATAAAAAGAGACGCGTCTCAATGGTGCAATCCTCAGGAATGTGAGCGAAAGCTTTGCGCCTCAGTGCAGGTGCTCTCCAAAGCTCCCAGAGGGAGCAGAGACGACAAGCGACGAAACAAGGGTGAAACAGCACTTTGCAGAGGCGGATACAGGCTGAGAGTGTGTGCACAAGCGCCCCGCGTCTTGGACTTTCCGCTCCTTCTTCTGCGTTACCCTCTCCTCACTGAGCAGCAGTCGATGCGCCGTTCACCCTCACGCACCGATATCTGCCAGATCGGGATGGATGCGCGCACACACACACACACACACGCACACACATACACACACACAGGCACGCACACACCGCAAGGTGCTCCCACCGTCCCCCTCCTCGCCAGAAGCTACGCTGAGGGAGAGAAGCAAGATCAGTTTGAACAAAGAGGCAAGCGGTGACAGGCAGACGGCTCCAGCGCCCCCATTCAAAGAGGGTGGTGGTGTGGGTAGGAGGGGGAGGGTGGGGGTGCGGGGGTACTTTATATGACCATAATCCGATCCCTACATAATTCTCAAGGGTTGATCCAGTGTCTGTGAATTAAATTAAAATTTACCCATGAGCTTACAATGTCAGTCTGACCATCAGCTCAACCCCCTTACATCTTCTGTCACATCCTCTATTCCTACACCTTCAGTCAATCAGCTCAACTTGTTATCACGTATAACCCTCAGGCCCTCTCTTCTAATGGGACAAAAATAAAGATCATACTGTATGCACAGGAATAGTGCGCGCAGGAACAGCATTCGACTGCTGCTGAGCAGCAGAATTAATTGCAACAACTGCTGAGTGAAAACACAGCTGCCTCAGATGCATCTCACAACCTGGCAACAGCCAGCAGCTCATCACTGCAGCAGGGGTCAATACAAAGCAAACAGCATCAGTCTTCATTAGCATAAAGAAAGAAAGTGGAAAAGAGCATGTTTGTTGCTGATGGAAGCTCTGACCAAGGCCCTCTGACCACAGGTTCAGCTCCCGCACTGATGGATGATAACGTGAGTGGATGAGGAGCAGACTCTTTGTTATTCATCTTACTGTAGGTGTGCAGTCTGTTCCTCAGTGCTCAAGATGGTTTTGAATTATGCATCGTCCCTTGTGTAATGGAGGCAGGAGTTGGTTTTGGAATGTTAATAGAGCCACTAATCATGGTAATCACAATGACTCTCAATTAAAATCTTTATTTAAGGATAGCAGTTCATTTCACTCCTTCAAATAGCATGTTTATGTGGAGAATTGAGGCCTTTTAGAGAGGTGGAGTTTGAGAGAATAAAGGTGAAATGTTATGTTCAGACTTTTAATTTGCCTGTAAAGATATAAGGCCTTAAATAATAAGAACTAACAGAGCACTTCTCTTAAGTGATGAAGCGTTGGTTTTGAGCTTTTTGCAACATGCGTTTTAACCTCACCTGTGGGTTCGTCATTAGAAACTCCTGCTGAACAGCCAAACTCTGCTCAAACCTGTGCGGCTTTATTTCAAATTCCAGTGGAGATCTCAAAGTTTCCAAATGTACCAGGCTGAATATGGAGAACAGAATAAATATGGGGGTGTTTTCACGTGTTCAGGTGAGCAGTCCCCTGAGGCCTTTGCAGTAAAACTTTGGAACAGTGGTTTTGCATCTCCTTCCACTCCTCCTCCTCCTCCTCCTTCTCCTGTGTTCTGAGGAAACCAGAGATGCAATGAGAGGCAGATGAATCCCCCTCTGGCCTGTTTGTCTCTGGTTTCCCCTTCACTCTTGTGGCACAGATGAGGGTGTCGTCAACTAACATGCCTGTAAATGTGTCTGTGTGTAAAACAAACACACTGAGAGGATCAGGAGCATCAGCGGTAGGCCTCAACTGCTGCTAGCATTTCTGATCCAAATTTCTGTGTCTTTGGGAGAGCCAGTGACTGCAATTTGCATGTATTTTCTCTTGTTACAAAACACGCTATTGTGTTGAGGATGCCAACAAAACCAAAGCCAAGAACTGACGTTTGCAACGGGATTAGATGCGAACCCGAATGCAACTATGTTCACACACTAAATACGATTAAATATGACTGAAATATGTTCTCTGAGACCTCAGACAGCTTTGTTTCATTTGAATTTCTGCATTTGAAATGGAGATTTTTGCAAGAACGCCTTTGTTTTGTTTTTGGTTTTTTGTATTTTGTGCAACAAAGAATAACACATAAACACCAGGAGAGCATGATGAGGTATTTAGATGGTTGAATGAACTAACATTTGCAGCGTCTGGTCGAGCCACTCTCGCACCCACTCTCTTGTTGATTTGTGTGCTGACAAAAAGAAAACAATCTCTCGTGTTAAGCCAAGGTGCTTTCACCTCATATTTGTGCAGAAATAGAGAATCAGACAATGAATCTCTGGAATATTCATGTCAGAAGACCACAAACTGTAAGTCTACACTGTTCAATAACAGTAATGGACTGGATCAATGCTTGTTATTGGAAACACCCAAACCTCTGTGGACTGGAAACAGATCAGTGCCACTGTGGACGGACAATCTGTCCTCAGCTCCAATTCCAGAGCATCGATTCCCAGTTAAATTATAACAAGTCTTTCCCTGTACAGTCGACCTTGTTTATCGTCCCTCCTCCAGTCAGCTCCGAATTCCTCACTATTAAAGCTCCAAGTACAGAAACACGCGACAGTACAAAGATGTAGCATATTTATGCAGGTGTCTTCACTTTGTCGAGTTTGTAAATGGCTGCATTATATTTAAAGCCAGTTTATGAGTGAGCTTCAAAGGTCTCAAAACTTCAGGAAACCCCATCGTCACACATTTTATGAAGGTTTTATCCCTTATGGTCCAATTTTGCTCTTATTTCCCCTTAAACCAATTAGTATTTTTATATTAACTGGATGAAAAGTGGATGAAATCTCCCTCATAGTGATGAACCTGCAGGTTCTGCTGTTCACCTCAGCTTTACGGAGCTTTTTAGCATCTTGCAGCTCATTGTTTTCATTTTACATCCCACAACTTTTACAGTTTGGGTTCAGTGTCACAGCTGACATCAGCATCATCTCCAGGTAAAGTCACTGCAACGGCAGACAAAGTTAGCAACTAGCTGGAAAACTAGCTAGTAGAGCATCTAGCAGTAAAGAAATGGAGATCCCTTCGTCGATAGAGACCAAAACAGAGCAAAAACAACAGTAAAAATTGGACTTATATTGACTCCAAATGAATGCTAATGTTGTTCCATGTCGGCTGGATGTGTAAATTTTGCTAACTTGTCCACCACAACAACTTTATGATGTGCTAATATGCCAGTGCCGTGTTTACAGCTTGCTGCTAAAAATCAATTAATGTAACTTTAAGTAGCTTTGAGGTCAGAAAAATCTTATTTCACACTGTCTGGCAGTATCATACATACTGGATTCTGTATCAATTTGTTCCAGTTCTTCATTGAAGCTGCGTGGTGTTTGAGTGAAATATTTAAAGCTGCACCAGAGCAGATGCTATGTTGGCATAATATTATACATTTTAAATACCGAACATGAAAGTGGATATCTGAGCATGTTTATGCTCGAAATGTAGGAGATTAAACAGTGAACAGTTTTATATGAATACACACTCCACATGCACTGCACATAGTCACCAATTCATGCATACACACACACACACACACACACACACACACACGTGCAAGGAGACTTGGCTCAGTCTTAATGTGAGCTGTGACTTTTAGAAATGTCAGGCGCCTCGCCAAACAGACAAACAATGTCAATCACTCTCCAGCCAGGGAGCAGCCATCCAGGCACAATGGAGAACACACAACACACATGGGAGGCTGGATGAGGATGATGACACAAAAATGACTTCTGGAAAGCTATTATAGCATCTTAACGGGAGCAAAATAACACTGCCAAGTAATGCACGCAGCCCTTGGTGGGAAACAGAGAGCGTAATGAGGCTTTCAGTAGCATCGTGATTTCTCCATGCTGGTACATGTGTGGTGTGTTTAGGCTCCTGTGTTTGCTTATTATTTGCTGGGGAGACTGATTCTTCTTGGGTCTGTTTTTATGGTGGTGTTGTTAATGCGAAGAGATCAAACAGAGCAGTGACCAAGACACATAAAAAGATAAAAAGGGGGGAAACAGGATATCTCCCAGTAGAGAGAAGTCTAAACTAAACTGGATTTTATAAACTCCAGTGCACACAAAGCAGTTGCTCAGACTGGGTTCAGCCACCATGCTGTTTTTAAGTGTTTCTGAGCCAAGAGGCCCCATCTGGGCGGCAGCACAGCAGTCATGGAGGAAGTCAGGGAGACATGGTGGGCACTGATGATAACCACATGGAATCCCTCCACACTGCTTAACCACAGGTTTCAGGTTCCCAGATCCATGAGTCCACGTACATTGTCATTACAGGCATAATTTCTTGTTTGTTTTTTCTCCGTTAAAGTAGAAATTTTCCTTTTATGCTTTGAACTTTGCTCTGTGTTACTGGAAAGGACAAAGTTTGTTATTTCAATGAGTGAGTGGAACGTTGACTGTGAAACTTTACTGTGAGAGTTCATTACCGTAGTTAAGCACTTTGACAAGAAAAAGGTGATTCAAGGTCAACTTAAAGTTTAGAGTAAGTTCAAACAGGAAGGCTAGCGTCATGCTTACCTTATTTATTGCCATGTTAGCCGTGTGGCTGTATGGATGCAATGATGCAGTCAGTTGGTGAAAAATTTTTCAACAATTACTGAAAATTAGTGCAGACGTTCATGGTGCCCAGAGGAAAAATGACATTGACTTTTCCTCTTGCGCCACCAGTAGGTCAAAGTATTCACTTAAATATCTCATCATGTACCAGAAGGATTGGCACAAAGTCTTGCAGACATTAATGATTTTTGAGTGAAACACCTTGACATGAAGGATGGATTTGCCATTCGTCTGGTCAAAATTTTCACTTGTGCAACGCTTTGGTTTATGAGCAAATGCCTGCAAAATGGATGAACATTCCCATCAATCTCAGCTGTTTGTGTTCAGTGCTACTTAGCAAATGTTAGCTTGCTAACACACTAAACTAATATGGTTAACATGTATATCTGCTTGAGACAGAGCAGCTAGCACAGTCGAATCTTTTTCCTTTTCGGCTTCACTTAACTTCACACCTTTCACTTGATTCAATCACACCTCTCTGAGTCAATCATCTGTGATCCACCTCCAGTTCCATCAGAACCAGCTGTCCAATGATTTCTTTCAGCGAACACATAAGAATCCAGCTCCAGATCACATCCACCCAGATCTTCAGCTCAGCGTTCTTCACCACCGTCAGTGTCTTGACTCCATCAGGGGGATATTCCTGCACAGCTTATAGCATGAAAATACACATAAAACAATGGTGTCACAATGGGGCTCCTCGCTTAAAGTTTAACTCTCTTTTTGTTTTGCACACTACACCACCTAAGTTCATTTCTTAACGAGAAGGGAACTCAGAGAGCAAGCTTGCAAATCTGCAAACTTCACGGTCCATATTATTGCTTGTTCTTGTGAAGTGTAAACACTTTTCCTTTAAAACATTAATGCAGATGATTCACATTTGGATGTGAGTAAGAGTATCATTAGTTGCGTGACGTGTGTATTTTTACATTTCCACAGCAAAAGTTTCAGTTACATTCCTTCAGTTTTAAGAAATACACTAAACCCTGACCTGACCGTTGATCACATGATGATAACTGAACCATCTCCATGACAGCTGGGGGAAATTCGCTGATGAGGTGTGTTGGAAAGCTCCAGAAAAAGAGCTGCTGAGTCGACCGTGACTCAAGATTTTTTTCTCTCTCTCTCTCTCTTTTTTTTTTTTTTTTTTGTCAAATCAGTTATTTTGTCTCAGCTGTAAATGTTCTTACAGTAAGATGTGATATAACATGTCACTGAGCCTGAGGCCCAAATGTAGCTTGATAAGATATAGAAGGAAACATTAGTCAGGAATCAAAGAGAGAGGAGGTCTCGGCAGCCTGGGAGAGATGAGATATTGTGAAGAAGAAAAAGAAAAAAGCTCATGTACAGCAGTGGAGGGAATATTAGCAAACAAGGGAGCAGAGAGTTTGGGGGAGGAGAGAACAAAAGAAGCTGCACACTCCCGAATCAAAAATGGTTTTACAGCGATAATACAAATGTTTGAGCTCCATACTGCTGGGACAGAATGAGACTATTTTTTGGCAAAGCCTTTCTTCTCGCTGGATTTTTTTTCTTTTCTTTTCTTTTCTTTTTTTTTTTTTTTTGGTCTTTGAAGTGTATTGTTCGGTCTCAGAGTCGGTTTGTTTGTGCGTGCGCTTGTCTTACAGTTTGGCTGATGTGTGAGGGCTTTTAATTCAGACTGGATGACAGCTTTGACACCCCCAACACCCCAACAACACACACATACACTGACATGTAAGCATGCACACACACACGCTGAAAAAAAAAAGCCCCTTTTACATGCTCAATTAAGCACTGATCTACCTTGGCAGTTAAAATTCAGGTCATGTGTGGAGGAGCAGCTGTGCGTGTGGGTGTGTGTGTGTAATTGTGTACAATCTAAAGCATGATTGGGGTGTGTAGGTATGACTGAATGTTTTTTTTTTGTGTATTTGTGTGCGTGTGTGCGTGTCTGTAATGAGCTCTCCTGTGCAGCATCTGCGGTCTGTGTCACACTCAGCCTTCGTCCCTCTCCTCCTCTTGCTCTTTCATCAGGTATCTGTGGCAGTCGTTCACTTCACAGCAGCAGATAAAAAAAACAAAAAAAAACAAAAAAAACACAGAGCTCTGAAAACAAGAAGCTCTGCTGTCAAAGCTCTTGGCTATCACACCGTCCTTTACACACAGACACACACACACACACACACACACACACACACACACAGCACAGCACAGCACAGACAGACAGAAACATCATCATCAGTGTACTGTACTCTTGCGTATTATCTCCTCTGATATAAGTGTTTCTCCTTCTACTCTACTCTACTGGAACTTTACTGTACTCGGCTGTACTCTGAGTAAGTACCTAAGTACAAATTTGAAGTACTTGTACCATATTTGTGTTCTTTCTTTCTTTTCATGTCACCTTCCGCTTCTGCTCCCCTACATTTCAGGGGGATATATTGTACCATTTACTTCACTACAACTATCTGCTTCAGCTGATTTTTGCATACAAAACATATCAAGAGCTCCTAGAATATGGTGGTTTGTTAGAATTCAAGCAACCCAACAGTATACACAAGTACAGCTGAAATGATTAGCCACTTAGATGATTGACAGAAAATTAATTGCCAACTATTTTAATATAATTTAAATAATTTTTAAGCGAAGGTGAAGGTGTCATTTTAGGTAACTACGACAGCTTTTCTCACTAATTTCTGAGTTTTTACAAACCAAACAGTTATTATTATTAATTGATTTAATCAAGAAAATCGTGAGCAGATAAAGTCAGAATGAAAATAATCATTAGTTGCAGCTTAATAATAAACAATTAGCTCTACCTCAACAAGCAACAACAATGAAATGTTGCTTGCACATTAATTCATGAGTGATAAGAGTCTAATGATGTAATATATAACAGTATAATACTCACAGGGGACGTCTTCTGCACCGACCAACGTCGCATAAAACAGCAGATTTCATCTATTGCTGCTTTAAAGCAACCCTCCAGCGGTTTAGTATTGCACTTACATAAAGTTGGGGAACTCAGAGGAGACAGATTTGAAAATAGAAAAGTAAAAATTGAAGCAGCAGTGGCCTGACATATCCTGACTCTTACTTTTTAGGGTCAAGCTCCAAAAAGCACTGGATCCAACAGTAGAGCCTCCCTGCCTCCTGATACCCACTTATTTCAAACTTCACATCCCTCACAGTCAGTGATGCAAGCTTTTTGGTCGTTGGGTAGCTGAACGGTTGAGATGCAGACCGTGTAACTGCGATTTCCGGTCCTTTGTTTGTCACCTCCCTGTCTTCCCTTGTATTTCCAGTTTGTATCTCTGCTATCTCTATGAAAAAAAGGCAAACATGCAATAAATACACTGCCATTTTAAAATTAATGAGTTTGATACAGTTCTGCAATAAATCCTACTAGCATGATGGTCACAATCCTCAGTTTTTACCCTATTTAAGTGAGGTGCTGATTCAACTTTATGATCATGTTGGATAACGCAGTTTGCAGTACAGAGAGGTGCTTCTGTTATTTTGTCCACCCCACTTAAATCAATGAGGGTAGCCTAAGGGTTACACATTTTTTTCTGCGGTAAAATCCACCCGGCTCTCCTCTACTCATCACCACCACACTGCTCTACCCTGTAACTCCGCTGCATTCTGTCGTAACTCTGCACGGTGATGGAAATTGTGGTATAATGAAAGAATTAAACAAGTAGGTGAGCTCTTTATGTTTTCATCGCTGCAGGTAAGACTTGCCCTAGTTGGCCTGATAATAGAGTGCGTTTCAGTCTTATTGCCTCACTCTGAGGAGAATCTGACTAAATGATCGTGACGATCTGCAGACTCACTCCTTAACCTACTTTACTCCAGTTTTAACCCTGTTTCATCATCCAGGTCTTCCGTCTGTGCGTTTTTGTTTTTGTTTTTTTCCAGCCTCATTCTGTTTTGAAAGCAAGCTGCTAAAAGACATGCTCCACTTTCGCCGACCAATGACGCTTCAGTGTGTTCAAGGACTATATTTCATAACAGAATAAACAGCTCATGAAGCCTTTCATAATGCCATGTCCCTGTCTGCTTTCTGCCTTCTCTCCTCTGCTTCCTGGTGAAATAGAAAACATGGGCTTTAGTTATTTCCAATCACTGCAAACACAGGATGCTTCGCACAGAAATGCATGGTGAAAGAGGATGTCAGATGTAGCCCGCAAGAAAAATCAAATCAGAACAAATTATAATGACAAAGGCCACAGCAGATAGCTCAAACTATCCTGCACAGCAGACCTATCAGCATGTGGAATAATGCTGAAATAAATTGGATGCAATGGACAATTTCACAGTATTTAGCAGTGAGAAATAAGGCTCCTTCAGTAAAATTGGTTCAGAATAACAAAAAAGCTTCTCGGAGAAGCTTTAAAACTGTTTTGTTGCTGATGTTGATTACATTTTTTTTTTTTCAACAAAACCTGTAAATTAAGTCTGAAAATGTAGATCAACTCCCTGTCTCTCACTCTCGCTCTCTTTGTCACACACACATGCACACACACACACACACACGCACACACATGTTTGATGCCTCTAATGAAAATACCCATCTGTTTGTTTTTCCTAATTACATCACATTTGGCTTGTCAGAACAGTAACACAGCATGAATCCAACATATTTTCTAAAGCACATAACTCCACTGGAAATATTGTGCATCTTGAAGGCACACGACTGCTTAAGTGCCAATTAGTGCCATACAATCCCATACCGACCATACCGGGAAATGGTGCCTTTTTTTTTTCGCTGTCTGGCCCAGAATTAGATGGAGATTCTCCAACCGAGAAGAATACTTGTTCATGTGACAGAAACCCATCAGCGGTATTCAGAAATATGAGGAGCAAGTCAGGTGATGTTATTGAGCTGACATATGGAGGAAGTCGAGGTGGGTGAACGGGTAAACAAAGCTTTGGACTTTAAAGCAGGAGACTACAGAATGTTTCCCGAACAAACATATACATAAACAGGGCAAACTAGTTGGCCTGGCTTGGTCCAAAGGCAACAACTCCACATACCAGAACCTCTAAAGCTCAGTAAGTAAAGTTTCACTGTGTAGGACTTAGTGACATCTAGTGGCAAGGTTGCAGATTGCAAGCATCTGAACTTACCTCGCCTGGCGAACACTGTGGACTTAAAGAGATCATTCGAAGGCAACAAACTAATGGAAACTTAATTATGATTAATTTTGCCCATAGACCCCTTTAAATCTTACACACTGGACCTTAAACGTGTATCTCGTTTGTTGAATCTGTGTGTAAAAATTTTAATTCGCCCTCTATTGTAGGTTACATGCTAGGCTAGTTCTCAGCTCTGAGCAGAGCAAATGATTGTTTTTACACTTTTAGATGGAAAATGTTAACTCGTGAGCCTCAGACGTTCTGGTGTGTTTGGATACTTTTGGACAGAGCTAAGCTAACAGACATGCAAGTGGTACCAGAGAGCTAGTGAGCATATTTCACAAAATGTCAAACTATTCCTTTAAACAGACGGCAAGACGTAGTTTGCTGCACGCACACTATTATCGCTAAAATTTGCCCTTCATGCCTGACTCTCATTCTGAGGAACCTGGCCGTCCTTCATTTGTCCACTAGACTCTTAACATCTTTCTCCCCTGTCTGTGTTGTGCTGTTCTGTCTGTCTGGCGAGGTGAGGGCGACGTGTTGTGTGAGGATTATGCGCACAGGCCTATAAATCCTTCAGTCGCAGAAATATCCGTGCTGCACGCTGCTGCAAATCACAGCAGGATGCATTGTATCGCCCTTGACTGAACGGTCAGATGCCTTAAAGCAAAAGAACAGTACACATTTATTTCTCCCCATATTTCATTGATTTTTAGGTTTAAGGCTGATATACCTCCACTCACACCTGGCCAGCTGGCTAACAATCCCATTGATCACTGGTCTTTAACCTCCTGGGTAAAGAAGGTCAGTCTAATTGAAACCTCAGCAGCCTCAGGGGAGCTGAACTGTGCTGAACTGTGACATTCGCAGAGTCCTGATACCAGGTCGCCACCTTTGGCTCTCTGTCTCCTCCTTCTGCAGCACTGAGCGACTAATGGTCTCATCACTGCATTGCAACCACTGTTTTTCAGGTCCTCAGCTCCTTTTCTTGCTCTCTTCTGTCACTTCTGTGCTAATAAATGTTGGGAGGAGCTCTCTTGAAGGACACCAAGTTGCTGCTGCTTGTCCTTGGTGCTCCAGTAAATTGCACCTCAGAGTCGGTTTGACCCGGCTGACAGACAGAATGTGATGACCAAGGCTTCTCGAAACTTCTCTAACACCTCTCACAAGCACTGAATTAAATATGTGAAATGAACCTTGAGAAATTTCTGGGGTGCAGTCCAGCTGAAACTTTCATTGTTGATCTGCATTTAAAATTCCTTCTCTGTCTTTCCTCTCAAAGTGTTTTAATGTGCTTTATCTTTCACATGAGACTGAACATAACTTGGCTGAAAACTCAGGATAATGTTGCAGTTGCTCATAGAGTGGTGTTTTGAGGACATCTAGTGGAGGTATTTGGTGTCACATGATTTTTATAGTCAGCCAGTAGAAACAGAACAACAACAGACGTGACAAAGAGGCACGAGGAAGATAAAAAGAGACAAAGAGACAATATGCGTTGAAAAAAAAAATGAGAATGAAGTGTACAATTCACCAAATAAAAGTTACAAACTTAAGAGAAATATGTACATATGATCAGCAGAGACTGTGATGATGAACGTCAGCTGGTCTCTGGAAGAAGCGCTGAAATAAAAATGAGATGTCATATCGACCAAGCAATGAACAGAGATGACAGTTTTCATTTGAAGTTCAGCTGGTTTACAGGATTCAGTAAGACCCACATTTATTGCTTTTATTGAGTGGTGAAAAGTAACTAAGTACTTTTACTCAAGTACTGTCCTTCAGTGCAAATTTGAGGCCTTTTTTACTTGAGTATTTTATTCTGTTTCTTTTTACTTTACTACTAAAGAACTACTGTATCTCTTTACTCCACTGTCCACAGTTTCTATACAAATCAGAATATAAAGTGGTCTAAACTGCCAACTACAACAATAATGTGATATTTATTATATACTATAATACAAAATAACACACAGGTGCCATTTGCAGTACTTTTACTTTTTATGTTCTTGGCAGATTTTGCCAATCATACATAACATTATGTACTTTTACATAAGTAACATTCTCAGTACAGGTGCTTTACTTTTGATTTAGCAGCTTTACAGTGAAATATTGTGAGTTTTACTTGAAGAATTAGAGTCCTTCTGCCACCGCAGTAATGTCATGGATTAAACATTAAAATGGTCAAATTTGTCTCCCTCTGGATAATCTACAGGTATAAAATGCTGTTTTCATGTTAATAATTGATGAAAATAAACCAAAAATATCATATATAATATAATAAATCTGACTTTTTTCTAGTAAATGCTTATTACTAGCTTTACTCAAGAAAAGTTTGAGTACTCCTTCCAGATGTTGTCATAAATATCAATACTGCAATACTTTTTCAATGTGAACGATACAATCCCCACTTATTATGCATTCAGTAGTACTGAAAAGTACCAAAGCTGTAAAAAAAAAAAAACAGACGTTCAATCAGATTTTCAATCCAAGGCTGCACAGATGAAACAAGAAGGAAGAACATCGACTGGTCCTCAAGCATTACTTTTAACATTATTACAGCTGTGTTCAGTGACCTTTTCCGTACCAGCACTGTGTGCAGGCTGATAATAAAAAGAAGATATAGAACTTTTTTTCTTTTTATTGTGGTATTGAAAGAAGTATTGAATATCATATCTGAGTATTGAGCATTACTTCTCCCACCACTGCTTTTATTGATGTATTTCTTGGGGATGGACACATAGTGAGTATCGTTTTAGGTAAATTAAGAGATGTTCCAAATGTTCTGTTAAAATTATCTCCACAGATCTGAAAAACAAATCAGAGTCCCAGATTCCAGTTGAAGTCATCAGGAGCAGAGTTTTCTGTGCTGTTCACATCTTCACCAACAGAGGTCACCTGCTGCCTCTGTGGCTGCCTCCTCATGAGAGCCTCTCCCCCTCAGATGGAGCAGCGCTCCACCTCCCATTCATCAATCTTCTTTTATTCACAGTGACAAAAGAGACATCAAATAGGGAGGTGTGGGAAAACACAACAATGCATTTCAGAACACAGACACTGGCTAATATATGCAAAGTGGGAATAAAGCGAGTCCAGGCGCTCACTCTGTGTGTGTGTGTGTGTGTGTGTGTGTGTGTGTGTGTGTGTGTGTGTGTGTGTGTAAATTATTTTGTATTAATAATTTACATGCCTTTTTAATTCATTTTTGCATATGTGCAAATATAATACAATAATTTAACCTCTAAATCTCTACGTCTCACAAAGTGAACTACAGTTTTCAAACTGTGTTGGGTTTGTTCCTACACAGACATTTGGGACTCATGACACAGGGACCCGCACTCACACAGTGATACAGTACTCTTGCACCAAAATCCAAATTCTCCATTTTTGTCAGTCTCACAAAATCTGTGCCCACAGTCCACAAAATGAACCTGAAATGATCCGTCTCCCTCCTGGCTGGCTGCTCGCTGTTTCCCACCCAAATCAAAAGGGGCGAGTCGTGGGGGGTCATGTCTGGCCACCCCTCAGGAGAATAACGGGGTCTCTGTCTGCCCCCCAAACCACCAACGGTTCTCCACCATCCCTATGGCAACAGCCAAGGACCCTGGAAGGCCCCCAGACTGGGGCGTCCAAGCAGATGCCCATAATTAACGTTGCTATACGGAGGTGTCAGTCCTGCCAGTCTGCCTTACATGAAGGCAGACCCTCTCCCAGACCTGTCAGAGGCCCATAGGGCTGGGTGAAAAATGACTGCCCTGCGGTGTGTGTCTGTAAGTGTGTGTGTGTATGTGTTGAGTTGGGGGTGGGTAATGACCGCCCACCAGTGTCTGCCCAGTTCTGCTTAAGACTGACCATCATGCAGTGGCAAAATATATATATATATATTTTTTTTTTTTTTACTCACAATCGTCTCTATCGAGACGAAACATCTGAAAAAATGTGTCATTTATGCAAAAGTGAAACAAAACAGGTGTAAAACAACTGAAACAGGCTGGATTTCCATCACTGACGCTCATATGAATTCATTAGTACATATTTTAAATCATTTTTCAAGTCACCTTGATGTGTTGTTTATAGGTTAAGTCAGTGTTCCTGCTGTCCTGACTGAGACTGACGGGATGTCTGGCTTACACGGTTGGCTGAGGATGAGATTGTGTCCCATCATCCCCTCACACGTCCAGCCTAAAGATATGGAGGGACCATATCAGAAATCTCCATAAGCACATAAGCACTGAAACAACCAGACCTTGATAATACATGTTAGACCTTTGGACATGAGTCATTTCACCTGCATTTTAACCAAGACTCATTATGGCATGACAAAAAAAAAAAAGAAAGAAAGAAAGAGAAAGAAAGAAAGAAACACTTTATGTTAAGAAAAGACTGTAAACATATATCCAGTAACACTTCATTGTAATCCTCCATATTTAGCATTTATAAGAGCATATAACATATAAATAAAGGCATATAAATAAGGGCATTATTTTATAAGCTTTCATAACAAATAACTCCTCCTTTGAAGCACCAGTAACTTGCTTATGAAGAGATAATACTGTCTGTTATACTGTTATAAAATATGGATGTAAATATGTATTTATTTCTCAATAAGTTAAATACTTCTTCACTCTCACAGACAACTGATTAAATTCCACCTGCATGTGAAGTTCATGTGATGCAGCCGAAAGGTCTGGAAGAAATCCAGAAAGCGGACTTCAAGTTAAGTTTTTTTTTTCCAAACTAGACTGCTGTACTACACATACAATATACAAGATTACAGACAATATACAAGAATATACAAGAGTATACAAGAGTTTTTAACACAAATTAAAAACACTGACTGGAAATGAAATCTCTGTAAACAGTTAATCATGATTTGTAACACATTGTAAGCACAAGATTACAGCTGTGTTGTACTGTGTCATCAATAATTTATTAAATGCATAGGAGGAGTTATTGACAAATACACTGATTAATGGTTAAAAATGCCTTTACTCCTGCTTACAAGTTCATTATAGTGTGTTATTTATCAAGTGTGCATGTACTGCTTATGAATGCCAAACAAGGGGGGTTAAAATTAAATGTTAGAGTTTGTTATTGAGGTTTTGTTTTTCTGGATGACGGATGTTATTACAGGGCAATAAATAAATAAATAAAGTTAATTTCCTTGCTTTATGAGACAGTTTTGATCACATTCAATGATCCAGTAGTCAGCATTGTCCCTTTGGCTTCCCGCCTCGACAGGTCAACTGATCAGTGCTGATTGGGTTAAAGACACATCCGTCTGCTGTCCGGCGAGTGACACCAAAGGTCACCAAATGCACTGTCCACGAGTCCACGAGTTCATCAACAGCCCCGTGGTCACCGGCACACTCCGCGGCTCAGAGGGGTCAGGGGTTCGTCTCACCTCTGACCTGGCCAGCCCTCTGTGTCGTCATTACATAATAGGATGTTTCCCTCCACGCTGATGAATCTGTTTCTTTTAGCGAGACCGCTGAGAGTTGGAAGTAAAATGCCTTTATAGGCTTGTTCAGCCTTTTAAAGCCAAACTGGAGAGGTCTGTAAAAAAGGAGCCTAGTGAAAAGGTATATGGGCTTGTAAATGTGGAGCCACAGTAAAGCTACAAGCTGGATCAGAGGTTCTGTCAGTCATTTCATTTTGTTTCTGTTTTTAGCTGCAAGATTGTGAGAACCACAGGCTTAAATTATAATTAATTACTTTTTGAAATCCACATAATATTTTGACAGAAGATTATAAATTATATAACCTGAAGTCGAGCACATTTTAGAACAAGAACATGAAAACATAATATGAGAATTAAGGATACTGGTGGAGTAACTTCTTGACGTGTTAAACTCTTTGTCCCCACAGACAGAACTTCACCGTCCAAATCGTGAGTGAGGGATTTATTCCCTCGGGGGTCATGGGATCAGCGAGCCAGACACTGTTTTATGGGACCTCAAATGCAGGAACATGGGGAGGTGGGACAGGGCTGTCTGGGACTGAGCCAGCCAATTATACTCTGGCTAGACACATCACACTTACATGGCATACATGTGGGAATCTTCTGCCTGTGCCATCAGATTCACACTGAGCTCCTGCTCATGTGTGCAGACTCCTGCAATAAAAGCTGATTCACGCAATTTGACTTGAATGGTGGAAAATAGAAACACATACTTTATGTACAAATTTTCCAGAATTGCAAAGATTAGCAAGTAATTTGAGGGACACCAAAAAGACACTGAGACACGTCCAGTCTTTCTGAAGGTAAATGAATCAGTTTGTATTTCCTGTGTCTGTGGGTGTGAATTAGCTTTAAGTCATTATAACGTGCAAGTGTGAGTTATATCAGATATTCTGCAGCTGCAGATTATTAATAGGCTGCAAAAATATACATGATGGCAAAGGGTGAAGTCAGAAGAATGAGCCATGTGTGGATAACATCATATAAATGTAAGTGTAAAACTGAATAAGCCTGTGAGAAGTCTGTAACAGCCCCTGACTGTCTCTGAGCTGTGACGTGTGGACAGTAGTTACAGATCTGCTGCCGTTACATCACTTACATCACTCGTTTAATAATGGACATTCATTTATTGCAGGTCTTTTTTCCCCCTCGGCTCAAACAGTCGTCACAGTGTTCCTTTCTTTTACAAACCAAACTCTTCAACTTTACACTTTAATGCAACCATTAAACCAGAGCGCACACAAACGTGAACATGAACTACATAAAAGATAAAAACACATGTAAAAATTCTCACATGAAAAACGACACTGCAATCATGCCATTTTTAAGTGATCCAGTTTTATTTCATCACCACTTGGAGGTTAAAGCAAATTGTCTCAGATGTTCTGAGTCAATCAACAGCCCATGTGCACATAATGCTGAACATGGAGTTTTTCTGAACACAACAGTTGAATTGTGTGTTTATACAGAGAGCTGCAGTGATTAACTTCCCAAAAAAGAGCTCCTCCTTGCACGTTTTCAGGAATTTCTTTCCATCTGGATAGAAAAAAGCAATAGCAAATCTTTGCAGCTTGTGCCAAAATATACAACATCAACTGAATGATTCTGTATTTTTTTTTTTTCTGATGCCTGTGAATTTTAGTTTCATTGCAGTGGAGATTATAAATACTCTTCTTTGTTGGCTGCGATGTTTCACCATCTGCAGAAGGGAAAATACATCAAGAGAGTCATAGACCACAGCAATTAATAGGCATTATATGAGCATGCGTGGGCTGTGTCTGTTAGTCTTTTGTGTATTTTTTTATTTTCATTTTGTCCATATTTGGGTCCACTGTGATCAGCAAGTCTTCTCCTAAAATGTCAAAGCAAATCCTGCAAAACAGAGTTGGAAAAGGGTAGAAAAGACGTGTAATGAATGTTCAAATGGACAAAGAAAAAGAGACGCACCGAGCTATTTAATTCAACAGTGTCATTTTTCGTTCTTGAAACAACATGAAAATCAAACTGAATGTTTTTTTTGTATTTATTTCCTTATTTACCCTTTTAATACAAGTGACAACAGCACAAGTCTTTCTTCGGGCTGCTGTTTGCTTCAGTGTTGATGACAGCCACACAGTGGGCCCATCTATCTATCTATCTGCCGCTGCATTTGAATACAAGGTGACGAACTCTCCCACGGCGGGGAGTGCGCGCCTTTTTGGAATTAGCCACGCGGCACGCCTCGCATAGTAATGGTGGCTCGCGCTTTGAGCTTGAACTTGACCGGAGGAATGCGGCTCGTGGGAACGCAGGCTCGGGGGTGCCCTCCTCTATTCATGGCGCACAGGTCGGTGTCAGCTCTCATTAGCATAAAACCCAGCCTGCTTCAAATTAAGGCACAGGGCTCGGGCTCGCTCGCTCTTTCACACCCGGCAGAGGAGGAATTAACAGGTCTCTGCGCGAGCCTGCTGTGGTAAGAAGTTTGTCCTGTTTCATGAATTTAGGCACAAAAGTTCAGCTAACGGCTTGTTCTGCAGCGCCGGTCCTCTCTGATGCTAATGAAAAAAAACCTACAAAATGTCTGTTTTGCTGCGTGTGGTTTGAAACACCGTGTTTGTTGGCTGGGGGGAGTTAAAAATGACCTTGCTGTGCTTAAAAGTCTTAAGTTTTAAGGTGCAATCACTGTAGAAGAAGACAATGTTCACTACAAACTGCGCAATTTTTATTAGTTTTGTCATCATTTCTTTTTTAAAGACGCATTTAAAAACCACATTTCTTCTTTTTGAAGTTCCTTTTAATTGTTGAAATGTGTTTAAATCTCTACCTGTTTCATGAACTCTCTCATGCAGACAACATGCAGCTCTGAAAGATACGTTCAATGCATATTTCGCCTTGTGTTTGTATGTTGTTATCATGTTGAAAGAGTGGCTTTACTCACAGGCCATACCTTTTTTTTAATATACATTTCTCATCATTAACACTGCACAAAATTGAGAAATTGTTTTTTACAGGAGAACATAAACCTGTTTTCTTTTGAAATTATATTTTTTTTTACTGTAGTAAATTCTAAAAACTATGAGCTCTATTCAGAAATCTATTCATATATTTTAAATTTGGATTTGCTGAGTTCTTATCTCCATCTTTTAAAAATCCAACAGTAAAATCTTACTGACTTTGAAATTTGTTAGCTAATTGTGTTTTCTACAACCTGGTCTATAATAAATATAGAAACACGATTTTAATTCTGGCACCTTAATATTAGAATAAAAATTACATAGAAATTTTCATGTTCAAAATCCACATCCATGTGTATTTCTTAGATGACTAAACCTGATTCTTCTCATAAAGGCCAGACTCGAGCCTGATGCTGTGTCTTGCAGAGTGGATTGGGTCTAAAATGAGGCCTGTGAGCTTTAACATGGAACATTAACACCAATACTGTTCACAGGCAGCTCATAAAAGAGACGCAGCCCATAAGAACATAAAGAGGGGAAACGTTTAGATAACTCTGTCTCAGGTACCTTTTTGTTTAATGTTTAATTCAAATGGAGATGAGATGTGGAAAAATATGAAACTCACAAAGATAACAGTGACTGATGAACTATGGTGCTTAATATTTGCTTGATTAAAAAGTCTAATTTAAGACCTGACTATTCACAACAACAAACTAAATATATCTCACATGCTTAGAAGTTGGAAAATAAAATATCTGTACTTTCTGCTTTGTGTCTTTGTGACTGAAGTTGCAATAATTAACAAAAGAAAGCAAAAGAAATTGGATATTTTTCTCATCCTGGAGCCTCACAAATATATAGAAAACATTAAGTGAGTTTAAAATTTATTCTAAATGAAAATTTGAGTGTTTTGGATGCACTAAAGCCAAACTGTCAGACACTCTTTAATTCCTTTCTTTCTTGGAGAACTTGTCTGATCCTGTTTCAGACATAAAGTGTGTAATAAAGTCTAAAAGCAAAGTCAATCAGAACATGTAGATTTTGTAGAGATATCTGCTAGAAAACACACGTAACATGAAATCTATGGATTAATGTCAAAATCTTTATTTTCAAACATCAAAATAAGTTGAATGTGTAAAAAGTAATAATTCAAACATACAGTATTTGACAGCTTTTAATCCACAGTGTCAGCTGAGCAGAAAGGTGGTTTGCTGTTAAATTTGAGTGTATGGAATTAGATATACACACCAAAATGTACCACAGTTTAAATTACACTGCAGGTGCTGAAAAACATCACCCAGCATTTTGTAAAAAATAGAAAATTACACTTTTTAAAATCAAAGAATATGATGAATCAAGAAAAGTAGTATGTCAGCCTCACAGACACTGAAAAAGAAAAAAAAATGCTGATATAGATTCAGTTTTAATGATCAGATTTACAGGCATTATCCAACTGTACTATTAATAAAGACAAGGAACATTAGAATTATATGATTTTGCAGCTGTGTGAATTAAACCACATCACACTCAGAGTTTATCCTGGTTTCATCAGCCAGTGTTGTATGTTCATGATCTGAAATAATAATAATAATAATAATAATAATAATAATAATAATAATAATAATAATAATGGTGAACCACTGATAATATACTGATAAAGTATTTCAGCCTTCGTTTCAGTCAGTATTTTAACTATTCAGCCTTTTATTCCAGTATCAGTTTCAACAGGTCAACTTGTCTCATATCAACTAAAGAAAAGTGTTAAACTAATTTAGTTTTAATGGTAATTTAATGTGAGCTTATCTAAAACAATTCTCCCACATTTCTATACAAATACATTAAATCTGGTTTGTGATCGTGGCTTTAATTTCTTGACACCATCTGTTTTCATGATGGTGGATAAACTTTCCAATAAGAAACTTTTTCTTACTTCAATACAAAATTGTACTTCATGAATTAGATGGTCGTCAATTATTATTTAGACTTGAATGGCCTGTGATGGGTTTATATTTAAATACTGAGACTTTGTCTGACCCAGAATAAGTTCCAGGTTTCTTTCTTTTCTTTTCCTTTCTTTTTTAATCCCTGTGCAAACACACATCAGTTTTGCGCGACATGCAAACATCCTCACAAAACAAAATTACAGTGTCACTGCTGAAGCACTTTGGACGCGCTGGTCATGCTCCTTCTCACCAAAGCGTGTCGCTGTTTCTTCCTGTGGCGGCTGCATTTGACTGTAAACTGTGTGTGTCTTTCATAAAACGAGGCTGTTTTTAAGATCTGATCCGTTAAAATTCATCTCTGCTGCTGCTGCTGAAACAGCCACGAGCTGTTTGTCAGCAGGCCCGTGATGTCTGTAAGTTTATTATTCCAATGGAAATAACAGGCCCGTCAGTTACAGGTCGATCATAAACACGCTGTAAACACCCAGCATGCATTATTGTAAAGCAGCTGCCTACAGTATATCATACAGCGCCTTCTTGGATTATTTTCTGCTGCATTGTTATTATACGCTGTAGCATCTTTGTCCCATAAATAACACCGAAACAAGCCAACAATAGTCTGTGATGTTCAGTCTTTCTGTAGCTTGACTGTGGGTTTGTGAATGTAGGAATAGATAGTAAATAAAACGATTGATCCTGAATTATGGAGGATATCAGCTCACCCTGATAGAGACGCTTCTCTTCTACAAAGGCGCATTCAAACCACTAAATAGGGTGAATCGAGAAATTCTCCTGTTCACGATGTTACTGAGGCCATAACACACTAACAATTTGAGCTCTGTGAGAGTTAGATCATATGTGAGAGGTAGCACACATGAGTTTTTCTCAAAAAAAAAACTAGACCAGAATTCAAACTGGACCCTGTCCATGACCTCGAGGTTACACACGAGCAACACGTCTAATTTAGCATCAACAGATTTGGAGTTCTGATCAGTGCGGCCGCAGGATTTTATCGATCTGATTCCAAAAGAAAACCAGCAGCAACCTGCTTTCACGCCGCTTTCTAATACCGTTTATTCCCCACAAATATCATCGGGCCTGTTTGACACATTTGATAGGCCCTGAGCTGGCTCTATTCCCTCCTCCTCATCATCATCATCATCCTCATCATCATCCCTCCCCTCGCCCCTCTCGCTGCCTGCAGCCGCTGCTCTCACACTCCTGTCTGACCCGCTTTTTATCCGGTAAGAGAGGATTTTTCTTCGTAACGTGGCAGGCGGCTGTGCGTTAATGCAGCCGGTGAAATACATTAAAGATCTGACGGAAAATAGCTCCTAACAGCGGGCGTAGGTGCACTTTGGCCACGCAGGATAGGAGGTAGATCTCTCTCTCTCTCTCTCTCTCTCTCTCTCTCTCTCTCTCTCTCTCTCTCTCTCTCTCTCTCTCTCGAGCCCAGTTCACTTGGATGGAGCGCATAAAGGACGCATTTTGGGACAAATTATTCTTCTCTAAATTATGTGTTTTCCAAAGCCAGACAACATGTGTGGACGTAATTTTTGGATTGAACTCGAGTAAATTGTAAGTATATTTTGAATGTAAGTGCAACATGGTGCACGTTAATTTGGGCTTTATTTGTATGTATTTTTATCCATCAGTTTTCTACTTGAGAAGATGCGTCTAATTGAATAAGAGGACATATTTTAGTTTGTGTTAACACACTAGAAAACATAACAATTATAGCAAATCCCAAAGACGAATAATCCTCCTAAAATTGAACTTTAATTTATTCTAGCTAGAATTTGTGTTACTGGCATTAATGCTAATATCAGATTAGAACTACAAGCAAATTTAACTTGAATGTTATTAAAAAATCATGACATGTAAAAAAAATAAATAAATACTATAAAGTACAATGAGGCCTCTTGAGCGCCACAGACTCGCTTCAAATATCAGAGAAAATCTCACCAGAGATTAGACTAAATTTCCTCATCATGCAGAAAGAAAACCAGTTAGCCTCCATTAAAGTTTATGCAAACTCGGGAATATTTAATGAGGCTCGTCGCTGCCATGTGCTCCTGTGAGAAGTATTCATGTAGTAGTGGAGAAGGAGGAGGTGGTGGAGGAGGAGGAGGAGGCCCCAGGCAGCGCTGCAGTGCAGAGTTCAGCAGGGAGATATTGTTGTGAGCCTGGGAAAGTGTAGCGGGGCTGACGCCAGACTCTGTTGTGCGGAGTGGGGGGACTTCGAGGACCCCAGACCTGATTGTCATGTAAATTTCTCTCTGGCACGTTGTTGAACTTGATGTTGACTTCTTTTTTTTTTTTTTTTTTTTTTTTTTTTAGCCGGGGAGAAGGGGGTGGGGGTGGGGGGGGGGGTAAATTTTCTCTGTCACTTGTTTGTGGGAAAATCCATCTGAGGACACACACACACACACACACACACACACACACACACACAGAGAGAGAGAGAGAGAGAGAGAGAGAGAGAGAGAGAGAGAGAGAGAGAGACGTTCAACAGATATTTCTAACCTTCAGTTCAGTTGACTGCTGTTGTTTATCTCCTGGAATTAATCATTTTCTTGTGTAATACTTTTGAACATACAGTAGTTTGACAACTCAGGTCCAACAGGCATTTACCTTTATTAAAAATAAGTATTATAAAGTGTTGTATTGCGGGGCTGCTCTGGAGATTTTCTTTGATTGGCAAAAACAATTACTGCATCAACTGCAGCAGACAATATATTAAGTCGAGTGTCCCATATTTTATAATTTAATATAATTTTAGCAGCACTGGTGATGGACACTTTGCAGGAACATTTATCTTTTTATTTATGACTGCGATTGACATGAGGTGGCACTAACCAGCCTATAGTTTGCAAGCATATACACTATAGGGCTGCACGTGTGCTGTAACGCCTTGGTCGCGCATGCTCAGGAGCAATGAGGATTGTGCATCCAATCAAAATGAATGCCGCTCTCATGCTAATGAAGCAACAATGATATATTTTTTTTAAAAAAACTGTGTCGGCCTTCCCGCTCTTCTTCAACCGAGTCACAGCACAATGTGGTCCAAGTTCAATTACAGGATGACAGCAGCAGAGGCCACAGCTGATTACATCTGCTTATAAATGATGCACAGTTGAATAGGATTCATACAGTAGAGCCAGACCTGTGCTGCAGGCTGACAGGAGAGCTGCACCTCCGTGATACTAACAGATTGCCCATGCGCAATAATCAGATATGTAACTGCTATCTGATGCAAGCTTCGTTTGGAAACCCAGACTGTGGCTCCCTGTTCTTTTATTGGTTTACCTGCACACACACACACACACACACACACACACACACACACACACACACACACACTGATTCCAGCACCTTTTTAAATATCCTTTCAAACTTTCAGATTGCAAGTTGCTCCACTGGCTTCTTTTATCAAAGGCTGTGATTGTTATCGCGCTCACTATCTCATCTCCTCAGCCCAGATATCACACATATCATAATATCACAATCGATAAGGCTGCATATTGCCTGAATATGCTATCAGGGTTTGGCCAGACATGGGGCCTTTCTGCACCAAGGACAGAGAGCCTGAATTCCTCTGCTCGCTGCATGAACAGCGAGTTTTTATATTACAATAACTTCCTTTGTGCAGCCTCTGCAGCACTGATCAGAAGGTACGCTAGTAGGTTTTGTTTAAATGCCTGAACAAGGCTGTTGTAGATGTAATTTGTATAATAATGTAAGAATCGTGGGAAAATAATCCGTAACGGCTGTAATGAGGTTACGTGATCAAGTAAGGAGAATGGAGGCCAGAGGACTGGCCTTATTCCGCTACTGTCCCATTAAAAGCATGTAATCACATGTTTTTAACATGTGCACAGCAGAGGAGAGCTGACGTGGCTGACAGGAGGAAAATATCTCACAGCTAACTTTAATGTTTTTAAGGGTCTTTAAAGAGCTATGGGTTGTGGGGTTTTTTTTATTAATATTATTTATTTTATTTTTCCTCTTGTTTTGACTTGTTTCAATTATCTGACACAGCCTATCCTAAATGAAAATTAACTGTGTGGCTAATGATTTCTATCTCTCAACATTTCAGCTCTAATCAAAGGAAGATTTTTGTGCAGAAAATTGCTATGGATTGGAAGGATTTTATGATATATTTAAGTGTGCGCTCCCATTACAGAGGATTAGAAACCGTATTTATTAAAAAAGAGAAAGATTCAGTAGATGTGTGGCAATAGATGCTATTGACGCAAATCCCCTGAATGTAAAAATACAATAAAAGATTTCTTTTTAAAACTCTACTAAATTTCACATAAATACATCTATTGCTCTGAAAACATCATGTACCATTTGCCTTTTGAAACATTTTACGCCCTCTGCATCTTATGGCCTGACTAATGAGGATAATTGGGGGAATAAACTGATTGACACACACACCTGCGTTCATTTTCAAATCGGCTTTAATGATTTCAGATTCCCGCCTCTCTCTCTCTCTCTCTCTCTCTCTCTCGCTCTCTCTCTCTCTCTCTCTCTCTCTCTCTCTCTCTCTCTCTCTCTCTCGCCCGCCTCCTCCTCCTCCTCCTCCTCCTCCTCCTCTCTCTCTGAGGCGGAGTTTATCCCCTCTGCTCACCGTGTGGACTCTGCACTTGTCAGTCGCAGCTCGCATGTGTGAGGGAGAGGCCACATGCAAGTCTACAGAGAGGACACTTTGTAGCCGTAATACTCTCCATCTCTTGTACACTATTGTCTCTCGTCGGATGCGATCAGACCAGACTGATTTTAAAAAAAAGGGCTGAAGTGAAACGTTGGAGGATATTGACTGGTGGAGTTAGCCTGATGTGCAAGTAAGTGGGATGCTGGCTCTATGTGACTAGTTGGTGTGAGAATAGTCCTAATTTCTAATCAAGAGGCCTGTTGTGAATTTTACAGCCTCGTGCTGCCCGGTGACCACATTCATTGTTGCATGCGCTGTGGGTTTGTGATTCCCATACATTTAAACTCTGGGTGACATGATTGAAGCTACAGAATCGAAGGCTGTTCCATTGGGAACTTTGCTTCAGGCCTGATGCGGTAGAATAGTGGCTCAAATATAGCAGGTGTGAATCCACAATGTTGACATACAGGCAACTCTGACTCCTAAAAATGACCTTTATTCACTAATAAATGGGTATGTGTTGCGGAAGGACGGGGGTAGTGTGTCCCGGCCTGTGTAGCTACATGCACTTCTGATGCCTTTCAAAACAAAATGCTGCTAAAGCACCGAACTACTCATGACTGTACTTGTGCAGCACGCTTTTTGCTCTGAGTAACACTGTGCTTGGTTATGGCGATGTAAAGCAAAATTCAGTGTGATGGTGGGCCTAGTGTGTCAATCAACGCGTGTGTGTGTGTGTGTGTGTGTGTGTGTGCGTGCGTGCGTGCGTGTGTGTGTCAAATAGGATCTAAGCCAACCAGTGTGTTTTAACTTCATTTCACCTCCATGTAATTAGAAATATATACATGAATGTTTACACCAAAGCTTTTTTTTTAAAGCAGCTTTGTTGCTGCCCTCTCTATGTGTGTGTGTGTGTGTGTGTGTGTGTGTGTGTGTGTGTGTGTGTGTGTGTGTGTGTGTGTGAGGGGGTCTCAGTGCAATGTGACTACAGGCAGGCTCTCTCTCTCTCTCTCTCTCTCTCTCTCTCTCTCTCTATCTCTCTCTCTCTCTCTATCCTCTCTTCTCTTTCTGTTTGGACCCGGAGAGGCGGCCCCTTTAAGAGACGACGGGTTAGTTTGTGTCTTTGGTTATCTAGCTGTATGAGTTTTAATTTCATAAAGCTAGAGAACCGAAAGTACGAACTGACGCCGAGCACTTCGGAGCCGGGGGATCCTCTCTGCTCCGCATGGAGGAGGAGGAGAAGGAGGAGATGATGCCGGGGCGGGCAGCAGCAGGAGGAAGCAGGAGGGACGGATGCTGAGGGAGGCTGCACGCCGCGGCTGCCGATGAGGAGGAGTGGTGGTGGTGGTTGGGGAGGGGTGGAGGGAAGCAACACCGGCGTGATTTTAGTGTTCCACCTCTTGTGGATAGGTGCTGGCACGTTCAGAGGAGCCACCTGCGTGTCTGTGAGGGCGTGAATGTTGCTGCTTTCAGGGCTCGTGTTTTGGGCATCGCGGTGATGCTGGGCCCTGTTGAAGATCAATAAATCGGCTGCTCGCTCAACTTTAGGACGTACGGGAGTGTTGCACGTGGAAAAACGCACTGAAAAAACACCGTGCGTGCTGCTGTGTAGTTGTCATAACTGTGTGGGTGTTATAACATTAATATCTTGAGGGGTTAGACAGAAATAGTTAACTGATCCACGCGATTGGTCAATCGGGGACTCACGTGATGGAGCTGGCAGCAGCAGCAGCAGCAGCGTCACATCTCTCTCTGAGATCTCACATGTTGGTTATGGTGATTTCTGTAGGCCGAGAAGTTGGAATAGCCTTCATTTAAGACGATAATTACTCTGTATGAATTTGTATGAGCTGCATCCAGAGCAAGTGCAGACTCCCTGACTCCTCTGATACTCAGTGTATTTCCTTTATGAGTGGTGTAGGCTAAGTGATGTCCCCTGGCTGTAATTAACTTGACATTAGGAGTGTGATGTATAATTGGATGCACATGTATATCACTTGGTGCAAGATGAAGCCTCGCTGGAGCACAGGCAAAGAGTGTAGGGCTGGACTACTGCGTGCTAACATGCCTGATAACAGTGTTTTTCCATCATTTCAGTGTCAACCAGTGCGGGTTGTTTGACTCTTTGCTAACCAACCAGAACCTGCAGGGCACAACGCATCAAAATCATATTGCATCAGTCACTTAGAGCAAAAGAGACTGGGCTGTGCACGACCATCTTCAGTCTATTTCAAACAGGCTTTCATCACTGGAGCTGAATCCGAGTTAGACATGGCAGATATGTTCAAATTTGTGTTGCGCTGGGTGGATTATTTTTGTGTTTGCCTGCTAGATAAGAACAAAATGGGACATCGGCTCAGAGTTTGATCTATTCTTAGAGCAGAATCAGCAAGCCTTGGAGATGACTGAATATCCCTGAAGTCCCAGCATGCTCTATTTAGACCATGACTGACAATATTTGATGTGCGCCGTTAAACAAGAGAGCTTGGATGGTGTATGGCTGTGTGAGTGTGTTGTTGACGTTTGCATGGGAGAGCTGGTGCAGAGTTTAAGACAGTGTATACGATTTGACCTCCATGTCCTCCATCTTAGAGTGATACAAAGAAAATCAGGGATTAAATTATTACGTGGTTATGTGATCTCTATCTGTCATAGTGATGACTTCTAGAATTTATACACTTCTTTTATTTTATATACAACATTTTTTGTGTTTAATTATTGTATTTCAGTAGCTTAGCAACTAGGATGCTGCCCAGATGCTCCATACCATTACTTTGTGGTGTAGTGTCCCTCTTCGGGTACATTTCACAATTTTGCCTTTTCACAAACACTTTTATCAAGCTCGACTTATTGTGCACGCACCAGAAAATATATTTAACCTCAGACAGAAGCAAAATAATGAGAAGAAGAAGTTTGGTGGAGTGCTGTTAGCCACAAGGTCAACAAAGCTGCTTTTATTCCCCCCCTTCTATTTTTTTCCACTTCCTTGCAAGTCACTTAGCTACTCCTGAAACATGCCGTTTTATTAGAAATGAGGGCTCCAGCAGTGATTTCACACACACTGATTCTCTTTTCTTCTGTTTTAAAAAAGGAACATGCAGAAAACACGAGCCCTCGAGTTTGCATCAACTCACAGTGAAGACAAACTGCCACCAGACGGGACGAGGAGCAACAGTCAGCCTGCAGGTGAATATTTTAAGTGAGCACATGCATGTGGAGAAGTGTTTCATCTGTCATACGAGTTACAATCCATGATGTTTCCAAATGCATAAGCAGTTTGCTTCCTCTGCCTTACAAATTTTGGGTATAACAACAAGTCCAGGCAGGTTCAGGTCAAACTTTAGAGATGCTGGAGGCTTGCAGATAGTTTTGCTTCAGCAGAGTCATGAGCAGCATTGCTGGTGGTTGATTGTTGTCCATATTTTATAGGGTTGTGAGGATGGATGTTTGTCTATGTGTGTGTGTTTGTGTGTGTGTGGGTGTGTGGGCGTGTGGGTGTGAAAATGACAGACTGAGCCAGAATTTTGAAATATTGAGGATTTTGTATTTTTGCATCAAGAATGATTTTAAAAGTGTGCAGCACTGTAAATCCTCCCCGTCGTATTCAAACGAAAAGACCATTAAATGGGATGTTTACTGCCGGTTTTATTTGCTCACAGTTTAAATGTCAGTTTTACATCATTCATGTATATATATCACAACATATACATACAGTGTGGAGCCCCAATAGACTGTAGCCTACAGCAACAGAGTGTAAACGGTGTGATTTGAGCAAGTGGAGTAAGACCTCCATGTTGAATTCCATCATTCCTTTGAAGTATTAGCATTTTTTACATTGTACGTCACCCCCCATCCTCCACACACGCACATGCAGACACACACACACACACACACACACACACACACACACACACAGACACACACACACACACACACACACACCTCTCTTTCATTCTCATACATTCAGCGTTTTATCCCTTTAAACACTATGATCCTATTTGTCAGGTAGAGTGTGTGGTAGGTGCAGGGGAGGTGGCCGTGTAATCTTTGCTGCGGTTCTTTATCCCGTTAGGAGAGCGCAGGCAAGGTTTGGACCTGCTCATGTGGAAAGAGTGTTTGGGTGGCTCTGTCTTTTTCGGCCCTAATACCTTGACAAGCCACGCTCCCTTTGCCCAAAGTCTCCTGATTGTTGTGAGCCAAGTATCGATTTGCATAAAGGTACAGAACATGCATAATATAGCAAAGGCAACATTAAGTGAAAATGCTTGAAAATACCGTAAATTGCAGAGGAAACTTGTCATAAGGTGATTGGTGTGATGAGATGTATTTGGGTTCACCCTCACATTAAGATTAAAATTCCAAATTTTAAGCCTCCTGAGAAATAAAAACCAATGAAAGCCCAGAAGATGTTATTTCATTTATTCCAGCAAGATCGAAACAGAAACATTCCTAGTTTTAAGGTTATCAGTGTGTCCCCTCCAGTTCCTCCTTTAGATATTTCGGCATTGGGAATTAAACAATAAGTACACATTGTTAGCAAGGTCAAATCTTCATGGTTCCACAACCTTGAAGCTCAATATAAAGCTCAGTTATTCAAATTTAGTGTGGAGTTCTTTGAGTCACCCAGATTTTCCCAAGCTTTATATTAGCATATGCAAGGACCGGCCTGTGCTGCTGTTTTCTAAAGTGGATGTAAATTATAACCTCAGTATTATACAGGCTGATAGGAGATAAATCTCTGCAGTAATGCATTGCAGCGAATGGGGGTGGGGGGGCGGGGAGGGGGGGGGGTGTTGTTAGAGGGGTTGAAGAGTGTGGGTGTGTGTGTGTGAGGCACTGTACAATAGCCGGTGGCAGATGGAATACAGACTATAAGCACTTGCTAATAGTCATGCTAAATTCTCTTTTCATTGGTTTTAGTTTCTTCGGATTTTCTGCCACATTTCTTGAAAAAAAAGAGGAATTTTAAGAGGGAGATGCATCAAAATAGAAAATTTCCACACTGTTGCAATATTGGTGAAATAGTTTGCAAGTGTGCACACATCGTTTTAAAACAAATATTAACACAGGGAGATTACTAAGTCGAAATTTGCACTTGTGCGGTCCAAAAGGCTGAGGGGCTTCAGGCCTCACGAACAGAGTGGAGATCTCTTTGGAATCCCTATGCAAACTAGGGCTTGAATAATGAGATGTATTTATGACGGGCTGGGAAGGGGGTCCTGCTTTTGAAAGCAAGTAGGCCGGAGCCTGAATGGGATGGAAGGAGGAGGGGGGAGTCGGACAAGGGGGAACGGGGGGGTGTGTGTAGAGGGGGTACAGGGGCCCCCAGCAGCCCAGGCCTCGGCCGAGGCAGCTGTGAAAAGGGGTCCCGTCTTTTTCCCACGCCCAGCAAGACGCGAAACACTGCCGCAGCTCGCTAGGGTCAAGTCCCATCGCTAATATATACACACGTACATACACATGCATGCACACACAGACAGAGGGAGAGATGTGTGTGTAAAAGTTGTGCAAATTAACAAGCTGTCTGGGAAGCTCTCTGACATGGGGACACCTGCTATTCTCCCAGAATGCTTTGCACTCTCATCAGGGGCTACTGGGCTTGACAGGACAACAATTAGGTCATAACTTCAACTTGAACTTAAAATTTAGTTGAAGATTTGAAGGAGCCTGGATTATGATTTCTTTTTCTTTTTTTCATTTTGAAATATTTGACATCGTTTGTTCTGTTCTTATTACAATTTAAAATTGTCGCGTTCAAAATAGTGTAATTTGTTCTTTTTTGAAACATACTAATTATTTATCTTTTATGCTGTGTTGCAAAAAATTTTGAGAGCTTTTGCAGAATTAGCGCAATATTTTATTTTGCAGTTGCTGATGTGTCCATTCAGCCAGTCTGTGGGGACAAACTTGGCCTTGTGCTTGATCCGAGACCCTAACTGTCAACTTGGCATTGTCTGTGCACCCACACACACACACACACACACACACACACACACACACACACACACACACACACACACACACACCAACACACATGCACATACACACACAGCTTGCTTCGGGGACCCACAAAAGAAAAATTTAAACATGAAATGGAGGAGGGTCCGAAGAAGATATGGCAACTATGGAGGAATGTTTTGAAGCTGAGCTCTCAGTGTGACCTTCTGTCCTTCTCTAAACACAGAGTGCAAGCAGCTGAGGAGTAAAAGGCAATGTTTAAGACAGAGAACACTGATCTCCTTTATCAGAAATCCAGAGTGCTTTGCAACAATATCTAGCATGAAAAGGAATGGCAAAGAAAGACTAAGGCGTCACACATTTATTTAGTTTATTAGCTGCGAGCCTGGTATTCAACTGTATCCATTGTTCCACCTTTTGTGTTAATCGCTCACTCGTGTTTAAGAGCATGCGGCTTTCTGAAACGCTGTCCATGTCAGCAGCTGCTCTTTTACTGGCTTCCCCATCACGCTGGTGTCACACCCATTCCTTCCCTCTGTCTCTCTCTAGATACTGGCACACCAATCAAATCGGTGCAGCACTCGGTTCCCTCCCCGCTCCCCGCCATAGCTTGCATCAGACCTACACCGAGCAGTGTCACACTAATTCGGTTCCCCCTGCCCGCTCGAGCTCGTTGCTTTAATTCCACACTACGAAAGACACGCCTGCTATCTCTTTGAGTATATTCGCAAGCAACCTCTCTCTCCTCTTGCAGCTACTCCTCCTCCCTCCTTTCTCCTGCCCGTCCCTCCTTCTCTATCTCTTTCTCCCCTCCTCGTTATCATCTTCCCTCCTATTCAGATGAGTTTCAAATAGAGAGGGGGACCCTTCTAATTAGCTCTGTAAAGATGCTTTGTCGCGGCCAGTGTGGCCACCAGTGTGTGCATTAAGAGGGGATGTGTGACAGGCTAGTGTTAGCATTGAGAAAGTGTGTATGGGCCCTTAATGAGGTTTGTTAGCTGAGTGTGTATCCTGCTGTTTGAATGCACCCTCGGCAGCCTTTGAAGGAACAGAGATGAGGAGGAGAGAGGAGTCTTTCAGCGTGGCAGGTTGCAGAATGCAGATGATGCATTATGCTCAGTGTGGTTTCCATTTGAACAGCAGATGAGAGGAGAATAATACTTTACTTGCGTGTTGTCCATGTGGGGAAATAAACGGGGGTCATCGTGCTCATCAGATGTTGGGGGGGATTTTCCTCGCCTCAGAAATTTGCAGTGACTCCAGTAAACTCTCGATGGATTAGTTCTCGACAGATGCTAAAGTAGGGAAGCAGGGGGTAGAAAATACTGTTTTCTGGGAAATATTAGCTCAAAATTCTTCGGGTTTTGCATGAAAGAAGGTCATCATAGACACCTTTTGGAAACTCAGCTCACAGTTTTCTGATGAGGCGGAGAGAGACATTGAGTTCATTAAAAAAGAGAAGAAGCTAGCACACTAAAGAAGAGAGGCCCTAACTTGCATGTTGGAGAGTTTTATGTTCTGTTTAAAGTCTAAAAAATGTCCCATATGTTCCTAAGGACAATCAAGATGGTGGTTAAAATAACCGGACACTGAAAGGCCTGTTTTAAAATGTAGACAAAATGCAGAGGAGAGGTGGTGGTGGCAGAAGAAGGAAGGAGATTAGAGATGGCTTGAAGCAGATGAGAGCCAGAGGTGGAGGGTGGTTGGAAAGAGAGAAAAAGAAATAGGTTGGGAAATGAGGGATTGTATGAGCCGAAGAGCCAACCTGCTGGGCCTGCCTGCTGCCTCAGAGATTGTAAACTGTCACTCAGGATGCAGACAGACAAGCAAGACAGACATCATTTGCCCATATTACCCTCTACTACTGAAACTGTCGCCCATGCATCCCCCATCTGCTCCCTTCACTCCATTTCCAGGCGACTTTTCTTTTTTTTGCCTGTGCATGTGCATGTATATGAAGTCCCTAATCTATTTCCTCCATCTCCCTCCTCTCGCTGCTCCTCCGCTACTTTCTTTCTGTCTCCTGGTCTCTTTTCCGTTGATGAAATGAGTCAGCTTGCAGTATAGTCTCCCCTCTCATTGTCCGATGGTTCGTTGCCTCTCCATAGGAGGTACAGAGTGTTTGGGCTCTTTCCCCTGTTTTACCAGTTTACCAGTGTAATCCTTTACACCGGCACAATGAGCTCTCACTCCAGCCACAGGATTCTATTAGACTCCCAGAGAGACACAGGATCTCCATAAACATTTTCCAGCTACCCCTAAACCCCCGCCCCCCCCATCTATACCGCCTCATGGCCTCAAACACAGCCAAACTGATAGCTTCCTTTATACATTTTAAGCAGAACTCCCCTTTGTTTAGCCAAAGGAGATTTTACCAGTCTGGAAAAGGAAGGTAGAATAAAAGCTTATACACTTACATTACCAACGGCTTGTTAACGCTGTCAGCTTCACTCCCAACCCGACTCCCAAAACAGTGTTCCTTTACAACCGCCAAGCATATAACAAGCAGCCGTGAACAAGCAAATGCTTGTTATGTGGTCTTTGGAGGAACGCAAAAGATGTTTAAAAAATGCTGAAGTCATTGGAGGATGTGATTCCTGCTCTCTGCTGCAAACATGATGCCATTAAAGTCTGCAGATAAACTCCCCAATCTGTCATCTCATGCACATAGTGCATATCAAAGTCACAACGGGCTCTGTATTTCAGTGAAACCTTTGAAACATACAAAAGTAGACATGCTTTTTGGCATTGCATTTCAAATTGTGCTTTATGTTTAAGAGGAAAATTTGCACACAGCAACAATAGTGAGAAAACACTGCTGCTTTTACAAGCTGTTGCTAATATGTGAACCCCCTCTTCCTTACAAGTCTATTGCAGTCAGCACAACATGTACCAATCTTTTTTACATTTTTTAAATTGTTTTTATTTATGTTTTGTCTATTTAGGTTAGTGACAGTGTAAGTGACTAAAGGAAAGGAAAGGGAGAAAGGGGAGTGGGATATGATGTGCAAAAAAAAAGGTCACTGATTGAGTTATATGGTATTTGCAAGAGACATTTTAATTGACGCTCAGAAATGAGGGTTATTTTATAATACAGGCATGCAGCTTCTCAGTTAATATGTAACAGCAGATCACTGATGTTGCTTGCAGGACATGGTCAGTGTAGACAAGCTCTGACTTTCAAAGTTTCAAATGAAGATTGTTTGAAATCCTTTGATATTATTTACCCGGTTTGTTTGTGTGGCTCTGTCTATTTCTTGAAATAGCCGCAGAGTCCGAGTGTGTGCTGTGGTTGACACATGCTTCACTGAAACTCTGCAGTCCTTTGTTTCAACCTTTTACTGAAAAGCTTTGAAAAGTCGTTATTGGGCCTCATAGAAAACTGCAGAACTGTAGTAAATAAAATACCACAAAAATACATGTTTAATAAATATTTTTCTATTGTGTGAGTGGTTCCAACATGGTCTTTGTAGTAATCGGTGCCTTAATGCTGTTTCATCTGACCAGAGATACCTTGTCTAATCTGTATTTTATTTTTATTTTATTTAATTATTGAAAACATCACTGTGAATATGCCACTATAAGCAAAATGGCTAATTTTCAACTGTTGTTCATTTGCCAAATGTTGTCCAGTAAAAACGGACAACATGCCAAGAGAAAGCAGACGAATCGTAAGATCAGACTGATTGATGAGACGTGTCCTGAAAGTGTTGTACATATTTTTAGGATGGCTGCTGCTGATGTGTTTGTGGATGTCTCTCTGTTTTGTTCCTCAAGTCCAAAGCCAAGGGTCACAGGGCTCCTTTTCCTCCCCTCCCTCCCTCCTCATACACAAACATATCCCGCTATCTCCCGTCCGTCGCTCCTCCTGCCCCCCATCTATCCTTCCCTCTCCTCCCATCTTGATAATACAGCTCTTTTCTTTCTCCCCGGGTGGAGGGCTGCCCTGAACCAACATTGTCCCCTACGCCGGCTCTAGTGGGGGGCCCTATTGTATGTGAAGGAATGGGGAGTTAACACCCATGTCTGAACCCGCTCAATGGGGGCATTGTGTCTGAATCTTCCTCCGGCTCACCCAATCTCACCCCACGTCACTCCCCTGCACAGGCCAAGCCAGGGGCTACTCTGGGTGCTCCCCCATTATCTGATGAAAACATGCACAGAACAGCGAAGTAAAATTCGCAAAACAAACCATCGCCACAACTGACCGCTTTAACCCGCTGCTTTCTGTGTCTTATTAATTTTCCAGCAAGCCACGCTGAGCTGAATATGTCTTTGCTGCTGGTTTTGACAGAAATGGGGGCCAGTGGGTGCACAGTTACTGAAGGAGGCCCCTGCAATTCATTTTTTCTTATAGAAAAGAACAAAGCGACACATAAAGGACCATATTGTATTAGCATGATAACAGGATTCAGCATGCTTTTAGAATATTTGCAGTGAAGGAATCCATGCAAATGACTCATTTAGCATCAAAACCGTTATGATGCTTGTTGTTTTATTAATGCCAGTTGTAAGACATGGTCAAAAATGACTAAAGATAATGAATATCAATAATATTTCAGAACAGTGAAGGTTAAGTGTGATTATTTTAATGTGAATGATTTATATTTCTAGAAAAGCATGTAAAAATATGAGCAGAGATGGATGTGTCTGTGTTTCATACAGTATGCTGAGCATTTTTATTTGTTTCTGTATAGCAGCGAGTGCCTTGGGGCAGGTTACAAAAGAGCAAGTTGGCGTTTTCTTCCCACATATTTTTAATCAAAGTGTTAGTGTTTACATTTGCATTTGCATTGAGCAGAGGGATGCTAAATGCCAAAGGTGAGATTTTGAAAAACACTCTATTTTCCCTTTTTCAGATGGAAACAAGGGTGGGTGGTTGGAAGGCTGGATAAAGGCTGGTAGATGACTGAACTCAGAGACCTGGCGCAGCTCATCATCATTGCCATGGGCTCTCGTCTTCCTCCTCTCCTCCTGTGGCCTGTACCTCCATCCAGGGGTCCAGCAGAGCCAGTGAAGCCCAGGCAGGGAGCTAGTGAGTGGGCTGGGAAGGATGGAGAAGGTCCCTGAAGGCTAGAAGCACCTCTGGAGCTACCGGCATGCAGGAGAAATCAATATGAAACACAGAGCCTGCACAGCTCTGACTGGGGTTTCCTGTGTTAGTCTGTGGCCTAGGGGCCCGCAGACCTCCAAAGGACAGGCCCTGCGTGGCCCTCTCAGCTGCATCCCCGGCTCCTCAGACTGGACCTCAGTCCCGATCTCCGCTGGCTGTGTGTGGTTCTGCTGAAGGGCATCTCTCCCCAAATAATACCCAAAACACAGAATGTTGAGAGACCGCCAAGAGGGATATTCCTTTCTCTTGATTTTTCCTTCCTTCATAAGATTGACATATCCCCCACCTTCTGCCTCTGGCTGTTTAAAAACCAGTTTGGGAGTTCTGCTTTTGACTCACTCTCCATCCTCAACTCGCCCGTTGTTTATTCCCCAACCAGTTTTTACATTTGACAAAGAGACAGTACGATCTTTATTTTCTCTTCCACTCTCGGCTTGCTGTTACTATGGTGAGCTGTAGACACGAGTCTGTTAAAAACCAGATACACTGGCACATGAAGTATGATCGTCTTTTTTTTTTTCTCCATGATGTCTGTTATTCAATTCCAGACTGTTTAAAAAATGACTGAACAGCAAAGAGGGCAGAAGATCACAGAGCACAGAGAGCTTCCAGTGAAGATGGTAAAATGGCAAGTATCTCTTTAGCACTCCACATTTTCCTCTCTATGAACAGCTCTCAGTGTGCTCTCATTTACCTCATTCAATGTATAAAAATGTGTGTGTGTGTGTGTGTGTGTGTGTGTGTGTGAGAGAGAGAGAGAGAGAGAGAGAGAGAGAGAGAGAGAGAGAGAGAGACCATCACTTGGCACCCTGTGTGGTTCAGAGGGGATCATTTTAGGATGCTGGTTACAGCTGAAAAAGATGTTTCTTTAAGAAATGTTTGGGGGGTGACAGCTTAAATATAATGTTCTCGTAAAGCCTGTTCAATTATAAGATTATCACAAAGCTGAGATTTTTGAACTATATGAGACTCTGTATCTGTAAGTTCTCCACAACAAAGAGCTCTGTCTGCGCGTATGAATGGACCGTATATGCTTGGCCTTGAAAGCGTTTGCCAGCGAGCAGCAGCAGCGTGCACCCGCAGCTCCCAAACTGCTGCCGTCGTCACAGTAATGCAGTGTGGTTGTTTCCATCCAGATGGGCACAGCTTCAGACAAAATGGCCGCCAGTCTTTCCCTCTGCCAAAGATGGCGAGCGCATCTCTGTCTGCCTGCCATCTGTGCATCCGTTAACTGTTGTCGAATGCAAATCGGGGCTAATTGCATTTGCATAACCTCCAACCATCATGTCGTTGGCGTGTGCTGATAATTGCTCCCATGAACGCGGCGTGGCGGCGAACGGGCAGGAGTGAAGCGATGTTTTAAAGTGTGTTTGGTGCCGTTTGTTTTTCTCTTTGGCTTCAAAGGATTCGTGCCCCGAAATGTGTTTGATAGGTGTTCGATGCATGCAAGATCAAGAGTCTGGTTCTACTGTGCCATATGGCATGTTAGCATGTGATTCTCTCGCATGCAAATGTGACACTGTGCAAAAGATTAAGCCGAGCCTTTAAAATCAGATAGCGCTCTGTCACACACGTACACTCACAGAGTTTTGTACACGCGGACATACATAATGCACCGACGAAAGCATTAAGCAAACAGAGCAGCTCAGACATGCACACAGGCTCTAATTAAAAAGGGATCCATAGGCCCAACAAACTCCAGACAGACAGACCATAATAGTCTCATTTTCATGCACATTCGTGTCTGGTTACCATGGCACTGAACAAATCGTGGAGTGACTGATTTTGCTCGAGAAGGGCTGAACATAAATAGGTGTTACAACAAAAAAAATTGCCGCCTGAAGAACACTGGATCGTAGCTTTGAAGTGTCAATGTTATTTCCCAAGAATACACCAGTTGTAGAAAATGAGAGAGAACTGAGCTGCTTCTCTGTTTGAGGCTTTGGAATAACATGAAAAATATCCAAAAGGCAGACCTCATAAGTTGGCATTATAGCGATCGGAGCTATGTATGTAGTCAGAGGACTGAAGCGTTGTATGGATGAGTATCTCACGTTTTGTGCATTTCGCCAGCGTGCCGTTTTGTGGTCGCATTTGATTGAACAGGTCTTGTTTTTTTTTAGGGGGGGCGGTGGCGTTAATTCATGCGATGAGGGTCGTCTGAGCGGCTGAGTAACAATGCCGCGTTCGTATTTGCATTCGCCCATCAAGGCAGCTGCTGTGCTGTACAGTCAGGTCTACTGTGGGCAGCAAAATGGCGGTCACGCAAATCATAGGGTCTGTCTGCTGGTCGTGGGAGCTGAGGAGAGGAGAGAGGAGGAGGAGGAGGGTGAGGGGGGTGGCTTTTGGGGCGTCTGGTTCGAGAGAGAGAGAGAGGGTTGCGGGGTCTAGACTGTGGGGTGGGGGGTCGCTCATGAAGAAGATGGAGGGGGGGTGTTTGTGGAGAGGTTATTATTTGAGGAGGGGGGGGGCGTCTGGTTTTAGGAGGAACAATTAATGAGGCACTGGAGAGGAGGGGGTAGTTTGTCTGCATTTGTGAACATGTGTCTGAGTCTCGGCCATTTGCATAGAGCGATGAGGGCGTCCATATGCTGAGCGGCGAGGCAAATTCAGTCACAGTTTTTTGCACGTCTCTCAGGGTCTCGCTCACGTGATCTGAGCAAAAGCTCGCCGAGTGTTGCACCCTTCCACATCTGACAGCCACGTTATCTGTCGGGGAGCAGGAACACGCTCTACCCCATTTCTCACAATAACACTTAAACACTCCTGCGATACTGAAGCCTCGTGTTAGACGCATCACTGTTTCTGTCCGTCACACTGGCCAATGTGGAGATGGGAAGCCGCTCTCAGCCAATGACAGTCGGTAAAGAACCAGGAAGAGGAAGAAAAGGCGAGGAGAGTCACGAGTTTACCCTTGATGTGCCGGGGAAGCAGAATCAAAGCAAAGCATAGTGGGAAGGAGTGGAACGACATTATTGTTTCCTGATGAAGCAGACTAGTTTGGCAAATACAGCTCAGTTGAAAAGCACAAAATTGAGAAATACATCAGTTTATTAAAAAAAAAAAACGTGTTATGTTTTCGTTGTGAGCCGGTCAAACATGGAGGGATATTTGCAGATCGATTTGAGGGTGGCGAACAGAAAGAAAAGCCTGAAAAGGAATAAAGTCACGAAGATGAGGCAGTCGTCACGAGACCCGAAAAAAGTCAGACAGCCAGACACGGACACAATGCAGATCTCCATAATGTCCCGTATGAATACTGCTGCGTTTAAAGTGTGATCGTCTCCCGAGCTGGAGGTCTGAGCTCGGAGCGTGGGAATGTGAGGAGAACATATGCAGAACAGTCGGGCGCTGGCGAGACAGCCTTGCTAGCATGAATGCTGTTGTAGCAGGTGAAAGAGGACCCTAGAGTTCATGGGTCAAGGCCAGTGAAGGGGTTGTCTGGTTCATGTGTGTGTGTGTGTGTGTGTAGGGTCACTTTGCATGTCGTCTGGGTCTTGTACGATGCTAATGAAGTTGCCAGGCTGTTTGATAAGCACTGCTGTCTATTGTTAGCTCAGTCTGGTTGCTCAGAGAGGACTAGACTGGGTGTAGACTTGGACAAGAGCTGCTCCATCATCTTGTAGTCGCAGCAGAGTAACAGACAGGCAGATAGACAGGCAGCCGAAAGTCAGATCTCCCCTGCTGAAAGTGTGATTGTGTTGTCTGGAAGCCTTTTTCTCCCCCATCTCTGCTTTCTGTGACATTTCTTCTCTGAGTGACACGTTGGTCTCGGGCTCTCAAGTGTGGTGCCTGTCTTTGTTTCTCTGTAGATTGATGACAGCTTTGTACTGGGACTCCACATTTCCGCGATGGAGGAAATCGTCAAGAGTGCACTGGTTTAGAGCGTGTATTCAGATAGAGGATTTACGGCTTTAGCCACTGTCAAATCAAACTTGAAAACCTCATTAATGGTTTCGTCAAAATTTTGAGAACTCTTTCATCTTAAAGCATAAATCTGGTGATATTCTTTATTTTACTCGCGCTAACAAATCCCACAAAAAGACCAGTGATTAAACCTAACAAAGTCTGTTTCCTCTATGTCATAAACCTCCATTGTTGTAAAAAGAAAATGTTAAAAACAGCAATATGAGCCACAGCATTATACTGGATGCTGTGTCCCTTCATTGCAATGAAGATGGGCATAAATAGCTCTAAGAACACCAAATGTGCATTAATCCACAGAGGAAAATAGTCCCCCACAAATGCTTTTTCGCCCTGTTTGAGTAATGTTTGCTAATAGCTGCAGTTCTCAGCTGTTTCAGGAAATTGCTGAGACTTTTTTTTTTTTTAATGAAACAATAAATTTGGATTCGGTTTAAAAGATTTACATCTTCAGGATGGACAAACCGGGTGGAGTCAGAAACCAACTAACGCGCCGTTAGTTTGGGTCTTTTCATGGGAATTGTTCACACTAAGAAAAACAGACTAACACCAGCTGCATACTTTAAACATATAGTATTTAATCAGCTTTTTACCCAGTCGAAGAAAGCTGCGTTTGCCTGTCATGAGATCGTATCCAGTTTCCTGAGCAGCACCGTGCACGATGAAAAGATGTAGTCCCGTAATCGTAAAGAGCTGCATGCGTAAAGGTTTATTACTTATGGTATCCCTTTAAGAGAGAAAGCATTACCTCATCAGGAGCCGTGTAAAGGAAGGAAGTGAGTGAATGGGTGAAGGAGCGCAGTGCTAACTCTCTCCACTCCTTTATGCCTGTGGGTGCAGGCTTCATTAGCTCTACAGAAAGGGACAGCTCCCTCCCAGTCCCTTCAATAGACCCATAGACCTGTCTCACTGGCACAGGCTCTGGCTCAGTGGGGAGGGTGTGTGTGTGTGTGTGTGTGTGTGCCTGCGGTATGCGTGCGTGTTTGCATGTGTGTTCCCGAACCATTCACACACCACCAGGCCTCATAGTTTCTCACTCATGCCTAAAGGAAGCCTGGCATTGACACTTTTCTGAGACTCACATCTCTCTCGCACTCTCTCTTTGTCCCTCATTCTCCTGTTTTCTCTCACATGCTTTCCATTATTCCCCATTTCACAATTTTTCCTCATTGTGTTTTCTCTCTCAGTCGCTTTATCTCTTTATGTCTCAGATCTCTCACAGAGCTGGACATTCAGTAAAGGACCGTATGCTGTACAGGACTCGGACTGCTGTACTCTGCAGCAGATTCGTTTTTTTAGACTTGTTTTGCTGGTTTTATCTTGTCTTAGGTCGCGTGAACTTTTCTGACAATTCTCCACATTATGACATTGTTTAAAGTGTGTATGAAAACCACTCTGAACCTTATGTTTTAGATTTAAAAGGCTTTAGAGGTCAATGCTTTCCAGTACCTTGCACCTAAAATTGAGTTTCACCTTCATTTAAACTGACCTCAACTGTATTTGCAATGATTATTGCCAAACAGACATTTAACTCCAAAAGACTGACTGAGCTCTCAGTGTGCAGAAGAACTTACTGTTCACTTTTTTGATAACAAGGACATAAATTTAGTACATGCTGTTACTTACAGCACTGAGATTTTCTCATAAATACTATTTTACATGAGTCTGCATGTTGCATCAAGGAGCTCTGAGGTAATTCTCCGAAGTTTGAGTGTTTGCAAACTCCCCTGTAAAAACTGTAATTGTTTTAAGACATTTAGCACGTGAGGTTGAACTGTTCCTTAACTGCGATGGATAGATCAGATTAAAACCCTTTCTGACAGTCACACAGCTTAAGAAATGAAATAGGAACACACAGATGCCGCGGAGGTGACTGAGACTATTATTCACGACCCTGCTGTGGTGCCTCTGTTTCCCATCAGGCACTGTGTGCAGGCAGCTATTTGGGGTCCTCTTCTAGTGAGGGGGTGGGGTTGTCGGGGAGACACGAATATAAGTGAAGGTGCTGGATGGTGGTGGGCTAGCAGAGACGATTAGCATGGGCAGCCGCCATCATGTGCTCTGCTCATTGTTGGAGTGCTGCATTAATGAGCTCAGGGTGCATCAGACAATCTGTTAATCATACACACATGTACATACACACTCACAGACTAAACACAGAGCGGCAGAGTAAAACACGCAGGACATGCACTCACAGTTTAAGTCGCCTTCTTTTCAGATCAGTCACCAACTGTTGTTCACTTGTGCAGAATAGCTCAGGGCGAAATCTTATTTTTTGTAGCTCTTTGAATCAGTTACTCAAGACGACGTAAAGGATAATTTGTTGTGGATATTTAGCATACCTGCTGATGATTAATTATCCTTTAATTACTGATTTCCAGTCGAGTCTGTGTCGTATCTCCAGGGGTTCAAAACTCGGGTGAAAGTAGAGTGAGGAAAACTTTGTTGAACCGGGGGAGAAATGCAAGCTGTGACTCAGAAATAGAAGCCTTGATAATGAAAAAGAGTGAGAGAGAGAGACATAGAGAGACCGTGAGAGAGAGAGAGAGAGAGAGAGAGAGAGAGAGAGAGAGAGAGAGAGAGAGTGACAGAGAAGGAGGAATGAGAGTACAATACTGTGGCCTGGTTTGTGGTTCCAGAGGGATAGAGACACTTTCGCATTTCCCCTGCAAAACGAGATAGGATGGGCTCTTTTAACACACACACACACACACACACACACACACACACACACACAGATATACACAAATACACACACACACACACACCTTGTTCCCTCCTTCTAAGTGAGCCAGGACTAGATTCATGCAGCTTTGTTGTTGAGGCAGCAGGAAACTTATTGCCCCAGATTTAAGTGAACCTCCTTCACACATGCAGCCGGCGCCTGTTACCACACTTCAGCTGAATTCAGACTATCATGATTTCGCCCTTTTTTTTGGTCATGTCGGCATCACTTCTTATTGCAGATATCCACTAAGCCGTGTGTGCGTGTGTATGTAACAGACAGCCTAACCTCTGACCTTGTCCTGCTGTGAAGTTTTCATTCCCATAGGCTGGGGGCTGTGGTCGTCTCTGTCCACACACACACACACACACACACACACACACACACACACACGGTTGGCTCTATTGGTATAGCTGTCGCTCGGCCACCCATTCAGGGCTCAGTCACGGCCACTTAGAGCGCAGCAGACTCAGGGATTCAGACGAGCTGTGATCCAATGACATGTATTTATAATGAGGGGGCTGTGGGGACGTCTTTGTTGGACGGACACAATGTCAGCATAAGAGTGTGTGTGTGTGTCTGCGTGTTGGGGAGGGGGAGTTAAATACAGAAAGAAGGGAAGTGGTGGGAGAGAGTCCGGTAGACCCCCACCGACCCCCGACACACACACACACACACACACACACACCCTCCTCATGGATACAAATTCAGGCCTTTTCTGTGTCTAGTTACACCTCTCCTACTTTTCCAACTCTTTCACACTTTCTCTGTCCTGCCTTCTTGATCCGCAGAGAGAGATTTACCTCGTTACCATGAGAATGTCATCTAAAGACTGACCTTGTCGAGTGGAAGAGAGCAAGAATTCGGCGGACAGACTGTTCTCTGTCTTGGGAAAGTTACATTAGTGAAAATCAGACGAGTTAAAGTCCTGTTTCGAGTCGCTTCACAAGTCTTTATGAGAAAAGTGTCGATCGGGTGTCTGAGTGTCCACTGTTTTCCTGTCAGGGCTGATAATCTGTTGAAGCAGATTAATAATAATGAATAATAAATGAATAATTGAACATGTAACCTCTGTTGAACTGCGTGTTGATATCTTGGTTTTAATGTTCTTTGGTAGCAAAATTTGAGACTTGGATGCTTTTGTTCTGCAGTTTCAAGTAAAGCCAAGACTTTCAAGTCGAGCCTCACGGCAGTCAAGTCGCAGTCTCAAGTTTACAGCTCTGACTAAAATCAACTTTGGATAAGTAGAAATCAAAATTGTCCAGTTACTCACCAAACAGTTTGAGCTCTCTCGCTCTCATCACGATGATGTCTTTCCTTATACAGTCCATTAATCAGCCATGTGACTGCTAAATCACCATGGATACTGAGTAAACAAAACATTACCATCATCTGTTTAAAATAGCTTTAATGAAGGGAAGATAGCAGAAAACATTTGGCGAATAAAGCAAAGAGAAGAATTTTAACGTTGATGGACTTGACGCTCACACTCGCCTGCACCTCGCTGTTTGTGTGTGTGTGTGTGTGTGTGTGTGTGTGTGTGTGTGTGTTCTCCATGTTAGAAGTCGTAAAATCAAAGGCAACAAATCTTTTTTTGTGTGTGTGGAGGAGACAGAGCTCCAGTTTTCACAGAGATATTTAAAATTCTGTAGTTATTTTAGGATTGTGTGATTGCACAGAGGAGGGAAGTGGAAAAGAATAAAACAAGCCATGTTGGAAATGGTCCATCCACTTCCTCCGACCTCCTGTATTTATTTGGCTCATATTCACACTTCTGTGGCTGTTACATCATTTTAAGGGACTCGCTAATCTTCTTAAGGCTCTGACTGTTACCCCCCTCCCTTGTGCTTTGATTGAAACAATAAAAAACGTATATATTTAACAATATTACACTTTTTGCAAGCTACTGTCTGTGTCCTAAAAGCTATGTTTTTGGTGCAGAGACCGGACTGCAGGCTCCCCTCTGCATACATTAGCCAGTTGTTGGGACAGCGTGGGCAGAAGAAGAGCCCTGGAGAGCCCTACAGGCTCGGGAAGGCCCCTCATAATTGCCCGGTGTCTGAAACACTGCATCTATCCAGGGACTGTAGTCTAGCTCTGATGTCCTCAATCACAGCCACCTCCTTCTCCTCCTCCTCCTCCTCACAACCCACACACACCTTGATTTTCACTGTCCATCACTCTGTACTGTTGGAGCATTAACAGAAATAAGAAACTGGCATTATAAACCTATCCACCTGAAGTTTGAAGGATCTGACGAATAATAAGAGTGTACAAATGTTAATTCAGAGGCTGTAGGTCTGTCCTCCTGTCCCTGCTTTTCACTGGACAAATTAGGATTAACTCTCTTATCTCTGCTGGTCGGATGCTTATCTTGTTCAGTCATGACGGTGCAAAACCAGACAGTAGAAGTGTGTCTGGCTGGTGTGTGTGCGTGCGTGTGTGTGTGTGTGTGTGTGTGTGTTCCCTCGGGCATAATTGTGGGGTTCACTGCTGACTGTGTGTCCTCTTGATTCTCCAGACTTTAGAGGTCAGAGGTGGACGAGTGTAGACTCAAACACAGACAGATATTGGTAGTCATGAGGAGGGAGTCCCCTCTGTATCTCTGCTCCCCCCCCCACTTCCCCTTTTTTTCTATTTCAGTCCAAACCTGCTGTGTCAGTCCTGTGACGTGACTCTTGATTATTCACTGTGAAAGCTCAAGTGTTGGCATTAGGCATTCTCTCTGGCCTTTATGATCCAGGCTGTTAAAAATATGACACTTCTGTCATGTTTCTTTTTATTTTGTGCCCCAATTCTGTCACTAATTTCCTCTGTCTTCTTGTGTCTCTGCAGACTGATGATGCGGCGAGAAAAATCTCTGATTGGCTGATCAACTTTTGACTCAAAGAAACGGATTTTGGGACCAATTCAGCCGTTTTGTTGGGGGTTTTTTGCTGTGTAGTTAAAACCTCTGACATGAACATTTTGTGATGGACTCTCTCTACTTTGCCTCTACACACACACACACACACACACACACACACACACACACACACACACATAAACCACTGAGCCACTACATCTGGACCACATCCAAGAAAAAGACACTGACAAAGAGAGACTTGTCACACCAGACACAGTTTTCTTTTTCCACCAGCTGTGCCTTCAGATGTGTTTTTACTGTCATATTGCAAATATGTTTTCCGGGTTATGAGTTAATATATAAAAACATATAATAATTAAAGTGAATGTTTGATTTTCTACATATATTAATGATGAAGTTAACTTACGTACAGTGATATGTGAGGCTGATTGTTCAGTACGTCCAGGTTTGTCTGCTGTAATTGGTGCTGTTGTGTGTTTTGAAGAGTCTGTAATAAGAAGAATTTTTCCAGAGTCATTGAACTGTTTTTTTGATGTGTTTTTAAATGTCGGAGCTATCACTTTGTACTCAATGTCAAGGTTGAGTCAGCTGAAAAACACGCTGAGGTGTTTTCCTCTCTGAGCATCATTTGAATCGTTTGAGTTGTTGTAAAACTTTGTGTGTGTCCCTGTGTGTGTGTGTGAATATATATATATATGGTCAATAAAGGGAAGATTGACTTTGACATTTTTCTCCAGTGAATTTGTTCAGTTTCCATACAAAACATTTATTCTAAATATTGTTTGAGTAATCTCAGACATTTACACAATGTCTCACATCTGCAATTAAAGCAGGGAAAATGTTTATTACTATATCCTATAAAATTAATTTCTAACAGTGTAATTTAGGAGTGGAAATTGCAGAAGGGGGAATTTTTAATTATGTAAAAATAAACAAGACGAAGGCTTCTATGACTTCCTAGACTTCTTTGAATGGAAAGAATTTCAGACTGGAAATAAAGAAAGAATTGTTTAAAGGCCCATCGCCAGCTAATAAGCCACAGGCCAGACTCTCAAGAAGACTAATTAATATAAACTGTCCCGCGTCTTAACATTAAATAAGCCATTAGAGCAAAATTGCAGTAAAGTTCTGCTGCTCTCTCTTTATTGTAGTAAGTCATTTTTTTGTTTTTGTTCTTGTTTTTTTTTACATGAGTTTTCTATCTAAAACAAATATTACATTTTCTTTTTGAAGCTTAACGTGAGGAGCACATTTGGGCCTACATGAATCTGCCCTCAGGCCTGGAGGACAGTGGGCTTGCAGAATTTTATTCTTTGTATTTTCAATAAGAGAAAAAAGGGCAATGTTTAGAAACTGTCAGGAAAAAAAGAAGCAACAATCTGGTTTTGTAGCTTGCGACTTCACAATAAAATCATCTCTAACATGGTCAAAAAAAAAAAAAACTCTCAGTTTTTTGAGAGAACATTTTTTTTTCTTTATGGCATAATCAAAATAGCACTTATATTTATCAAGCTTAAGTAGGTTAATGTTGTATTTTTTAAATAATTTGTACTGGGTTTTGCTTTAACATGAAAACCTTGTTTTGAAAGGAAATTGAGTTAAGAATTAATTTGAAATGGAAGAAATGGTCGTTGTGCTGCTTTTATTTCAGGGAGAGCCAGCAGCCATCTGAATAAATGCAAATTGCCTCTGCCTCCACCTGGCATCATGCCAAGTATCTATAGCAACCACATCCTCTGACAGCCACCGTCCATCCCTCCCTCCTTCACTCATTAATTAGTCCTCTTTTCTTCTGGTGCTTTTTTTCTCCTACGTTCCCAGAAATCTGTGCACAAAGAGGCTGGGCCGAGCTCCCTGTCCGGTTCAAGAAGAAAACCAGGACCAAAACAAATATTTCATCTTGTTTAGACCAACGCTCAATGAACAGAAACACTCAGTAAAATCACTTTTACATAAATCGTGGATTTCTTTTCTTTCTATAAAATCTGGATACAAATATAAGATCAATCGTCCTGTGTGTTTTAAATCAAATCAGTCATCTTAATTAATCAGGACTGGTTTCAGTTCGTTGCAGTTATTTATCGGGTTCATGTGGCCGTGTTGCGTTCACGGTCAAGTTCAAAGCGCCAGCAAGGCCTCGGGCGGAGAAGCAGCACCATCTGACCCAGCTCACCTTCCAGCAGCTCCCAGCGCCGTGCTTCACCTGCCACCTGCAGGCCATCTGTGGAACTACAGCCGGTGGCCGTCACTCATTCATGGAGATGGAGCGCCCTCCAGTGTCATTCTGATTTCATTACATACCATTTGTCTTCTGTCTGAAACGGACACGACACATGATATTTAAGTATGGGGGCTCAAAAGTGACACGAGAAATAAATAAATACATAAGTTTAAACGATAAATTAAAAATAAACATACATTTTTCCATAATTGAATACCAAATATTAATATTAGACTGAAAGTTTTTCAGTGTTTATTGATTTCTTTATATATTTGTTTTAAATATTTTCATTAACATATTCATTTCCTCGTATTTATGCATTTACGTATTTCCATATTTATTTGTACTTTTTTCAAATTTGTATGTATTTATTTATTTTTCATATTCTCTGTCACTTCAGCCCCGACTGTTAACAAGACACTAAATTAGCTAACTAATCAGGTCTGTCTGTTTGACAGCTACACCTTTTACACTGTTTATGTAATGTTTAAATACATTCATTTAATTTTATTTAATGTTACTTTTTATTTTTTGTATTTTATCTTGACTTTCTTAAATTTAAGGGCTTCATTCACAATACAAGAAACTATGTTTATTTGTTATTAAATTAAAATAACAATGCAACCTCAAAGCCTTGAAGCATCCATAAAGATCACACTGAACATACTGTATGTAGAGTTTAACCCAATGCTGAATGAAACCCCACATGTACAAACAGACATCATTCAGGATAATAAAACAAACATGCATCAGTCTGTTGTCAACATCCACTTTTATTTGAGAATTTGATATTTCAAAACGCTCCTACAGACACGGCATCACGAGACACTGGACACAGGTTGTGGTATTAGTAGGTACGTTTACATTCAGTTGGCACAAATCACTAGGATTTACAAAACAGCCGTCGCATCACTGCAGCACTGAAACACAAAAAATACAAGATGATGTGTTGTAAACATGCAAACACAGTAGCATTGTACGTCTGCACGTCTATGTAGGATTACCCACAAATAGGGTTACAACAATTCAATTTGCTTTCAAGAGAGCAAATATAATCACATCTTTTACCAGAGTTTGCAGAGTTTTGTCGTAGTGTTTCAGCACCCCTCCTCATTAAGCCACTGTCAGGTTCTCAACAAAGAAAATCACTTTTCATTTAGAACAAAAACATTTAACTGTTTGGCATTTTATGATTGTCTGGGAATTTTCCAAGCTCTAACGTATTTCATCATGTATTTACCCACCTCATTTGATCTACAGGTCGATCAGTAGGGAGAGAGGGACATTAAAACACTCTTTATATTCCTCCAATTGAAATGAGGGTACAAATAACCAGTACATTTTTGACTCTTTCTACATTCCTCAAATTAGTCCTAGACTGGTTGGAATGGATTGGTCGAGTCCATTAGGGAGTCAAGGATCTTGCATGTCACCCTAGACAGCAAATACACTACAAGGCAGTTTATAAGTTTTATAAAATTCACATACAAAAAACTGGACCTGAAGTAATACATTCAGTCAGAGGTCTAACAGTCCCCGAACCTCAAGCCACCTTCAAACCATCTGCTACTCCATTAATATTCCTAACTTCAAGACCAAAGCGAGGCTAGAAAATGGAAGTAACCTTCAAAAAGGTTCGTAGAAGTAGCTCAGTCATAGTAAAAACATTACTATTCCTCGCTAGGCACTTAAGAGTCAGTAACTACCCTTCACTCGGCTTTCAGTTACTGTATACTTTCACTGCTTTGCACGCTTCAGCTCAGAGCATGCGCAGGTTTCAAGTTGTCATCGATCTAACTCAGCTACAGTGCTTCCCTCCTGTGACCTAAGGCAAGGGGTGATACACTGATGTTAAAAGACTAAACGTGTATCCACGGTTCTGCTGTTAACCCGAATGACTCGTGGTTTCCCATCGTTCGCTGATTAGAAGAATATCTGACTGTGTGTCCGTCACCAGAGCGCTGCTACAGTTCTGGTTCACTGGATGATGAGGAAAACGATCCATGAACAGGTGATAAAATGAGAAATGATGGTGAGACAGAGGCAGGTCAGGGGGTAAAGTTCAGTTTGGGCGCTGGACAGGGCTGGGTGTCGAGTCTCAAGACTTTTTTTGGTCCTGACCAAAATGTGTCCCACGCAGCGAGGAGCTGACAACGAATGCTTATACTCTCATCAGATTGTTCCTGATTTAAATTCGACCAATTTCTGACAAAAGTTTTTGAAACATGCTTGTGTTAAAAACATTTCATATTTTTGCGTGATGAAAAAAAAGGTCTGTCGATGAAATGCTTATATTCCCTAAAGTAAGATATCAAAGAGGTATTGTTGTGGTATTAGAGCAAACACTAAGGTATCGTATTAGCATTAGCATCAATACATTTAAAACAATATCAAGTCCTAGAAAAGAAATAATTAGTCAATAAATTGATATTCACAATTCCAGTCTTGGTAATCACTTTTTAAATTGTGAAAACACAAAACATTTGCTGACTGGAGATTCTCTAATGTCTAATGTAAAAGTTGCACAACTTAATGCAATGAATATTTTGGGTTGTTTCCTGGTCAGAACACCTTAGCAATGTCAAGACATTAGCTGCGACGGCCATTTTTCCTGATAATTCAGAAAATGTATGGATTAATAAACGATGAAAAACTGAGTCGTTTATATGTGTGTATGTGTGTGTATACATATACATACATACACACACACATACACACAAAAATGCACAGGGTTTTGTTTTTGGAGTTTCTTGTTTTTTGAGTTTCCTTAACCCGTCTCACAGAGCAAACTTCCTGCTTTATTCTGGTGAAGGTGCCATCTTCCTGCCCTCTGCTCCAATTGGCTCGGCAGCCAGCTGTTCGACCGGCTCAGCCACCCTGCCTCGGTGCATGTGGTCTAAATATAGAAACCACCTTCCAACAATGGTAAGCCTGCATCAATACTGCTGAAACTGTCCCATATGGTTAAATGAAAACAGAGCACCTCGTCCCTTTTCTGACACGAGTCCACATAAAACATTATTATGTGAGAACTTCACGAACATTTGATTATGCGCTGAGGTAAAGTACAATACTGAGAAAACTGAAATGGACTAAATTATGCCTGTAGTAGAGTACTCAAACGATCTTCAATAAGTGTATGCATATTTCCAGTCAAGCCAGTCCATTAGCAAACACTGCTACAGTCCTGTAACACGTTGAGAACGACCACCTACAGCAAATGGAAGACAACATTTGTAAAGTGTATGTGTGACTGTGTGTGTCCTTTACCAGTGACATACCAGAGGCGGACAGAATATTAGAAACACCTCTCAATATACTGTAATCCAAAATGACACCACTAAAAAATGAAGGGAGTTAAAGCAACACCTCTCACACAACAAGAGAACAATGTAAACGTCATCTGACAGGGTAGTATTCACTGCAGGGCTGCTGTCCTGGATTACATTAGACTGTGCAGGTGTTCCCACTAAACTTTCAAAATCAGTGTATATGATCTCACATTTGGAAAATGACCTATCAAACTGCTTGATGTGCATTACATGGACCGTATGTCAACATGAGGTTAAACTCCTCAGCTAGTATTCACTACCAGTACAGAAGTCTTTCTGATTTCCTGTCTAACCATCACCTATACTAATACTTCAGACAACAAAAATCACAATTGACAACATTTTATAAAGCCCATTATATGATTACAATGAAAACAAACAAAATGATATGGGCACTCTATATAGTATAATCTGTTGGCACTGGCTTAAAATACAGCTCATCTGTCTGCAGTCAACCAAGCAGCAAAACTGCAAAGAAAAGTCTGTGAATTCAATTCAGGTGCTTCACTAAAAGATACTGGACTCACGGGCCCTGTTTACACCTTCCATTAACATGCACAAACTCTATGTACATGTTAACGTCGGGTGTAAACAGGGCCAGAGTGATTTCAATATATTCAGCTCATACAGAAACTGAACATCTGACGGCAGTTAAGTTGCTGTTCCCTCTGTGCTGGGCAAGACTTTTGTTCTTAAGTCATACGCTGAGAACTTCTGTGCTTTAATATACTAAACATCACAACTAGCTCAAATCCTAACCTTTGGTATAATTCCTGAAAACAAACTCACTCACAACAAATCTCAGGGGGTGTATTTCACTCTCATTAAATCAAAAACCATCTTAAACGTGAATGAGTGGCAACCTGCATTGCATTGGAAGTTGTCAGTTTTAAGCGGACACACAAGGCAGGCCTCAGTGTGTGTGTGTGTGTGTGTGTGTGTGTGTGTGTGTGTGTGTGTGTGTGTGTGTGTGTGTGTGCGTGTGTGTGTGTGCGTGTGTGAACCTCTAAGCTTTCTGATTGACATATGCAGTCACAGGCCAGGTCCACAACAGCAGGACCATAATAAGTTATGTGTACAGGCATAAAATCACTGAGCATATTGCACTTAGATGTACATGACAACAGTGTGTACAGGTACTCAGTACCATCCAACACACCTCACACTGACAGGGACTGCACGTCCCCTGCAGCACACAGATAAAGCGAGAGAATGCATTAATATTACCCACATGTCCTGAGCCGGTGTGTGTTTGCTTTTGCCAAGCAATACACACTCTTCACTCTCACTTCCTTTCTCTTCAGATGGTGTGTGGGGATCTCGCCGTCCCACTATCCCCGTTTTCCTTTGCTCTGTACCACCATTATCGAGCCGTATAGCCCATCTGATGCAGCTTCCTCAGGAGGATCTGAGTAAGGTCAAAGGTGGTGAAGCTGATCCCCACCGCAATGGGCCCTTTGACCCAGTTCATACTCAGACCTTTGTAGAGTCCCCGGATAACCCCCTCCTCAGACACAATCTCCCTCATGGTGCCCAGGATGGTGCTGTAAGTGTGACCCGTGACTCCTGCAGTCTGCATGCGCCGTCTTACCACATCCAGAGGGTAAGACGCCGACTGGCCGATAAGACCTGCACAGGCTCCAAACGCAAGACGTTCATATGAGTAGGGCTGTGGGCGCCCACTGCGCTCTACATGGGAGAGGAGGGTGTGAGGAAATGCCATTCAGTGAACATGTGCAACATGAACATTAGGTGTGAAAGAAATGGGTTACAACTACACTTGGACTTGGCAGTGATGGTGCATTACCTGAGTGGATTTTCTTCAGTGTCTCATAAGTAAAGAAGCTGAGACCAGCATAGGGCACAACACCCAGAATGGTGGGAGTAAAGCCTCGATACAGCGTCTTCAGGCCCTCCTCTCGGGATATCCGCACAAACACATGCAGGATGTTACTGTACCTAAACAGTGGAAGCACCACAAACAAAAAGAATAGCAGCATGAAATTGGATGAGAGCCTGTGCAGCAAAAGGCTCCTGCTAATAATTCGATTCTAGCAAACTGGCTTTCTCTAAAAAAAAAAAAACACAACCATTTTCGAGTCCATTTTCACTCGTAAAAAAGTGAACACTCACTGATGGTTGTGTATTGGCAGTTAAATATGACCTTACATTTCCTTTGGCGTTACAGCCATCCTTGCTCGCACCATGTCCAGAGGATAGGTCAGCATGGCGGCCGTGGTACCAGCCATAGACCCTGCCAGTAACCTTGGGAATGGAGGTAGGGCTCTGGGACACAGAGAAAAAAATAAATGCATGTTTATCAGCCTTTCACACTTTTCATTACTCCACTAGAAGATCTTGAGGGAGCTTGTGAAATTCAATCTCAAGACAAACACAAGCATCAAGATAAAAGTCTATAGGTGAGGCAGCAGGCCGGAGTCGTAGGTGCACCAGTATGAACTGACACGTACTTGCCCTGAGAGCCATAGTAGCCTCCCAGCAGCCCCTTGTACTGCTCGTGTGCACAGAACTGGATGGCAGCGTATGGGATGACTCGCACCATGGTGGCAGAGTTGCCCCTCCACAGACTGAAGAAGCCATCCTTCAGGTAGGTGCGGTAGATCAACCTGTAGGCTTCCTGTGATGCAACGTGCACACATACATACTGAGTTTGAATTGATAATAATGTTTAAGTTTCTGTCTTTAACCTTGTACCTGTGATACACTCACATAAGGTCAGACTGAAAACGACTCTAAACTGAATCTCAGTGTATGTGTGGATGTGAGTCAACCTCTTGTTGTGAATAAGCAGCAGAAAGTGATTGTATCAAGAACCTGACGTTAAATCAAACCTACCTTGGCAGAGAATCTTGCTGAAGACACTGAAAAACAAAACATACATGCAATATAAATAACATTTTCTGATTGCTGTGAACTCAAGAGGAGCACAGTTCCAACATTAGCTGTAGATCTAATTCCATGGCTTCCATGTGGGTCATTTCTACTTTAAAAACCATTTCCACTTTTAGGTCGGCAGAGTGTTCAACTTGCCTTGGAAGATGATTTTAGTCCTGTCCAATGGGGCGACAGCTGTCTTGGCCACAGCTCCTGCTAAAGCCCCTGAGAAGAGCGAGTTGATGACAGACCGAGTGTGCTTCAGGCCCTGCAAAGCGATGGAGGAATCACATTTAGGGTCACCGACACTAAACAGGGTGAATCCTGTAAAAACTGCGTCCTTGCGTGAAAGTTGTGTTTGAGATGCTGTTGATCATTAAACCGGAGTTACGTAAAGGATAATAGAAAACATCTGACTGACCGGCTTACAAAACCTCACAAATGGGAGCAGGTGTCCTTAAATGAACCGGAGAGAAAGAGGAGCCCATGAAGCTACTAAGCTCAGTTCAGTTCATCTCTTTCACAGATAATACAGAACTAGCAGAGAGAGGAGAACGTAGTTTGACAACACACAGGCAGCACACAGATAAAACACAGACACTGAAGTAGCCTTAGGATTCCACTGCAATTCCACTGAAGATTAGATATTGACACATATTTTCTTCATTACACATAATAACATAGTGATTGCTCACAATGTGTCAGGTTCCCTTGACAGGAGCTTTTCACAAAAATAAAAGGTTGAATAAAGGGAAGGGAAATCCATCCTAAACCGAACTCATACTATGATATTTTAGTGATTTTGGCAGTCAGGTCACTGGATGAAATCTTTGGGCTTATCGATACCATATCGAACACATGCCCTTCGTTTTTTTCCCTTTTAGGTGCTGAAGGAAGGATCGCTAGGTCTACAAAATGTCACCTCATGGCTCACCTCTGACTGGCTGGAGGAAGCCCGCGGCAGCACATCTCCCTGCGTGAGTGATGCCCGCTGTTCCTGGACTCCACTCCCCATCCCCAAGGACTACGCACGGCTTTCGCTCATGAATTCAACCACCGGGAGAGGCAGCAACACCAGGCGCTGAGAGCTGCAGAGCAGAGGGAGAGGTCGGAGGGAGAAACAGAGGTCAGTTTCTGTGTGAGGATCAAGTGACAAGCATGACTCTCACTCTATGAAGAAGCACACACACACAGTCTGCATATTAAGATAGCTTGATTTTGCATTCAGGAGGATAGCTTCATCATGTAGTAATTAAGAATTCACGTCTAAACCTGTGTAGACCTGAAGGCGGAGAAATCTAGCGTGATTTAGCACTTTCTTTTCACTCCTCTTGCTGACAAAAGCAGTTGCATGTCATGATGATGACTGTCAGAGGTCTGCTTGTCTTTAAATAAGAGACTATAAATAAAATATGCACCTCTCGTGAATAGTTACCTGTCCTGTCACCTTTGACTGCTGCACCTATATATATATACACTCATGTATTAAGATACTGAGCAAAGTAAAACAGATAAGATATCTCTTTCCTGTAAATAGAAGACTGAGGACTTGTAGGTGAAAGGCGTCCATCGGAGCAGAGTTAAAAAAAAAAAAAAAAAGCAAAACAAAACAAGAACACCATTTAAGCTCCTCCCTTGCAAACATACCAGATTACAGTCTTACCATATCTCTGCACAGTCACGACATTCTTTCCTCTGTGGTCAGTGAAGACTTACAGGAGATTAACTTAAGGGGAATAACATCGTCTGGAGCGATTGCTAAACAAAGAAAGACGCCTGATGTTTGATGTTTTCAACAAGCTAATGATTTTATGGGACAGATCACCTATTCATGCAACCTTCAACCCTCCACTGGTCCATCATTAAATACTGCACGCACACAGCCAAGCCTTGTTCAAACCAGCTTTAACCCACAGTCACGGTTGCAAAGTGTGTACAAAGTTGGCATGTGCATTGTTGTACAGCTCTAATGATTGTTTTCATGACTGATTAACCAGCTATTTACTCTTTCAATTTCTTATTTGTAACATACAAACAGATTGAATCTAAAAATAGTGGCTAATTTCTATTCTCTACCTTCTTTTTTTTTTACTCTTCATGTTGTTTATCCACTACTCAATTAAAGATCTAGCTGTTTCAGCACGAAATTATTCCATTGAATGTTTCAGTGCAGCCAGACAAAGATGGCACCTTTATAAGCTTGATTCAGCTTCAAAACAAGGGGGAGAACTCGATGCTGAATATTTCTTGAATAATTATACATATTGGGAACAGTTCCACTTAGACACATCAGAGCTGGAGAACATCACGCTAAACAAGATGGACAGAGACAGCCATGAGACAAGTGAGCAAACAGAGGGTCTGCTGAAAGGCTGGGTAGTCATGGGCAACTAATGTTGGCATCAGTACAACTGTGCTTCAAGCCAGATCCTCAAGTGAGCACTTAGACCCCCAATGTGCTCCCTTTCACCTCACCCACTGTCCTCACTCATAGGCCGTCCCTCACCCCTCCCAGCATCCTCCTTCCCCAAGCATATCGTTTTACATTTCCTTGTTCCTGACTGCTAACTATGTCCCTGGTGTGACTCAGGCTTGGCTGCTATATACGCACACAGCAATGGAGACGTAGAGCTGTCCCAGTGGATTAAAGCTGCAGTACACAACAACTTAACATACACAATGCAAAACCTTCTACCTCTCTCTGCTGCCTCGTATTACTCTGCTAAGCCCCTCTCACCAAACCCACAAGTTCAAACTGTAGCAGGAGTTGGTTGCCCTGCAAAACTAATGCCTTGTAGAGCCCACTCTCCAGGATATGAGCCTCAGCAAGACCCTGGTCCCTCTCACCATGACTCCATGACACCCCTCCAGGTCTATGTGGCCCAAGGAAGGTTATTCCCCACTGTCATCATGCCTCAACCACTTGACGATACAAGCAGCTGCCATAGCATCAAACATTATGAGCTTGAAGTTCCTTGTGGATCCACGATGCGTACACACACGTATTTTGTACTAAACACTGTTGCAGGCAAATAAGGTATTTGAAATTTATCACAAGTTGCAGGATTTCTGCAGGATTTTCCACCACTGAATCAGGCTTTCATTTTGTCCAATGCTGGCACAGCATGAAAAGTGTGGAGATAGGTCTGATGATGCCAGACTGAGCTTTGGCCATCCGAAGGGACATGCACGTGGATCTGCATTTGTACAAGAGCCAATAGGAACGCCATTTCTCTGAAATGACCCTAAATCTTGTGAAGACTGAAAACAGAGCCAAGAGGAGAAACAGTCTAGTTTACCCTCAGACCACTTGAATTCAAAAATGCTGTAAGGTTGTAGAAAGTTTGCCCGAAGGACTGCTTACCACTGCTTTAATAGTGTCTGTTACACACAAAGCAGGGCCTACTTGTGTGCTGATTTTGTGAGAAAGTTGAAAATATCAATAGATCAGTAAACTGTACTTTAAGAATGTGTCAAGATAACAATTACTGCCTTAAAATTACACTAACTGTGCAGGGTGGACAGAATAATAAGTACACTGTACCCAATTCATTCCATTAGAACAACCATGCAAAACAATGTTACTTTTTTTTTTATTATTGTTGTTGTTTACGCAGGCATCTGGGGCACTGAATTTATTTCTCAAGGGCAGAGCATATAAATAAATATTACTGTAAAGATGAATCAGTTAGCCTAAAGGCCAAATTTAATTTGTAGTGGCTGTTGAGTTAATAATGCAATTATTTTTTTATGAGCCGTTCAGTTAACTATTCAGTTTTTAATTTACATAATGTAAGAAAATGCTGCTTACAATTTTCCCGAGCCCAGGGTGACATCTTCAAATTATTTGTCTCCGTCTGAACAACAGTTGAAAACCTGAAGATGTTCCATTTTCGATGGTATGAAACAGAAGAAGGCCACAGATCCTCACATTTGACCTTAATTCTTATCACAAATGTTGGTGATTCATTTTCTATCCGTCGACTATTTGATCAATCGACTAATTGTTTCAGCTGTAAATAAAAGACATATCCCTGAGTTTATGGTGGTCTTACATTATGAGGGACTTTGTCTACCTCCTGGTATTTTGACTGTTCTGTTGAGTAACAGATTTGTAACACCGCTGCATCCCATATGGTACATTTGCTTGACATGTACGGTTATTGCTATTCCATCAACTTGAGCAACTCCGACGAAGCACAGCTGCAAAATGGGTATGAATACAACTCAGCAGTGTTAGTCTTGAATCAGACATTCATTCACGAGCTAATTCATCACCATGCTTCTCCTTCTATCTCCCTGGCTGGTGCACCCTGTGGTCTTGTCGAAACTTGTCCACTAACAAAACAAAGCAACCCTTTGCAGCCAGCTAGCTGTCACCGCTAAGATTTCTTACCTTACAAATGTGAAACCAGCCCGAAGATTTATGAAGCTTTGATATCTCACTTGTGCGTTGTTTCAGGTCGTTCGCAGGTTCTTCGGAGGCTGTTTGTAAGTTAGCCGAATAGCAGGTTAAGTAACATTGGCTAGCTGTTAGCTTACCGCTACACTAACATTAATGTTACTCGCGTCGACAGCGTATTGGAAATGTTAACAGTAATCTTCAGTCTTGATAAAAAGTGTCTCCTGTTGCTGAAGGCACTGCCTTCCGCACATTTGTCTAATTCATGAGGTCTGCAGCGACTTTAACTGACTGGCACCGTCCATGCTGTATTTATGTCTGCCGTTACTACTCCTGTCATCGACAGGAGGCAGTTAACGTTAGCTTGACCACAGCGGGTTTGACAAGGGCGAGCGCAGTGGCATTGTGGGAAATGAAGTCTGAATGAGGAGGGGCATGTTTGGATAGGTCGGTTCGAGGGGCGTGAGCAGGAGACGCGCTTGTGTTTTTTCTTTTTTTAAGTACAGTGTAATTTAGTCAGATACAGTGTATGATTTTCATTTCATTGTATAACGTGTTTATTTCCACATCATTCTTTGTATATATTTTTGTTTATTTTCTATTTTTGCACTACTACTTGTTCAGTCTTCTTCTTCTTTTTTTTTTTTTTGTCCTCGCTAAGCTGCATGTCCCTTTTTCCTATGCAGGCACATTGAGTGCAGTGTTTAAACCAGTGTCAAATTCCTTGTTTGTGCACACATACTTAATGTTAAAGCCAGTTCTGATTAAAATGATGACAGCTACGCACAACCAGACAGCAAGATAAAGGTGAAGCACCGAAAGTGAGTTTTATCAGAATCATGCAGAATATACAGAGTGAAGTTTTCTGTGGTAGGTCTAAATGTCTGAGATTTCAGTTTTACACTGTAGTAATGTATATACAAACTAAAAAAAACAAGAAGTAAATATTTAGCTCCAGTAAACATATAAGGCAGTCAACACGTGTTAAAATTTGGCTCGGCCAACATGGGAAAGGACTCTGCACAAACCAGTGCAACTATTTGCATAGCAGCAAATACATTTATACTGACCCATGATACAAAACACAGATTTAAAACCAACTTCTCATGAGCATAAGTGTGGTACAGATATAAAAATGGGCATCAGAAAATTTGTAAGCAAAATATTAATAGCAAGCAAAACATGTACAACAGGACTACAATGAGCTTTTTGTACCTGTCAAAAACAGAAGAACTGGAAAATATATTCAACTTCTCAAAGCTGTTGTGTGGGATGGGTGACTTGCTCACATCAGCTACTTTAAACAAATATGTCTAACGTATGTAGGTGCGTCTGCTTAAACTTTTGGCCAACGTCGTAACATTTCATCTTGTCTACAATTACACTTCAGGCAACGTCATGATTCAGGTGTCCAGGAATGTTTTCCTCTACTTTCAGTTGGTGAGGCTGCCATGTTTACCGGTCCACAGCTCCCGGAGCTCCACCTGACATCCTAGATCTCGGAGGGCCGCTTTACCCACATCACCACAGTCTTGGTGGGTCTTTAGCGCCTGGGCTATCAGGGCCTCTGCTCCCATCTCCAGGATTGGTCCGCAGTAGTTTTGCATACGTGAAACCAGGTTTCTCATCAGCATGCACGCCTGTTTCTGTTTGTAAGACCATAAAACAGAGACATGGAGAGTTGGCAGACTGTCACAGGGTTTTTTCAAGTAAGCATTTTAATTATTAATGGCCTTATATTACCTGAACATTGGACACATCGGTATGTGCTTTCATAGCCTGCACAGCTGCCAAGGCACCTCCATTCTCCATGATGACTTTGCAGTTGTTGGGTTTACGCAAAGCAAGGACAGACAGGCATGCACAGCCCTGCTCACACACCTGCAGCCAAATGTGAACATAATCTTTATTTATGACTCAAATGTATTTTTATCCACCAAAATAATATATAGTAAGGTTTATATACTTAATCTGTGTAAATGCTAGATCTCACCTATTCACAGTCAATGAGTGTGTAGTTATGATATTTAACTCACCGTAGAGTTGCTCATGTGTCTGTTCATTGCAATGACAATGAGCTGGACTCCACCAGCATTAACAACTGCATCTTTCACATCATCATTTCCTGCTATGGCTCGTATTGCACTTAGGACCTGCCGAGTCAACTCCTGCAAGGAGAAAACCCGTTCAGTGAGCAGAACAAACATGGAATTTCAGTCTTGAATCAGTTCGTGTCACAATCTCTTGTTTTGAAGTTGGCTACCGGTGACTCATAGCTGTCTGCAAGCAGTGTCATCATGAGTTTCAACCCTCCCAGATCGCAGATGTCTTGACAGAATTCATTCCTTACAGCCAGACGGGACAAAGTAGCACAAAGCTCACTCAGAACAGAAGTATTATCAAAGTGAGCTGTGAGGGAGGAACACAAGAAATAAAGGATCAGAATCTGATTTGGAAGAGCATAAAGCAGCTCCAGCGATTACAAACTAGTGATCAGCTGATCTTACCTTTTGCAGCCTCGATTAAAACCTTCAGTCCATTGTGCTCCAGAACAATAATCTTGGCATGTTCATGAGCATGTCCAAATGTAACCCGGACATCATCATCAAAGGTCATGACCCTCAGAGCTGCAGAGGCTTCCTTGACCAGCTCAGCACATCCGCTGTGTTGTGTAGTGGCGCCAGTCAGCAGAGGCAGGACGCCACCTTTTACCAAATCCTGCCTGTTCTGTTCATGTTTCAAACAGCAGTGACGTACAGCATGAATGGCTACACGCGTCACCAAAGAATCTGCCTGGTACTTTTGGAGAACATCCAAAAGAAACTGCTGGCCCTCTGCATCCAACAAGTCCGGCTGTCCATCTGTCAGTGCAGCCAGAGCGGACAGGACGGTCAGCACAGCTTCCCGCTCCTCCAAACTCTTTTTGCAGTAGGACAGGATGACGGGGTAGGCGTCTTTTTGGGCAGCCAGGTACCTTTGGGCGAATCCAAGAGAGCAATGCTCAGTGAAGCGTTTCATGTCTGCCGTCGCTTCCATAACACTGACAGAGTCTTTTCCAATTCGGAGGGAATCCAAGGCCTGCACGCGAAAAAAGAGATGTACAGACTGAGATTGTGCTGCTCTTGTAATGAGAACAATCTGTTCACGAAACATGTCAAGACTCACCTGTAAGACCTCATGTGTTTGCTCATCTTGTTTGTCATCAGATGATACAGCTGGCACAGCTTTTACGATACAACTGAGCTCCACACCTGCATCCACACATAAGATTAGAGTTTGACACACAAGAAAATGTCAAGAACACAGAGAAGATTAAAGATTTTAATTGAATCAAGTGTTCATGAGACAGCTATTATCAGCCTGACATAACAGAGCATTGTTCCAGTATGGACATTATTCATCAGGCCTCATGGCGCCAGTGAGATGTGTCACGACAGACCATTCCTCTGCCATGATCAATAATTTATTAGGTTTTATTGACCACGATTTTGACCACCTGCAGTTCGGCCATCAGTGACTTCTCTTTTTTGACATGTAAAACATCTATAGACATGCTGATATATTGCATTTGATAGGATTAACCTGTGTCATTCCGACTCTCTCTGGAAGTTTATATTATATAGACTGTATTCTGTTATCAAACTGTCTTTGCTTCATCCCCATAGAGTCAATTAAACATCAGCCAACAACAAAACTGCACATTAATCAGCTACCAGCCATTGTTCTTTCTCGCCGTTACCTTGAGACTCAAATTGCTCTACTGCCTCCCTCAGAGCCTCATCAGGATCCATCTCAAATTCCTCCATGTTTTCCCTGACAGCAGCGTCAAAGGTCTCCTGCGTGATCCTCCGCTTCGCCATTTTTTAGATGTTAATGTGCACTCTGAAATGAAGTGAGATAATGGTGATGTCAAAACGTGAAAAACATCAACTGCGTTAATTCAGTTTTAACTAAGACAGCTGGTAATAGCTATTGTTAGCCAGTAGATGTTATGTTTCTGCTATTGTTGCCGTATATGGCTGCTGAAACGTGCAAAGCTAAAATAACGTGTAAAATATCACTTAACTGCTACCGCCGCCCAGTTACAGACAACCTGCTCGTCTGTTATGAATGAACCGACATCCATTGTCGGCTTACGTTCCTATCGTACCCCTCTTCGCTCAACAACGCGCGTGGGGCGTGAATTGTGTGTTACAATGTAAGTGAATAGTAAATTCCGCAAACGGTCCCACTCATACATACTCTCGGTTGGGATATAGACCTCAAAACATTAGTTCCGCTAAAAGACCGTTTCACCTTAAGACAATGACTTTATACCTTTGTTTCTTCCTCGGGGTGAAGACTAGTGGAAAAAAATCAAAATGGAGAAGCTTGTATATGTCATATCAAAAGAGGTAAGCGTTACGTGATTATTCCTTATATGGACATAGACTGTCGCTTTTAATGGAAAGTTTTATTTTGATGAATTTCCTTCAAAAATAAAGGAGGCGTTTCAGTAATTTACTAAACTTTATATGCCTTTTTCGAAGTGGCTAGCTATAAGTATATTATTATTGTTGCTTTTGTGCCGCTGCAATTTCCTGAATTACACGAAAATATTTTTTTTCTTACTGTTACTCCAATTGTTTTATTTTGAAAAACAGACCGGACGTTTTTATTCCTCTAGGTAGCTTGGCGCCAGCACGCAGATCCATGCGTGTGATTGAGGTAGAAAACACGAGAGGCCAGCTGCAGCTGAGGACGAGTTCGGCGGACGTCGGTCCACCGAGAAATTGGTTTATTTTCTTGTTTTGTCTTCGGACAACTCAAGATGGCAGCGAGCACAGAGGCCCCGGAGCCCTGGTACCTAGCCCTGCTGGGCTTTGCAGAACATTTCCGCACGTCGAGTCCGCCGAAGATCCGTCTGTGCGTCCACTGTCTGCAGGCAGTATTTCAGTTCAAGCCGCCTCCTAGGGTCGAGGCCCGGACTCACCTCCAGCTGGGCTCGGTGCTGTACCGGCACACAAAGAACAGCGAGCTGGCCCAGAGTCACCTGGAGAAAGCGGTGAGCAGCAGCCACAGTGTCTGGTACCAGTCTGTGAAACATGTCCACCAGTGTGAGATGCTGACAATAATACTCTGCTTTCTCCTTCTGTTCGCAGTGGTTCATATCACAGCAAGTATCCTTTATGTATATCATGTGAAATCGCATGCAGACTGAGAGAAGCTGTGTTAACCTACCTATACATCAGTACCTCTCACACATACATGTTTTATAAAGAGGTGATGGTGATTTATCTTGGCACCAACGTAGCCGATAATGGTGTGCAGTTCCTTCATGATTCACATCAGATCTCTCAATTTGAAGATGTGAAGTTTGAAGCAGCAAGTATTCTATCAGAGTTTTACTGTCAACAGGTAGGTTCATCCAGCCGTCATGTAATAATAACAATATAATGTGAAGAAAACTGGTTGCATATCAGGCTATAACTTAGATGCAAGAGTCAAACAATATACTTCCTGTTGCAGCTTGGTTGTTTTGTCCCATCTTGTAACTCACCTATCGGCTTCTTTTTTCAAGAACTTGGTTGACTCGGCAAAACCAGTGCTGCGGAAGGCCATCCAGATTTCTCAGCAAACCCCCTATTGGCACTGCCGACTGCTTTTCCAGCTCGCAGTAAGAAAATATCAAGTGTTACAAACATTCATATTTGGTAAATTCATTTCAAATGTGTGTCACTTATTTGCAGGATGTTCTTCTCTCTTTCCCAGCAACTACATGCACTGGAGAAGGACTTGGTATCTGCCTGTGATCTCCTCGGAGTGGGAGCAGAGTATGCAAGAGTCATGGGCTCAGAGTACACGAGGTACACGGATCAGATCTGTGTTTGAACACTGACAGACTGCTGCATCTGTGGTTTAATGCTCATTATCTCACATTAAGTCTGTGCTTTTCTTTTCCTGCAGAGCTCTGTTTTTGCTTAGTAAAGGAATGGTAAGCTTAAATCATTCTCAGCCAAATCACAGCACTTGACATGTTATTTGTGTTGCTCTCTCACTGTGCATTTCTGTAAACTGCACGTGTGTTTGTGCCTCCACAGCTGCTGCTGATGGAGCGGAAGCTGAGCGAGGTGCACCCTCTGCTGACGCTGTGTGGGACCATTGTAGAAAACTGGCAGGGAAACCCCATTCAGAAGGAGTCCCTCAGGGTTTTTTTCCTGGTGCTGCAGGTCACACACTACCTGGATGCTGGACAGGTACAGCTGTATCCATGTGTGTCACTACTGGAAAACCATTCCGATGTAATGTAAATGTAAATTGGTGCTTAACGAATGCTTAATATGCTTGTTATGGCCAGTGTCACAGTGGTGCCATGACATCATTAATAAGATCTGACACTCAAAGCTACAAATTGTCTTTGTCTGTATGTTGGGTGTAGGTTAAGAGTGTGAAACCCTGCCTGAAGCAGCTTCAGCAGTGTATCCAGACCATCTCCACCCTCCACGATGATGAGATCCTTCCCACTAATCCAGCAGCTCTTTTCCACTGGCTGCCCAAAGAGCACATGTGTGTGCTTGTGTATCTGGTAAGATTTTGTCACACACACACACACACACACACACACACACATACACAAAATATGTTCATGAATTCTGATGATTTGCCTTGTTTTGTTGTTGAAAAGGTGACGGTGATGCACTCCATGCAGGCGGGTTATCTGGAGAAGGCTCAGAAGTACACAGACAAAGCTCTCATGCAGCTGGAGAAGCTGAAGAGTAAGTTTGCCGGAAGGCTCACTGCTTATTTCCCCCTTGATGACGGTGACGTTGAATCAACTCTGATCCACCCGTATGTGTTCAAAGTGCTGGACAGCAGTCCCATCCTGTCCACGTTCCAAGTCATCCTGCTGGAGCATATCATCATGTGCCGGCTGGTCACTGGACACAAGGCCACAGCTTTACAGGAGGTAGCACAGGTTCTATAACACCAGCGCACTCTGGAGGCTGTCATCGCTTTTTTGACTTTGGCTTCAGGTTGTGATGATTCCTCTCTGTGTTTTAGATTTCTCAGGTTTGTCAGCTTTGCCAGCAGTCTCCCAGGCTCTTTACGAACCATGCTGCCCAGCTTCACACACTGCTGGTAAGCCCACAATGAAAACACACCTCACCGGGAAGGAAGCACATCGCCTTTCAGCTAGAATCCAATAGAATATACAGCATAGCAAAAACGTGTTAGTTATTATATTGCACTTTGTATTCTACCAGCACGGGCTGTTGGACGTTTTCCTCTCAGTTCCTTGCTGTTTACAAGATGCATCTGTCCCTGATGATATGAACTACTCACATCTGTTTCCTCTCTTTCTGTGTCAGGGCCTCTACTGTATCTCAGTGAACTGCATGGATAATGCTGAGGCGCAGTTCACTGCTGCCCTGCAGGTGAGTTTCATACCATCACTGTAGGGTCACAGGTTTCCTGTGGACTGTGGATTCTGTCTGACCTCCAGTAGGATATCAAAAATGAATCCTCTGACTGGTCTGATTGTACTGGTTCCTGTAAGGTTCACATTTTTGAAGGCACAGGGTGATGACGTGACTTTTTTCGACATTTCAAAGAGAATAGTTTGGGGTGTGAGGGGTCAATATCTTTCTTGTTTCAGATGACAACACACCAGGAGCTGTGGACATTTATTGTGACCAACCTGGCCAGTGTCTACATCCGGGAAGGCAACAGACATCAAGAGGTCAGAGAGCTGCTCCTTCCTCCACCTTTTAAACAAATGTGCATCTGTATGTTTTTTCTTTAGTTTGATTCTAACTTATCTTTTTTTTAATCAACAGCTGTACAGCCTTCTAGAGAGGATTAATCCTGACCACAACTTTCCTGTCAGGTAACTACAGATACATCACGTACTCAACGTTTGTCCCATGTTTTTTTTTTTTTTTTTTGTAAAATATCGTATCTTCTTCTTCTTCAGCTCTCACTGTCTTCGAGCTGCAGCGTTTTACATCAGAGGGCTCCTGTCTTTCTTCCAGGGGCGTTACAACGAGGCCAAGTAAGAGCACCTCACTGTCAGTTATAAAACAGAAGCATTACTGAGGCTAAGTGTGGATGAGTGGTGGAAAGAGATGGATAGGATTGAGGAGGAAGATTTAAAAAAGAAATAGGAGATATCCTGAAATAATTGAGAGAAACTAATGAGATGGAAAAGTCAAGAAATGAAGCGAGGACCATTTAACAGGCTGTTTTCAGTGTGCTGAGAAAAATCTGGCTACTGATTTTAAGACAATGACCAAAATGTCACAAAACAAAAAGTGACATTTGTTCTTGATGTTCGCTATATTTAGAAAGCTTATCATGTAAACTTGCATCAACAGAAGATTTCTAAGGGAAACCCTGAAGATGTCTAATGCTGAGGATCTGAATAGGCTGACTGCCTGCTCGCTCGTCCTACTGGGACACATCTTCTTTGTCCTGGGCAACCACAGGGTGAGTCTATATGCACCACATGTCCTCCGCATTAGACCACACACACAGCTGCAGATATGATCTTGACTTCTTGTCTGGTTGCATATTTTCTTCAGGAAAGTAACAACATGGTGGTTCCGGCCATGCAGCTGGCCAGCAAGATCCCAGACATGTCTGTGCAGCTCTGGTCCTCCGCACTCCTCAAAGGTACATCAGCCCCTCAGCCTTCATTCACAGTGAGGTCAAAGTTAGGTTTAGGTTGATAGTAGGTTACTGGAAATATGTTCCCAAAATATATTTCAACATGTAACACAAGATCAGTTTGTATTTTGGCCTGATGTGGGCGCAAGAGGGAAGCTCGTGGAGTGTCCCAACACTGAACGGCTTCTGCCAAAGAGAAGTCATTGTGCTCACTCAATTTAAATGCAGTCTCCCCATTTGATTTAGATTTTTCTTGTGTGCCACTGGACGTTTTGGTCTGATGTTGGCATTAGATGAAATGTCACCAAAAACATGAGGATTCATCATCTGGCTCTGATCAATAGATATCTATCGAGCCCCAAAGTGTTCAATATCAATAAATTGTTAAGTAATCATGAATAATCACATGAAAACATTGTGTAAAATATATATAAGTTAGATAATTTAAGAAATGGTTTCATTCGTGATTCTTATTTTCATAGTCAGTGAATCAGGGAATTATCATATGGCGAGTATGAAATATCAGTGCGTGGATCAAGGCGTTGAAAGAGCTTACAGTGTAATTGACTGACACTTTGTTCAGGAGGCAGAGATGCCTGAATCTCATCCAGCTTTAGCATCAATGCACCACAAAGTGAGGAAGCCAAAACCGAATAAGAAGCGGACAAGGCTTGAAGTAAGGGCTGGTGTTAGCGCACAAAACTGCAGCTGTGGTCATCAGTATTCACGATGATCTGTTCCCAGCAGATCTGAACAAGGCTTGTGGAAACACAATGGACGCCCACGAGGCAGCTCAGATGCACCAGAACTTTTCCCAGCAGCTCTTGCAGGACCACATCGCAGCCTGCAGCCTCCCAGAACACAACCTCATCAGTGTAAGCACAACGTCAATCAGTCAGCCTACAAACAGTGAGTCCATGCAGCCCGCCTGGATTTTCAAAGAAACTATTGTGTCATGTGTTGTGTTCCAGTGGACGGACGGCCTCCCCCCCGTGCAGTTTCAGCCTCAGAACGGACCCGCTACCAGCCTGGCCAGCCTGCTGTGAGAACAAAATCCCACCCTGACAGGGAGAAGGAGACACAGGAGACAACCGCAGGGAGGACGAGCTGAAAAGATGGACAGAAAAAAAGAAGCCGTGGATGAAAGGGTGAGAGGAAGTGAAGGCTGGATAATGAAATCACAGACTGCACTGTGTCATTTGGCAGACTTCCACTCGGTGCATTCCTTCATTTATTTGGGGCACTGGGGCATCGTGACTACATTTTAAGTAATTGAAGTTTTCTGGAAAACATAAGGTTGCATGGGCACTTTTTTTTATTACAATGATACATTTTGGAGTTGTTATGGTAGTTTGTTGTACCAGCTAACAAAGGAAAACCTCAACATTTTTGGAAATATGGTTAATTGTTTTCTTGCTGAGAGTTATATGATGACATTGATACCACCTTCATGTCTGTACCGTAAATATGAAGCTGCAGCCAGTTAGACTGGAAGCAGGGAAACTCACTGGTGTGAGTCTGAGTGAGCTTTAGAGGCTCTGGTACATAGATTTTTTGACCATTGGACAGAGCCAGGTTAACTCTTTCCCCTTGTTTCCTTTCTTTGTGCTAAGCTAAGTTAGCGGGCTGTTGGCAGTACCTTCATGTTTACCTTAAATATGAAGGTAGCAGGAAAGCAAATAAGCATATTTCCTAAAATGTCAAACTTTTCCATTAACTTTTCCTTGGATTTTTCTTGCAATATAATGTTTACACTCAGTGTTACTCACCAAAACACATTGTGTGGAACATGTTGACTTTTACTCATGAAATACTTGCAAAGCTGATTCTGAAGCATTTTAAATCCGGCACTGTTTACATCTATGTTTACTAGCTCTGCAGCCTTCTACTTCCCTGCCTTTACGGGTGCATTACAGCATATCTCGGCGTGTTACCGCCTGTGAAATAGCGTGACATCATTGGTGGATGCATGTGTGCATCTGGGTCCTCGTGCACCTACTTGAGATGAACAAAACGGAGAACGACTCGTAGAAAAACACGAGGTCCCAAACTCCACAGGGAACCTTTGAATTTGACTGATTTGTCCCTCTCATTTGGCGAATCTCTTAACTCACTCTTGGAAGGCCGTCGTAGAGGTGATTTTATTGTGGCTGAAGTAGGTAGTAGGAAAAGTAGAAACGCTGACGGAACTCTTAAATGAGCATTAAATTGAATTGATCCATCAGTCAAACAGACAGTCAGATGAGGCTCAGTCTATTGTGCATGAACTCAATGTGTCTTTTCAAAGCACTTGTTGGTCAGTTCTGATTCACAGTATTAGTTAGGATACATTTGGATATACAGCAAACTATATATCTGTAATGATCTTAATATAGAGTAGTGGTGTGTTTGATATGTACTTGGTGGTTGGGTGGACAGCTGCATATGTAGCAAGAGAGGAACAGATCATGTTCATGTGATAGAAGACAATTTAAAGTTAGATTTGCTTGAGCCTGGAACCAGCTGCTCGCCCGACAAATCCGGTGGTATTTATTGATGTTCAAAAGTAGGCAAAGACCGTGATGCATCAAAAAAGTATGTGAATAATGTTTGGACACTGCAATACAGTCCATTTGCTGCCTGACTGCACTTCCCTTTAGATATTTACTGTTTCACTGTCACTGTTTTATGCCGTGCACATTTTGCTTGGAGTCAAGAAACCAGTGAAAATAAGATTGTTACCTGTTTGCACATATGTTGTTTCATGATGAAACTCACACTTTTATATTTTCCAGGTAAGCATTTTGGAATAATTGTTTTTCTCGCTCCTGTTCATTCCCTGTTTTACTCATTGCTTCCAGATGATGGCAGTATAGATCTGTATTTAAACAACTTACTTGATTAATGTTGCTTTTCATTACCGTTTGATATATTATCAAATAACTGGTAGGACTTTGGATTTATTTACACTTTATTAAACATTTTTTATCTCATGAAGACATGTTGCAGATTTCTGTACAGGTGGTGTTCATTATGTCAGAAGAAACTACTGAGTTTGCTCATTTGCAACTGCAATAAAAAACAGTATGGATGAGATTGATTGTATTGGCATTTTACAGTATGTTGTAAAACTGAATGTGTCATTTGTTTTCTCCATTGTCATTTTAACTATTTAACTTCACTTCTGTCACTTTTTATGAATAAAAAATCAAAAGTAGAACGACTGTTGTTCTTATTGAGACGTGCAGCTGCTCTGCAGTGTGCTGCAGTGTGACTCAGTGTCAGTCATGACACTGCACATAAAATAAAACAGGGCTCTCCTCATGTCTGATGGCATGTTTAGCAGAAATGACAGACAGTGGAAGAAGTAAAACAGGTGGATTGGATAACAGTGATGGTTTCAGTGTGCTCGCTCTCTACTGCATTGGATTTGAAATGACAATAAAATCAAAGGGCTGACTTGAAAGAACCATGCCAGAGGTTTCTTTTTTTTTTTCACATTCGAGCCCCTTTACTATAAAACACACACAGCACACATCAAACATTTTGCTTTAAAAATGTTCCTGTTTCCATTTATTTTCATACATCTGTAAGCAGATGTTACTTGCTTAAGTTGCCACTCCGAAGTCTACATTAATTTACATCACGTTACCTCATTTTCTTAATAATGCATAGTGAAGTGCTCTTTCAGAACCATCTGCACTCAAACGCCACACTGCAAAGGTTCAGGTATCTGGATAGTCCATTCATGGCATGCAGACCTTAATGTTAAACAGTGGATGTTTGAAACAGTAGAATGCAGCTAACAATCAGAAACTTGATAGCATCCATGTAAAAACAGTCAGCTGAATTGCTGGGTTGATACACGCTCTGCATGGCAGTGTCTGTCCTGTTCATGCTCGACCAGAGATTCCTCTGCTGGTTATTCCCAGATCCCAGCTTGTGACCCGAGGTGAGCAGGTCTTTGCTGTTAGAGCCTGCAGACTGTGGAAACTTCCGATTGAGATCAGACAGGCCATATCATCAATCCCATCGTAAAACTTTCCTTTATAGGAAAGGCTTTATAAATATTTAATACAATGCTGGGTTGTATAAGCACACTCTTTCCATTTTACATTTTTAAGATTATTTTATCCCCTGGGGTTTTATGATCCCTGTGTTGTGTTTATTGTTCATTGTTTCCTCAAGAAAGACACAGCACTGTGTCCTGTCATTAAAACACACAGAAAGTACTGTGTGAGTTTGTCATTCATTAAAACTTGCAGAGTGATGAGCCTTTTAATTATCATTCATTTCATATGCAATAAGCTGGAGTGCAGAACCAACACAACAAACACAAAACAAAAAAGTGTCACTGCAGATGCACTCAGACTGCACTGTTGACGCTCTGAATAAGGGAGCTGACCTCCAAAGAACAACTGAGTAAACTGTGACGAGCATGACCAAACTTTGTCTAATTCAAAGGCCATCAAGCCGACAGGGGAGACGAGGATCATCAAAGGTCATCGAAGGCTTTATCTTTCAGATCATTATCACTGGCGTCCAACTGTCTGTGACATTGTTCCAAGCTTTAATCAAAAAATGGAAGTTGAAACAACATTTGAGTGAAAGGGGAACAGTGGAAAACACTCAGCGCAGCAGCCGTCAGGTGAAAAAGGGGATGATGTGATACAATATATTCAAACCTCAGTGTCCTGAATGGAAAACATGGAGTTTGGTGTTTGAACACAAAAAAACCAACAGGCTAAAGTCCAGTTTTACAGGTGATATATTTGCCTGTATTTTATTCAACCATATTTCACAGCAGTCTGAAAATCTGCCTTCTCCAGTGAGGTGGACCCACATGTCAGGTAGATGAAGTACACCAGAGACTGTGATGACCCAGCAGGGTGTCAGCGAGCCTGCAGTGTCCTGCCAGAAAGAGACAGAAGGACACAAATGACAGTGACACTTATACCATTCGCACTACACCGATCATATGTAACTACACCAACATAATCTGACTGGAAAATGGAAAGTGCAATCCATTACAAGAACAAGTCTGGGAAGTCTTTACAAGATCAATTAAAAAACAATCATTAATGAATCATCTTAATTGTATTTTATTGGAGGATAAGTGGTTAAAGCAGTTATAATTAGTGATGCCACTTTGCAGAATCTGAGTGCTCTGTGCCATTATGTTGCTTTAAGAGCAGGTGTTGATTTGCTTAACATTACGTTAATTGGCTCTATGATAAAACATGTAAGATTAAGATGTGTTTTTCTTATTTTTCAGCAGCCTGTTGGAGAATGGCTAATAGGATCCGAGTCATAAATTACTCGAAAGCTTAAAAAAACGATTTGAATTCATAAAAATGATAAATATGCGCACTCTGAGAAGACGCTTGAACCTCGATATCCACTACAAGAGCCGATTTTGATCAAATATTTGCTGTAACATGAAGACAAACTCACTGCTGAATGTTGACTTAAATTGTTAGTTGTCTCGATTCAACTTCAAAAAACGTTTTATTGTGAAATTTTGGACACAATCGTCTTTATTCTCCAAGTGCGAACATGAGATTATGCAGCGCGTCGGTATTCCGTGGAGACCCCCTCCGAGACCTCACCTCTTTAATCCCCATTCAAACATTGTTCAAAAAGAACATAATTCAACCAGAGTCTAATGTTCTTGTCTCCTCTCTCATCTGCTCATGTCCGCTGCTTCACCAGAGGAGGAGCGTCAGTGAGAAGTGAAAAGTTTTGGGACGCTCTAGGTGTCTTGGACGCAGCTGAAAGGAGGCATTTCCTGCCAAATAGTGAGCCCGTCTAATCGTGACTGCAGCAGCTACTTCCTGCATTGTTACAGTACTTAATGAGGATTAAGTTGAAGCTGTCATGTTGCAAGGGGCGGCCATTAGGCCTGCTGCACACGGAGAGCGCGGAGAGGCTGACCTTACCTCCGTTTGATCAGAGCTGGTCCCTCCACCTGGACAGGACCCGCTCTCTGACTCTGTCCTGCCACATTTGTAGAGTTTGTAGTTTTATTTTTTTCACATATTATTATTGTGTGGATAAACAATGAGAAAACAAAATGTTTTTAAATAGAGGAGGTGGACAAAGAAACAGGACCACCTGATGATGTTATGTAATCCAACACAGCATCACAAAGTTCAGCCTCAGAAAATCTGTTTAAAATGAAGACTATGACCCCGTCTCATGGCCTGACACTTATTACAGGCTCAGCATACTGGCGCTAGTAATCATTGCCAGGTGTTTTTTTCCACGTCTGTACACTTATTAAAAGACATCTTAAACCTTTTGTTAACCAGTATTTGCACCCATTCAACCAGAATCTGACCAGAAGGGAACTCTCTGAAAATTGTTTTCATTATTTGGGTTTCTGATATTTGACTTATTCAGCTATTTGCTTGTTATTGCTCTAAATATATCTCAACGCAAAGTTTAAAAATTCTGTTTAAGCGCAGATTGAATGTATTCAATCTTCTCTAGAATCGGGCTCATTAAATAACAGTCGTGTGCGTTTTTAGCTACACTTGCAGTGCAGCGATGTCAGTGTGAGTCAGTTGTTGCACCGCTTTGGATGGATCGCCATGAACTTCTGAGCAGTCATGGTCTTCAGAGGATGAATCCTACTGACTTTAGTGATCCCCTGTATTTTCCTCTTGCGCCACCACTGACTTACCATCTTTGCGTTTTGGGTGAAATGTCTTTAAAGGCACTGGATGGATCGCCACTCATGTTCCCCAGAGGACAGATCCTAATTTAGTGCCACTGCCAGGTTAGACTTTTCACTTATCCTTTCAGATGTCTCGCATCTTCATCACAGATTTGGCGCACACGCTTCCGTTCCCCAGAGGATGAATCCTCCTGACTTTGGTGACTTTTCTTTTAGTGCCACTGCTGATTTAACATTTTGGTTTCAGAGTGAAATGTCTTTACATGCCATGCAGTTTAGGACAGACACTTAATGTCTTTTTAAAGTCTTTAATTTTTTCATTTCAGCTTGTACCCTTCATCACAGTCATCATGCAACACTTTTAAGTTGTGCCATAAACCCCACACAATGTAAATACTGTAGGTTAATAGAGCTATTACTGACTGAGGTAACATCCGTTTGTCCCTGGGTCACCAGCAGCACTGACAATATTTACAGAAAGATCCACCGGTCCTCATAAAGGCCAGTGTTTGTGAGGATTTGTTTAATTTTTGCTTTGGGCAGGGTGATTATGAGAAGATGGCCCCTTGGCGCAGATTTGATTGCATTTGTGCGAGTCAATCTGTAGCCTCAGGAGACGGAGCGGTAGGATGAGAGGATGGAAACAATCAGACCTGATGACGCAGCATCATCGAGAGAGAGCTTTTTTTGTCATTTAAAGAACAGCAGGGAAGCGCTGACAAAGCACTCAAACACCCTAACCCCCCACCTGTTAGAGAATAGCAGCCCCTGCCCACCTCAGTCTTTATGGACAAGTGCTTCTCTTAGATCACAGTATTTCAAACACATACAGTATGGTTGTGTGTGTAAGTGCTTTTATAGGGGTGTTTGTGGATGACAGAGAGACAGATGAGTTCAGTTCACAGGGATGCTTTGAAGGTCTCGTCATGAAAGCGACAGCCAGCTGGATCCTTTACAGAAGCAATATTGCAACTTCTGATGTAGTAACCCTGCTGTGTGCACTAGACTCGCACGTATGGATCTGACTGTAACTGAAACTCTGGTTGACTGGTTGTTAATACGACCCTCCTCTCAATCCCTACTGTAAAGTGAGATGTAAACAGTGCATGTTGTTAGGACCCTATTCTGAGCTGCAGGGTCGATGATGCAGAGTGGCAATACTGAATCAGGCGTCAACTGAGGGCGAATGCAGGAGTGGGACTTTGTTTGTGAGTTAACGTTGGAATTATGGTGTTTGGGTTGATGTTTTAGATTTTTATGTGGGGTCAGGGAGTCAATAGTGCTGCTAGTGTAGGTCCTTAGGAGACATGAGGTAATTATATGATGCTGAGGTTGGGATAAGGATCCCGATGTGATGCTGATGCAGGTCCCTGTTGAGAGCCTAGAGGTAAACATGAAGCTGAGGTTGCTGGTGTGAGACCAAAGTTTGACTTTAGAGGATAATGGGGTTGCCAGACTTTATATGTAGGGAGAAAAAAAGCACTACACTGCATATTTATATAACACAGTGATACACAACACAAAGATATATGAACAAATGTTGTGTAGTTACTGGACTTCCTGTCATGGCATGATTGATCTATTAGGGGGCACCGGGGGGAAAAACTTGCTGTTGGACCCTTATTAACTCCCCACCTCCCACCCACCTCAGTGTACACACTGTGTTACCTCAAAGTTTCCATCCAGTGCAAAGCACACAGCAGACATGGCCTCAAGTTTAATGTGCGTTTATCATTGGTGGTACTTTCATTAAACACAACTTTATTCAGGAATATGTGCATCATAAACACAACATAATCTACAATGATTTGATAATTTGAATGATTTTAAAACTGGATTTACACACAGGGCTCCTCTGCAAGACAGCATGACAACACTATGGAACAATAAGAAACCCACATTGGCAGATTTTTACCTGAGTGGTGCAATTTCCCTAACAAATCTGCAGTTAATTACATGACCAAAAAACAATTAGCATGCAGTAAACCAGGGACTTCTGAGGGTCTCCTTGGGGCTGTTGAATGGATTACCACCTCTGCCCGGTTGGAAAGCCACTCTTGCTTCCTGGCATGCTCTTGCCCACTGTTTACCCTGTAAATTGTTATTGTTCCATATGTTGCATTTCTCTTTGTTATTGTGTGTTTTGTGTTTTTGGTCAAACCAGATTCAGCATGCGTATCATACAGGCTATAAAGTGACTTTGAAGCCTGACCTGAGGTTGCTGGTTTAGATCTGTATCCTCTGTTTGGAGGTAAGTGAGATGATGGTGAGTGGTTTGGAGGACATGTGATGCTATCAATTATTACAGTTCCTGGCTGGCACGTGTGTGTGTATGTGTGTGTGTATGTGTGTGTAAATGAGTGAGAGTGTGTTGCAAGGGGACCTCTGTGCTTGCTGGTACAGTCATGGGTCGACCCGAGGAGCCCGAGGCCCCTGACGTAGCCGTCTTGCTTTGGCCCTTGGTGGTCAGTGGCTTACATGATGTGATCCGGTCGCCCTGGTATGCCGAGGTGCGCATGCCCACTAAGAGGACGCAGCGGCTCCATGTGTGTTGAGGCGCATTATTTGGCAACAGACGCGGCAGTGGGGAGGGCCGAAAAAAGAGGATATCCCCTGGATTTCTAAAAAGCAACGATTTATCGAGGTTAACTGCAGATTATACACTCCTTGGCCGACCATCGGAGAAGAACGGGCAACAAAGCGACCGAGTAAGTTGACTGAGGTGAAACCGAAGTTTTTTAGCAGGCGGAGTGGATCGAGGGGAGCCTTTTATTCGGAGTCGTCGAGAGGAGCCAGGTTTTCCTCCACCTATCTGTGACGATAAAGAAGCTGATGGGCTGTTGAAAAGTAACACTTCTCCGCAGAGCCAAAGGTTGAGCGCCGGGGAGGAGAGAGGGGGGGCTCGCTCGGCCGAAAAATATTTTATTTTACGTTTCTTCTCGCGTGCCAGCCTGTAAACGCGACCCCCGGACTTGATTATGTGCGGTAGAAGTCGTTAAATGAGGTAAGGATTATAACGTTTCATCGCCAGCGGCTCTTCGGCGGCACGCTCAGTCCGCGGGCCGGTCGGTGAAATTCACGAGTTCCGACTCGGTTTTTCCTCGGGAGGGGACAGCCAGGTAAACAGTCCCGGTGAGCCCCGCACAGCCTCACTCTCAGGGCACAGGGATGAAAGTTTGTGCCCCTCTTTTTGAGCCGCTGCTCGTCCCGCATCGGGGTTGCAGCCAGGTCAGCGATTCGGGCTCGGTTCTGGTCCTGTGGGTCACGATGGTGAGCGGCTGCCCGGCTGGAGGACTTTTACTACTTTGACGTGAAGTGTCCGGCGGCCGTCGGCGGTCAGCGGTGAAGTGTTCGTATCCGAAGCTAAAGTGGCTTCGTGTTTTTGTTTGTGCGATGTTAGCTAATGTTAGCTCGCTAACTAATAACACGCTCACCTCCTCTGAGGCGGTGTCAATAATGAAAAAGCCGGCTAGTTGCACATGTAGTGTGGGCTGGGTTTAGTTTTTAAAGGGCTGACTTTGGTTTGGGTGGTGTACTGGGTGGTGTAACGTTAATGGTGGACGTCGCTGCCCGCTTTCAGCCCCTTGGCACCAGTGTCGGTTCTGCTATCTGGTAGCTAATCTTCCTACTTCTCTCTGTGACAACCGTAGTCTTCCTCCTCTTAAAGCTGAACACACACATACACACACTCTGACACACACCGCACACACTCCCTCTCTTGTCTCTTCCTCTCACCCAGACACGCACGCACACGTGCGCGCGCACACGCAGGCACGCACACATTTCCAGAGGTGTATGAGTTTGCAGCGCTTCGGGACAAGGACTCTGCCGTCAAACCAGTTTTCTATCGTCTGTTCATGTGGATGCGTTTAGATGGTTTTAAAACCTTTTTAATGTTTAACGATTAGCTCTGAAGGAAACCGGTTTTGCTTATGGGAGACAAAACCACATGCAGCATTTCACAGCAGTTATGAAGGCACTGCTGTTACCTTTATTTGTCATAGTTAAGACTTTTAAAGCTTAATTGCACTTTTGATGAAATGCCGGTTTTGATTGTGATTTACTGAGGTCTTATGACATAATGGCCCTTCTGTTAACACAGACTTAAATCAAGTGCTTTCTCAGTAACAATAGTAATCTGCAGCTTTGAATTTAAGCGTGGTCACAGTCAGTGACTAGAGGAGTAGATGTGAGTTGTTACATGAATGAGTTATTGTGTTGGATAACGTTACTGAATGCATGATGTCAGAGATTATTGTTTTTGTGGCAGCAGCTCACGATTATTTTCAGAATCGCTTCACCTGCTGATTGTTTTTCTCGATCCATCCTTTGGTGTGTAAAATCTTAGCAAAGTGTGATTGAGAGGTGTCCTCTTATATATTAATTACATATTAAGTTCAGTCATAGAGGAGTGTGGCTTGTGATGCTTGAGCCAGGGATTTTTTGCTTGAAATATTACTAAAACAATTGATTATCTAAATGGTTGCTGATCAATTTTTGGCCTGCTGAGTAACTCTTGCAGCTCTGCGTTGTGTCACGTATGTTTAAGATCTTTATCAGCAGTCATTGCCTAATCAGGACCCGTGCAGGACAAAGATACTGAAAGTCAAGCAGTGCGCATGCCGTGTCGACCGGGGATGGTGCGGCGCTAAACTGATCTGCTATTTGGAGACTTTATTGCCTCTTTGTGGAGCTCTGGAATGAACACTCAGTTGTTTGTGTGAACAAAGGCTTTGTAGTGTGTTATTTGCATGTTAACAATCTGTTGCATTGTTTATGGACCGTCACTGTGAACAAAATCCAGGTTGCCTTTAGTGAAGGGGTTGTCTAACGCTGGTTGAAAGAGTGGGGAGGGCTTTGCTTTGACACCGGCACTCCTGACCCACCTGTTATGACAGACAAAGATGAAGTTGTGCATCCACAGTATGATGCACCGTTCACCCCAGAGTGGCTGTATCCATACTGTTAAAACGACAAGACTTGTGTGAGTCAGAAAGTTTTGTTGTTTTCCAGAAAGCACCGTTCCAGTGATCACACACAAGACTGATCCAGAGCACTTGTGTAATCAGCCACTGTTCTGGAAAGGGTCATCTGCTGGCCACATTTTAAGCTGCTGCACATGACTGCAGGGGTCACAGGGCAGCTGTTTAGTCAAGCCTCCGTGACTTCATCAAATATATAGGCGGCAATTTGCTCTCTGATTGCCTTTGTCTGCCTGTTTTGTGTAGAGAGTGGTGTTAGCTGCTGCACAAATAAAGCGCTGGCTTGTTAAGAGCTGAAGTTATTTAATGGAGCAAGCCGCTGACCCACATAGGTTTGCTTTGGCTATTACCAGCCCCAAAGCTAAACTGTTCAATTAAACCAGCTCAGATTGAATTCTTTTATTGTGATCAGCCCATGAAGGTTTTGTTTGTAGCTGCTGCTTGGAGAGCCGTCGATGCTATCACTTGTTTTCCTGACAGATGTACCCACATAATTGATAAGAATATTTTGCTGCTGCAGCAGTTTTACAAGGCAGTGCGGCTGCATGGCTGCACAGTGTTCTGAAAGCCTGTGCAGTGTAGAAATATGTCTTCTCAGGTTAAAGGTCTGTCAGTGGGTAAATAAAATGCCTAACACATATGTGCAGACAGACATCAATGATGGTTGAGAGCGAGTCTGCCAGCCTGAGTGACGGCGGATTGGGTGACTGATGGGTGGCATGATCCACGAGCGATAAGATAAATAAGAACCTCGGGGCAGAAAACAAGACAGGTGTAGATAAAAGTGGAGAATCTGGCGAGCGATGCCCTGATAGTGGTAGCAACTTGATACCAGTTTAAGCACGTGTATGCTGTGTCGCCAAGGGTCAAATACCTGCACAGAGCAATGTGATATGGTAGTGATCACTGTGATTGTAATTATACAGCAAATGTTAATGTGAGGCTTGAGTTTAATTAGAGAAACAGTTGTTGAAACGCCCGTCAGGACTGCTGTTGGTTAAGAAACCTTACATGTAAATAAGAGCCATATTAACTCTAATTAGTCGTTAATCTTAGTGATGAGATGACAAAAGGAGTTGTTACAGAACCGGCCGTGTGGTCATTTCATCAGTGCAGTCACATTAATGAGCACACACACACACTCACACACAAGAGCTGCATGATTATTGCAAAAATGATGTAATGTAAATAACGCAACTGTGATTATGATTTAGGAAGATTGTCTGTGCACTTTGGACACCAGCATGAACCTTGCTTCACTGCAAAGCAGCAGTACAAAAAAACCCCACACCATTCAAAATACCATATTTTCATTTCTGACGTGTTACTCTGGGCTGTAACTGCTGTTTTTTCTAAAACATCTTGAAGCCGTGTGACACCCAGATACTGTTTCACTTTGTCATCATTAAATTACCAGATTACCAAATTAATTACAGTTTTTATAAAAACCATTTGTAAAGAGACACTATAGGGTGGCGGGCCGGATGGATGGTGTGTCATGAACATAATATGAAAATATATGTGACAGTTTGTATGTTAACGGCTGCACATATTAATATGCAGTGAGTCTGTCATGCACTTAATGTGATAATTAACATCCTTTTTAACAGTTCAAACTGTAAAGAAAATTCATCTCGTGACACAAGTGTACCGCCTATGTCCCTTGTACAGAGATATCACCCACTGCTACAAAGGAGGATCCAATAGCATGCTGGGAAATGTGTATAGATCATAGAAAAGGTGGAGAAACAGTGTGTTTTTCCCCCTTCAAGAAGGATTTGGTCCAAAGTACAATGATACTTTTTTTAGTGCTGATGGGGAAAATGTATTAAAAGAGTGACAACCGAGGACATTTCACCATGGCTACCAACACACACCATACAATGATGTCTTTACAGTGTCGTTAAACACTGTTTGAGGATTTCCATCTCATTTGAATATTTATCAGGATACTATTGCGTCGCGAGATAATTCAGGCGTACCATGACACTTTTCTAAGCACACATGCCGACAGCGGACAGATTGAGACGGACAGTGGCGCTCTTTAACATGTGAGCGCCAGTTTACGTGTGTGTGTGTGCGTGTGTGTGTGAGAGAACTTCATGTGCAGAGTATGAATTTCATTGTCAGGTGTGTCAGTGTAAGTTGCCTTCAAGGGTTTTGGTTGCATGTGATGTGGAGTTCTTGGGGGGGGGGGGGGTGATCTGCCATATATGTGTGTGTGTGTGTGTGTGTGTGTGTGTGTGTGTGTGTGTGTGTGTGTGTGTGGCGTGGTGGGGGGGGGGTGGAATTGTGTGTAACCTGACATGGAGATGAAATGTGAGACCTGTCAACCATTCAGATCCCTGTTATAAAGATAGGGTCAGTATCCGTGTAAGGTTGGGTGATTGGGGGTGGCATCGTTCCCTGTGTCTAACTTCCTCCCCAGCATCATTTCACAGCTATATGCATCAGAACTGATAATGCCATCGCAGCACCCCCCCCCCCCACTCCTCAGCACACACACGTGCACTCACACACTGTATAATGGTCGTCACTGTGGAAGCCCAGCGTCTGCTCCAGCACCTGAAGGGTTAAAACGAGCTTCAGCTTCTCTCTCAGTCACACACTCACACTCACACACACACACACACACACACACACACACACACACACACACACACACACACACTAGCCGACCGGTTTAAACCGGTTCTCAGGAAAAGTGCTTTGTGTGTCCCACTGAATCCTGGGAAGGGTCATGTCATGTGTGTCTCAGTGATGTCAGAGTATTAAAAAAAACATAACTTAGTCAGCTCTCTGGTATCAGATGATTTCTGTGCGTCCTGCATTGTGACGGTGTGTGTGTGGCATGTAGGTACATCATGGATACACTGAGTGAGCTTTATGCTCGCCGCACACACCGTTTCTGAGAACAGGAAGAGGAGGGGGTAGGAGTGTGTACAGTGTGTGTCAGTGAGAAGTGGAAGGCTGTAAGGGTTAATTGTAGTCCTTTTCCTCCCCAAAAAAACCATAGCTTCCTGTCGTGCGTCGCTGGGCAGACTCAGGGCCTCAGCAGACTTAGCAGGACCGGGTCTCGACTCTGTAACATACGTGCGTGAGCATGATTCAGGACACAGCGGTGCAGTGTTTCTTCTTTGTGGTCGTCCAGTAAATAGCGACAGTCTGAGTGTACGACTGCGAATGTCACTTTCTGTTTGAGATCCTTTGAACTTTGAGCGCAGGTCGTCTCCTGTAGCGTGCCACATGTTTGCTTTTTACACGTTTGATAGTGGCCGAAGTCATTTCAGTGAGGGCCTGTACATGCACTGTAGTGTCCTGGTTTTGACTCCAGCCCTGCTTTTCATCTTATTCTGGGTTTGAAGTTTACACTGAACACGTGAAACCTGCTCATTCACGTCCCTGTATACATGGCCAGAACAGCATCCAGGCCTCTGGATGCACACGTGTGTCTTAACCCTTCGATATCTGAACCCCTCCGTGTCATTTCTAACAGAGTGACCTCAGCAGATACACTCAGTTTGGGTTCTGCTACATTTTCTGCTTTGCTTGATGTAACCACTCCATCTAATCACCAGTAACTGAAAATCAGTCACAATACACTTGGCATTACAGGAGTCATACTTTCCCTTTATTTCAGCATATTCATATCATCATTTACCATCATGTTTTTTTGTTTTTCTGATTAGCTACTAGGTAACAGGAGTTGATGATCCACCTGCATACAATGCAGAGCATGAGCAGGAACCTGGTTAAGGTGTTTACATGCCACAGTATCCTGGTTTCTATCGGAGTACCCAGCTAGGGACGAGGGTTTATCTGCGTTTGTCAAACGGTGTGATGTTTTACATTACAAAAACCTCATAACTGAGCTGGTAGTGTGCCTTTAAACACACTCCACATAGTATTGGCCAGTCACTTTCTTCCATGTGCGTGTTTAAGGCTCACGCTAAAAAAGAAGTCGTTCGTCAGAAGCTGAAAGTGTGTGCGCCTGATCCACGGCCACGCTCGAAGGCCGTGCGAAAAGCCAGACATCACAGGGAGCGACGAGATGCGATAAAGGTCCGAACAGGGGGATAACACGCACACGCTTTCAGACAGTCTCTCAGTTCAGTTGCACTTGGCTGTACATAAGAAATAGCCAGAAATAGAAATACCCTGCTTACACCTGTCCAAATGCTGCTTGAAGCGTCTGTGCTTTCCAGAGTCACTTCCAGAAAGTTACCAAAAAGTGCTGGACTCAGTCGTTCCAGCTTTGACGCTGAAAAGGTGTGTGTGTGTCTGTTGAAGCATACTGTCCCCTTAACTTACGTATGAAGGCATTACTTAGCCTATCAGACTGTATTAATAACTTTACAGGCTTGATAACCGAACCTCTTTATCAAAAGTAAGACTGAGAAAACACACTTCTGTTGTTACAGGAAGCTAAAGGCACGGTGTCTGTTTATGCACTGATATGGAAAATGCATCAGAGGCTTGTACAGAACTGTGCGATAAGCCATGATGAAAACCATGACGGTAAACACGTATTGACCCATGTGGTCCCCCGTCTCCCTGTGTCTCGTCCCTCATCGCTGACCCGGCCTGACTGAGGCGCTCGGAGCAGCCACCGTAGCCTGCTGTGTGTCTGTACGTACCATGCGCTGGTGCACATCTGTGAGTGCGCGCAAGTGCATGTAACCTCTCAGCTGCCTGACAGGCCGAGCCGCCGGATCTCTCTCACTCCGCTACTGCTGGCATGTCAGCATCTGGTGGAATTGAATTTGTCGTGTAGCGGGATATCAGACGGTAATGGATCTGGTGCTCGTCGGTGCCCGACTCCAGGAAAGGAAAGAAAGGTTATACACGAGCTGGAGTCTTTGAAATTGATTTTTTTTAAAAATCAGACAAATGACTGAAACGCTTTGATTCATGTGTCTTTGTTAGTATTTTAAGTGAAATCAAGCAGCAGTTAATCTTGATTAGAGTGCTGTCATGTTCCTCCAGCTGTTTGTCGTCTCACTGCAGCATTTTTTCTTGTGACCCCTCTTTCAGAAGACCTTGTTTTTGCAGTAAAATGATCCTCAGATTCTTTTTTTTTTTTTTTTTTTCCACTGAACATTGAGTTCTCGCTGAGCACTCCATCTTTTTTTTTTCACTTTCCCCCTCTTTTGGTTTTTGGTTTAGACTGAAATTTGGATAATTGGACGTTTCAGTCAACACGTGGGTCACATGACCTTTCTAATCCAACATGTTTTGTCTGGGGGCCATTTTAGTCACCATGTGTCCCCTACAGCTGATTCAAGGTCAGTTTTGTCTGCTTACGTTATGAACGATGGGGGCACAATCACAGCCACGCTCTAAGTGAAACGGCTACCTTAATCCAGATCCAAACGGCTGCAATTTTGAATTAAGACACATTTATTCACTGACAGTCATTAATTGTGGACACACTGCTGGAACCTCATTGGCTTGGAGAGCTAATGATGTAATTTAGCTGTGTGGCTCTGGTCAGGTCTGACAATCCATTTGTAAAATCACTTGTTTCTAGATGACTGATAAGTGATATTTGAGCTGCATTCATCTCCTTCTCTCCTCAGATGTTTAATCTACGCTCTGGGCTTAGACAAATATAATGTAACAGCCTGCAGGGTTTAAGGTTGAAACTGCTTTCGTGACACTTCCACTGTTTTTAGCTGCTCCTCTACCTCCACTTCACTTCACTTTAAATGGGAGTTTTCCTGTAAACTTAAGTTATTTTTAAACAGCATGTGCTTCCTCCTGAAAGGATCGCAGCATCGCAGCAAACGGGGACCCGCTCACAGAGCTAATAACAGCCCCGTAGAGCTGTTAGAGCTCTAAGACCACACTGGGAACCTTGAACTGCTTTCAGTGCTCTAACTTCAATGACGTTTCGGCGCCTTTGAAGTGTTTGAACTTAATTGCAGCTCCCATACAAAATTTCACCTGAAAACAATTCAGGTTTTAACAGGTTTTAATGTGTTCGCAGGTTCACATCTGTGTGCCAAGTTTAGCTTCCTCAACTGGGATTTCAGATGTTTCGCCTCTTGCATAACACCTGACGCTGACAGAACTGTCTCTAGCGCTTCAACTTCAGCTAAACTTTCTGTCATTGCCTCCACTTCAACTGCTTTTAGAGCTCACTCGTCGACTCACATTTCATCTACTTTCAGCAGTTAACGTGAAGAGATTTTAAACGGTTGACACTGTTCACACCCTGTTTTTTTTGTCGTCATTTTTGCCAACTTTAGTTTGCAGTAGATGCGTGGATGTTGTAATGAAACGCGACATGACTCTGTTAACGGCTTAATTAATGAGTTTCTGCATCTTGTGGGATTTGACCTGTAACTTTGATCCTCTCTGAAGTAATACGGTTATTTCTTTGATCATCTGCAGGGGATGTCTGAGGAGGCTGTTCGCCAGACGCGCAGCCAGAAGAGGGCGCTGGAGAGGGACGCTCCTCCCCAGTCTACAGAACCCTCCACTGCTGATAATGAAATCAAAAAGCCTAAATTGGACTCGTCTGAACACACAGCACAGGCACAAACTATAGCTACACCCGACCCTGTACCGGCAGAGGATGGTCAGAGCCAGACGGGGGATGGGTCAGAGGACGGGAAAGATCAGGAGGAGGAGCAGAGCCGGGTGCCCTTACCTTTAGTGTCACCTTTGGCCTCTCGGCCGGCGAAGGATGATCAGGCGAAGACCCAGAGACAAAACACGGTTGAATCCAGCTCAGACAATCGGACTGACTTCAATGACAGAGCCAGCAAGGTGAGGACAGAGCCAGCTGTGGATACGAGGAGCCGGGTCCGGCTGACAGACCCGAAGGCGTCCAGTGGCATGCTGGATACAGGCGAGGTGAAGGCCACCATTAAAGTGGAGGTTCAGACGGGAGAGCAGCCGGTGGACATGAGCACCTCCAGAGGGTGAGAGACAGTTTATAGTAAACTCTTTTCAGTGCTGACAGCCGCATGAAGAAGCTGTCAAAAAGCAGGAAACGTCATTGACACAGAAGTTATCTGGCTCCTCTGAAAGACCGCAGGCTTCTTGTTTGGAAATAACTCACTTAGGAGAGTGCGAAAAAAAGGATAAATGACACTTTATTTGAATCTGAAAAGACAAAAAATGTTTAAAGTTACTTTTATGATCCCGATGTTCTTCGCACTTACTGTGTAGGGAAGATGAGGGTGGGGTGGGAGTGGGGGGGGGGGTGCTGTCCTTAGAGGTGAACTTTATCTTTTAGTCTACCTCCATTTTCCCCCCACTCACCACCTGAACCCTAAAAACTCCCCTCACACAAAATGAAGCCGTGTGTCACAAACCGGTTCCAGCCGGTTGTTGCCATGGTTTCCACAGTGGAAGGAACGGTGACGGGAGGGGGGAAGGGTGGGAGGAAAAGTGAGTGTGTCACGTGATGATGACTTTGAGGTCATGTGACTTCTTTGGAAGAGTAGTGATTAATCCACAGGAAGTGATGATGGCGCTAAGCCCTGAGGAGAGACTAACACACACACACACACACACACACACACACACACACACGGGGAGGACGTCTAGGAGAGACAGGCCTCACAATGTCATGCGTTGACTTTAACGACTTCTTATGCTTTATAGAAATACATAATCTGTGCAATCACAAGGCTGCGGTCTCATGGTCTTTAGTCTTTTAATGCCACTCGTCAGAGAATTTAGGTCATCTGCTCTCACATACAGCCTGCAGTTGAATAGTTGCTTTGCTGGAGAAGCGACTATATGTGTACTAATCATGTGATTTGTGTAGACAGAAGTGAGGATTGGTCCAAAGCGCCTCCAAGATTCCCACACGCTTTAGTTTCCTTAGCATGTTTTGAATGACGTATGCAGCCCAATACAGGTCAACCCCAAATGGCTCAGACGCCTATTGTGATCTGCCACAATATCCTGTTTGAGCAGGAAATGTGTGCTCTCGAACAGCCGTTGCATTGTGACTTAAAGACCTTTACTGGAGCTTTAAGCTCCACCTTGCCCCTCCTTGGCATTCACATGCCGAGGTGGTGCGTGGAGAATCTGTGTCTGGACTTGTTAGATTGTAGTGAAGCCCAAGGTCATAAATTGCAATTGTGATGGAGGAGCGGATCTCCACGAACACAGACAGTACCAAAGAGACGTCTCAGCTGTCTCGAACACGAGCATCCACTCATGTTTGAGACATAGTTATAGTTTAAACCCAGAAACATTTCAATTCTAGCAGAGATCCCAGTGTTTTTCCTGAATTTTGGGGGAAACGTGTAAAATGAAGCACAGGTCATATAGAACCTTAAATCTATTTCAGAAGAAATAAAATGTCTTTTGTTTCACTGTCAACGTCCCTGTGCTGCTTAGGTCCAGCAGTATAAAAAGGGAGAAGCGCCCCCCGTCCCCTGAAGATGACGATGTCATCATCCTGTCTGACAATGACTCCCCCAGTCCACCGATGAATGGCTTGAACCACTTTAAGGAGCTGGACACAGACCTGCTCATGGTGAGACACAGCTGTGTGAAGAGTTCACTTTGACGAGAACTGTGAATGTAGTTTTAGTCTTTGTTTACTGGAAGTTGTAGCCTGTTTCTCATGCACCGGAAAGAGGCTTTGTCTTCCGTAAAGCGAGGGGTGTAAGTGATGTTGTGATCTGTCGAGTACAGAAGAGCAGCCCAGCGGAGAGGGAGCGCATCATTAAGCAGCTGAAGGAGGAGCTGCGGCTGGAGGAGGCCAAGTTGGTGCTGCTGAAGAAACTTCGACAGAGCCAGATACAGAGGGACACCCTGCAGAAGGTGAACACTCATTAAACACATCATCACAGGGCCGCTCACAGAGTCAAACGGCCACAACGCACTTCAAGCATTGTGCTCGTTGCTTCATGTCTTTCTCCATTTCTCTCTCAGCCCTCAAGTATAGCCGGCTCCTCTGCGCCTCCTCCTCTAATCCGGGGAACAATTACAAGCAGTAAAGGCTCTCAGCAGGTTAATGCAACACCGTCACACATGCACCCGGGCAGCATATCAGCGCGGCAGCACCCTCACGCCGCCGTTCATCCTGTTTCTGCTGGTGTTTTTCTCTGAGCAGATTTTGACGGGCAGGAGTTCAGGCACGGTCATCCCTCCGCCGCTGGTGAGAGGAGGGCAGCAGGTGTCGTCCAAACATGGCTCCCACGTCATAATGCCGCCTCTGGTCAGAGGGGCACAGGTGAGAGTCATGGGGAAATGTTAACAAAGATACTAGCACGCTAAGATATTAAAATGCTATTTTTCTATATTTAAATGTTGCCTTTGTCAGGGAGATGATGAGCCTGAGCTGCAGCATTTTACTACTGTTTTTCACTCTCCGAGACCCGGTGCAGGGAAATAATTACACTTCAACTTAGGACTTATGATCTCTCTTTGCGCCTTTCTCTCTTTGTGTGTGTCCTTTGCCTTGGTGCTTTTGATGTCCCTCCCTTGTCCTCCACTACTTTCGTCCGTGATGTCCCTCTGTGTCATCCCTCTCATTGTCCTGGTTAGCCCATCTCTGTATCTCCACAGCAGATCCAGGCTCTCCGCCAGCAGCAGCAGCAGCAGCAGATGGCTGCCTCTGGAAGCTCAGGACCTCCTCCTCTGCTGTTGGGCCCCAGGACCTCAATCCCTGCAGTCCAGGGCCAGAGAGGCATGGTCCAGCCAGGCCTCATCAGAGTTGGCAGTAGTGCTAACACGCTGGTTAGTATCTCACAGGTGCTTTCAAGTACAAAAGATAATGAAATAACAGAGACAAAGAGAGAGAGAATATGCATAAATGTGTTTTCAAGTAGAGGTATTTTCAAATGTAATTAGTTTCCACAATCGAGGCTACATCATGACACAAAAGGGAAACTTCTGGCTCTTTCGCCTTTGCATCACTGTTGGAATTGAAGACAGCGGGACGCTCCAGGGTTCATAATATTGTTGAAAATATTGTTGCACTGGAGGGGTGCAGATACACTAAAAGAACAGGGTGCGCTTAAAGAGGAACAACAAACACTTTGTTCAACTAACACCTGGTTCAGTCAGAGAGCCGAAGTTGTCTGTCGCCGTTTTCTCAAGCTAGCCTCAGTTTGACTAACATCTGTTAGCATTTTCACATGGAGGGTTCCTGCATACAGAGACGCTGTACAGTAACTCCACCTCAGCAGGCAGACAGCTGCCATTGCACAAACAATGCCTCAAATATTCTCAGATATGTTATTTTTCACTTTAGTGAACTAAGCTACCAGTTACTCTACATTAAGTGAAGCTTCACTGCACTGAAGCCATCACAAGAGAAGTGGAGCAAGCCCAGCTACAGCAACATGGAGGAAGTAGTTTACTGTATCGAAGGTTTTGTTTTTTAACTGTACATTGAACCAACTTCATTCCATGTCAGTGCCGTCTCAGTGATGAATGGAACTGTCAGTCAAACAGATACACAGGCAAAAAGTGTTACCTTCAATTGCTTATTAAACAATAAGCTGTGCTGTTTGACCGCACTGCACCAAAACCAATATGGCAACAAAAACACACAAAGCAACATGTGCACCATGTAATAGGAAAAGCAGGTTTCCAGAGGGTGTGTATGTTCACTTGTGTTTGCCTGCTCAGTTTAGACTTGGGTACACTTGCAGGAGAGAGTGTTGACTGAAAATTTAACAACTCACCTCAAACCACTTTGGAAAAAGAGTAAAAATCTCCATGCTGCTGACAAACGTAGTTAAACTAGTAATGTTGTTACTTAAAGCGTCACCACTGCCCAGCACTGACAACCACCACACTGCACTTGTGTAGCAGTTTTAATTCTAGTCCAGAAGTGGCTTTATCTAATATTTACACTTTTTTTAAGTTCAGAGAAGCCTTGATTAGGTCTCCAACCATCTGTCAGTGTGCTTGCAATTAATTAACAGCCATTTGGTAGCTCTTGTATTGTTCGAACGAGTCAAAGATCTTGACCTGTGTGTGTTCTTCCTTTCTTTGCTTGATTTCAAAGGGCTCGCCGTCCAGTTTGAAGGGCTCTTCCTCAGGAAGCGGTGGCATGTCTGTGGTTAGCGTGAATGACTCTCCAGCCAGCCGCCAAGCTGCAGCTAAACTCGCCCTGCGGAAACAGCTGGAGAAGACCCTCCTGGAGATTCCCCCACCCAAGCCCCCAGCCCCAGAGTTTAACTTCCTGCCCTCTGCAGCCAATAATGAGTTTATCTACCTGGTGGGACTGGAAGAAGTGGTACAGAATCTGCTGGATACCATCCACAGAGGTGTGCAGGCTTTCTGTTTTTATGGCTTTCATTTACATGTTGTAGAAATCAGTTTATCTGCATTAATGTTTCAAGTAAAAATACCAAACATTCTCTAGTTTCAGCTTCTTAATTATGAGCTTTTGCTGCTTTTCTACTAGTGTTAGTAATTTAAATACCTGTCTGCCTGTGTCTGTTTCTAATTACTTCTTTGAAACCAAACGAGCGCTGCTGTCCGTTTTCAATCAGTCCATCTGAGTTTCCCTTCTCTCTCCATCCAGGAAAGACAGGTTTAGCACTGTCCAAGACCATTGTCAAAGAGCCCTTCATCTGCACCCAGTGCAACACTGACTTCACCTGCCGCTGGAGGCAGGACAAGACAAAAGGCGAGGCAGTCCTCTGTGAACAATGCATGTCCTCCAATCAGAAAAAGGCTTTGAAAGCTGAGCATACCAATAGGCTGAAAGGTGCATTTGTCAAAGCACTGCAGCAAGAGCAGGAAATAGAGCAGCGTATTTTCCAGCAGACGTCGTCGCCCATCTCCCACAGTAGCTCCTCATCCTCGTCGTTGAAAGCAGAGCAGCTGGTGTCTCAGCAGCTGAAGCAGGCCCAGGCCAGAGCGTCCTCCCTCCAGCACCACCACCACCACCAGGCCAGCCGAGGAGCCAATGTTCTTCATCATCACTCTATCAAGCAGGTTGGAATTGGTTTTTGTTTTAAAGAGAAACACTTGTGCGACACTCACAACTGCAACTCAAAGCCGCCCTGTTATGTGTCCCCTCAGAGCTCCCAGGGCCAGCATTCCCATGGTGTCTCATCCTTGGGGGTGAGGGGCGTCCACCACTCCTTCTCCTCCTCCTCCCAGCTGCAGAGTGCAGTGGCGGCCGCAGCTTTGGTCAGCCGGCCAGGTAAGCACGCCCATATTTCCCACCACTCTGTCCAGAGTTCAAAGGTGAGCAGCAGTGGAATCGGCGGCGGCAGGATTATCAGCGGAGGTAGTGCCTCAGCCACTGCATGGAAGAAGCAGAGCAACAGCAACACAGGTAGACTCACATATGATATGTGATACCGGCCCAACTCTGGCGCCTGACATCTGCTCTCTTTCAAATTCCTGTCTGGTCCAAAAGCAATCCTTAAACATCCTAGTGCCATCCTTTTTCTGGGAAACTCACACAGAAATTGAAATCTAATTAAATCTTCACACACTAGAGAAAAATAACACACAGTTAAGAAACACGCAGGAGGAAATGTTTTCGGACAAGGCAATCCCACTCTCCAGTTCTCTCCCTGCCAGTGACCTCAATCTTCCTACCTTACTCCCTGTGTTTGGTGGTTCATCATTTTTTCCTCGGTGTCACTACTGAACCTTAGAGTAGCCATTTTTCCTCTATGTGTGTCTTTGTGCTGTGGGGACACGGGTGGCTGTATTTTCAGATGCTGTATCAAATCATACTGCTTTATTTCCTCTTATTCGACTCAAAAAACATTAAACCGACAGCACGCAGCTCGATGCACTCCTGACTCGCTGCTCTATTGCACGTTCACAGGTGTCACTATGGCCTACGTGAACCCCAGCCTGACGGGTCACAAGACGTCCGCCACCGTCGACGCTCGTCAGAGGGAGTACCTGCTGGACATGATCCCCTCTCGCTCATCGATCTCGCAGACTGCAAACACATGGAAATAATTTAAACTGTACTCTACTATTCATTGTTCGTTTTTGTCCAAATTCCTCAGCTCCAGTAATATGGTCAACAGCAACCCCCGGAGGACTGTTAGCAAATACAATCTCCTAAAGTGAAGAAACGTTCCTTTCTTACCTTTGTATGATTGTTGTTTTAGTTTTCTTATTTTCTGATGTTTATTTTGAGATTCACTGTTCTTTGGTAATTGTGCAAAAACCATTTTGGTTTGACTGGGAAAAAGAAAAACAAATACTTGAAGGGCTTTCCCCCGGGTACTTGTGTCCTCCAGACTGTGTGGTTAAATGATAGTATGGTAATGTGTCTGCATTGAGTACTTTGATGAAAATGAGCAGTCTGCTCTGGGCTTCGAAGCCCTTTCTGCCATGATGTGGGTCAAACTGACCTTTTGACACTTGAATGGTTGTAGTCATCCCCAAGGGTTCACGTTCAACAAAATCCACATTTATTCGAAGCAAAAACAGAAAAATTGAGTTGTAAAAAATGTCAGTACATCACCCTTGTAGGTTAAGGTTTGAATTTATTTTGTATTTACAGTAAGTTATTTTTTTTTGACTGATGTTAAAAATCACTCAGTATATTGTGGTTTCCACAAATGAAGAGTTTATTTTAGCTTTTTTTTTTTTTTTTTTTTTTTCCTGTTTATCGGCATGCCTGCCCTTAACCCTTCTGTTTGTTTTGCACCTTAGCTTAAAAAGCATGGTGTCGTTGCTTAATTCATCTGTAATTACCATCTGTATTTTCCTTATTTTATATCATTGTCAACGTTGTAAGATTGTTTCGAGTGTTATGTCATCGCTGAGAAAATACAAACTCTGAAGAAGCTGAATTTGCCACATTGGAGCCAGAGATCCTCGCCGATTTATTCAGCCATAATCCCTGCGATATGCGGCGTATGTTCAGCCCTGAATCAGTTCTTGAAGGGAACATCTCCCAGCTACCAAGACCCTGGAATGCACAAGACCACGTTTATCTCGTACCCTCACCATATTGCATAATTTCTCTGCTTCCCAATCTTAACTGCATTGTACAAACTTATGTTCAAATTTATTTGGTTTACTTTTTTCCTAGCTCCTAAATAAATAATAAAAAATATACATTTTAAACACGTGTTTTCTTTTTTCTTTTTTTTTTTTTACCAGAGAAATGATCAGAGAGGTTTTTCAATCAGTGTCCTCTCAAAGCTCCCCCAGTGTTGAAGTCCAAAATGACAGAGACTGAAAGAAATGACATAGTCTCAGTAAGCATCTTCTACTTTATGCTTTTCTCGACTGCATTTCATTCAGAGGAAACTACTGTGCTTTTTACTCTATATTCTCATACAAAACATGATCAGCTACTGAAATATGATGTTACAGATTTAACTGCCGAACAGTTCTGCTAACATGTCTATGCATCAATAATAATAATCTAATAGTATAAAACACAATCATACAACTGATGGGCACTTTGCTGCGTAATGAGTCGTTAGTAGACCTTTGCTTCTGCACAACACTTATGTACTGTTACTTAGGATTTGGATGCAGAACTTGTTCTGTGGTACTGCAACATTCATTTGAAAGTAAAGATCTTAATACTTATACTACCACTGCTTAGATGAGAAGCATTGAGGTAATCTAGCCCAAAAGACATTTCTGCTTGTATGTTCTTAATGCGGTTCTTAAAAAATGTAATGGTCTACACTGCATTGCCTCAAAACAATAATACTAATTTGACTGAAAGAAAGCAAAATAAAGTGTTGCTCAGTATGATAAAGTGCTCTTCTCAAGCAAGTTTCAATCTTCTACAGGAACATTGTAATACTGGATTCATTTATTTATGAAGGGAAACTGGCTGGTGGGAAGCAAACAAGTACAAATTAAAACATCTACGACACCACCTGCCGTGTGTCTTAATGTCAACTTCATATGAAATACTGTGAAAGATTTAGAATATGTTAAAATATGTGTGGTTCTTAAAAATAAGATGTGTCGGGCCATAAAATGCATGAAAATAAAAACGTCATCCGGACAGATGGGGGCGGTAGAGAGCAACACAAGCTTTTCCGCACGAGAGAGGAAGCGTTCCAACAGTGACGTCAGCAGCTGTAGTGGCAAGAAGGCTGGAGGAAGATGGCGGGGTCCAAGGTGAAGCAGGACATGCCTCCTCCGGGAGGCTATTCTGCGTTTGATTACAAGAGAAATCTGCCGAAACGGGGACTCTCTGGTACTTACATTTTACACCGAGCTACCGAAATACACAGGACCACTCACGAGCTCTTAGACATACACAGGTCATGGGACATTTCACTTAACAGTGGCTAATGCTAACAGGTTAACGTCAGTGGGACAGACAAAGAAGCTAATCTATTACAATTACAACGTCGACAGGTGAAAATGCATACCTGTCATGTGGAGAAACAATACCTATGTCTGTTAACAGCGTGATGTGAAAGTGGCCAAACAACTATGTTGTGCAAATTGTTGTTGACAATGATGATAGCTGCTCGCTAACTAGCTAACACTTTGATTATAGGCTCGGTCACATATGAATTGTTCTAGATTGGAAATTAGAGTTAGACTTTATTTCCTTGCAGTTCATTCTGGCAGCTTTAGTTGGGCACAGACATCTTAGTTTCTTTGTGGAAATCATAACACCAACTCTGTCATTTACTTGGAACTGGGGTTAAATCTGACCCATCACATTCTGTACCAGTGTGTAACAGATGATTCGAGCATACAAGATTTACCAAATATTGACATGTGAGATGTTACTGCTGAACAGACAGAAAATAGGTTTAAATAGGCTGATTTTGAAACCGAGCTGATAATGTGTTTGGGATGTAACTCATTAACCCACCTGTCGTAAGATACAATTTTGCAATAAGCTGTCACTGATGAAGTCTTTGATCAACAGGATATAGCTTGTTTGGCATTGGCATTGGCGTCATGGTGTTTGGTTACTGGAAGCTTTTCAAGTGGAACAGAGAGAGGAGGTAGGATAATTTCTGTAATTACGCTTTGGTTTAAATACAGTCCAACACTGTGTAATGTTGCAGTCAGGCTGGGAGCTTGTGGTGATGTGTGTTTGTGCATTGCAGGCGCTTACAGATTGAGGAGATGGAGGCCAGGGTAGCTCTGATGCCCCTGCTGCAGGCAGAGAAAGACCGAAGGTGACCAAACAACAACAAGAAAACCACACACACACACACACACACACACACACACACACACACATACATACACATTTAGTTTTTAATCTGATGGTTACTCTGTCAGGTTAGCTCTTCACATAACATGAATTTCCCCTCAGGTACCTGCGGTTGATGAGGGAAAATTTAGAGGAAGAGGCGATTGTCATGAAGGACGTTCCAGGTTGGAAGGTAAAGAAAAGCTGTGATCAGTCTTTGTTGTGACATTTGAGAGGTATACATCATGTGATTACTGTGATTAAATGATGTCAGCCCACTTCTAATGCTAAGTGCTAATACTGCTTAATCCTTAATTTTAGATCCAAAGACTGCAAGTATTCAGTAAATTCAACATACAGGGCGGCTGACAGATTTTAATCACAACTGTCATATTTAATTAACGCCTGGATTCATAGATAAGTCAAAATGGTTGTACACGTTGATTACTGTGATGTGAAAGCTTTTTTTTTTTTAACCAAATAACCTTTGGAGCTAGCCAGCATTACTATAGCTGTGAATGTTCATGTTATTTAGAAATGAATGATCAGTTTTGCTTCCAGTTGTTCTCACCTGTTTGCTTGCTGCTGGGTAACATCAGTGTTCCTGTATTGACACGGACGGTGTTTGTCCTTAATGCTCGTGCAGGTCGGCGAGAGCGTCTTCAACACAGACCGCTGGGTCACCCCTCTGTGCGAGGAGCTGTTCAACCTCCGGCCCCGCAAAGAGCTTCACCACGAGCGCTTCGGCTTCGTGTGGTACGTGTAAGTGCCACCGAGACAGACTGTGTCCTGAGCTTCTCCACCTTCCACAGCCAGCACCTCGTGGACCTGAGCCCTCGCTCAATTCAGCTTGTAAATGTTCAATATTAAAGTATTTTTTTTTCTGTACCTCACCTTGGTTTACCTGTTGTCATTTTTTTCTATGGATGTACTTTTTCCTCAATTACTGTACCACCCAGTAGCTTTGTAGTATTACCTAATTTTATGCCATACTATCCTGCAACCCCACTACATTTAAGAGGTAAATATTGAACTTCTCAGTAGGTTAAATATATATTTAAGAGTTTTGGCCACTAGTTACTTTCAGATACAGTCATGTAGTCCATATGATGAGCAATGGTTCATTTTTATTTAACTACTCAACGTGTTGAAACTTTTCCTTTAGGTTGGACCAGTGAGGACACTTTGTTGCAAGGAAAAACACTACAGACTGACTTCCTCTTGATGGTGGATTACTCAGTGTTTGAGCTGTACACAAACTTTCAATTTGTCTTCAACTTTGCCTAATTATAGCTTCTACACATCGCCTTCCAGGTCTGATGAATGTATTTACAAAAATCAATGAAGCTGATGAGCTGAAACATTCAATATATTGTCCTTGTAGTTTTCAGTTGAGGATTATCAAATAACCAGTTTTATGCATCAACCTTTTTTTGGAATCGCGGTTGTAATTGCATGCCTGCCTATTTGTAAGCCCTGTTAAACCTGAGGGCGAATAATTGAGTGTAATCCAAGTTGTTCCTGTGCCAACTCATTTGAAATGAGATGTTGCTTCATCAAATTCAGAATAAGCATATATTTACAAAAACCAATGAAGTACAAAGACAATATATTTAAAGTATGAAAGAGGATTGACAAGTTAACGATGTTTCTAACTTCTCTGGAATCATGGTTGTAACATCTCAACCACCATGAAGTCCACTAAAAAGCTCACGCTAACATTGAACTGAACATCCACTCAATGACGACTCAACTGTGATTCTCCTGAGTAAAACACTGAGGCAATATAAAGATATATATGTAAAGAAGTATAAAGAAGACAGTCGATGGCTGTCATTCCCCCCACAATTTTATTTTTGAAATTGCAGTACAAAAAGAGGACATGGGGCTCAGGTGTCTATTAGCCATGAAGTGGTCAAAACAGCACTATATCTCAAATACTGCTTGAAGGGGACATGACGGTGAATTCAGAAGAAATGGTTCAGTCAGTACGGCGTACAGGGTCTGCCATCCTGCCCATTTTTGCTTGAACTGGATATCAAGGACTTCGACACTGACATTACGTTTGAAAAATGTCTCTCTGGCAAGCCAACATTTCATATTCATGAAAGCCTTGAACTTCTACTTGGCAGGATCCTCCCATGCAGCCACTGCTGCAGCACGTTGGACCTAAAGCAGGGCAGCAAGACATTACATAATCAGCCGGGCGCCAGCAACAAAACATGACATCTTAAATGATTCACAGTACTAAGACAAAGATTTTACCTGATAGCAGCCATCCATCACTGCCGTCTAAAGCCGGACACTTCAGTCACGAGGAGATCCAGTGAAGCCTCTGCTGGCCAGTTTAATCTAAAGAAAAGGATTAAGAAATGGATTAAGCCTGGCAACTAAAATTTGACAAAACAAGCCACAATAAAATGCATGCAACCCTATTCATGAGTCTGAAACTCACCGCTCATTCATAAGTTAAGGGTACAAAGAGAAACTGAATACGGTCTAGACACCTTGCACAATTAGGACTGCTGTGGGACATTAATGGAGCAAATTTGAGGACTAATGCAGTGAACACAAGTGGACTGAGCACAATACTACGCACGACTTAGAGGCCAACGCTTTGTTTTTCTTTTTTTGGTGGTCTCGGGCAGTGAACACTACAATCCAGGGGAGCTTCATAGAAACATTTCGTTACTGGACTTGTCTGCATGAATCAGATTTGGGGAAGGGGCCATGGCATGTTGTAGGCGACATTTGAAGCAGAGGACTAAAAATGACTAACTTGAAGGTATTCATGGAAACAATGAGAACTGAGTTTGAAGGATGTGAGCAAAGCAAAAGGAGATTTTTACCTCACGTGCATTGGCCTACTTTCTCCACATATGACCTAGGCAAGAGAGCAGCTTTCATCTCTGATGAGCACTTGTTGGTAGGCGCAACACTTCACTCTCCAAGGACTTGTAGGTTTTTGAAGTAGCTGACCTCTTGAACGTAATGAAGCATTAACATGACCAGACACCAGCTGATGTTTCCCCAGCATTTCCACATGCCACTTTAAGGGGCGTGTTTAAACCTCGCTAAAGGTTTGAGCTTAAGACATTATCAAAGTTCCCTTTCAAAACACATTTGGACAATCGATGGTTTGAGACCTGCACAGGATTCACTGGGCCAAAAACCATCTTTAGTTTGGAAATCTTAGAAAACCAGACAGGCAGCTTGTCAAATGAAGTGGACTTTTGAAAAAAACCCAATTAAAGCTGATCCCTTTATCTAGCGAACCAACTCAACTGCCAATTCATAATTGCCCTCCAAAGAAATCCATGTGTAATTTCAGTGCAGGTGACTGTTCTCACGCAGCATTAAACTCCCCCATGCGATAGTTTTGAAAGGCAAAAGAATCGAGATTATTTTCCACAGTCTGTTTAATAGGCTCCATGAAGCCAAACTGACAAAGAAAAAAGTTGATCATACAAAGAACATAAAGTACAAAACTGTTCCCGGCTGTGATTTTACTTTAGGGAAAACGAAGTTACATTTTTCGATCACTTAAACAAGATTAGTCCATTTTACAGCACATTTAAAATGCAGATGTTGAGCAGAGCACAGAAGATACCTTGGACAGACTTCATGAACAGCCGGCCACTTCGGAGGTGTAGCTCACCAGTCTGAAAGGAATTCACTCTTTTGGGAAATTGAACACACAGGAGCCTCAGCTAAACTAAGTTTTTAATAGTAAAAGGAATTTAGCATAAATCCCCCAAAAGCCTGTTTAAGAGTAATTAGATCTTTCCTCAAAAAGTTTAAAACCTGGCAAGAGGTAGGTCAGTCACAGAGACCAACAGGGGAAATAAGAAAAAAAACAAAAAACAAGCCCCATTGGATACTTCAATATATAAAAAAAAAAAAGGGGAAAAAAAAACTAAATGAGGAATCAAAAAAATCAGGAAACACTTTAACGTGCTGGTCAAAAAAAGTCTACAGCGATGATAGTGGCCGTTGAACGAAAAGCCATGTGGAGAGCCGTTGTTCGATCCCCAAATTGGGACTAAAACACTAATCAGTGACACAGGTGCCTTTTAGTTAGCAAACGACCTTTGAGGAATAAAGATGCCCAATCAAGCAGTTCGAGTCTTGAACTGTAATTTGTAACATTGTTAAGGAATGACCAAAACTCATGGCTACAAGATGCTTGAGCTACTACAACAAAACTACAAAACTAAGGTCAGCAATAACACGTGGACATTTTTCTTGAGGAGCGCATCTTTGAAATACAGCCAGCCAAGTGATGATCTTGAATCAGGGAGACGTTTACTCGTGTGTAGCTGAGGATAAGAAGTGGGCACACAGGTAAAGACACTGAAAGTTCCAACACTGGAGTTTCACAACATCCCCTCAACCCACCAGACAGTCCAAAAACCCTCCCTCAGTTTTTGCATAAGGGGATCCATCAGCTTAGATACGAGCAATATCAGAATAAGTAACATTCAGCATTTGCTGCTCGTCATTGCTTGCCAGCCTCTGTAACCAGAGTGGGGCGGGTGGGGGTGGGGATGGGGGCTAGCAAAATTTGGCAACCGTATACAGAGAGGCATCAACTTGGGCTCAGGTACAAAACTGAGGGGCATACACGATCCAAGTTCTCATATGTTGGGGCTGCGAAATGATCTTGTTAAATTCAATGTGTGATTTGGTGCTTATGAATCTACCACAGCCAACAGAGAGGTTTAAGCACAACCTAATGGTGTGTAATGCTATAAATCGTTATCAGTGAAACTGGTTTAAAGTAAATTCTTTGTGTCTAGATGTAGCTTAATCTGGTGACATTTTAAAATTTGAAATTAAAACAGCCCCAACATACGGCTACATGTGCAACACAAATACACGTCAGTCATGCTTACCATAGCCGTCATATCCATCGCGGTAGGATCCAGAGCGGTCACCATATCCACCCTGACCCCTGGAAAACAAACATTTCATAATGTTGATTTTAACTTAATTAACTTAATGTTGAATAAACAAGCAATTCAGTCTCAAACTTTGGCTTCATCAAGCATCTTACCTATTTTCTCTGTAGCCGCCACCGCCTGAGGAGTATCCTCCACTCCTGTATCCGCCGCTATTAAAGCTCCTATCTCCAGCTCCGAAGCCCCTATCGCCATAATTCCTGTCACTGTAGCCCCGGTCGCCATTGTATGCTCCTCCTCCAAAGACAACATACCCAAAATGAGAAATGTGGAGGAATTAACAGTATGTAGAACAAATCCATCACAACAATGTAGACACCCAGTTTTCACCTCTGGAGTAACCTCGCCCACCTCTCCCCCGAGATCCACCGAATCTGCCAGCCCGTGTGCCTGGTGAGAATCCACCTCTGGAGCGCCCGCCTTTTCCTGCTTCATCCACGCGAATAGCCCGACCATCTAGAGACTGAAGCACAAGGGCGATTGTCAACTTTTTGAATCTCAGCCATACTGCAGATCAATCTACACATGGTGCCATGTGGCTTTAACTTGCTTTTCCTTTAAGTTTACCACAATACAGACTAACCACAATAACATATACCATGAGCAGACATGTCAATAAGCTTGGCTATGAAGACTTAAGTCGTTTTAGTGTAAATATAAAAATTCTTAAAAAAAAAAAAAAAAAAAAACAAAGAAAAACGGGCAAATAAAATGTTAATATCCTGTTAAAACGTGTATTGTTCATTTACCTTTCCGTTCATTGCTGCCATTGCATCTTTCGCATCATCGGCATTATCGTATTTCACAAAGCCGAAACCGCGAGATCTTCCCGTCTCTTTGTCTCTGATCACATCCACTAATGGAGGGAAAGAAAGCACGTTTTAATGAAAGGCACTGGCAAACGCCGACTTTCAACAAAAAAGCCCCACGTGGGCTCAGAACGGATGCATGATGGAAGGTAAAGGCGAAAAGCCCCCGTAGGATTAACCTTTTTCGATGGTTCCATATTTGCCGAAGGCCGCAGCCAGAGACTCCTCGTTGGTCTCGAAGCTCAGTCCTCCGATGAACAATTTACCCTCATCCGACATCTTCAATGTAGCTAGAAAACAAACACACACACAAAAAAAAATTAAAATAATAATCACACAAAGCAAATACAAAACATTTGCACGAATCTGTGCAAATGAACTGGCGCTGTGCCGCCCCCTCGCTCCATAAACATCGGCAGCAAACACCGTCAGCTCACGCAGTGCGAAAAACGGGTCAGCGATCCCGTTAAACGCGACGGTCATTATAACCTGCGCCTTGTGTGCGGGAGTCCCTGGCATGAAAGCATTCATTCCGTCTTAAGTTCAAATAAACCCTAAATCACATATATGCCGCTATTTACCGTTATTGATGGAAGCACGTCGACCTAGGCCCCAAGCCCATAAACGTGGTACCGTTGGGCTAGCGGATTAGCTAGCGGAAATTTTCTTTTCAGCGCCATTTTGTAGCATCGAGCTTACGGTCCTCACTTTGTGTCGCTGATGGAGCAATTAGCTTCATACGCCTCGGGGTGCTTTATATTCTGGGTTATATAATTGCTCAAAAAATTAATTGGATCAGGGCAAAATTTCATCCAGTTTTACACGTTTTTTTCCTAAGAGCAGCTCAACGCAACACATTTCGGCGCGGACGAATGCCGACCGGTTTAATGCGAACAATCAAATCAAATTGACCGTCGATAAGACACTGTTCACAGAATACTTAAAAAGAAAAAACGTGGCATTTAATATCTGATATCAGGCCAACAGTAATGACATTAGCAAAGCCTTGCAAACACAGATATACGTAAACACGTCTGATGCACCGCGAAAAACATCGTGAAATCGCAATTACCTTTTCCTTGGCAAGGATTTACGGAACGAGGAGCAGCTCTGCAGGTCGAATGAGAGCAGGCAGGAGGAGCTCTCCGCTTTTCATTTCTCTGCGCGGGGCCGTCTTCTTCCTTCCATTTAGTGGTAGTTCAACAGGGAACATATCGCCACCTACTGTGCCTGCCGGTATAACATCATGGGTTTTAGTGCCTCACTCCCTGCTTCAAAAATCTTTGAATTACAATGGTTCACATGAGGAGAATTCAGTTAGAATATTGGGCAAATATCATTTTAGAACAATATTCTTCCCTACCCTGTCTTTTCAGTCTTTGCGTCTTAGTTGTTTAAATTGCATTTCTCTTATATCAATCAATCAATCAATCAGTCAATCAAGCCCTGTGTTTCTGATTTTTGTTTTATTTTTTATATATTGCCTGTATCCTCTGGTCAAAAAGTGTTGTATTCAAGATGATGTTGCCCAACTTGAGCTTGTAAACTCCATTTGTTCAATAATAAAGAAATCTTAAAATTATCTACTGAAAAATCTATTTACGAACCTGAAAATGCAACAAATTAAACTACTTGCATGTTTTAAATTGGATTGGGTTGGATTAGATTGGATAGAAGGATGGTCTGTCAAGAACACAGTGGATGACAGAAGACATCTATTTACAGCTTTGCATGAAACCCAAATTTAATTTAGTGACCTTTAGAGGTGTTGGTGGGCAGATTTTTTGTCACTTATTGCACGTTTTTGTTGAATATGGTGCCTAACTTGCTTCAGTGTTGGATTTCTCCAAGTGGAACAATCCTGCAATCAGTCCACCTCGACTGTAGATTATGCACTGTCATGTCAATATGACGGCACTCTCATGGTGTGAGCAGCTCAGCAGCTCACAAGAGTTCAAAAGTTTTGTCTTCTGCACTTGGTTTCTGTCAGCTGTTATTCAGTGCCTCAGGCAAAATTTCTGACACTCACTGCTCCGTAAAACTCTTGGACAGCTCCAATTGTGAAGGTGTGCATCTCTTCAAATGAGGAACAAGGGATTTGTGAGACACAGCCGTCATATTTTGTTGACTTACCTGGGACAAAGTCAGGCACCATATGAATCAAGAGGCGTGTTATGAATAGGGATATGTTAGGGAGTTAATGACCTGCTCACGGGAGATTAAAAACATTTCTTTAGTTCTCTGCAACCTGACTGAGTAACGCAGGCTGTGAGATAACTGAGAGCCTTCCTCCTTCATATCATTGCAAATCTCTCTGAATGACTGAAATAAATCACTTTAATAGATGAAAGCTGCAATGTTACTGTTCCACATCTGAAAAGGGCTTGACACACAATTGTTTTTTCCACTCTTTCCTTTATTCTTTGCATATTTTCTCCTTCTTTGTGTTTACATTTTAATATTGCATAAGTAAAACATTTCAGAGGAACATCCTCTGCACAGAACAAAACACACAGTTTACATTCAAGACATGTATGGTTAAGGCATTGAAATACATACACAAACATTAAGAAGACTCTGTACAAAGCACCATGACGTATGGCATGAAAATGTACAGTGGAACATTTCGTGACTTATGTGCTACATAACAATGAGAGCCGTTGTGTTGCATGAGGGAACATGCTCAGTGCAGCGACAGCCACAGGAACCCGACTCCTCTGATCTTATGTTTCCAGAAATGCTCATAATTTTAAAAACAGCAACAAAGCATGCACTCTGCTGCACTTTGCCCTGTTCCACAAGGTCAGAGGTCAGCTCTGGTCTGGTTCTTTCAGGTGCCCTTGCTCAATAAAAAGCTGCCACTGCTATCACAGTGGGTGGATCGTTTCCGTTCAGGAGACTAGGGACGATACTGCCGATGCTGGTACGGGTGAGACGTCTGCGAGAGGTGTGAGTTCCTGCGAGTCCGCCTACGAAGACGCCTCTGATGCATCAAAACCTGCAGGCGCTCTAGCTTACAGTGCAATGCTTGATTCTCCTGTGTGGATGACTGGAGGGGGAGGCTCTCTTCGCCTACAGGAGAGGGAAGAAGAAACATGTTAGAGATGCCACACAAAAATAAACTTGTTTGGTGTGTTTTCCCATGAAAAATACAATGTCATGTTTCAAAGTAATATAATGAGTAAAGCTCACCTGGGGTTTTACTGAGGCGCTCTGCCCTCTGGGTCACCAGTGTTTCGCTCTTTGCTTTGCTTTGCTCCTCTGCTGTGTGCAGCTGGCTGGCTGCTGGGTTCGAAGCAGGACAGTGGGGAGGAGAGAAGGCAGGTGAAGCCCCCTGGTGGTGGCAGGCTGCTCTGAGGAGGTCATTGAGGATCTGGAGAATGATGGCAATGCCCCTCCGAGGATGGCTGGTGCCGCTCTGACTGCAAGGGGCCAGAGTGCCTGATAATGGGATAAGAAGAGAGCCAGGGAAATGAGAGAGGGAGAGATTGATTATAGTGGATGAAAAATAAAGAGTAATTCAAGCTGATTTGCTGCTTTCATTTGTCATATCATAGTAAACTGAATATCTTTGGCATTTGGACTGATGGAGAACAAGACAAGCAGTCTGAATACATCTCTGTGGGCAGAGTCAGTGTCACTATTTTCTGATATTTCATAAACCAAATAACTAATCAGTTAATTGTTAGTTTCAGCTCCGGAAAGCATGACTGAGCTGATCTTCAGGCCTCTGCTGCTCACACACTTGCCGGAAAAAGTCCCGGAGAAGACGCCTGGAGAATGGCTCACAAAACTGTCTATGACTGCTCCTGGCTGCTTGCACAGCTCTGCAGTGGATGAGGCATCAACTTCACTCTGTAAAACAAGAGAGAGAAACATGATCTGCTGTTTTCAGCATCCATAACGAGGAATAAAAACGAGTGAATAAAAACCAGACATTTTGAAATCTACTTGTTATGCAAGTTATGTTGCCACTAATACATACTGGTGACAGCATGACGGTGCATTGTGATTTGTATTGACTTATACAGATGAATATGTAAGGCTAACCTCTCTGTAGGTTGAGGCTGGTGGTGGGCTTCGTGGTCCAGGAATGGAGCCGGTGGGAACAGGTGAGCAGACTGGTGTAGCTGCTTCTAGAGGACAGCTGGCATGAGGACAGCCAGAAGGCAAAGACAGGCTGGATATAGGAGAAGATGTGTTTGTCGAGTGGGGAGGACAGGACTGATGTGGAGATGAGGGGTGATGGCAGTTCACAGCAGGGGCAGTGGTGGATGAGAGGGATGCGGAAGCTGTTGAGTTAAAGGAAGGTCTGTGTCTTTGAGCGCTAAATTGGCCCGAGGATGCAGAGTCTACGGTTGGGTTGGAGGTTTGGGAAGCAGGCGAGGTAGTTGATCCTGTGCTGTTTGCAGAGTCAAGGTGGGTCATGCCGGGCAGGCCAGCTTGAAGCTTGCTGCTGCTCCCAGCTCTCAAGTCTTGGTGCTGCTGCAGCTCCGCCACGTTCTGTGCAGACAGCTGGAGCTGCACATACATCACCTGGGCACCAAATCCCAGGTTAATGGTCAGAGGCGAGTGGCCGGACAGGAAGTCACAGATCTGTCAGGAAAGAAACACGGCAGAGTTAAATTTACAATCTTTTGGTCCTGGTTAATTTGGCAACACCTGTGGTTAGCGTGGTAGCAGGTATCACACACACTCACTGAGCAGCTACTTTGTCAGATATCCTACAACAGAGGAGCAACTGGTGTGTCTGCCAAATAAACTGCCATTGTTTGAATAAAGACGAAAGTCATCATGGATGTACTGGTTTACACACATGCACTGTTTACTAGGAATTACTCCTCTGTAGACAACCTGAATGGCTGGACTGGTGGACCCTGACAGTAACCATGAAAACTAGAGAAATAAAGTCTTTAATGAATGTAAATACAGCAATTGGCTATAACAGGAACAAGTGCCAACCATAAGCAGTGTCAACAATGAGCTTTGACTTCACTAAAATCTTGAGGATTATAACTTTAAATAAACTTTTGGTCACAGCATTGTGCTTTAGCTCCCTCTTAGTGAATCATGTATGACTGTCAGGTACACTGTGCATTTCCTTAGTGAAGGCCATGATGCAATAATATTTTTGTTGACATGAAAACAAGAATGTGAGGAGTTTTCATGAAATAAAAACTCAAAAGCACAAGAAAAACCACAAATCTTCATCTTTAGCCACTTTTATTGTCTTTAAGGATGAACTGAAGGCTTAAATTTACCTTTAATGGGTTTTGAAAATGAACTACTTAAAACCCCATAGGCCTATCTGAAAAAAATGCACTTTTGAAAAGCTGTAAACCAATAATAACAATAATAATAATAATACTAATAATGAAAGCTTGTGGTTTTCGCAGGACAGCAGTGAGATGGTGTGTTTAATCCTACTCAACAAAATCTGTGGAAAACACACACCATCTCACTGCTGTCCTGCGAAAACCACAAGCTTTCATTATTAGTATTATTATTATTATTGTTATTATTGGTTTACAGCTTTTCAAAAGTGCATTTTTATGCATAATCTGAATTCTTTAATTCTTTAACTCTTTCTCATTCATGCACTCAGCTAGTGTCTATTTATTTACTGCACACAGTTAGAATCAGACATCAAACCAAACTCTCACCTGGACTTCTGTTAAACTTTCCAACACGTCCATCATAGTTCTCTCAGCTCTGGCAGTTGAGCACTGCGGCAGTGAAAATAGAACACACAGTTCTTTACATGAAGTGGAGTGTAATTCAGTGTTTCCCCCCAGTGTAAGATGAGGTCTACTTACAACTAAACCAGCTTCAACGACAGGGACCAGGGTCAGTTTGCTGCCATCTGCTACACCCAGGTCCAACAGTTTTCCTGCAGTCAGCTGCCTGCAAAATATCCATCACACTGTCAGCATATAAAGACTAAATAACACTAAATAAATACATTTTTCAGGGATCACCGCATCAGTGTAAGAAAACTCACCTGTCTCTATACAGGAGGACGATCCTGTCCCTTTGCAGCCTGAGTTTTTGGGAGATGTGTGTCCTCAGTCCCTCCACAGTCTCTCCTCGGGGGACAGTGAGCTCCACCGGGCTGCCGGTGGTGGAGGTGATGGACAAACGCATGGTGGGCCGACCGGCGGAGACCCCGGCCCCGCAGCGTGCAGAGCAGCCCGGGGTGAAGCTACAGAGGCCCCGCTGCTGCTGCTGCTGCTGCTGCTGCTCCATTCAGCTGACTTACTGTGAAAGGTCCAAATTAAACATCAGACTCCGGTCGTTAGATTGAATTGAAGTTTTCTTTAGGGTTGTTTCTCATAACATGAACAGTGTAAATCGTCTTTAGACATTAAAAATTCAGATTACAGACCGGTTTACCCACAACAGGCTGGTACAGCTCCTCTCTCTGGCCGTGACAGACGCAGCACTACTCCACCGAGCGTAAAACACCCCAACCCTGCCGGTAAAGGCCCCGCCCACTCCCACACACAACCAATCAGCGAGAGCACAGAGGCCAGTCAGCCTGTACTGTCCAATCAGAACGCTTGTTTCCTCACACTGCTCAACCCTGTTTTGTGCCTCACTCACCATTCATAAATGATGCAATCTGCTCGGCGCTCCAACATTTTGTACAGAATGTCATCATGTCAAAATGTCCGGAGACAGATTGTCTTGTCATTTTAACTTTGTCCAAACCCGCCCAGGGTGTGTGAAATTATAACTGTATTTGCGTGGCCTACTCTAAGTGTGGAACCTAAACATAATGAGCAGAAAATGACTGTAAGAGCTCCTCTCCTTTATTTTCCATGTCATGATTTAGAAAAAAAATTGGGGTGCCCCCCGACTATCTTTGCACCTAAAAATAATATCATTTTTTTCACTACAGTAATACTACAGCATGTAGTAGAGAAAAAGACTGTAAAGCCCTCTGAGGCGAATATGTGATTTTGTGTTATGTAAATAAAATGGAAGTGACTTTTAAGTATACACTTGTCAACTCAAAGGGACATTAGTGTGTGGCTACAAAGCACTGTATAAAACTTAACAAATGTAAGACTGTCCCTTGGATATATAGTATATTTAAAAAAGATTTAAAGAATATTCTAGTCATTCCTCTTTTTTTTCTTTTCAGCCTCACATGGGAGCTGAAAGTTGTCCCAGCATGCACTGGGCTGAAGGCAAAGTGCCCGGTCCGTCACGCACACATCTGTGGATGCTGCATAATCCCACTGTTCAGCCAGTGGGAGGAGACGTTCAGAGGCAGTGACTACCCTTTGTATTCTGCAGTGCTTTTCATCCTGGCCTGTTTAGTATTCCTGTCCCACCTCTGGTCCACAGCGGGGTCTCGGGCTGCACCTGTCACATGATGCATGCTGGAGAGGAGCAGCTTGGAGTAAAGTGACGTAGGAAGACGGGGAGGGCAGAGAAATGCAGCTAATATGTGTCTCCTAACGGTAGCTAAAAATAGCTACACCCACAACACCCCCCCACTTTACCCAGTCTGCGTCACTCCACTCCCATATCGCCCACCTCCCTCCTCACCCCACCCCCACACTCACTCCTCTCCATCCTCTCCTAAAAGCAGACATGTTGGTCTCATTGTGTCTGAAAGGAACCAACCTGTGCCGTAGAAAAACACAAATCTATGTATCGTCTCTTTTTTTTGCAGAGCTGATTCTGCACTGTCATCTCTATTTGTGTCTTTCTATTAGTGCTAACATGCCTCATAGATATATGCTCCAGAAATATGAGAGATATCCTGTCACACAGTGAATCAAACTCAAAACTTCATCTTAATCTTCACTGGAATTCAACGGGAATCCCACACTGGTCTTTTCTCCTTTTAAGTGACTCGATGAACTCGATGTCCCAGTGAGATTTTGATGGAGATCCTGTCCTCCCCGAGCCTCCCCTGCCCTCCCTCACACCTCCCCAACATTTTTTACAGCTCGTCTTGTTGAGACGTTGGTCACACCGACGAGCCAGAAGGGAGAGGAGGCTGCTTTACATTCTTCAGGCCTCGCCGAGAACAATTCCACAGGATGTCCTGCTCTCTAGAGCAAGCACAGACGCAGCTCTGACGTCAACCATCGAGGAACACACACACACACACACACACACACACACGCACACGCACACGCACACACACACACACACACACACACACACACACACACACACACACAGAGAGCGCTCATCCTCTCCTCCACATTCCTCCTACCCCTGCATGGCCTCTCCTGGCATCAGTTCCCAGATGTTCCAATCCTCTCTGGCATGTCGCACCTTAGAGGGCCTGAAATTTCTGAGATAGAAACGTTTGTATTTGAGGAATCAGTCCTGCATATTTCAACACATATCTCACTGAGAAAATTATCAAATGGCTGTCACGCTGTCTGAACATACAGAAACACAGATGGAGGAGAGCATTTGCGACTCTTCACTGGTTTGAGGACAGTGGGATGAAAATCAGAATGAATTTCTTCAAATGAATTTCTAATCGCTGCCTTTAGCCATATGTTCACAAATACACAACAAACAACAGCAGAGCTCCAAAATACTACTTATTTATCTATCTAATTATTTTTTATCTGGACAAGCATATAGCATGGACTGATGCCACATACCACAGTATTTGTTACCTAATGCCTTCATAAATACTGAAAACTCAGCAGGAAAATACATATAAAGCAGCACAAAACACAAACAATGATGCAATAAAAAAAATCATGAACCTCACTGAGAAGCACCAGTAGATGTTGATGGATCATGTCTTGGCTTCTACCATTATCACCCTGCAGTCAGCTGTGGCCTCAGTTGCTGCTGTCCAGCAAAAGTTACAGGTTCACTTCAGATGTGAAAAGATTGCAATGCATGGAAATATTTGCGGCAGAAAATGGTAAAAACTCTCTAATGAGTCTAAACATAAATTTGCTTTTGCAACCTTGCTCACCAATTTAACATGTTCCTCAGACGAGGTGGGACTCTGATTTAAAGAGTACTTCAGCTATTTAGCATTGCACACCTGTAACACTGTCAGCCTCGCAGTGGACACGTTCTGCTTTGTTGTCAAAACCTGACGCCTACATTACCCACAATGCAACTTAACTGACAACAGTTAAGTTCATGATTCGGGTGTGTTATGCTAGTCACTCTTACCCTAGCTAATGTAGCCTTGATCCACTTAGGATTTTACTAATGATAGAGTATGCTAAAAAATGTCTGAAAAACATCTTAATAGACTGAGAGTTCATGGAATTGCCTTGAATACATCAGGATACTTTTTTGTTTATGGTATTAAACCTGTAATAAACATCCACAAGAAATGTATTTATAGAACTTTAAGTGAGGGGTCAGAGACTGTGCCCACAGTGGACTCACTTTTTCTTCTAAACAAGTCCCAAGTCCTTGAAAACCACATGCTGTTTATTGTTTCAGATGTTTGAAGAGGTCTCTCGGACTTAATTGCTCGTAGAATAAATTTGAACCTCGTAAGCAAGACAAAAAGAGACGGAGGAGCTTAAAATGTCCCAAAAATGCAGTGGAATGTGAGATACATAGCGTGAGAAGACATGACAGGCCGTGAATGTTTACATAGACATGGCAGAGGAGACATGTGGTCACATTCTTGGAAAAACAACATCTCTTCTGCATCTGTCCAAAAAATGTGACACCTCATTCCTCCGACTAACTTCACTGTGTCGGTCAACTACATGTAGGTCATTCTGGTCGCTCTGAACTGACTCCCCGAGTCAGATCAATGTGGGCTGTTATTTCTGTCCCTCAAACAGCTGTTCCAGTTTTGGGCCAGTTTGCAAAAGTTTTGGATGAAAAGTTTTGTGCAGAAACATGAAATGGGTTCCTCAGAAGTCTAACTTACTAAGTCGGAGCCACCGTCCCCCAGCTTTCTGTTATCATACAGGCACAGATTAGACCTCCTGCCACTTTGCTGCTGACGCATTTTCCACTGGTGCTACTCCTTCGTTTCTAAGAACGTACACTGCAGAGGGTACGGCTGCTTGGATTAGGTAATGCAGGGTATCAACAAAATAATGGAAACATTCGATGGAAAAACTTAAACACTGAGCCAGATTATAATTAAAAAAAGGTATATTTTTAGTAGCGTTTCTCTCCCAGTTTGTGGATCACTGTTCCCAGCGCTCGATCACCACTGGTACCACTGTTGCCTGCACTCCCAACATCTCCTCTTGCTCCACTTTCAGCCCTTGGTATTTTTCAGACTTCTCGTCTTCCAAATTCTCCCATCTACAGCTATAGACGTACAAAGGGAAAGACACTGTACATAGCTTTGCATAGTTTTCTCCAGTGTGCATTTAATAACAATATTGCAGGATCAAATCTTTCACTAAAAGCCATTATCGTGGTGTAAATGATCTAATCTGGACTTCTTCTATTGAATAAGAGTGGAACTAAGCAATTCTTTATTTAGCTGGGGGTCTCAGAGCCTTGGCATGGTCCACTGATGACTGGATCCGCATGGAAAACTTCCATTTTATGTACGTCCAACCTGAAAACAAGAGAGCATCGCTGCCACCGTGTGGTGAAACATGAAATTACAAAAACGTCCACAGTATCTGTCTCCCTGCGTCTTGCCTAGCAGCAAAGAAACAGCGGCGGACCCGAACATTAATAAAAAAAAAAAAAGAAATCAAAATATTCATCAAAATATCTGCAGCGATACCGAAAATAAATCCTTCAGACAACAAATCAATCGCCCTGTCAGCAGCTGCCATTCATGAGCAGCTGCTGCTGTGAATGAGGACGGGTTTTCTCCTCCATCTCACATCATCACCACCATCACCATCATCAGTGCTGGTCACATGGTGCGTGGGGAGCGGGCGGTGGGTGTGTCTAATCGCGTGTGGTTTCATTCATAACTACAGTCTTTATTTGAAGCCCAAATTAAAGTATGCAGACAGGGCAGGTTGCCTGTGGACCGCCGCTTCAAACAGAGTCTACAGCCGGGTGAGTCCGAGCTTTGTCCCGCTCACATCAGGACCAGTTAGCGGACCTCCAGGCGTGCTCACGGAGTTAATAGTGCTACTATTTCATTATGTAAGATGAGGGACAGGTGACACGGCGCGGCTCCAGATAATCGCAGCATCTAATTTGATGAGAGGTGTTGGACGCCAGGGGACCGCGGCGGAGCCCCCGTGCCCGGCACATGAAGGCTCCCGAGTGACTAATCGTGATTTATTCCCCGCAGGCTGAGCGCAGACGACGCGGAGATGTGGGACAGCCCCGATCGGCGGCTTTTCGGAGGAGAGAGGAAGACGCTGCCGCTGCTGATGCTGAGGCTGCTGCCGCTGCTGCCGCTGAGCGCCGCCGGCTGCAGCGGGTCGCTGTAGTCAGCCTGCACAGAGCGGAGGGAGGCTGCTTCAACACCGCCTGCATAGACCGTAAGATACAGCGCATCTGGAGACCATCATCATCCAGTCTCACGTCAGGGTGATATGCAGTTACCCTCCTCCTCCCTCCGTGTACTACTGATGGTGCTTATAAGGGTATAAACACCACAAGCATCATTACAGTCCACTGATGGAATGAACGAGGAGGCTGATGTCTGTCTGTCTGTCTGTCTGTCTGTCTGTCTGTCTGTCTGTCCGTCTGAGCCACCTCGTCCACCTGTCTGTGTGCCCGGTGTGTATGGTTAAAGCGAGAGATGATGTGAGGCTGTAACATGTCATCAGAGCCTGGAAACTAACGCGCGCACACATCCGCGCGCGCATACTTTGGATGTATTTTTTCCTCCACCAGCCGGGGTCAGTGTTCTCAGTTTTATTTTACGGTTATTTATCTTCAGTGTTAACTGACAAATCAAATGATGGTGAAGCGGAGGAGTCAATCTGTCATTGGCCTAATAATATTAATTATAGCTTGAGAATTAATAATAATTAATTATAGCTTGAGAATTAATAATAATTAATTATAGCTTGAGAATTAATAATAATTAATTAGCAAGGTGATTTTTTTTTCTGCATATAGGAATATATTGGTAAGGCCATCAATAATATAATAATTAATGATAATAATTCTAAGTGTGTTCAAAATTAGACTAATGGGAAAAAAGCTCCTGTGTAATTAAAGAGTTATAACTTTTGATTAGAATAATCATAAAAATTGAATAAACATAACAATCCATAAAAGAACTTTGGAGCCATTCTTCTCAAAATTAGCATTGTTTCGGTGTAGTTTCTCTTAAGGGCTGAAAACGTATTTCACAATGACAGTAAAAAACACATTGTGTATTGTTTACAGCTCCAGAATGTTTGCACTGAGTGAAATATTCAAGACCACCTGTTTTCATAGGTGCAGCTTTTCATCAGATGAGAATATTCTAGACGTTCTGTTCGTCATTTAATCATTATGTCACATTTTGCCCCCCAAAAGTCAGCCCAATATATTTGGTATCTTTGGAAACTTTGGGACCTCAACTACAACTTTGAATTTCAGATTTGTTTTACTGACTGAATGTGTCGGAGCGATCTTCACTGTCTGTCTGGATACAGTGATGGGCAAAATCAACCGAGGAAGTCCACAAATAAAGCGACTGACGACTGAGTGGATGTTTACCTGTTAACCAGGTGTGACTCTGACAGAGGGGTTAGATAATATGGTGAATTTAGCATGAATGGGCGTCTGCTCTGAAACCTTTTACAGCTACGTCTTCCTTTAGCGTGGGCTTAGTGGTTTTATTTGTAATGAAAAAGAAAAATGTAAGACTGCCAGCAAGGACATTCTTAAAACCTTGAACAATACAAGACCACATCATTGAATTCTTCTGCGAGGCAGAAGGCAGCCATGTCAGCTGTGCACTCAGCAAAGAGAAGACAGACGTCTTCAAGGGAGGCAAAAAAGCAGTCTTCAAAGGCAACGGCTATCTGAAATCACAGTGTTTTTTTTTTTATTAAAATTCAGGCATTGCTTTTCTTTAAGTCCCCCTGTTCATCATGTACAATCAGTACATAAACATGTGATGCATAGTTTATAACACACTATAATGTAGCTGTAAGCAGATGGAAGTGGAGACCGGTGTATAAACAGTCAATGAATGATGACTACAGTAAAACACAGCTGTGATAATAGAAAATATATCTTAATAGGAGGTTATAATTGGTGACAAATACTACTTAATAAACAGTTAGAAATGTCCTTATATCCATCTACAACCACATTATAGAGCGTTACATAATTTCTTACATATTCATATACTCTTTAGAAATATTTGTTCATGTAATCTGTGTGTGTGTGTGTGTGTGTGTGTGTGTGTGTGTGTGTGTGTGGTTCTCTATTGTTGGTGCGCGCTTGCTTTTGAGAGCTTTGTCCTCATCATAGTTACCTTGAGCTGTTGGTATGTATGAGATATTACATAAAATATGACTCTCACATGGTGAGGGAGTGTGCCGCAGTGCTACCAGTATGTGTAAGGAATGCAATAATGGATTGATGTTACACAAGCTGCGCCCTGTGTAAATAGTTATGTGTTGTCAGCTCTCCTGCCTTTCCCTTTCGCCTGCCGCACTTGTCCTTCTGTGTCTGTCTTTCTGAGTCTAGTTTACAGATGCCGGTCTGCAGTCGAGAGATGTAGATGAGAGTTTATTGTCAGGGGTTCTTGGTTATTGTTCATCTTCAGGAGACGTCAGTAAATGTTTAGACACATGAGGATTTAATGCGCAGCACTCAATCCAGACATGTCACTTTGGTATGTTAAAGGGGCATTACACCAAATTTACACAAGGACGTTCAGTCTGTGGAAACAGTTGTGTAATGTTTTTGTTGCTCTGGGGAGGTTTCTCTAAAGACTGATAAAATAACCATAGTGATGTCATCAGGGTTATCTCTGCTTTGGACTGATGACGTCAAACTTGTAACCGAAAGCATTCATTACAAACTGGGATTGGAAGGTGTTACAAAAGACGCTGTCTGATCGTTTGAGGACATCTTAGTCTCTGTGGTACCGCTTTTGACCGTTCATTTTAATATCTGTCTCTTGCAAGTCCCCCAAATTTATAGACGTTCAATATTAAATAGCATTATTGGCCCCATTAGCCAGGAATTTAGAAATACTGAGGCCGTGAGTCCAGATTCTCTCAGCGCACCCTGAGCCCAATGAAATGTTTGATTTATCACCAAAACTCTCTAATTCTTTGAAAATGTTCATATTTCATGTTCAGATATATTTTCTCATCAAGCTTTGCAACAGCCTCAAATCAGTGCACACAGACAAATGATTAAAAAGCAAAAGGGTGAAAAAATAAGTCTGGTTGTATTCTATATCTTTGTTTTTGTCACCAAATCCCTTGAATATACCAAAACCAACAATACCTTAATCCACCACATCGCTCCTTCTCAGCTTTCCCAGTCTGCCTCCGACCATTCAGTGCTGAAGATGTAAATCTCTGAAAATGGTTCATAGGTACATACATATACATACAACAGACTGCATCATGTCCTAAGACAGCTGGGCACAGTAGTTTTGAACAAATGTTACTCAAACAGGAGGAAACTGTGTTTTTGCTGGGGACTATTTACAGCGGTGGATTAATACGCATTTCATGCTTTGGTGAATATCAACAGGAGCAGGAAGGTGTGTGCCGGCTGAAAACACACTACAGTGGCCATGTTCAACATAATATAGGAACGTGTCACCAGGTGCTTCACTGACGTGCTTTTAATAGTTTTTAATTAATAGAGGTCTACGCAGAAGAACGACACGAATTAGGCCTTTGCTCCACAAACAACACTTGTTTGCATGATCGATTAACGGATGGGTTTGATCTGTTCACGGGATCAGTTCACTTCACCCTGTACCTTTCTGCATGAAATAACAGAAATTGTATCACTGTCGGGAAAGAAGCGACAGCTCTGTCTGACCTCTCTTTCTCCATCCTCTGCAGGGTATTCTCACGCTGACCTGGACCATGAGCAATGATTTGCCTGTTCTAACAAGTCTGACTGAGAACTCCACTGTGAGTACGAGCTGTCTGACACCATCAACACATACTCTCCACACCTTCACATCGGCGGGTGTCTGTAGTCTAGTCAACCACAACTCTTCCAGAATACTGTACAGATCAAGCTGGACCTCTGCCAAACGCAGCAACCAATAGGTAGACATCAACAACAACAACAACAAAAGTCACAGTGAGCTAACGCCACAGTGTTCCAGGTATTATGTCCCAGGTGGAGCAGAAGTGGAGGACAGATTGATCCGTATCCAAAGAGGATTTGACTCAAAAACAGGACCGAGTGTGGCTTTGTGAGCCCCGTAGCTCCTGGAGGACTGCGGAGGCCATGTGAGCCAGCGGCGGTGATTATCGGACAGGTAGAGGTGTCTGTGAGGAGGGGGAGTTGACAGTCGTTTGCCTCCGCAGTGTGTGTGTTAGAAACATGGCCTGGAGACTGGCGAGAGGCTTCGCTGCTCCACCTGATTGATTATGTTGTTCTTCCTGTTTGGCTGAGCTTGTAAAAACAGCAGATTTCATTAAGCAGACGCTCTGACAGACTGTGTCTGTTTCTGTGCTGCACACATAAACACACACTCTCACATGTACCCGTGGGTGTATCAAGGTATGCATATTGCTATTGTATTGAAGCCTGAAGCAGGATTGAGGTTGAATGAAAAGGGAGAAAAAGTGCGTTTTCATTTGCTCTTACGCACATAGTCCTCAACCTTCTCTGGTTTTCTAAGTAGGAAATAACAGCTTCCTCTGCTCGGCAGCTCTCTCTCTCCTGCGTGCGGCGACTGTTAGATTGAGCTTGTGATTGAAGTGGACACATTGATTGATGCTTACAGGAAGTACCTTAACCGCTTCCAGTGAAAGCAGAGTCATCATAAAACCAGCTGCTTTTGCTCTTTATCACACACACACCCTCTGTTTTCTAACACACCTCCATCAGTCCATCAACACAAGATTAATCTGTAACAATGATAACCGAATTAATCGTTTCAGACATTTCTCGATCAAAATGTCAAAAATTCTCTGCTTGTCTTTTCTTGTGTTACTGTGAACTAAGTATATTTTAGGTTCTGGACTGGTTGCAAAGTATAAACTGAGGTATTTTTCACAAATTTCTAGCGTTTTATAGACAAAATGATTGACTGAGAAAAGGAACGTGCAGATCAATTGATAATGATTGTTCGTTGTAGCTCCAGTGTCTGTGCATCCAATCGGCTGCAGGATTTGGGGTTTTTGCTGTTATGACCTTGCAGCTGTAGCTCCTGCTAAGGTCACCGTCAGCTAAAGGTCGGTCTGTGCCCTTGGAGGAGCTCCTCCATGCTGATGTTTCCTTCAAAGCCGCATGACAATCTTTATATAATATATAACAGGAAATGTTGCAATAGATGAATTTGTGATGGTAAAAAAAAAAAAGGCCAATTATTTTCATCCTCTTTTGAAAACTGACATTGGAAGAAGAGCCAGGAAAGTCTGGTGTGGGGATTGCTCATGTGCATCTGCATCCTCCTCCGATTTCCATTTTTAGCCTGCAGAGGCCTCATTTCCCCCTCATTGAGAAGAGCTGGGAAATTGAATTAAGGGTCTTGCTGACGTTTCGATTAGCATCCCCAAGCTCACTCAGCCAAGACTGAGAGTATTAATCAGAGAGAGTGGAGAGGAGGGCAGTTGTGCTGTCGACTGTGTGTGTGTGTGTGTGGATAAGAATCACTGTGAGGAGGCAGGGACTTAAGAAAGTCTTTCAGTGTTAATTCCACTCCTTATTAAATATTGCGCTACTTATCTGACAGCGTAATGCGACAAAGAGATTCCTCATTGCTGCAGAGCTCAGAAGGGAGAAGAATCAATTACTGTCCCAGCTGGACTAACGAAGCCACAGAGCTCACAACAACAAAACAACATGACAGCACAGATATGCAAGTTTCTGCCATATTGTGCTACTAAAGGAATGAGTTATGGGCTCCAGCAATGCCATTTGACTACAAGCAATGGAAATTAAATTGATGTTGCGCAACCCAAGAACAGAGCACAGTGAGTATCAGAGTTCAGCCACTGCTTTTGAAGGCTGATATTTGTAGTGACACAGTTGATATTTTCTGTGAAGATTCATATTTTTTTCAGAAGGGAAAGTTTCAAGGTTATTTTCTACCTCTTATTTCTGTGTGTATCTTCATCAGTGTGTATGTGTGTGGTAGAAGAAGCAAAGTCACAAGTAAAAGTCCTGCATTTAAAACTTTCACTATATACAGTATAATATATATACATATATATGTTTGTAATGTTAAAATGGCTTAGTGATGAGTACCTAAAAGCAAAATTAGCAAATAGCTGGTGAGCATACAACCAAGACTCATCCCAGCTTTTTTGGAATCAGGGGTTGTCATGGAAAAACAGACGTCTAAAAGCAGAATGAATGTCCAATGCAAGTTGCTTTGCTAAAGCAGCTTCATGCTAACATGCTAGCTTCAGCAGCCTTATAATTTGCAGTGAGTACCTTTACGACCCAAAGTAAGAGTCCTAGTGTCTGACTGAACATGATAACACTGTATGTTTTAATATCTGATTTCATTTTTACTAATGTGTTGACATGTAAGCATGATTTTAAGGTTGGAGCTGGTGGAAGTGGAATTATATATATTTCCTATTCTATAAGGGATTTACACCTTATATGTAAAAACTTCTGTAGCAAGTAGTAACCACAGCTGTCGATTACAGCAGACTTTAAATTACAGTACAGTAGTTCCCTCTGACAATTTAGCTTTTGATGGATCTACAAAACACAGTAATCCAACAGAACACTTGATAAAGTGTATTCAGCAGCATAACATGGAAATACTCAAGTACCTTTAAATTGTACTGAAGCACAGTAGTTGACAAAATGTACTTCTGCTGGGGTCTTAAACTCGTTTTCTTCTTCTTCACCAGGATGTGCCTGTGTCTGCGGGCCAGGTGGAGAACTATGTGCTGCTGTTGGTGCTGCTGAGTGTTTTTGCCGGGGGGACGCTGGTCCTGCTCTCCCTGCTGCTCCTCTTCTGTCACCGCTGCTGCATGGGTGGACGACGCTACTCCAGGTGGGTGCCCCCCCGCTGCCGAGTGACGGGCCTGCTCCGTCTGCAAATGCATGAGGATTACGGGAGCCAGCGTGATTGTGACAGCAGTGGATTAAAGCTGTGCTGAATATGAAATTGAAAGCTGTGATGTGACGAGGCGTTTTCACTTCTGTGACCGAGCACAAAGAGTAAAACTCAATTCCTCCTTTCAGAGCCAGCGATGACCTTGAGAAGACAAACACCACCTATGCTGAGGATTCTCAGCCCACCCAAGGTCAGAGCTGTGTGTTTTTTAAAATTCATATGTACATGCACTCTGGTCCGCAGTCGTCACTAACTCCATTATTTCTCTCCCACGGTTTGTCCTTCGTCAATCAGAGATCACCATTCATCTGGATGAATCAGACGCTCTCTCAGCTTCTAGCTGTCATGATGGAGAATCAGAACGATTTGTCTCCACTGGGTCCACTGGCCGCAGAGTCTCCTTCAACGAATCTGCACTTTACGAGCAGAAGACGACTCAGGACAAAGCACGCAGGTACTGCTCAGCTGAGCTACGACGAGTTCTTACTTTATTATTTGGATGAGCTGTTGATGGAATTAGATTTGATGAAATGTCCTCTTTTCCAGGTACACTCTGACCGAGGGCGACTTCCACCACCTGAAAAAGGCCCGACTGACCCACCTTCACCTGCCTCCGGCCCCGTGTGACCTGAAGATCCTCACCATCATGGAGTGTGACTCAACAGAGAGTAGCACCATCAACATCAGCGAGACTGCAGCTCCCAAACTGCCCCTCACCATCTACCAGGTATGATACTGGGTCTGCTTTGTTTCACAGCTTTCACCAAATCAGGTTTGTTTTTCATCCCTAACCCACGTCGATTTCTCTCTCCAGCCCGGTGAGAGAAGAGTCCCAGACTGGATGGGACAGAGCCTCAGCGGAGGTCTGCCAGGGGACCCACACCACTCCACCATCCTGGACCAGGGCCCCAGACAGGCCCCATTAACCATGAAAGCACCGCACACACGGTCCCAGACAGTGAGTTTCCCTTTTTTTCTACTTTGTATTAAGAGTTACAAAATGATCATTACATACTACAGGCCAATAAATGTTGTTTTAACTGATCCCCTGACTTTCCATAAAGCACCATTTGTCCCGTACTTTGTTCTACCTGAAAAACTACTGATGTTCCCTTTAGCAATGTTAGCATCCTAACATGCTGAACTAAAATGGCAAACATTTCAAACATACCTGTTAAAAAGCAGCATACTAGCATTGTATTTGTGAGCCATGCTAGCATGCTGACATCCAGTAAGCTTCTAGCTCAAAGCACCCCTGTGCCTCACAGCAGGCTGTAAAGCCTGAGTCTTTGTCGACATGTGATGAGATGCTCAATGTTTTTTTGTTGTCAGCCAAAACCAATATTTTCAATTTCATCCTGTCAAGAGAAACATTTTAAATCACAGCTGACATTTTCACCATGTTTTTATTTCTTGCCTGAAACATTTTTATCGGGATGAAAAGAACACAATTCCTCAAAATTTGCAAACCACTAATTGTTTTTTTGCAGTAATCCAGCATTCGGGCTGTTTGGCCAGAAACACATTTGCACAGATAGATTCTTCAGTGCAGATTGATCCCGTTGATAAACAGAGCTGTGAAAAGCAGCTGCCACAGGCTCAAACCTACTGATGCACTGTAACATCAGTCATCACTGCAGCTGAGTGACAATATGACAAACTGCTGTCCCCTGAGGGCTTTGCCTCTGCTCATCACGATTCATCTCAGCTCGTCTGCCTCAACCCCTCCTTAATGTCTCATCACCCCCCTCTACCCTCCTCTTCTTTCATCTCTTCTGTCAGATGGAGGCTGTCGGGGACAGGGGAGAGGCTGAGAGCGAAAGGGGGATGAGAGGAGAGTTGACTCAAGCTCCGGGCCAGACTTCAGTTCTACATTTCTTCTCTAAACTGCGGCGCCATGCCAGTCTGGAGGGGGCAGGGCCTTACTTCAAGAGGTGGAAGTTTGACAGCAGTCACCGGGCTGCCAGCCTAGATGCCAAAGGTTTGTTATGAATGGATGAGTAAGCTTTGGCTTGTCGATGATGCAAAATAATAGCATTATAACAAAAAAAGTGAAAAGGTGATAAAAAGTTGACAGCTATCTTTTCAACCAAATTTCTATCAGGATCCCCGAAGAGAAGGCCCTTCCAGAGGCAGAGGGCAGCAAGTGAAACCACTGATCACACTGAAGACGACTCTTCTCCTCTCCGAGATGAGGTCATTGATTCTTTCCCACATACTCCCATCCAGACCAGTGGCCTCCAGTCCCTCTCTGCGGAGTCTCTGTCACACCCCGCCACCGCACCCACGTCCTCAGTCTTCCTCAGCAGGTACATCCCTTCCCATAATCCCATGACTTACACCATGAAATTCCCAGACTTGCTGATTAACTGATTGTTCTCCATCTGTGCAGGCTAAAACTGGAGGCCATGGTGGAGGTAGGTGGTAGCAGCAGTGCAAGAAAAGATCTCTGTTCTCCAACAAATGACTGTCATGCACTGAGGCAAGAGGTGGCCACAGCCAATGGAACAGGTGTAGAAGAAGAAACAAAGTTCAGTGCAGTTATGAGAACAGAAGCAACGGGACTCGAGTTACAGTCGCTAGAAGATGACGACTTGTTTGAGCCACAACAAGAATCTGCCATACAGGAAAGGTTTGAAGACGTGTTAAGGAAAACTGAAGACACAAAGACAGACCTTGGGGCATCAGATGTAAGGAAAAAGATTGAGGCAGAGGTAGATGATGGAGATGAGGTGGTGTTGGGAGCTGAGGCCAGAGGAAGGGCTGACTCTGGCTCATCTCTTTCCTTCATGATTCGCCAGGAGAGCTCGGAGGCTCCGCCCTCCCTGTACAGAGACATCTGGAGCTTGCGAGCTTCTCTTGAGCAATACGCCTCCTCAGACCAGAGCAGCACAGATCGAGAGTCCATCCGCAGTGATGCCGACAGCGTCTCCTCCCTCGGTGGTGCAGGAGCTCGCTCTGGCCTGGACAGTTGCTTGTCCCAAGACCTGGACGATGAGCCTGAGGGAGAGGCAGAGGGAGAGATGTTGGAGGGAGAAATCAGAGGGGCGTCAGGAGGGGACAGTGAGATGAGAAGTGGAGCGGGAGGAGAGAGTGAGCCAGGGAACCGTAAGCTCCTGCAGATGGACAGTGGCTATGCCTCCATTGAAGCACCATCCAGGGCTCCTGAGGAAATGCGGCTTTTTGGGACTCCTGGAGCTCCTCGAGGGAAGACGGCGTCTGAGAGACGGTTGTTCTTCACCAGTTCTGGGAGGAAAGGTTCGGTGTGTGAGAGCATCGAAGCCAAGCTTTTTCAGGAGGAGCTGGAGGACAACATGACAGACAGCACTGAGAAAGAGGAGAAGCTCAAGGAGAGATCTCAAACTGCCAGCCAGTCTCTTACCCTTCAAGAACCATATCAACTTCTGAAACCCTTCCATCCTCAGAAACCCCCAGAATCCCAATCACAGCTGATATCTCTGCCGATGAAGCCAATCCCTCCGCCCACTAGTCCTCATCAACCTCGTCTCCGCCGCCGTGACTACAGCATCGATGAGAAGACAGACGCTCTTTTCAATGAGTTCCTCCGACATGATCCACGGTTTGACCAGCAGGATTCTCCCCTGCGCTCCAGGCACAGATCCAGAGTTCACCTCCGGAAACAGTGGCAGAGACACAAGCAATACAGCGATCCGGGGTCAGGCGCTGGGGGTAGGTACTCCCCATCTCTGGAGAGGCAGAGGTTCACTCCGCTCCGGAGGGGTGACAGCGCCGGTTACCCTCTGGACACCAGGTATCACAGCACACTGTCACGCATTGCGAGCGCTGCAGATGAAGAAGCCAGTGAGGTTGCGGCTTGTGAGGAAGCAGCCAAAGAGAGCACAGAGAGCAAAGATCCATCACATGAAGATGCTACAGGGGATGCCACAGAAAGTACAGCCAACACAACCTCTGAAGGCACTGATGCAACAAAGAGCTGTGCAGAGTCGACTGTTGAGGATGACGGCTGCCAAGTCTCTACAGGAAAGGACACAGAAAGCACAACTATAACCACTGTAACCACACAGAAGAGCTACATGGACCCGAGAGTCGACAACAGAAACAACAACAGTAGTCAAGCTATTCTATCAGAGGTTTCCCTGCAGGCAGAGAGCAGCCTGACAGACAAGCTGGTGATGTCAGTGGAAGAGAGGCTGTACAGTGGCCTGCGCAGTGCAGAGAAACTCGGCCAGGGAGGAACGGAGCGCGTGCTTACAGTGTCTCACACAGCCTCGCCTGGCTTCAGCCCCATATAACCTGTTAACAATCCCATCTTCTTCGTCAACTTTATTTCAAATCCATTATCTAAAGATGACAGACTTTAACAACATGGTCTATAACGCTTCAAACATCATCACGTGTTGGATACTTGGTCCCTTACATTTGGACAGATCTTCAAAATGAACATGGTCTGATAACTGGTGCATCAAAACACAGAGAGGACAGAAGCACCTTCTTGGCCAGTCTCTTTCAGCTTTTCCATTCAGACCTTAATTTCCACTGTGACACCATGTGACATGTGATGCCCCTTTTCATTGGTAACCGTTCTTAAAAATCAAATGCATCCATTTACATAGCTTTGAAAATATAGGCCCATCTTTAGAAAAAAATATTTTCAGAATTAACTGTGAATTTTCAGCATGCTACTGTATGTCCAAACAATTTGTCTGTGAATACTGTACAGTTTTAACTTGAAAACAAAAAGCACTTTGATGGAAGAAAGATAATGATGGAGTTTCTGTCGCCCATTTCTCTCGTTTTCAAACCTCATCCTCCTCAAGTGTCCTTCTTGTCTCGATCGTCTCCATGAAAGCTTGTGGTTTTACACTGACCATGTAAAGAAACACCACATAATTCTTCTTCAGTGCTTGCAGCCCTCTCTCATCAACACCATATCAGCAGACCTGGAGAATTACGCACACTAAACAAACAGATGGGATGCCCAGACTATACAGCCAACACAGCGGTCGAAAATACGTGCATTAAGAATTTTTATACTCATATTTCATCTATTTTTATAGGATTGTTAGTCATCTGTCCCTGTTACTCATCATTATTAAGGAGGTGGTATCCAGGAGCTTCCGTGGGCTCGAGTGGAGTGTTACATCACTGCTACGACTCTGAGGGGGAGAAAGACAGATGATACCTACAGTGACTGACAAAGGAGCCTCTCAGGCTTTTAGACAGATGGTCCAATGGCAGTTGAGGCTGTGAGAACGGAGGCTGAAACAGCACAGGTAGTGTTTGTGGCCAAATCCCAGCAGAATGGGATATACTCACTCTGTATTACTAAATAAAGATAACTCTCGGTTAAATTCTATATTTTCTTTTTGTCAACAAATGCCATAAAAAGACAAAAACAATTTATCCTTTCCTCAAGAACTATATGTGTAGCCTAATAGCTTCTTCCTCTGCATCATGGAGCTCCAAACTATATAAAAAAAAATGCCCTAAATATACATTACAAATACAAATGTGTATTAATCCGCAGCTGAAAATAGTGCCCCCAAAATGAACAATTTACTCCTATTCAAGCAACATTTGTTAGAAGTGACAGTGCCCAGCTGTCTTAGGCAATTTAGTATTAGGGAAAAATCAGATATTTGTGACCATTTTAAAACAATAATAATATTAAGATAAACACCTTACCAGTTGTTTCCACGATATGTTGACATCAAGAAAATATAGAATATTGTCAGCCTTGCCCTTTAATATCCTGCAGACATGGTGTCTTAACGTGTTAAACCTGGCGATCTCACAGGCTTTCTCTCTGCTCAGTATGGATGTAAAGTGTAATTATTTATTCTGCATTCATGTCAACTTGTATCTCTTCAACATGAGAGAACTGCTGCATGTTATAATGTGTGATAAAGACTGTCACCTGGGAAACTGCAATGGTAGGTACGGCTTATTCTGATTCCTTTCACAGACTTGAGTTTGAGCTACAGGACATGTATGTGTGTGTATGTGTGTGTGTGTGTGTGTGTGTGTATCTTATGAAACTCATATCTTTGTCATTCATGGTGAACCATCTGCTTTATTATAAACCTAGCAGTGCAGAAAATTCAAATGTCTTGCAGCCTTGACAAAGGCTAGACCTTGTGGGACCAACTGAGGCACACATTCATTTTGGACTGAACATTTTTCTGAATTAAAAAAAAAAGAAAAAGTGACTCCCTCACCCGTGGTTTTATGCTGTTGTAATGTGATTCATGTCAGCTGATGTACGGTGTGAAACTGTCAAAACAACAGAATCATTACCATGAGAACAGAAAGCAAAAGATGTCCTCACACACTAATCACACCGCTGAAATATTCTTGCCGACATCTATTCATACTCCCCACGTTTCTCCTTGTGTGTCTCGTTGAGCGGCGAACCTCTTTGTCGACCTTGCTGACGTGATAAGCGCTGCTCTCTCCCTCCCTCAGACTAGTGACTCACCTGCTCTCTGATCTATTCCCAGCGAGGGGCTGATGATGGTCCTGGCTGCGTAAGAGGGGGGAAGGGCTCCCACTGATGTGATCGGCACAACAAAGAGCGTCACTGGAGAACAGGAGACTGGGTGACGGCACACCGCCTGCAGCTGAGCGGCATCGGCGCTTGATATTCTACTACAAACTAGCTGAGACAGACGAGTGGAGTGTTCCTAACAAAGCATGACCTTGTAAAGGACACGTAAAATAATAATAATAAACAAAAAAAAAAAAAAACGGGATATGAACCACTGAGGTGTATTGCATAATAAAAATATGCTCAACTCAAAGTTAAACAGAAAGGATCATCCAACAAAAGAGCCTGTTTGGGACATATTTTATATAAATAATAATTAAAAAATATTCATTGGAAAAAAGAAAAAGAAAAAAACCTAAATGGAAATCAAAAATCCCCAACAGGTCAGCGGTGAGTTTCAAGGCTTCAGTCTGTCCGTCTGTCCACAAACCACGCACTTTCCCTTTCTTCCAGCTCTGTACAGCATGCAGTTTTTTTTATGTTGGTGGTAGTAGAGTACTATCATAATTATTCTCATCATAGATCTAAATATAGAATTATAACTTTTGTCATTTTTTTTTCTCTTTAATTTTTTACACATCACAATGTGTCTTAAAAACTGCCATTAGGGTTCGGTAAAAACAAAGGTCAAAGAAACAGAAGGTGGGGTAGAGGGGGTGGCTGGGTGGGGTACAAGGGTGATGGTGTTTGTAACGTCCGGTGCAACACTTTGCCCTCCTAAGAGGATGGCAGCATGGAGAGGGGCGGTGACTAGATGACAGAGGTGGATGACAGGAGTTGAAAGGAGCCAAAGTATGGAAGGAAAAAAAAAAAACATCTTCACAGCCAGTGCCTCAGTCTCAGAGCAAAAAGAACATTTCATGCTGTCCTCCTCCTCCCCGTCACTCATATCGCATCTTCAAAAGACTCTGCAGGCCAGTGGTCCAAGGAGGTATGGGGGGCATTAACGTCAGCAGGTTTCTCTCACGACTGTGAGGACTCCGTACACAGAAGGACGGGGACAGATCAACCTGACGGGGACACAGATACAGAGTGTAACAGACGTCTGGTGGATTTTTACTTCATCTCATCACATATCATGACCAAAAGCAAGTTTCCCTGAGTTAAAAGTGAACAGTGTCACAGAATTAAAAGATGAAAGCACTAATTGGTGCTGTTAACACGGAGAGACTCATCGACACGGTGAGAAAGAGAGAGACAAACATCCCACAGCCTACTTCATCTCATCCAGGGTGAGTCATCGCCTGAACAAATTAATACACAGTATCTCCTCTGCAGTGCACCCATGACAAACAGCCTTACGTCGTCAGTGGTTTGTATTTGTGAGAGATTGAAAGAGCAAACTGTGGGTGGTAACTGGAAAGAGAGGAGGACAACCTGTTAAAGCGGTGTGCGCGCTTGCAGCATAATTCTGCCCCACTTCTACGCCTGAATGGGGGCCACTGACAAACCCCTGGAAGGTTACAATCGAGATCAATGCTGACAGAGAATAGAGAAAGCGATGCTCCAAGACCGGCCCAGTCCAGATCTAGTTTTTGAGACAGTATAGAAAACCGCCCCTGTGGTTGCCTGGGGAGTGGTGGTGAGTCAGAGCACTGCTTGCAGAATATCAACACAAATCCTCTCTCCCCTCCCTGGTTTCCTCTTCCTCCTCCTGCCCTGTACTCGTCTCTACATCTCCGTCTGTTCTAACGAATTCTCATCTCACTCCTCCAATCTTTTCATCTGGATCTGCTGCACCTGCTCTCCTTAGTTGTTTATCTTAATCTTGTCCCTCTTTCTGCTGTATTAAAATGTGTCCTCTAAGCACTTGTGAAGCACAGTTGCGTTGGAGCTTTTGTTAGTAGTCTACACACTCACCGGGTCGGTTGTTGCCGAAGGAGGAAGGGGAGGGGGTCATTGCTGTTTGCAGGTGGAGAGCTTACGGATCTTGCTGGCTGTGGAGACTCCTTTACGTGAGGGGTTGGATGAAGAGGAGGATCGACGCTCTGCTTTGGCCTTGCTGTTCAGAGCCCCCCCCTCTGTCCCATTCACACAAACTGGCTTGGCAAGAGCAGGACTGTGGTCTGTGTGCCCCTGATCCCGATCTTCTTCGGCCACTTGTCCTAAAGGTGCACGCACACACGTTAAATGTAAGATAAATCTAGCCAACATGATGTAACAGCAACAGCAAGAGTGGTAGCATTACGGGGAATTACCACAGACCTGCTTTTGTAAAAACTGTCAGCGTGTGTTTTAAGAGGGGACCATGAGAAAGGTAATTTGTCAGCAGCACCAGTAAAATGTCAGGTCAGACAACCACAAGATAAATAGTAACCTACAACAACAGGAAGTCCACTGAGAGGAAAATGGGCCATTAATGTGACTTGAGCTGAGGGGTGTGTGTGTGTGTGTGTGTGTCCGTGTGTGTGCCTGCGTGTAGCTGGGGCCTTGAGAAACTTTCCTCACCCTGCAAAAACTGTAACACCGAGGAGAAAATGAACAGAGATTAGATGTAGTTACTGCTAAAGGGAAACATAGGGTCAAACTGTTGTTTGATTTATCATACACACCATTATTTCATTCATGTGAAGTGTCCAATGAGCAACAGCGCTCAGTATGTGTGGGAGTGAACCCTGGAAAACCATTCATACTCCCACACCAGAACCATTACAACAGGACTATTTTTAGATCACTTCATTCACATTCTGCAGCTCCGTTCGGTTTTTATATGGGGCACCACTTCTAGATACTCAACACCGCCTGCTGCATGTATCATGACAGGCTGTTGCCTAGCAACAGATAAAGGATCTGAATTCGGGGGGAAATGATAAAAGAAGAGTTGGGGAAACAAATTATATCAAATATTAAGATGTCATTATCTATTTATCCAAAAGTTAGCGTAACACCCGGCTAAGGTTTGCACACACGCTGAGGCTGCTGCTGTCAGGTGGGACAGCAGAAGAGTGGAACAGTTCTTTGAGCTGTGGCACAGAAGCAGACTGAGTCAAAAAAGACAAGTGTTGGTGACAAATAGTAGACGCACTTCATCAGCCAGGCGAGTAGCTGCTGTGCTGTCATAACATTATCCCTGGTCATAACTGTGGGAACAGTCTCATCATTACTCCAGCAGCATGCGGTTAGCTGCTTCCAGATGAAACGTTCAAGTGGCCTGTTGGATGTGGCCAATGCAGCCACGCCTGCTCCTTGTAGAAGAAATAACATTGGAAATAAAATGACTACATTTTAAAACTTGTTGTATCCATAGTAATTGTTTTCCAGACGCTACCCAGTAGATGTATAAATGTCTAAATAATGCCTGGGCCATCCCTCCAACAGACAATTGGCTAACGTGAACAAACCTCAGGCTGAATGAATGAAGAGGTAATTCAGCCCGACTGTCCTGCTCCATAAAGAGAGGCATCTGAAGTGCGCCTTTCTTTACCTCACCGAGTTGCAGTTTTAGTGAGTTGCGGAAATTATTTTGTTCAATGGGGGACAGAAAATAATGTAATGGACAGGCCCAATAAAAAGAAGAAAAAAGAAAAAAAAAAAAAAAGACAATCACTAATCACTGACTCCCCCCCACACGCACACAAAATCAACTTCATCTGTAAGAATCACCTGATGTCACTCTCACCTGGCACTGTGAAGTCCTGAGTGTATATGATCTCATCCTCTCCGTCGTAGAGCTCGTCGTCATCATCCTCTGTGTAACCGTGCAGATCCTCCAGGTAGGGAACCACTGTCATACTCCGCCAAGGATCCCTGCTCTCTGCGCTGGCAGGGATGGGCACAGGGGGCTCAGACGGAGGGTGTTTCTTACGCACCCAGCTTCAAGGGACGGGGGGGAGGAACCAGACATGTAAGTAACAGATCAATATGTTTTCTAAATGCTCATTGTAGGTCAGGAGTCTCACTTATCCTCATTTTTTTATATCTTCAATAGTAGATATGCTGCCATCCATCATTGAACACATGATAATTCAGACTAAACCACTCACTTGTGTTGCCTTATGTTCTGTATGGAGAACCTCTTTGCAGGGTCATACTCAAGCATTCCTGAAAAACAAAAAATCATAACCTGAATCCAAACAAACCTGAAACCTTCACTCACATCTCTTCCTGTTGAGTGTTTAACCTTAACTGGCAGGAGGCCACAGCAGTGAGTGAACAGCAGACAGGCGATAAACTCATTCAAGGAATATTAATTAATGCAAGTGATAATCTCATTCATCGCTGTGTGTCAAGGCATCCTGCAAATCTTAAAGAGTCAGTGAGGTACAGTAAAGAAACATCAATACGAGTAGCATAACAGCTGTACAACTGTAATGAAGATATTGTCCCTTAATTATCATAATGTGAGCTGAATGTGTGGGAAAAGCAGAATGTCAGTGTGATAAGGCAGCAGTGATGCAGTGCCTATCCAGACCTAATAATGTAATTGTCTCCCGGCAGGCAGAGAGGGGCAGCATGCAGAGTGCTGATAGTAGTGCTACGCCTGCTGAAGGACACCTTTTGTGGCACTGGGCTTATTTTAGACCATGTAATTATGGACTGACTATCTCTAAGGTGCTGCGTCATCACACACAGACGTCACACGCTCACACAAAATGGGGACGGAGGCTCGATGAGTTATAACAGCACCAGAATGTGGCAGCTTTTTTCCCCTATTTACGGTTAAACATTTAATTCACCTCAACAGGGACAGCATTTAAAATAGCTACGTGTGACAACAAACAATTTCAAACAAGTAAAATAACAAGAGAGGAAAGATAACAAGCCAGAATATTAATTGCTCAGCTTCATGTAAGGATTTCATTTGCTGGTACAAACATCATCTTCCTAACATTCAGCCGATTATTCGTTTTACTGCAAAGACTCTTGACTCTGTTTTATTTTTATTTTTTTTTTTAAACAAGTGGCAGAGGCATTGCAGCATTCCACTTGGGAAAAGCACTGGCCGGGTATGAAGTGTTTAGTATTCTGCTGCTGGCTCCAGATCAATGGAAACTACGTCAACAGTCGGAGGGATTTCTACTGTTTGGAGGAAGCCTCAGACACTGAGCAGTCACAGTGACTTTCGACATCACAGCACCACCAAGTGGACGCACACAGAAAAGATCACAGTGCAACCGGCAGGGATGTTTTTGTGATCTATTACTGCTCTCACTCCATACCTGCCCTATTCCATCGAAAAGTTTTTACCTCCAACAGACCTTTTCTGTAATGTTGAACACACTTTAGCAAACCTTTTCACCATAAAAAGCCAGCAGGGCAGATGTATGTAACCCTGTGAACACCTTGATGAGGAAGCCTGATGACATTTAGCTGTGTACCACACTCACCTCGCAGCAGGTCCGACAGGAGGGGTCCACACTCCTCGGGAATAGTGTAGTCTCCTTTTCCAATGTTCTCAAATAGCTTATAGATGTTGTCCCCCTCAAACGGATACAGACTCGTTGTAATGTTGTATCTGAATGGACAGAAGTAGGAGTCAACCAATAAGTGTATCGTACAACGGGAAACTGTTAACGTTTGCATATATCAAATGTTATGTACAATATATGAATTTGGATTGACCTTTCTGGTGTTGGCAGACTTTAAAATCTAATAGCAACACACTGAGGCACTTTTCAGCCACAGCTCTGGCTATTTTTAACAGTAACCCACCCCCTCCCACCCCACCCACCCACTGATTCTCAATCAGCTTGACGTCTGGGCTTTGACTGGGCCTTTCTAGGACATTGACATTCTTTGTCGTAAACCATTCCAACGTAGCTCTGGCTCTATGCTTCGGGTCATTGCCCTGCTGGAAGGTAAATCTCTGCCCCAGCCTCAAGTCTCTTGCAGACTGAAACAGGTTTTCTTCGAGAAGTGCCCTTCTCTCTGATGATAAGCATCCCCACAGCATGATGTTGCTGCCACCATCGTGTTTCACAGTGGGGATGGTGCGCTGAGGATGATGTGCAGAGTGGCATGGCGTTTTGCACCAGGACCACAAAGTTTAATTGCACACTTGATAGTTGTCCTATGGACAGATTCTCCAACCTGAGCTGCAGATCTTTTCAGCTCCTGCTGTTACCATCGGCCTCTTGGTTGCTTCTCTGATTAACTCTCTGCTTGCCCGCTCCATCACTTTAGGTGGATGGCCTTCTCTCGGTAAGATCTGCTGTTGTGCCACAATCTTTGCATTCTCTAATGATGGATTTAATGGTACTCCATGAGATATTCAAAGTTTGGGATGTTTTGTATGATCTAACACTGTTTTGTATTTCTCCACTTTATCCTTGAGCTCCTTGGTCTTCATGATGCTGTGTGTTTGGTAATGTCTTCTAACAAACTCTGAGGCCCTCACAGAGCAGATGTATTTATATTGAGCTTAAACTGAGCACTGGTGGTCTCTGTTCAACTAATCACGTGACTTCTGAAGGAAAGTGGTTGCACCTAATCTTAGTTTGGGGTTTCACAGCAAAGGGTGTGAATACATATGCACTCAAGCCTTTCTAGATTTTCATGTGTAAATGATTTTGAAAACCATGTGAAACATGACAAAATGTGGAAATGTCTAAGGGGGGTAATAACTTAGGCAAGGCACTGTAGATGACTGAAAATCACTACGGTGGTCTCTTAAGTGTCTTTGAGCATGGCTGTAAATTCCTTTTAACTTCGGGGCTGCTGCTGTACCCTCTCCAATGAAGATTTTTTTCTATGACAATTAAATATCACAAGCAACCAATTTATAATTTTGTTAGATATTAAAACCTTAGATCTTCTGTCCATAATTGGGCCTTTAAAATGGCACACGACATTTAGAGCATTTTCTGACTTGTGAGAACCTGGACAAGCTGAGGCTCTGAATACTCACAGTGTTACTCCAGCAGACCAAATGTCCACTTTAAACCCTGAAAAGGTGTCCAGTCCATTGGCGATCTCTGGAGGCTGGAAGGCTGGAGAGCCCTGACTGGTGCGACACGTGTCATCCTCTGCAAATGGGTGAAGGGCCTGTAAAACATTGATTAAGATTAGTATGAACTTCAGTTAATGGTTCTCTGCATCTAGAACCACGGACATAAATCATGAAACAACTGGATGAAGTTATGGTAAAAAAAAAATAAAATTCATCAGCCCTTAAAGGGTTAAATACCATTATGCTGCAGCCCAAGCTCACCTCTGCTACTCCCAGGTCAGAGATTTTAAGTGCCCCGTCTGTGGTCAGCAGCAGATTCCCTGGTTTAATGTCTTTGTGAACTATTCCCTGGCTGTGCAAATATTCAAGGCCATCTAAGAGTTGGCAAAAGTACCTAAAAAAAAGAAACAGAGGGGTTGGTGGATACAATTAAAAGAGGAGCAGAAGTGTTCGAAACTAAACAAATGGCATATTAAACAATTTATCAGTGCAGTCAGATAAAGCGTCATTTCTTTGTCCTTTAGCTTTAGCGGCTTTCCAGCAGTGACCAGTGATTCACACAATCTATGGTCAGTTATTGTAACAGTAGAGGCCCTGCAGTCGTGGAACTAAACTTAGGCCAGGAGCAATGGCTGCAGAGAGGCTCAAACTAAATATAGCAGAGACTGAAAAAAAAGAGAGAGCAGAGAGGGGAGAGAATAACGGAGACTTACCCGTGAGCTTGAAATACTGGAAACCTTTTTTCTGGGACGCTGTCCAGCATTTCTTGCATCCCACAAACGCAATACTCCATTACCATATACGTAAGTCAGGAGTCAAGGGGATTTGCCAAACCAAACAAATAGATCCTTTAATAAAGTGATCCAATTATAACGCTGATAAGCAACACACAGAAACATTTAGGTGGGGACATAACCCCCACAAACAGCAAGGACTACTATCTGAAACCATTAAATATCAAAAATCAGCTCATATGCACTCATTTAGCAACATAAGGATATATTTTCTGCTTCTCTTCATTGTAGAGCACATCCACCAACTGAATCACATTCTTGTGTTGGAGTCTTCTTAGCAGCTGAATCTCCCTGTATAAGCACACAATAACAAAAAAGATGCAAAAAAAATATTTACCAAAACATACATGAAAGGGAGTGACAGGTTATTTTATACTGGCTCTTGTCTGCTGTGAATGCAGGATACATCAGCATGATTTCATTACTGGCATTTGGGGCAATGGTTGTTGGCAAGTCAGATCAACCAAATTTGTATATTTGTGAAATTTAGAGTAAAACAAAATGTGAGAGTCTTCTGGAATGTCATAGAAAACAGAATTGCAAGAATGACAGTGCAAGACTTTATACTGCCTGAGTGCAGCAGCAGTCAATTACAGAAGTCTCATGAAGACAGACAACCTGACAGTTCACTTTGCTACCCAAGGAGAGGATGTTTAAATCACCAGCATGGCAAAACCCCCCAGGAGACTCAACATTCATCAGAGAGCTGTGAGAGGGGACACTAATGAATTTTGATCTGGATGGGAAGCACACAAAGTACAAACCACAGACCGCCCGAGACATACAACTCACATCCACACAGAGAGGAAACGCTAAGATTTTTCCTCACAATGAAAGATGAGAATCTTGTAACTAGATTCAAATATTACCATTTCTCTCACCGTCACACTGTTCACATTACTGCTGACTGCCAGTAATGTATTTTACTTAGCAGCAGCTAAAATAACTTGTTTGAATAAAAATACTACATGCTTGTACACACTTTTCTGTGTACATATGTCAGCTTAACAGCACCAACCCCAGCCGTGTCTAACATGACGGCCCTCTATATGCTCGCAGCAGAGTTCTGTCATGACAGTTTCATCAACACTGCATGTTTACTGTGGAGAAGTCATATTTGAAAAATGAAATGGAATCAAATCATTGTCTCTGTCAATATACTGTATCTAGAATTGTAGTAGATAAAAAAAAATCTTGATTCTTCTTTAATTAGGCTTTCCCCCACCGCTCCTGGAAATATGTGATTTAAGGTATGACGCAATAACAGGTCAAAGCAATAAAGGAAGTGCGGCTGCGGCAAAAAGAAATTAAAATCTTATGGCCTCTACAGTGCTGAGGCATCATCTGTCTTCTTCTTTTTTACATTGACACAATCTCCCAAAAAACTCTTTGGAGCTTTTCTGTCCCTCATCACCCTGCACTCTATGAGCTGTGTCAGTCCTCTGCCTAATACACAGTCTTACTACTGACAAATGGATATTCTGGGCAGAGTCAGCCTCTCACTTGCACACTGACACACACAAGCAGTTACTGCTGCATCACTGAACTGGTAAAAAGCCGCCTCATGCACACATAAAAACAGAACTGTGATTAAAATATGGCAAGTCATAATGAATAGCCTCCTTTCAAGCTGTACATCATCTCTGCTATTCAGTGCAATGGTGAGGACAAATGAAATGTCTGAAACGTAGCAAACTAAGCTGCATCTGCATCATGGCTTGTTCCCATAAAACAAATCATAAAACACTGCCACTAAGGACCGTACTGCAGTCCATCTGCAGTTCCCGAGTTCAAACGTGCACTGATGGACCTTGTGTGTTCAAGGCCTGCAGGCTGCACAGCTGAAAGGATTTCAGCACTCAGCGATATGGCAGCTACTCTGACACACATTGGCAACATAAACAACGGATCACAATCTGCACCGTGCTGGACCAGAGTCAGTCTGGTTTAGGGTATGTGTGTGTGTCTATGTGCGCTGCTGTCGTTCCAGACCAGGGCAAGGCATTCTTGGGGTGTTGCCGTAGAAACAGGAGTGGCATTTCTCAATCAATGCCAGCATGAGCATGCCCATCCCCGTGGCAACCCTGTAAAAGCAGGAAGTGTTTGGCAGACAGGAATGCCAGACAGGAGCATAATGGGGAGGCTGGAGGCTACTATGGCATCCACACACAGACGGGCCTTTACAGGCTTGAGGATCCAGCTTCATCAGGCTGCAAAACATGCGGCCCCCATCAAATGAGACAGATGTAGAAAAAGCACAGGAAAAATAGATAAATCAGTTTCACATATCAAGGACCATGACTGTGGTCTTATTAAGAATGTGACACAAGCATGTAGTCTACCACTGCAGCTTTGTGCTAAAAATATAAATATAGCCAGGACAAAAATTTGAATTATTGCCTCGCAGTTGTGATTCCTCCACCAACCAGTCAAGTTGCACTGACATTCATGTCCATCCAGACTCATATATGTCTGGATGGACTCCAAAATGGAAGTTATCACTGTATGGACATGTATGATTCCAGTGAATAATTTCCAGTGAGAAAGATGCTGTCTTCACTTAGACGCTATTTTTACAGAGGAATACCAAGGACTGATAGAGAGCTTCATCACATGGTGCAACAACAATCACCTGAAGCTCAATATCACCAGAACCAATGAGGTTGTGGTGGACTGCCAGAGGAACAGGAGGCCCCCTGTCCTGGGTATTATCCAGGGAGAACAAGTGAAGAAGGTGGACTCACACGACAATCTTGGGGTCCAAGTTCATAAAAAAACTGGACTGGACACATAACACTGAAGACCTCCTTAGGAGGGGACAGAGCAGACAATTCTTCCTGAGGAGACTCCTTCAGTGTGTGCAACAGGCTCCCGCAGATCTTCTACCAGTCTGTAGCTCTATCAGACATCAAGGCTTGGAGGCCAGCTATCTCCATAAGATGTTATGTAAGGCTGCTAGGTTATCAGGTTGGAACTTGAAAGTGTGGAGGCAGTGGTGGAGAGGAGAACAAGGGACAAGGATTTCTCTGTTTTGCTTGTTTTAGTTTACCCTCTACCTTCATTTCTGCCAAGCACTAACCACACTGCCTTAGGAGTGTTTTTTTTCCAACAGTGGTAGCATGCACAGTGTCTCCCATAGAACTATGCAGCCCTGTTGAGAGCCATCATAGGTCTCTCAATGGCCTTCTCACAAGGATGTATTATGTCTGACCGTACTGAGATATTGAGTCTTGGGAATGTTCTTGTATGCTTTTCATTACTGGTACTTTTACAAAACAGATATGCTTCAAACAGCATATCGTCAGTGACACTTCAATTATATGCATCTCTGTCAACTTCTTACAGCAGAGGACTGCAACAGTGATGATTTAAGTGTATAATAAAGGGTGTAAAAAAAATACATCACCCTATTTTGTGCGCCTTGGATGTTTTTTTTTTTTTTCCTTTTTGCTGTGGTATCCTAAGAGGTATCAAGTATCGTTTTGCAACAAAGTTTTACTGTCAAGCTTGTTGGTCATTTGCAGTATAGTTAGCTGCTAAGAATAGCCCTATAGAGCAGTCCTGTTAACATTGTCTCCTCTAACTTTCACACCCTGCCTTTGCAGGTTGTGGTTTTTCATCGAAATTTTTGAGTCATTCATCTCATGAAACACATTCACTTCAGTATTATTCAATGCAGTACATCGGACAGACAGCTTACACATCACAGTCTTTAAAGCGACCTGAAGCATCGTTTTGGACATCAAATCTATTTTTTTCCCCAAATTAATCATGTTAATACATGTTGGATTGGAGTGCGAGCACTCTCAAAGCACTCCTAAGTGCAAGGCAGTACTAAAGCTGATGGAGTCCACTGTAGACGTTGATGGAGGACTGCAGCTGCTGCTGTCGAGCTGCTGACAGGCTGCTTTTAGTCCCAACTAACTGTGGACTGAGCGGAGAAAATCCATTTTTGTTACATTTGTTGAAATTCCCTTTAAATCTTGACTGCAAACAAAAAAGCAAATGCTTTGATTAAAAAAAGAAAAAAATGTCTGGTATCTGTCACTGTTTCAGGTCTGTAGCAATGAAGTGACTGGATCCCCTCGCCATATGCACTTTGCCTGTAAACTAATTGCGAATGAGAAGAGTCTTCCATGAGGCTTGGCGGATATATCATTAAAGCTATAGCAAGCTAATCTCACAAGAATGTCAGAGAAAGTACAGCCAAAACTTCCCAATACTAACATGCTGCCTTGACAACGATGAGTATTCACAATGGCCATGTTTGTTGTTTATGTTCGTTATTATAACATTAGGTGTTTTCTTACATGTGAATTTGCCTTGAGGCAGTAATAGTGTTTGCAAAGACAACAATGCACTGCCCTCTGAGCACAGTACACATCCCTTGAGCTGAAGATCGAGTGAGCACAAAGCACACACCCACAGCAGTCAGCAGTAACTGTCAGGACAGTTAGCCGATTCGGACTGAAAGTCTGAAAGGTACGCTCATTACGGCTATTTAGCTTGTTTGATTGTAGCATTTAACAGTGTTTTTTATGCATTTATTAAATGAACTGGTTTTCTCATCACTACCCCTCTCTCCAACGCTCTCTCATAAGTAGTATGGCTGTGTGCATTCATTTGTTTTGGGGATTTAGCTTTGGAGGGATGCAGAAGAGAGGAAATGGCACTTTTCTGTTGGAGACTTTCAAAATCTAGTTAACAATATCCTGGGATGAACTCCAGTAAAGTTAGCCTGGATACCTGATAAATACAAGCTACTGTAATCCCAACAAAATGGTTCTTACTGAGCTGTCATCACAGGCTTTTCATCTCTCTTCTGCCGTCTTGACTGTGGCCTAGAAACATGCCATCTTGCAGTTCTTCTTTCTCTGTGTGAACTCATTTTGACAGTTTTCTAAAGCTTCCCCTATAATTAGCAAAGGCCCTCGGTGAAAGGCTGAAGTAGTATTTAATAAACTACTGTGTGATTAAAACTTCTGATACTCATCAGGAAGCAGGGGATGCAGAAAAAAGACTGAATATATGGACATGACTGCTAAATCACAGAGACACAAAGACGCTGTTTCTCTAGAAAAGACCTAGCTGTTTTTTGTTTTTTTTTTTAACTTCACCTCGATTACAGCAACAACATATCTTGTCTATGTGTTGTTTTAACTGGGTTTTACAAAAACTTGACACTGACCCACTCACTTGCATATAAACACTTTCTGAAGTACAGGTACAGTATCCCACTATTCCCTCCTTTAACATACTATTGACATTTTAACTCAGGAACTGAGACTCTGTTCCCATTGTCACACGCAGTTCATAACTGGCCATACAAATTACTGTCTCATTTGTATGAACAGGCGCTGAACCTCTACACTTTTGAGAACTGACTGAATGGCATCTGTTGCTTTTTTTTCTGAAGACATAAAAATGTATGTGTCTAAATAGGAAAAGACAACAAACATCCTGTCAAGTATCCTAAATGCCAAATTAAATATTCAAATTGCTGGTCAAAATGGAAGTTAAGAGGTCTGCACAGGGAAGAATGGTTTAAGAGAGACTGTGGCATGAAGGGTGATTGCATTGTGACAGTCATGAGAAGCCCTGTTGACAGTTGTCAGATTGATTTGACTTTCAGTGGGGAGACTCACATTAATGAACTGATTAAGGTCAAGGATTATAGTCAAGCCAATGCTATTATATCTCAGGATAACTGACTATGCCTGAAAAAAGCTTGCATCTTTGCATGCAAATCACAGTGCAATGGTAAGAAGTCAGTGAAACTGGTGTTTTGGCTTAAACTGTCATAAAGAAGAGTGCAAAGGAAAGGGGAAGATAAAGGGTTAAACAAAACAGATTGAAAAACCCAAAAAAGACTCACTTTTTCACATTGGCTTCTCCATTGGGAATCCTCCTCAGCTTCTTCTTCTTCAGTATTTTTACAGCCCTACGACAAAGTGTCTCTGAGTCCAGCATCTCTTTCACTTTGCCATAAGATCCCTCCCCTAGCAGATCTCCCATCAAGTACTTTCCTATCAACTTTGCCCTCTTCCTCCGTGGCTGGTAGATCACCTCTGTAGAGTCAATGCGGTGAATGAAAGTATCCATCTCCATCAGTTCATTTTCATTTAGATAGTCAAGATGATGCAGCTCGCTGGTACTCATGACTGCTAGTTCTGCAGCCACAGCTTAAGCTTCCTGTGCAAAAATGTTCGCAAATAGCTACACTTGCAGCTGGAGAGTAATCCACTGATAAGCCTTCAGCTCTGAGCCAAGTAATTTAATTCCACAAGATGGAATACAGATGAATTACAAAATACTGAACATGGGAGAGGGAGTAATCAGGCCTGAGAGTTGAGGGATGAAGTGAGGGATCAATCCCAATTTGTAAACATCAGGGCTCTTTTTACTCAAGGGGTGCGAACAGAGGAGAAGAACCTGTTGGGTCCAGTGGCGAGTTAGTGCTTTATACGGTGCATTTTGTACTACATCTGTGACAACTGCAGCTGAAGAGAAATGAGAAAATTGTGATTCTAAAATGTTATTTTGCTCTCCTAAACTCCAAATCACCTCTATATGAATTTAGTACCATACAGCCTCAGGTAGAGGCAACCAGTCTTGCTTCGAGGCCAGGTAGCACAGCATTTCTGTCAGAGCTCCATGCTTCATGTCATAGTTTTCCTCAAGGTGTATATGTGCGTACAGATGGATTGAATCTGGGCACAGATATACAGGCCAAATGCATGAGTCAGTCAGTCCAAATTCTGGTCTCTGCCCGGCTCTCAGAGGTCGACTGAGCCATCCAATGTGTCCAACAGTCCTCAGGTGTCCTCCATGCCACCACGGTTCCTACTGCCTTGTGCCTGAAAACAGAGGTCATTTAAACATTATTGAAAATATACACATGGCTTTCACTTGCTTCTGAACCAAGTTAGCTCTCCTTGGTAAACAACCTGTCCACACACCAACTGACCGGATAACCTTACTGGGTTTCCATTCTGCAATGAGGTTCACATCAGACACGAAGGTATTCTAATTTATAAAAGAAAGGATTTAGCACCCTACTTTAATTAAACGGGTTAGTATTTGGGTTACGATTGACAGTGGCGTTTGCTCAGATGAAATTTACATATACTTTTAAGTATTAACAGTTAGTTAGCTCGTAAGCTAACATAGCACGTCTGCTTGAATGAACTATGCTAGCTTACCAATATTAACTCTCACTTTGTGGTTCCTCGATATGCACACCTTAAGCCGCCATTACAGGTTTTAACCCAGAAGCCTGCTTTAAAACACTGACAACTAATTTAATGTAGTTAAGGACTGACGGTGGACACCTGGGGGGGATAACCGAAACGTCGTCACAAAACTGTAGCTAACGATGGTTGAGCAGCGCTAGCTAGCCAACTTTGCCTGACGTTAAGATTAGCGATAGCCAACTTCACCTCATTTACCGGTGGAGCAGCGGCAATGTGAGTGAGGGGTATTATTCTCTGGTTGTACTGCATTATGTTCACCCAACAGCGAAACCCACATCAGCTCTAACATCAAAACCAGCCCCCGTCACCAGAAAAACAAACCAGATACAGCCAGCTAACACAAGCTAACCGGAGTTGCGTTGGCTAGCAAGCCGTTCAGATTCCAATGTAAATTGCTAGCTAGCTAGTTAAAGAGCTAACGCTAACAAGTTAACTCCAAATACCGGGTCTCACCTGGCTCCATATGAATCTAGTTTCAGTTGCAGGTTTATTTCCTCTTTGTGTGTCCGTCCTCGGTGAAGCAAATGTTTTACTGGGGTCTGGCAAGATATCAGTTAAATTTTCTGACTCTTCGTGTTACTCTTGCCACTCAGGTTGTCGCCATCTTGTTTACCTCCCCCCCAACTCGCGCTGACAGCCCATACGTTAATGCGTCAAATCAACGCCCCCCCCCCCAACAGACACACACACACACACACACACACACACACACACACACACACACACACATACATACATACATACACAGTGATGTCAATAAAGACTTTAAGCAGTAACTCATTCAGCCTTTGAAATTTAATTAAGTCATCTCAGGAATTCTTAACTGTTCTTTGTCCTGTAAGACAGTTAATTGTTTTTAACAGTTGCATTGACAAAACAAAACAAGCGATCTGATTACATTCCTTTAGGCTTGAGGAACTTGCAACATTTTCCCCAATGTTCTGACATTTTAAAGACAAAATGATTGATGGATAATGAAAATAGTTGTTTGCTGCACCCCAAGAGACATCTGCGCATGTCTATTTTCTTCTGCTTGACCAGGTCACAGTAGCAGCAGGGTAAGCAAGGTGGCCCAGACCAGGCCTTCCTACACCAGATAAGATAATCCCTCAAGCTTGTTCACCACAACACTGCTGACGCCACATGAATCCGCTGATTTACATCCCAACAGTCAGAGCCTTCCTCTCAGTGACTTGCAGTCACACAGCACATCACCCTTTCATTCCCCAGGGAAAACTCTAACACAGCAGCACTCAGCCGGGAGCTCGCAAGTATCTCCACACTTGCCCAGCGCCTCTCACCCTGGGTAACTCCGGAAAAGAGGAGAGTCCAGCCCCACTACTTAACTTGGGCTCCAGACCCAGTGTTCAGCACATGGTGAGTCCAACTACATCTAGTTGGTACTGCCCCATCTCCAGCACCAGCTCTGGTTCCTTTTCTGCCACAGTGATAATTTCCAGTGAGAAACATGGTGTCTTCACTAAGAGACTATTTTTACAGAGGAGTATGGAGGTCTGACAGAAAGCTTTGCCACACGGTGCAACGGCAGTAACCTGGAGCTCATTATCTGCTGTAGTCCACAGCTTTGCTCTTGTGTGTCTTTGTAGTCCATCCTCCTCCAGATCTTGATGGTGGAGGGGAGGTTGTGTGGCTCAGGTCCTCATTGGCGACACCTGAGGCTGCTCATGGTCCTCCTGGATCCATTCTTTGTATGTATTTACAATCGATCAGGAATTTGGCATTGTGACTGCATGTTGGTCTATTTCTATTGCAACATCAGTCAAATTCCTTGTTTGTATTCACATGCTTGGCCAACATAGCGGATTCTGAGGGAACACTAAGTTGAAGTCATGACAGTCGACAGTGCATCAAATGAGGACATTGCTGCAAAGAAGCTACAAATTCTAAAACGTGGATGAAGATGTCTTACATCTTCAACCTGAACAATCACCACAGTTTGAAGGTGGGCGCCCAGGATTAGCGTCACCAACTCAGTATCTGACCAAATGCGAAATATGGTCACAATCGCCTCTTCTGTTCTTGACTTATAGTATTCCATGATGGCCATAAAAGTATTTTTGCAGAACATTATGATGCAACAGTAAAGGTGACTTTTGACCTTTTGGATATAAAATGTCATCATTTCATCCTATGAGACACTTGTATGAAATGTTATCATAATCAGAGTATGAATTCTTGAGCTATGTCCAAAAACATGTTTTCAGAGGGCACAGTGACCTTCCTTCATCCTTGAGCCTGAGTGGATGTTTTCTGCCACATGTAATTCCCCGCAGACTTTTCATGAGATATTGTACTCATGAGAATGGTACGAATGTATGGATGCACAACTTTGAAAATGCAGTGACTTTGGCCATGTCTGTCACCAGCATAAAGGCGTAAAACTACACCATGCTACAAGCAAACCAAAGCCTTTGTTTAGTGTCTGCTATGGCTGAAGTTGCTTTTGACTGATTCTGTGGCCAACACCAGAATGGCTCTTGCTTAGCTGGGATTTCAAGGTTATTTTTATCCAGTGTAAACCCCCCGGGGGAATGGCAAACTGAAGGTCTGATTTCACTGATCTGTCACCCTCCTCACCACTGACTGCTTGAGCCTGGTCAACTCTACTCAATGACCCACTGCTGTCCAGAGCCATAGAGAAATGAATACTGACGGCAGTTATCAAGATGATTGGCTGAATACCTGCACTCAGCACACGGTGTACCATAAACAAGGTCAGTTTATCTTAGCTCCTACTTATTTCCTAATAAACAGTAAACACACATTTTAAGTACAGGAGATATAAGACTGTGACAACCGCACACTTCAGTAATGGCCTTTTTTTTATTGTGAACACTGAAAAACACTGAATATAATGAAAAGAAGCCAAAATGAGTTATAGTGTAGTGCAGTGAGGAAAATTATTCAATGCAAGAAGTATACAGAAGCTTATGGAGTAACGCTGAGGAGTGAAATCATCATGGAAGTCAGGCAATGTAGGTCTATATATCTTTAGTTGACATGAAGTGTGACAAAACAGATAATCCGTTATTTAAAAAAACATTTTGGATTTTTTAAAAATCCAAATGAAACCTCAAACATAATGGAGAATCTACCAATCTTTCTACTAGTCTCCACACACACACTTCTATTGTGCAACAGTGTCCATTTCACCACCGAGCAGAGCTGTGGCAGCTGCAGCAAACAGCTTTTAAGTTACCGTATGATAAACAGGAACAAGTATAACCATAAACAGTCCTCTACATCAGTAATATGGTCTCCGTGGATTATTCTGTGGAAACAAAAAAGAAACACTGGATTCACTTAAATTATCACAAAGGAAACGATGAGTATGGGTTTATTACACATGAGCTAATGTGAACATGTCGCAATAAACTGGTGCAAATTCACAGAAAACTGTTACAACAGACAGTGAACAATATAAAAGACATTACCAGGGGGTTGGGCCTGAAGCGGTACGCAAGCATCATCCTCTTTCTAAAAGCATCATATTCATCGTCGCTTTTCGTGAGCATGGCTGGACGTTCAACTCCAAACCCTGCTCCGTTCATGGCGGTCGTTCCCCTGGAGTGGGACAGAGAGACAGTCAAAATTGGTCCTTTTCACGTTCCTTTGTCTATCCAGATGAAGCAAAACAATTACGATGAATGCTCAATGAAAGGGAAATGTACTGAAGATATACTCACTTGTTGACAGGGGCCTTGATTCCCTGTCCGTCACTGCCGAGGCCGTCACCCTCCTTCCAGCCCATTTTCAAAAGCATTCGGAAACCAAGATTCTCCACGGTCAACTTAAACTCCTTGTATTCTGAGTAGTCTGGGTCCCGGCCCTCCTGCAAATCAAGAGGACTAAAGGTGTGAATTACACACTTAATATACACTTAAGTGTTGGATCATTTCGGGGAGGATGTGGCAGAGCAGAAGGACAGAGACACTGCTCGCTGACAGACAGCTGCTGAGTGCTGGGGAGCACTGGAGGAGTAAACACCCAGAGTCACATCGGATTCTGCTCTGATCTGGAGTTCACTCTTTAAAATTGGAGGGAAATAACAGAATAACTGAAGTCTCTGATGAGTGTGGAGTTCAGTCAGAGGCTAATGTAGACTAGGACAAGACTGCTCCGTTTACAAGCACAGTGCACAACTGATGAGGAGGAGGGTGGGGTGATGACTGATTACTAATTTATTGTAGATTAAGCAAGATTTTTTTCTATTAGTTAGTTGATTTAACTGGAAAAGAATGAACAATACCGATCATCTGAATCTGTTCAGTGCAGCAGAGTTGGTGCATCTCCACACTACTCCACAATGGTGGTCTTCACTAAATACAACTGTGCTGTACTGTGAGGCACTCAACAGTTTCATCTCTGGTCTTATGTGACTGCTGACTGTCCAATAACTTTCCAAGACTTTGGCTGTGCTGCTTCACCTTTAAAGGGATAAAACGTGTGGTTTCCACAGTGCCAAATTGAATTTAACAGACTTTCAAATAAACAAGTGGCAATTACAGTCTCCTCCTGGAGATCCCTCAGGAGGAGATGGAGGAATTTGTAGGGAAAAGGGACATCTGGGTTGCTCTGCTGGCTGCTGCCACAGTGCCCCTGACCTGGATAAGCAGCTTGAAAACAGAGGCATGGATGGATGAGTACAATCCTGTTTACAGACATTTCCAACTGACCCTGGTTCTACTAAATTGTGCATGGCCTTCCTTTGGAGAAAAGCACATTTAATGGTTAATAGTCACCACAAATTACACTAAAGATGTATAAAACAAGTTTTACAGTACCCTGAAGAGGTCTTGGAAGGAATAGGTGAAATTGCTTATTTTCTCTGTACTCAGCACTCCTCTTAAAGTTACTCACTGCAAACATTCACTGATCTGTGGAATGTCTGTAAAACTCTTATTGACATTAGTTGTGGTTCCTCCTTCTCTGAAGATGAGATTAATGGATAAGAGCAAACTTAGTGGTTGCGCAAGAGCAAGATTCTTCCCTATTAGGCTTGAGAACGAGAGAATTCAGAGGAAAACTGACCTTGAGTGCCTTGAAGGTCTCCATGAACTTCTCCAGCTCCTCCGGGGGCAGGAAGTCGCCAATAAAGTGTTTCCCCTTTCCCATTTCTGTCAGAGATTCAGCCCACTCTGGAAAAGTACAGGAATGATCACTTTACCTTGTTAAGAACTGATTATCAAGCATTGAGAGCTGCTTGTGTTGCAGGAGCAAGAACAATTTTCCACACCGATGGCCAGCCTTACCACGGGTCTTCTCCATTTCCATCTTTCGGAGTCGATGCTCCCAGGTGCCCGCCTGCTGGTCCACCTCTTCATCACTGTCGTATTCATGTTGGTGGTCTCTTATGGCCTTCTCCCACATCACCTGCATCTCTGCCATTGCACGCTTGTGCTTCATGATCATGTCATACATCTCTTGCATCTACAGGGGGCATGAGAAAAACATCACACACATACAGTGAGCAACACATCTGATGATACTGGATTAGAGGATTAATAATCCTGAATCTGTGGTGTGATGAAAGAGAGTGAATGAAACCATTTTAGGGGTGGGTGGAATTTAGGTGTATTTTTCACTTAATAAATACATTTATTTGGCATATTCATACCTCTTGTTGTTCTTTGAGTTGTCTTTTCTGGTCCTCAGATAGTTCTGTCACTCCTACCAGACCAAGAGGCTTTCCCTTCTTATAACCGAGACCCCTTAGCTCCTGAGCTGAAACACACATAACCACAAACTTATTTAAAAAGCAATACCTGGTGCAACTTTATCTACATGTATAACGATAGAGGTATCTAACAGTCACAGCATCTTCTATGACTCCAAAAATGCTTATTCTATTTATTACCATGTATGGGTTGGAAAATATTACACAATGGCGTCAGCTGCAAGAACATATTGACACTACCTTCTAAAAGGGTTACACCAAATTCAGGTTTTAGGTAAACAACAAAATGCATATGTACACATATTAACTGCATGTAAAACACAAGTTCATGTACCAGAGAGCGAGGGTATGTTAGGGTCTGGAACATTAATTTCCTGAGGAACAACGATGGGAGGAATGGGCAACTCCACTTTGTCATCCTCAGACCCCCATCTACTCTTCCTCTTCCGTTTGACAGGTGGAGTTTCTGCCTCGTGAATAAGGGGTAGAGAAGTGAGGTTCAGCGGTGGAGGGGTTCCTGGTAATGGCGGCGCAGCTGGTCGCAGAATGTCTGTCCCTAACTCTGCTGCTGGAAGCGAAGAGCTCTGAGAGGATGCAGCACGATACTCCTGTACTTTCTCTTTGTAGAAGCGGTGGGCTGGACTTTGGTGGTCACTTAAAAAACTGAAGAATTGACAGCAGATATTTTGCGAGAGGTCAATCACAGCAAAAAGTGTAAAGATTAGACAAGTCACAGTCAGGCATACAGTGACTGACCTGAAGGCAGGGTTGTCTCGGTGGCGCTCAGCAGCGATGGCTTCCACCTCGGGACCACCCTCCGCCACAAACCTGGCCAGCTTCTCAGCCACTTGCTGGGTTTCTGCGTCCACTGGGGGGGAGACTTTAAGCAGCCTATCAGTACTGGGACTCAATTCACACTCTACTACTGTACCGTACTCAACTGGCCCTCACACACCACCAGTCTAGAGCCAATAGGGGATAAGAAGAGGAAGGAGGGAGGAGGAGCAAGGGGGGACAGGGGTGGTGAATAGGGAACTGTATGGATGTGAAACTTTTACTTTAACAAATGAAGACCATATAAAGCCCAGAGAGGCTCTACCTGCCTGTATAATCTTGTACATAATTACAAGTAGAATCTTTATTCCAGCTTTAACATCTTAATAAGGTTTAATAATTAAACACAACTTTAGGGTAAGCAATATGGACAAAACAGTGTACATCACAATAATTTGGCTAAGGTGAAAAAAAAGGCAGTACTCTATATGTAGCTTTCAAAGTTTAATCCAAACACAAGTATGGGATATGAGGAAAACTGAAAAAACCATGGTCTGTACATGCACGGCCTAAGAAATTATTTTTGCATGATGGTGTGGTCCTGCAAGCCAGTATCTTTTTAAAATGCAGCTGAACACTTCCGTCAATAACACAATACAAATATAGTGTGCGGAGAGGTAATCTTACCATTATCTGATGTATTCTCAGGTCTTAGCAAAGTCTTTCTAAAATCTGCAACTCTTTTCTTGTAGTAGTGATACTCCATGCTGCTCTTATCATATAAAAATCTGAAAGGCAAGAAAACAGTTGAAATCAGATGAGTTTGAAAATACTGTGCGTGTAAATAAATCTGGATGAGATGCATTATCCTTTACACTTACGAGAAAACAGGGTTGTCCCTGTAGTCCTCCTTGGCCCTTTCCTCCAGCTCAGGTCCTCCCTCCGCCACAAAAGAGGCCATCTTGTCAATAATGAGTCTGGTGTCTGAATCCTCTGGGGGAGAGACTTTAAGCAGGCTATGAGTACATTTACTCTACGGGCACCTATGACAACATGTCAGTCACAAGGCAACTGTGCCACTGGAGCAGGCAGTAGATGCACTGAAATGTCCAAGCCATGGAGTTGTCCAGAGATACAGTGAAAAACACAGGCCTTGAATTACCTTTCATCTCTAAGAATCCGGGGTAATCATCCTCTTCTTCCTCATCGTCACCATTTGGAGAACAAAACACATTCGGCCTCTGGCTGAGGACAGGATTCTTCTTGGTCTGTGAGTAGTTCTTGAACTGACTGAGCATGCTACTGACTCCAAGGCCAGGTCGCTTGCCAACAAGAATGCTCTTTTTTTGCAGTGTGTTTCCTCCTGGTGATGAAGTTGAGGGAGTTTTGGTATCACTGCTGGAACCTAGAGAGAGCACAAAACACATGACACATTTCTAAAAATCTACTACTAGCCCTCAGGTGAGAGTAACTGTTCTTTCTGCTGGACATGGTTGGGGTTCTTGCTCAAGCAGAACATCTAACAGGTAACCAGCGCAAGCAAAATACGTTAATGTTCATGGTCCCTATTCTAACCTAGTCTCCTTGGGTCGGGACCGTACTCTTTCAAATGAGTACGGATGGTCCCCAAGGACCGTACTCCTCCACCTCCCACAAACTGTAAAGCTGTCAAAGGCTTATTGTAGGCAAAATGAAACATCTTTATCTGTTTTTCCATGAGCCAAAATGACAAGGTCACAACTATCGTTCTCTATTCCAGCATTCCTGTTGTGTGAAGTTTCACTAGACAACAAATATTTTAAATTTGGATTACATAACTAATATTGCATTAAAAAAACAGAATCAAGAGTTAATTGCGTGAATTACAATTTCTTTATGGGGCAAATTTTGACAGCCCTGTAGTGATTTATACTGTATTACAATTGATAAGGATATGACAAGACCATGACTGTAGCCTACTGGTCAAAACTGTGCAGATCAACATACTAACCGGACACATTGTTGGATTTCTCCTTCTGCATCTTCATGAACTGCTGTAAGAAGCTGCCATCATTTGCAAACTTGTTTGAGGAAGCGCCTTGAAGACTGGGAGAGCTACTGTGACCAGAATAGACAAAATATTTGTTATGATTTTAGGTCAATGTTGGATGTCAAGAAAAGATTCTCACATAGCAATACTGACTGACAACTGCAGGCGTCACTGTACTAAAAAAGTAAAATCATTCCCTCGTGTTGAATTTCCTGTGTTTGTGCAGTATTGGCAGGTCCATAAGTGTGTCTTTACCTTGGAAGCAGGGGTTTGCTCGTGGTTTGCACATTCATTTTGGCTTGTTCTGCCATTCTGGCTTCAATCTCCTTCTTTTTCTGAGCTATCAGCTTCTCTTGATGCAGAATATTCATGTTCATCTTGTTTTTCTGTGGCTGGGCGGGCTTGGACTTCCATCCTCCTCGCCCTAAAGATGGGAAGAAGGGAAAAATACAATATGAGAGCAATAAGCATGTTATACAGCATTAGAGCTGGAGGCTGAAGTAGAAAAAATAACATTTCCCAATGTGTATCCTATAAAATTTGACCCAGTTTTTGGATATTTCTAGGATTCAACTTCTTAAACACAGATAAATATGCTTCATTTATATTTAATATTCCAACCTTGCATTGCACTCTAGCAAAGAAGAGAGCCTATCTAAACAGAACAAAAACAACTTTTAACTTTCTGACTTTGAACTGGGGCGAAAGGCGACATACATGTTATTAAATGTGGATATTACAGGTTGCAGACCTCTGGAGAGTCGGGAATTTGTAACGTTAAGTACGAATGATGCTAAATGTCCTTTGATAACAACTTAGTTTACCTTACCCGACAGCTAACTGCTAGCTAACGTTGTACACTGGTTACGCGAGCTAACTAGCTGTGCAGGAGCTACAAAAGCTAGCTAAGTAACGTTAACAGATATCCTGGCTTACTGTGTTTCCTAAGGCCAGCTGCTAACTTACATATCTAGATTGAACATGCCAGTAAAATTCACATTTAAAATTCACCTGCATCGCCAGACTCCATGATAGAAGCAGGATGGAAAATATATTTCAAAAACAACGCTAACAGACTACAAGAAGGCCTTTGGTTGTTACCGTGGTAGCGTAGCTGATTTAGTAGCAGCTGAATCTGCTGGTAAAATTAAGAACAACATTTCCGGTTGTAGTTTGTCCAGAATAAAAGCATTATCTCTACCCATAAACTATGACCTAATTTTACACTGCATTTTACACAAAAGCAAATAATTATCAGCCTGTACCAGCCTTAACAATTCTGGTCAGTCATCTTACCTTGCTGCTGTCATTCTGTCTTTTATCATCTACTCCAAAAGTGGCCCTTGTCAGGCCTTGCTTGAGGTTTGTGGTGATGAAAAATCACATCAGTGCATATAGCCACTTTCCAAAATAAATATGTCTGATATATGAGAGAGATGTCAGTCTCCTCTGGGTCATAATGCTGCTAAAGGTTTGGGGATTAAATATATCCTAACCCCAGATTGTCACCTCCTTTTCATCAACATTCAAAATGAGTGTTGACACAATGCAGAATCAAACATATTTGATTTGATATCATTGACCTTAATTAGGCCAAAACAACAAACCACAAACAGTTCACGTGTTGCGTAGTAGGATTTCAGTTTTGTCCTCGTTTAACTTCAAGAAGGTATTTGTCACCCATGTATTTATTGCCAAAGATAGTTATGGAGTCTAGAGCTGCAGCATCATTTGGTTGCATGTTTCTGTTCAGCTCTCTAATTATGTCACCAAGTGGCAGTATGTGTAATGAGAACAGTGATGGACCAAAGCAGCTTCAGAAAGACTAAGCAACTGTTTAAGATGATAATAAAGATGTCATGGTCAATCATATTAGATGCTGCACTTAGGTCTAAGAGAACTGTGGACAGTTCAAAAATACAATTATAATGATAATGTGTTTTTATGTAAATCATTAACTTTAACTATTATGTGATAGATGATTGAATGGATTTAACCCTAAGTCAGACGTTCTCGCGTTTATTGAGTGAACATATTAAACAGGAAGTCGTTTTCGTGGTAATTTTTTCTAGCTGACATAGTAGCGTTGCATTGCTGCTCGAGTGTTTCCGTTTCACCGTGGCTTTCCTATTGCGAAAGGCAGGTTTGTTTTGTCCCTTATTGCTACCCGTCCGCTTCATACGAACTGGTCTCTTGCTTAGAGATGGCTGAAGCTCCCCCACGGCCCTGCCGGTTTTTTTGTCACCGGTGTTCAGCAGAGATTAGTCCGCGTTTACCGGTAAGGACTTAAGAGACATATTTGCCTACTTGAAGACTGAGAAATTACTGTTAGGCTTGTGTGTTTGTATGTCCGTATGTTTTTGCGCATACCCCAGTCACGTCGACTCATTGCTGCTTCTTAGCTCCGCTAGCTAGCTAGCCCCATAGGCAACAACGGTCCAGAGTGACAGTCAAGTGGTAGTAATTAAGTTGGCTGGCACGCTCGTGTTTTGGTCTTGTGTTGTAGGCATGTAATTTCAGCTACATGGCGGTAGAATGAACAGGATCTAGTTAGAACCCATCCTCACAGCTTGACAGGTCTCAGCGGTTTAACGTTAGCAAGCAAGCTAACAGAAGAAGGCGTAATTCGGTTCACTGTTTTTTTTTTTTTTTAAAGTCAAATTTGGATTCTGTCACGGGCCGATCAGCAGGTTGTGGATTTTACTTAATGATTTTCATTCAGTAAATATGGAACATCGGCATGAACATTTCTTTCCCATAAGGCTATGTGATAACGTATTGTTGTGCCGCAAAGAGCAGTCAAACTTTGACACAGTGTCAGTCAGCTAACTTCACACTGCTGCTGTGGCAACAGGCCGCGTTCCTGCCACAGCAGTCTGTTTGGAGCCATTCACGGGAAGCTTCTTGAATGTTACAGTCACCGTTACTTTATTGACAGTCAGCCAGCTGCTTGCCTGTGTGACAGCGTCCTATCAGGAGATCATATGTACTGATTGGAAGTGCTGACAGTGTGTTATATATGGAGGCTGCAGTGTGTGGTGCTGCTGAATTGTATCGCACTTCTCGTCTTCTTTTGTAGGACTGCAGTTAACATTATTTTCATTATTTTCTAGATTAATCCATTAGATCTTCGGTTTATAAAATGTAAGAAAACGGTGATCATTGTCTCCCTAAAGCCCACGATGACGTCCTCAAATATTTTGATTTGCCTACAACCTAAAGATAGTCAGATTACTGTCGTAGAGGAGTGAAGACACCAGAAAATAGTCACGTTTAAGTGGCCTCAAGAGGAGAATTTTGCCTTGTTTTTCCTTAAAAATCAAACAACTGATTACTGGATTATCAGAGTAGTTTCCAGTTATTTTGATAGTTGACAACTAATCGATTAATTGTTGAATCTCCACTATTTGGCCACCCCATTTATATCAGGGATGGTATACTAAATATTAGAAACACCTAACCACACAGTACAGTTTAACAACAGCGCACAGCCTCCAAAATGGCCATAAAGCTGAATAAATGCCTCTCCGACACTCTTAACTGAACCTAACATCCCTCATGAGGGCAGGATTTTTCTGCTGAGCTGTTGAATTAGAAAGTATTAGTTTAAGCTTGGTGCACCAAATAAATAGACAGCTGTGTGTGTGTGTTAGTTATGGTCTAAGCACACCATATATTCACAGTGTATTTTCACTGTAGGACTACACCTGTCCACGCTGTGAATCTGGCTTCATTGAGGAACTACCTGAAGAAAGAAGGTATGGAGGATTATCCTGTCTCTCATGAATTTGATTCATTTGATGTTCAAGTGCATTTCTGAGTCTTTCTTTATCATCGTGTTCATGCAGTGCTGAAAATGGCTCCGCATCCACGTCCTCCTCTGGTGATCAGAACCGCCCAGCCTTTGAGGTCAGTGTGACTTGTTAAATCAGCCGGTCCAGGAAAACATTTTGCACCATTGCACCATGATTTGACATTGCCTCTGTCTTTCCTACTAGAACATGGATCACCAACATTTATTCACATTCCCCTCTGGGTACGGTCCGTTTGCCCTCGGGATTTTTGATGAAAACTTCGACCTTCGAACGCGGCTGCCAGCAGAGGACAACCGAGAGACAGAAAACAGGAGAGAACGAGAAATGGCATCACGGCAGCGATACAGTGCGCGACAGCCACGGGGGAGACACGTCCCTCGACGACCGGGTACGCGCCATGAAGGAGTGCCAACATTAGAGGGGTGAGACATTTTCAGCAGTAGAGTGTGTGTGCAAGGTTATTGTGGGACACAAGAGGATAGAGGTGAAAAAATGAACTTTGAGTATTATCTGCTTTGCATCTTTGCTAGAAAATACATAGTACATTAAAAATATACTGTGCTAAAACATTTAAAATATGATGACATGATGTGTTGAGATACATCTGAACATAATGTCGAACTTAACTAACACTTCCAGTAAAAATAACATGTCTGCGATGCCTCTTACTGAAAGCATATTTCCCATCTAGTAGGGGTGGGCAATGAAACTCATTTGAATTTTCCCCAAATTCTGCGTTTTCTGTTTTGATTTTTCTCAATTCTGTGTTTTATGATTGAAGCAGATTTTGTCATAGAAAGAGTGTCTACTGTGAAAAACCTTCCTGGTGTAGTTGTAGTAGTATAATGATAGAAAAAAACCCTGTTTTTTTTATAAATTGCACACACATTTTGTCAGTGATATTCCACTTTTTACACTTGGCTCTGCTTTTGTTATCAAATTCCATGGTTCTGTCTTCTGCACGGCAGAAATCACAGGGCACTACTAAAATAATATCGCAGTATTTCAGGGTTTTTCTGCCATAATCATATTCTTGATGATATGACAAAGTATGGAGAGGCAAAGATTTGGTGTTGCTGTGCTGAGCCCATGTAGTCTGTCTGTTTGGATAAGAACTCACAGTAGCTGTTGAGCTCTCCTCTAGCTCACCCGGGAGCTTCTGCATGAGGAGGTGACATAAGTTGATTTTATTGGCTCCTTTTGTTGTCACAGTCTTCTTGCACTTCTTAAATATTACTCTGCTTTCTTGTACATCTGAACTTTTGTAAGCAAATCACTTCCACACTACTGTTGTTGCTCCCCTTTTCAAACGAACTCCAACGTGGAGCCAGTGGTACTTTGACTTTTCATCCACGCTTGTTGCTGTGCGTTACAGTATTTTGTCATTGTGTTAACAGTTCAGAATATTGGCATTATCCCGCTGAGATTTTTTTTTATCACATTAAGCATTTCACTAAACTTATTTTTTTTCCCCGATACAGAATTATCCAACAGTTAGTAAATGGAATCATAGCACCTACAGCCATGCCAAATATCGGGATGGGACCATGGTAAGAAGAAGAAACCACGATGCTCGTTTACTTGTTTCATGTCACTGAGTGAAATGATGCTTGATGTGTTAACTGCTGGTCTTTTTTGTTCTTGTCTTTCAGGGGTATGCTTCATTCCAATCCAATGGACTATGCCTGGGGTGCCAATGGACTTGATGCGATCATTACACAGGTATCAAAGCTTTCTTTTGTTATGTGACAGAGGAGGAAAAACTGCACATCAGTGTCCCAAGAACCTTTTCAATAGACCCCAATATGTTTGAATGGTTTGTTTTATAGTAGTAGATGTCGGGATGAGGGGGTTTCACAGAATACTTGACTAGTCGACACTGTGCATCGCTGTAGACCAATCCTTCATCTGTGGTTTGACCATGATGCAGTAATGAAGCAGTGGCAATGCGTCCATGTCAGATATGCAGCTGGAGGCATAAAGAAACACGGCTGTATGTCCCAACGCCAACAATGACAACAGCGTGGAAATACTTCACCAGAACAGACATAGATTTGTTTTAACAGTTGTTTTCTATTTTATTTACATTAAATAAACAGAATTCAAGGTATTTAGAGAAGAAAAGACTCACACTGTCCCTGCAAGAAGTCAGCTGTGTTGTTACTGCAGTCAAATCAGAGAACGACTCAGAGCAAATCAAGGACTCTGGTATTCTGCTCTCTTTCACTTGTAGTTATTGAACCAGTTCGAAAACACGGGTCCTCCTCCTGCAGACAGAGAAAGAATAAAGAGTTTACCCACCATCTCCATTACAGAGGAACATGTGGGTAAGTCTCTAACATCTCTCTTATCTCTCTGCCTCTTTTTTTTATCTATCTGTCAGAACAGAAGGTTCCTGTTCCTTGTGATCAGTGTTGTGCTTTGTACTGGCTTCACAGATGTCATTACAGCCTTATCAGGACACCTCAAAAAAATAAACCCTTTGGATAAGCCTTTCAACAAGATCAATAAGAGTTTTTTCTCTATTAAAAATAGGGATGGGTCATGATTTTCAAACTTTCACTGCTTGAAATATCATGAAATTATATTTTCTTTTTAGTTGTTAAGCATCACCGAATGATGTGGGAAGATTCCTACATATAGATTTACTGATATTTTAACTTGAATCATGTTGTGTTTAGTGTTTGTGAAGTGCTCCAATTTAACCTTAAACTACACAAAACTGACGTCACTCAAACAGGATTAGTGTGATCACAATGCATGTGACAGCGGGTCTCTTTCTGTTTGTGCAGGTGCTGGTTTAGAGTGTCCTGTGTGCAAAGAAGACTACAGTGTTCAGGAGAGGGTCAGACAACTGCCGTGCAATCATTTGTTTCACAATGACTGTATAGTACCATGGCTGGAACAGGTATGTATGTCTATCAAGGATGTCCGAAACAGATTTGCAAGATTGATATTAGATGTTTATCACGGTATTTCATTGGTGTGTATATATAGAACAATGGCCAAGCATCTAAATTTGTCAAAAAAAGAAGCCTATTAAGTGTCTGTGACAGTTAAAAAGTTAAAAATACATAATACAGATGGAGGATAGTATAAAAAACTCATCTTTGATGCAGTATTCACAGGACGTATGTTGCTCTAAATCCATGCATATCATGCAAATTACACTTTTCTTCAGTTATTGCTTCATTATTTGGCTTAATTTTATAGTCTGTCAGTTGTACAGTTATTGTTATGTGTTGAAGGTAATATGAAATCTCCTTTAAATATGTCGCTTAGTGTGATTTCATGTTGGAGATTCATCAGCTGGTTCCACATTTAACATCCTAGCGAATATATTAAGTTCCTTTGTTTACTTTTCGTGTCTTGAAACCCCTCCCCAAACCCCTGAAGGAGTTTTTGCACGCTCACCAGAGTATTCGTCTCCATTAAATCCTGGAGACAAACTGACAGGCTGACGCTCTGCCCACAGGGTAATTTGTGGTCAGACCGTGGCGGATGGGCTCAGAGATGGATGAGCACACCAGATGTATATGAATTGTTCAACTAATCTTCAATTTGGGTGGCAACTCAGAGGTCTGGAAGCAGACGACTGTTAATCTGTTCAGTCATATGTGAACTGGTTTGGCTTTAGCAAGTGTGCATAGTGCTGTTGTGGTTGTTGACTCGCAGGTATTGAATGATTCCGATCAGTCCTGTGAGCTTTGTTATTGTACTGAAAATACTCAGAGTTTTTACACAAGTCTCATTCATCCTTCTCTCCAACAGCATGATACATGTCCTGTGTGCAGGAAGAGTCTTAGTGGAGAGAACACAGCCACAGACCCACCCGGGCTATCAGGGATGAACTTCTCTCCCTCCTCCTCATCTTCTTCCTCTCCCAGCTCACCTAGTAATGAGAATGCTGCCAGCAACTCATAGATTTTCACCATCGTCGCCACATCCCATCTGAAAACCTCACAACACGCATCAAACGAGACCCAACGGCTCCTCTCCACAGCTGAGACCAGGACAGTCGTCTGTCTTCATTAATGGGGACGATATGAGTTGAGGTGAACTCTGAATCTGTTACGGACTGTCAGTCGTCATTCCTCCCCCCGTGCTGATCGGACGCTGGGTCCAGCTCCTGCTGCTATCGTTGCCGAGTATTTAAGGAGGTGGGACCGGGCAGTGATGAAGGAGGATCCAGAAAGGCTGTGAATTGTAGTAATAATAATAATAATAATATTGGCATTGTAACCAGAACGGAAGCAGAGTTTGAGACAGAGTGGACTACTTTTTGATGGAGACATGTCTCTGCCACGAGGTGGGGACGCATTTTATATTTAAGACAAAATGCTCTTTTTAAAAAAGACATTTCCTGTGGTGGTGCAGAGTACAAAGATGTGTAGATAGAGAATTCATTTTGAGCTGTCGGCCGCTGCACAGCTGCTGGGTCAAACTAAAATCTTGTGGAAGGGAAGCTGAGTGTATGCATCAGGTTTTTATTTATTTGCACCTTTTTTTTATTTTGCACAAAATTCTGTCTGATGTTGAGGAGAATGTGAATTTGGTTAAACTACTGAAAAAAGAAAAAGTTTTTTCACATTTTTGCATTGAATGAGTCTTTTGGGACTTTTTTTTTCTTCTTTTTATTAGAGCTTGATCTGGTGTACTTGGTGTATCTCAACAAGGTAAAGATCCACGCAGCTCAACAGTGGACAGATTTTTATTCCTCAAGTGAAACAAAGAATCACTAACCCACTTATTTATTGAACCCTTGCCCAAGACACAAATTGAGCAACATAAAAGGAGAGAAGATACAGACGAAACCGGCATGGGATCATCTTACCTCTATGGAACTGACCAAATGTGTTTCACAAAACAAGTGTATTATTTTATTTACTGATTTTTCGTACAGTTACAATAAAGTACTTAAACTATTTGGAGTTTTCTGCTGATAATGCGCAGTTTCAAATATTTAATTGTGCACATTTAGTAATGCTTTAATGTTAAGTTTAATTAGGAGAAAGACAAGTTTTTCTTGCCTGCTTTTATCTCTATTGAGGCTTATGTTGGTTTAATGTCAGTAGATAATGAACACATGTTGACCATGTTTTTACAAACTGACCCTGCTTTATGTACGTTTTGAACCTTTAAATGATTATGTAGTCATGTGATTGTTAGACAATCTATCCCAACTCACAGCCTTGGAAGTTTTCGTGCTTCTTTTGCCTTACAGGATTGAATCAGAGCAGGTTTAATGTGGGTTTTTTGACAACAGAAGTGAAAGTAAAAAAAGCAGAAAAAACACAGGTGGAACTGATGATATTAATGATGGCTGCGTCACATTTAGGTGGGCTGGTTCCAGAGTTCTGGTATTGTGCCTGCTCACTCATTGGCATGGTTTAATGGGACACTTAGCAGAATGGGACAATCACCACTGTTATTTACACCTGTGCTTTTCCTGCTTTGACCAAGTGAAAAGGCCTGCTGTGAAAAGGGTCTATTGGTCATAAAAGTCACATTATTAGTGCAATGGAGATCAGTCAGTGGGTTCCAGTTCATTGTATAAATACACCTGCGCCTGGACGGTGAGATGAGTCAGTATCAAGGCAAAACCTGCAACAACAACCCCAGCGAAAAGCACAAGCCAGGGGACCAGTGCAAGAAAACTTCCAAATCACTGAACATCTCTTAAAGAACAATGACAGGACAAAAAACATGAAAACTTCCAATGGGGGCGAATGCTTTTTGTAGGCACTTTAAGTCAAGTAAGTCATCCATGAAACTAGGCAGCATGCCAGTCTTGCATTTCAGTGACAACAAAGATGGACGTGTCAGACATTCACAGCAAGCTCGAGATTTTTTGCAGTAATTAACAAGCAGGTGGTCGCTGAGTCATCAGACCAGTGAGCTGTCTGGTTTTCATATTCAAATAAATAGCAATAAGAAATTTTATTTTCCAGATGGTCCCAGAGTTGCAATGCTGCAAATACAAAAAGCTGTTTTATTGGTTTTAATGGCTTAGGCTACTATGAACCAATATGGTCACCACTTAATCTCCCCTGAATAGGTTAACACTCCTGTGTAGTACTGGAACACGTTTCACCCATTTACCCACTTGTCTTCTTTTACATGTATTACCATTTCAGTGAATCGCTGTGCCTTTTTGGTCTCTTTGCATTTGCTGAAAATCATCTGAGAGCGTCACACAGCTGCATCACGCTACCAGGAAATTAAAGTGAACCTTGATGCACTTTAGTTTTGACTAATGAAGTGCAGAGACGATGACAGAGAGCCTGAGGAAGGGAGGGGGGAGAGAGATGATGTTTATGACTTCCCAGCATTGATGTCAAAAGGTAAGAAATTTGTAACAAGAAGATTCAGTAGAGACTTGAAGTTAACTTTGTATTACATTTTTCAGGGAAACATTATCTAGCAGGGATGATTCAGCAGTTAGCACCAGTTGATATACTTATCTTGCTATTGTTACATAGGCCTGCGTGTGTATTTGTGTAAAACCAAGCTATCCTTTACATGTGACCAAAATTAGACTCAACCAAATCTAGATCAAAGAAAATAGGCTAGCTACTTTATCTCTTCTCAAGTGACAAAGCACCTGATTGTAATGGCCCACATCCTCAGAGTGCAGGTATGATGCTCTGTAGCTCTGTGGATTCGGCCATCGGTGCATACATGCATTCAGGCTACTTTGCATAATATTCCTTCAGGCAGAGATGCTAATAGGAAGGCATTAACTACAGCATCACACATGTATAACCAGTATGTATGTGCCAAAACACAGCGTGGTCTATTAGTGATGCTGAATCTGCATCTGAAAGCATCTTTCCGTCCGCGTGTACACTGCATCAGTGCCTCTGCCGTCACAGGTAGTATCTGCACGCACTGCGCACGAGCTGACTCTGCCTCTGAATGTCACAGCAGCTTGGGTTGTCAGCAGTTGAAAGAGGCTGCACAGTTAATTGATGATACCTCCCTGTTTCTTTTGTGTTTTTCATACTCACACCCTTAGAAAGTAAGTCCCAGGAATGCAAAGCACCAAAACAGCACAAGTATTAGTTGCTTGATTTGTGTACCTGTCTGTGCCCATGGGCACCGTTTGTACTCCTGTCTTCTAAACCAGCAAGTCCAGACTCCAAGGGACAGAAATCAAAACGTGCCTTGAAACCAAAATGTAGCTCGTGAGAGGAGGAAGGTACAGTGTGTTCCCTGAGGGGCATGAACCCAGCCACAAGCACCCAAAGGATCAGGCACGTTTTAGGCGACATGTGCCACAATAAGTGTCCCTTGTAGAGACATGGACCTGAACTGGAGACCTATTCCAATTTCTGATCATATGTCTTTGACAAAGTTTGACACCTCTGCGTGTGTCTGGAAGAATCACATTAATGTGAACACTTGTCTTGCGTCCTCTGTGCCACCCCCATATGGCCGCTAGGGTGCGCTAAACACCAACTATGGGTGGCATCGATTCAAGAGGTTGTCATTGAAAACACCTTCTTAAACATATGACATCATTTGAGTTTTCATTAACACGTGGTAATTAAACTTTTGATGTCAGTATATAACGTCATTGACAACACGTTAAACATCAATTTCCGTGTGATCATTTGGATCGAGCTACTCGAGGCAATTCAATATTTAGGTCATGACTGAGAGGCCTCAGCTGGAGGCAGCTTGAGCTGAATTAGGAGCAGCATAAGCGAACAGTTTAATGATATTTGACGCAGTCAAAGGGCTCAATTAGTTTCATGCTGGAGCATCTTTGACACAATGACTAGTGAAAGTAAAAGCGCAGTAGTTTGCAAAGAAGTCACGTCCACCCCTCCCTCTGTCCCTCTCTCCTTTCTCTCTCCCTCTCTTCTCTTCTCCATCTCGCCTCTATCCCTGATTGGCTTTCTCCAAAGATAATTGGAGGCAAAATTTGATATGCTCAATGTCATGGACAGGAATGAGGTTTCACCGGCGTCTGCTGCCACCATGAAAAAGAAGGCGGTGGGCGGCAGTGGATGCAGCCACATCAGCGCACCTAAGGCTGCCGCGTCCAAATGCACAAGAAGCAACAGCAGCCAGAACTGTCTGGACTCCGGTTCTCTCGGCGCACCAAGCGGTAAGCAGCCCGGTGCGCCCAGCAACGTCGTGATGGACGAGACGGAGGACGGAGAAGAGGAGTCTAAGTTTCAGCATCCGCGGTTGCGCCGAGCCGGGGGGAGCGGCAGCGGCGGAGGTGGAGGAGGCGGTGGCAGTATCAGGATGAAGAACTTTACGCCAGGAGGGGGAGCCGCGTCCTCGGGTTCCAGGAGAAACTCCAACAAGGAGCCCTACCACACGCACACAGAGGACGCTCCCGCCGCTCCACGGCCCACTGCTGCCTCCAGAACTACCGAGACTCAGACACCCCGTCCGGGCGATGCTGCCGAGCGCGGCGAGACCAGCAGAGCATCTGGGGCGGAGGCGTCGGCATCAGCAGTCGCGGTAGAGGTTTTAAACGCGACAGCGGGTGATGGTTGCAACAGCGTCGCTCCAATTTCCAGCATGAAATGCAACAAAAACGGAGAATGCAGGAGGGACTCGGGTACCGGGAGCCTGCGCTCAATCATCTCCAAGCAGGAGAAGCAGACGGGAGGGTCGGGAAGGGCCGAGGACGGAGGGGGCGCCAAGCGAGGAGCTTGTAACTCGACCACCGCCAGCATGGACGGCTCGATCACACCAGGCGGGTCCCTGACCGGGGGCCACGGAGGAGAGAGCGCTAACCCCGGTGCTACCCCCGTGTCCAGCGGTGTCCCCGAGAAAAAGGACTCCAAGGTGTCCTTCTCTAACGCACCAAGCCGGAAAGCCTCGTCCTCGCTGCACGGCCCGACTCAGACTCAGACCCAGCAGCCCAGGAACTCTGTCACTTTCCAGAAGCCGGAGGATGGACCGCCAATCGTGCCCGCCGAGGATGCGGAGCCTCGGGGCAGCCAAGCCAGCTTCATGCAGCGGCAGTTTAGTAGTATGCTGCAGCCTGGAGTTAACAAATTCTCCTTACGCATGTATGGTAGTCAAAAAGCAGTGGAGAGAGAGCAGGAGAGGGTAAAATCAGCTGGAAATTGGATTATCCACCCTTACAGCGATTTCAGGTAAGAGCTGGGGCTGCCATTGGTCGCACGTTGAAAGTCATGAGGGGCCCGTATGGGTCCTCATTGTCATCTACAACTCACTTCATAGTGAGTAACCACTGTGCCTGCACGGGAAACACATGCATGGTTATTGTTCAAGGCTGCAGGCTGCTGATTTTTCATTTCATCCCCTATGATTGAATCTGTAGAGCTTTGAATCGATGCATTGCAGCGTGCTGCCATGAATCCCCCAAACAACCTGTTGTCAGGCAAAAGGACTTGAGCAAAGAGTGTCCTTTCAAGGTTGTAAACAAATCCTGCTCCAGTCTGTATGTATACAGTAGCTGTCTGGGATGCTGAGCGAGCCCGGCCTGCTAACACAGTGCGTTCACAGTTAACAAAGAGGACAGCGCTCTGACGCTAATTCGGGCTCGTTTAAAATGCCATTATTCTCAAAGATGTGGTTACTGTAGTGGGCTATAAGCTATGCTCTGCGACAAAAGCCGTGCTGACAGGATGTGGGCTATGTGTGTGTGCGCGCGATGCGCTCAGTAATGGAATGTCACCTTGAGCCAAGTGTGCGAAACCTCAAGCATGCTCACTGGAGACATATCCGCCTGTACGACTCCCCGGATCCTGCATTTTAATCACGGATGCGCTCGGTTTGTCACGGCTCGAACACCGACAACCCAGCTGGACATCCAGCAGCTATTTTGTCTTGCAAATATTTAGAGGTGCCTATAAGCCAAGAAGGCTCCTCGTGACTCGGGTTTGACTTAGCCTGTAACCCCCCCCCCCCCCCCCCGACATATACCACGTCGTTAAATTGCATTTGGGTCAGAGAATCAGTAGGTTTCTGCGCTTTGCTGGGCTTCTGGCTTTCAGCACCTCAATGAGTGGACAGCTCCCGTCTAATTTGGAGTCGGCTCGCGCGTTTGAGCCCCCCGCCCCCATTCATGTTTGGCCCATTTGTATCAAATAACGCCCAGTCAGTAGACCACTAAAGGCTAAACTTGAGACATGTTTTGAACAGCAGAGATGTAATCTGACGACAGGCCACTTTGGAGACCTCCCGCTTCCATGCAAACTCCTACACGGCGTGAGGCTGCAGCGGCGCCGCCGTCATTCTCATGCTAATGAATGTAAAGTTAAAACAGCAAAGTTGCTTCAAACATTACAATCGGGGCGGCTATTGTTGTTGCCGTGGAGTGGAGGAGTCAGAGCTTGTTGCGTAAGTCGCAGTGTAATGACTCAGCGCTGCACCTGTCCTGCAGAGCCTCCTCTGACGGGCTCAGACCTCACTACTTTTACTCTGTCTGTCCCAGTCACCAACGTGCCACATCACTACCGACAGCAAGTAGCCAGACAGTCACCTTCTTGGCGTCCATGTGTACCGGAAGGTCGTTAAGAGCTGAAAATGCAGGGTTAGACAAGGAACCTATTGTTCTCTTTGGATCCCTGCAGACCTCAGTTTAATACTTCATGACTTTTCCTAATTATATGACAACTGAGTATAAACCTAATTTAGCCTGCCACAGAAAGTGACTTCTGTTTGGGGTCTCAGAGATTTAACGTGATGAAGTACATTGGATGTAGTATTTGTGGTGGTGTTGATAACACTTTTTATGTAGCACTCCCCCTCCCAAATCCTAAACAAGATTATTTGTATTGCATCTTGGATCTTATTGGAGTTTTCCCAATACTTTGTTCATAAGAGGAATAATTTACCTCAAACATTAAGTGATGTCACCATGACAGACAACATTTGGACTGTACAGCATGTACACATATATCAAAGAAAATAGGAAATATTTGAAATATTTCTGTGTTTTATAGTCTTTTTTTTTTCAATTATTGTTTTCTGTTCTTATTTTTACAGCAGTGTCGTGAGTGTAAGTGAAGTCAATGTCAGCATAACAGCAGGGTTAAGAGAGGAAAGCTGCCACAGTACAGAACAAAAAACCTTCATCAGCCGTTCTTATTAATGATCTTGTTTACTTTTACATGAGCGCAGACAATCATAAGAATCCGTTTGTTGCATCAGAAGTGCATAAAGTGCATGGAGAAATGGACTAATAATTGTAGTATGTGAGTCTTGGAAGTTCAGCAGCATGTCTCTCTCTCGTGCCTTCTGCATGTTCAGGCAGGCAAAGTGCAGCTCCTGCTCTTTGTTCACACTTTTCCATCTTGAGTTAGGAAGTCTCTTGTGTCTGTCGGCTTTCCACAGCAGCTCTCTTTTCTTATCTGACTCTATTTTTGTCCCCCCCCTCCCTTTTTCCCCTCCTGTACCCATGTTAACACACTGTCATGTAAACACCACAACTACACACGCCTGCTAGGTTCTACTGGGATTTCACAATGCTGCTGTTTATGGTGGGCAACCTGATCATCATCCCCGTGGGCATCACCTTCTTCAAGGACGAGACCACTACGCCCTGGATCATCTTCAACGTGGTCTCCGACACCTTCTTCCTCATGGACCTGGTGCTCAACTTTCGCACTGGAATCATCATCGAGGACAACTCAGACATCATTTTGGACCCTAAAACCATTAAGAAGAAGTATCTAAAAACATGGTTCATTGTGGACTTTATCTCCTCCATCCCAGTGGATTACATATTCCTCATAGTGGAGAAAGGGATCGACTCGGAAGTGTACAAGACCGCTCGGGCCCTGAGGATCGTCCGCTTTACCAAGATCCTAAGTCTTCTGAGGCTGTTGAGGCTCTCCAGATTAATACGCTACATTCACCAATGGGAAGAGGTAAGAGCATACTTTTAATGACTGTGCCTCTGTGAATATTATATTAACGCTAACCATACAACTCTCAGCCACAGAAGAAGAAACACCCAATCTACTCGGTGATAAAAGGTCACTGATTTGCCTCCAATATGTTGATGTTGGCTCGGGACCAAGCCAACAATCTGCTTCTCTGTCTGCTTCGAGCGGCCTGCTCTCCTCCGCCTGCAGGCTTGATATTAATGCTCTCACCTGCCACATGGTGAGAAATGTATAATGTCAGCAGGATGTTTGAGCTTTAACAAACTTTGCATTCTAATTACTGTTATTGTCACAAAAATTACCCCCGACACACAGCCCTCTGTCTCCCTGTCTGACCTGGCAGTCCCACAGGTGGTATCAGGCGGTCTAATAAGCAGCCTATTAACAGGGCAAACACAGTTAATCAATTAAGGCGCCAGAGGAAGAGCAGGTGGGGTAGAGGGTGATGATAATATGCAGCACTAGGGGGCTGTTGACTGCGATTATATATGTCAGTAATTGTTCATTTAAAGGGATCGGGGAGGTTAGATAAGCTGCATGTCCTCAGAGGCCTGACTGGCAGACTGTGAATATGGGTGCTGTTGCCAGGTAGAGTCCCTGCCTCTTGTAGACTGAACTCAAAGACCCAGTCCTGCCCTTCCTGGCTGCTGAGCTTTTATTTACTCTGCCAGGGATGTATTTTGTTAGGGGTGTCCTGCTCCAGCCTCTCCTCAGACTCCTTCCTCAAATGAAGGAGAGCAGCCTGGGAGGCAGGAGGTCCAACGATGTCACGGGATCACTCGACTTTTCGTTTATGCCAGTATTGGCAGCCTGGTGTTGGCATTTTGTAGTGGTGCGCAGCGCAGTGGGGCTTGGCTGCTAACTTGACCTTTGGATAATTGGATTTCTGAAGATATGATGTGATGCTCACACACACACATACACAGTGGTGCGTGATGGGAAGTAATACTTGGCATGCGTGGCGAATGAGAGCGGAGATGTGGTGGAGAGTGAGAAACTGACACAAGAAATGCCCAGTTTCAAATTATCTGTCATAGTTTATTTGGAAAATCCGAGAATCTGAACCCGAAGCTGCTTTTAGTTCCTGTAACTTTCTTGAAGCTGTCCGTGGTGCTGAGCATCTCCATTAGCCAACGCAGCGGCGTGTACAGTACAGCTTCTCTCATCCATCCTCAGTGAAAAAGATGACAAATGACTGTATTTTGTCAGTTGTTGATTGATAAAAACTGACGGTGAAAACCCCAGAAAGGTTAAAGCGGCATTTAGAAAGATCAGCACATGTGATTCATGTCCAGTATCATTCCTCATCGCTGATACTCACAGAGTATCACTTCTCCCTCAGCTGCACTGAGTAACAAATGACCCATTTCTCATTCCTTCATAGTAGACTCGATCGGGCCTTCCTACATGTCTTGCACGGTATTGTAATTATACAGATTTAGACCTTCTAAAGATTATTGAGGTATTAAATGCAGCCATTAAACTATTAAACACCAACAAGGAGTGGTTTGTTGAAGTCAGTCGGGTGATAGCTGATTGGCCTATAAGTGACTGTCCAGTGACCGAGAATGATTGATGTGTGAGACGACATAGACGATCAGTTGCTAAGGATCATGATGGTCCCTGTCCATCACTCTGGGTGTTTGAGTGTGTATGCGTTGGCATGTCTGTCTGTGTTTTTAGTGTATCAGTGCGCCTGCAGGCATGCGTGAGTGTTGTGCGTGTGTGTGACTGGCCTCTGTGTGCGTGTTTGGGCCTCTGATTGATGTCATGTATCTCTGTGTAACAAATGTCTTGCCTGCTCCTGCTGTGTTTGATTTGGGACTGATGGGAACCTGTCTCCCCGACTCGTTAATCAAACTTGGTGTAATCCAAAGGAGACCGTGGAGCCGAGTGGGAAGCCAGTCTGAGATATGAATTTTAAGTATTTGGGGTTTAACAAACGTATGAAAACCATATTCTTTATCTCCACAAATCTCATCCCAGTTTTAAACACCCCTTCCTGTCTCGTTGTCTCGTTCCAGATCTTCCATATGACCTATGACCTGGCCAGTGCGGTGATGCGGATCTTTAACCTGATTGGTATGATGCTGCTGCTGTGTCACTGGGACGGCTGCCTACAGTTCCTGGTTCCCATGCTGCAGGACTTCCCCTCAGACTGCTGGGTGTCCCTCAACAAGATGGAGGTAAGTGTCAGGGAATCATGTCGGCGCATACCAAATTGCACATCTCACCCCCGGAACTGGATTTACATCTTTCACTCTGAGCTGATTGGGACGGAGCTATCAGTGGTCACAGAACATTGATTATCGTTTCTGACCATCATTAGAAAATATTGTCTGAATGTCAATCATTATTTTGTGACCATGATAAACTAAAAATGGAACGGTGTGTCATCAGTGGAGTACAGCCTTAAATCTGTGTATGAACCTTTGCATCGGAAAGAGATTTATTTTGTTTAAAAGACCAGAAAAACTGGCTTATTTTACTGCCAACTCATCGTTGTTTTAAAAAATTAAATCGGTTGGTAGTTTTGTCTCTTGTAGTATTGGAGGTCATTGTACAAAGATGGCAGTTTGTTAAAGGGTGAGTGTTTCCCTTACAAGGGTAAGCAGAATTATTTCATAGGTCTTGGTCACTGAAACAAGATGAAGAGTCTACAGACACACTAACAGCTCTGTGAGGCCGTATTTAGGCATATAGATGCTTTGAGCTAAACGTCAGCGTGCTAGTCAGGTCAAGTCAGTTTAATCCATATTGCCCAATTCACAGTTTGTCTCAGGAGACTTCATAATATGTACAACAGACAGCATCCTCTGTCCTTAGACCCTCGATTTAGTTAAGGAAAACTCCCCATAGCTTCTGTGACAGGGAGAAGAATGGAAGAAACTCAGGAAGAGCAGCAGAGGAGGGATCCCTCCCCCAGGACGGACAGACACGATGGATGTGAACAGAGCAACCAAAAAATCAGATCACAGTACAAACAAATTATGATGGCAAAATTACAATAAAACAATCTACATGTATCTGTATGCTTACCACGCTCACTATCTTAAATTGATGTGTTGAGGTGCTAACATTTGCTGTTTAGCACTAAATACATAATACAGCTGAGGCATAAATATATAAATAAATATTTCACCAGATATTTCCATCTCTAGAGCCATGCGACCAGCGTGGCTAAAAATGAAGGGTGCTCCAGGTTAGTGCTGATAGTTACATATACTATAATTTGGATCAATACGGTCCACTTTGAAAACAGTGCACTGCACTGCTCAGGGAACCATTATTACCCTAAGTGATGTCTGTCGCAATTATGCTATTACTGATTCAGGAGGAAAAGTCTGTATTTCTTTCCAACAAATCAAGAAAATTACTCATATCACTGCTCTCTGCAGCAGCATTCAGCCGCTGTGCTAGACAGAAAACAACCGTAGGATACCAATGAAGAAGCTGTGAAAGAGAAAGACTTAAGCAAACCTCTAGATCCCCCCGTGCCTCCTCTTCAGCACGGTGGGGTGATGGGAAAGATAAAAGGGGAAAACAGAGGGAAGGTGGGGGAATATAGCCGAGCAGCTGGGCTCTTTGTTGCCATGTCTCTCTCAGAGATAAAAGCTGGTTGTTTACGCGTCTGTCTGTCAGCCCAGCCTTTTACTGAGTGAGGGGACACCGCACTAACCCAGACATGAGGCATAGGTCCAAATGGGGTTTTAAACAGATTGGGTCTTGCTCTCCGGCGTTGTCAGGGCCTGCCGTGACCACTTGTGAATTTCAGATTTGAAGTATTTCTTGGATGACAGCTCTGACCCTTGAATTTGTTGGCATACAAAAGTAACTCTGGTTAAAACAAGTTAATGCGACGCTGAGAATGAATGTCCTCTCCTTCATGTTGGTGAAACGAGGGAATTCCTCTTTAATATGTCCGACACAGACGTATTGCAGTTCTGCTGGCACTGCTGGACAATATTGACAAAACCACATATTACAATATTGACTCAGGCGCTCAGTATTTATGTGGGGGATATTTTGGGTCTGATGAATGGTGCTTTCATGTGCTCTTTAATCAAAATTAGCTGATGGTGACGTGATCTCAGAAAAAATATCTTCTAATATGCACTTTGGAGGCATTAGCTGTTCATATCACTCATCTGAAATAATCATTTAAGTTCAGGGAGTAGATTCACATTCCTGCAGTGTAACCTCCAAGATAATGAATAAGAAAACATTTGAGCTTCATGTACGTCAGTGTTTCTGTAAGCAGAATGCAGAGAATGAGAGACTTTAGCCAGAGCAGGTGTGTCCACTGGTCCTGAGGCTGAGTCTCCACCGTGTTCACACCAAGTCTTTGATGTTCTAAACTATTGAAAACTGCATCAGGCATTTCCTTCTACTGCATCATTCAACTGTTTGCCCTCCACTGAAAGACACACGCACTCGCACACGCACGCACGCACGCACGCACGCACGCACGCACGCACGCACGCACGCACGCACCTGAATGTAACAATGTAAAGCAAATAATGGCTCCTTGTATCCAAGTAGTTTCTTTGAAAAAATGCAGCCAATGATCACTTCAAGCAAAACAGAAAGAAAATGATGAGGCTGAGAGATATGTTGATGCAATCAGAGCTCAGAAACTCTTAGTCAGAAAATGAATCAGTAATTATTTTGATAATCAATTAATCATTTATGTCATTTTTCAAAGATTCACTTGTTTGTCCTTTTCTCTTGAGATGATTTGCTTTTTTTTCTCTGTTTTACAACATTGTAAACTGAATATCTTTGTTCGGAAGCAACAAGTAATTTGAAGACACCATCTTGGGCTCTAAATAAATGAAATGAATCAAGAATACATTTTGCAGATTAACTGATAATGAAAACAATGGTATTTTGCTTTATACATGTAATATCAACAAACTGAAACGCAGTTACACTCAATCCATTAATATGGGATTTCATGTATTTCACGTGTGCTTAATGTAAAAATTACCCCACTGACTTTATAATAAAGCACAGACTTTATATCACATCAACCGTAACTTCAGGACAACTTGAGTATTTTTGCTTTTCTAAACTTACATGACCTGGCACACAGGCAGCCATGTGCTGTGTACAGTGCAGAGTCTGAAGTCCAGGATGATGAAGTTTGGGGCTGACAGGCCACTGACTCCTCCACTGCTCTCTCTGTATAATAAAAGACAGTCAGTCTCCAGAGAGCCGCCACTCTTAAACTTAAGGGCCACTCTGCCATCGTACAGGCTGCCTACAGCCACCTGAGACCGCCCCCCTATTGAGTAGCTGACAACTTGTAACATTAGCCATTGTGTTGCAGCCAGGCCATCCATCAAGCTTCGCACCCTACAGTGGCTCTGGTGGTGAGGGGCCGACAGGCAGGACCCATGGAGGGCGTCGAGAACACTCTGTAACTCTTGATGACATCCACCAAGCAGTAATTGGATTCTCTTGAACATGTAGTACCTCAGGGAACATAGATTGTTTCTGCAATATACCTCAACTTTCATCCATTAACTTCATTTAGTTTGTATGTTACTATACGCAGCTCTCTGAGCCTCATAGTTAATTTCCATGGTAGAGTGCAGTTTGGTGGCTGCACCTCGCTGTGTCAGTGGAGTACAGAGGCGACTGGGTAATAATAGTGACAGCAGCGCTAACTGACAGACACAGGGTGTATAGTTTCAGTGCTGTAATTACAACTGTGTGTGTACCCATCCCTTACAGTATCCACATGACAGAGGCATCTCTTCCCAATGATGCTCTACTGACATCAGCAGGAGTGGGCTTCGCACTACAGTGGTCTGCTCTTCTGGAGGAGATAAGCTGGTGTTAAATCTCTTTGTTTACTCATCACACCTAGTCTGACCGGACAGTGTCACAGGTCTGCTGCTGGACGTTACAAATTTAATTTAGAAGACTCCCAAAGCTGGTAAGAGCATATAAACATGAAAAGTGAAAGCAGCTGCCTAACTTGTGTAAATGGACGAGAAATTAGGTGGTGTTTGCTTCCTGAGCCAGGAGAGGAAAGGATGTGATTATCACAGTCCCAGAGGAACTCAGGTGTTTTTGTTCTGAAGGAGCCTGATGTGCTGAGGACGAGCTGTTCTGCAATATCCTACTCAAGCAGGAAGTGCTGCACTTAAACATTACTTGTGTGTAGCTTACTTGTGTTTAAAGCTTCTGGAGCAGAAGTGCAAAATGTTGCGACTGAGTCACACTTCCTTTGTTACATGCGGTCAGTCTGAAAGAGCCAACATGGAAGAAGAAATAGAAATTAGATCAGTTTATGGTCTTTACTCATTACTGCTCAGCTTGTGAAAACGGTCGTGCTTTCTGTAGCTCTGTAGAAGCTTTGTCAAGTTTAAAAAAAATAACCCCTGATAATGTCATTGGGCTTATCGCAGCTTGGGCTTGGAGACGAGCCAAACTGAGGTGACTGAGTTTGAAGTAGCTTGAATGCATTCACCATGCATTTAAGCTATTTAGGTGCGTTGTGGGAAATGTGGGATTCTGTGTTGTTGGAGCTTGGCCTGTATTAGAGTCCTCTGCTGTGATAGATTTTGATCATCTTTTTTATAAAATCTGTCTTCCATGATTCATCCCATTTTGTGGAAGAGCAGTACAAAATTTCTGGATTACCCCTGTGGAAGCAGGATTATTAATTCATACAGAAAAATGTCTAAAAACATCAGAAGTTTCAGGGGCTAGCTGTTTCCCTCTGCTTCCAGTCTTCCTAAGCCAAGCAAGCTGGCTAACTCCAGCTCCATAGCTGTCGCACAGACATGTGTTACCAGCTTTCTCATGTTGACAAGACAGCTAATACTTCCCAAAATGCTGCAGTATGAACAGCATGAATTTGAGTTTAAATGAATTAACCCAAGCCATCTACAGAAGTCCAGGCAGTCATCACGTGGTGTTCATGTTGACGAGCAGATCGAATACCACTTTTCTTTTGGCCTTAAAATGAACTGCCAGGGGCCAGAGGACGTCTTGCCTTTCACATTCAGAAACAACATATTTCACTGCCCACCCTACAGCTTATAAAGAGACCACACACACTCAGTGAGGCAGACGAGGAGAAAGAGAGGAAGCAGGAGACAGCGCTGACTCTGCAAAGACATCATAAACTAAAGTGGTGGGTGTGTGACAGGGCCAGGCCAGAGGCTTTGTTACATGTGTGTCAATTATCTTCTGATGTTTGTCAGATGCACATAGTGATTGTTCATTCAGTGTGATATAACTTCATTTTCCATGATCTGCTGCACGCTGTCCCGGTCATTTCTTCTATCCGTGCACCTATCAGAGCCTCAGTCCTTCACCCTTTGGTGCAGGGAGGTGTGAACTGATGAGACTGGTAACAGGGCAAAAGTTCAATGTTTGTGAAGGGCTTTGGGTGCACTGTTTAAGTCACACCAGTGGTGTAGGGATATCAGAGTCAGTCGGTCGGTCCACCTCTTTGATCCAGGCTCAAATAGCTTAACAGCTATTGGATGAGTTGCCATGAAATGTTGTACAGATACAGATGAATCCTAATGATCGGTGTGATCCTCTGACTTTTCTTCTAGCGCCATTTTGAAGTTGACATTTGTGATTCAGAGCAAAATGTCTCGACAACTATTCGATGGATTACCTTGTAACTGGGATTACCTTTTGCATTTTATTTTACTCTGCAATGAGCATTACATCCTCATTACAGCCTCTTTTCATGAAATTAGCACAGCTCCTGAGCCAAATGTTGGTACATGTTGTCACTTCAGGAAGGCACCTGGCTAACATGCACTGGTCAGTCTGTTTGGCAGGTGACATTCATGTTTGAATGTATGTGTGAGACATATGAGACCTGCTGCGCGGCAAGGTCGCAACTGCATACACAAAAAAGCAGTTTAGGACACTGAAGAAAAATTTAAAGCCCTTTGCGTTATCAGCCAACTTCAAACAAACTATCTGCAGCTAATGGAGACGGTGATTACCAACAAAGCAGCGGATAGTTCCCAAACAGAAATCTCCGGGGAGGCTTGACTTAAGAGGCTATGGAGTCTCTCTCTCCCTCTCTCCTGCCTGTGCTATTTCAGAATCAAAGTGCTCATCGTTCATCTATTATTCAATCTGTTTCACTCCACTGTTTCTCCTTCTGTTTTCACGTACACCATTTAGCCTCAGCCCACTTGGTGGAGCTGTATTTATTTTTGGAGTCTTCATTTTCCTCTGCTCATGACGGAGAAGTCCTTCCATCACCGCGTGGCCCTTTAATGTCGATAACAGACGCTGTGCAGAGAACACGCGCTGTTGTATTGAACATATATTTTGTTGATTTGCTCTGTATTTCCCTTCTTTACTGTTGTAATCAGTGATTCATGTAATGATTGACAAATCTTTTGAATTTTTTTTTTTAAATTTACTCAATATGTATTCAAAAAATATATTCCAGAGCTCAAGGTGATTCGTCAACCTACATTTAAAAACCCTCAAAATAACAAATTTACAATGAAATAACAAAGAGAAAGGCAGCAAATATTCACATTTGAAAAGCCGTAACAAGACAATCCTCTGCATTTTTGCTTGATAAATGACTTAAACAATTAATTATCAAAACAGTTGCCAGACAGTTTTTTAATCCATTCATCATTAGCTACACGCTGCATTATATGAATATACAGTCCTTTTAAAACAATCATTGTTGCTGATAGTTGAAAAAAGTCACTGCTTTCCAGTGACTTTGAATTTTTCTGCTAAACTGAAGGACTGCGTGTTCCTGAGAAAATCCTCACACTTCTTGATCTAAATAAACCTTTTTAAAAACGGGTTGAACTGTCTGAAAAGTGCATTGCCACAAGGCTGAGGACAGCGTTGCTTCTCCGAGTTCATGAAAAGTTCACCTTCTGGAGATACATTGATTTAACAGGCCGGTGACAGGGTGAATGTAGTTATTTGAAAGACGCCTGGGAAGGCAAAGTGTGTTTTATACTCTGATGGCAACGGCACTAATAGACTGCTAATGCACTGCTACGTTAAAAGAGAGGATATTGTTGATTGCCTGAGTGCAGATGGTAACCTCTATGTAGCACAGCACAAATTTAGATAAGGGTGCGTGTGTGTGTGTGTGTGTGTGTGTGTGTGTGTGTGTGTGTGTGCCAGAGGCCATGACAGAAAATGTTTTGGGTTTTTTTGTGCTCTTGGAGTCAGGCTCAATGAGGTTTTCAGGGACCTGTTTTTAACTTCATTTTTTTTTAACAGAAGCTTTAATAATACAGTTTAATTACACAGGACAGTCGTTTCTATGGTGGAATAATTTGAATCCCATGAAAAAAAAAACCTGCGTTTCAATCCCTGCTTTTGGCTTTACCTTAAATTAATTGACATCAGCAGCCTCTTCAGGCCAAGGTCACCACAGTCACCACTCAGTGCTAATGAAAGAAAAAAGCAGGCAAACAAAGGAACCCCGGTGGACAAAAGAATCAGATCGATTGAGCTTGTTAGGATTGCTCAGTCAGCCCCTTCTTCTGTGATGAAGCAAGTTTTGGCATAAAGCTACAGTGTAATGACACCGAACTGCTATTTACATTTAGGAAACTGTACTGATTGTTGTCCAGATGTTCTCGAAGTGATCCGACAACAACACTAACGCCCGTTGGTGTTGCTGTAAGTTACGACCTGAGGTTTGTCCCGTCACCAGTCTCAACACAAGCAGCCTGGTGACCGCTGCCTGGCTGCCACTGCCTGCAGTGGATTCCTATTCACACAGCTCTGAAAGGGCATATTTAATGACCTCTCATTATGATTCCTCTGCGAGGGAATAATTTCCGAACCGTCTCTACTTTACTGATTAGGCCTCGAAGGATTCCCCTGATGTCGCTTCCTCTTCTTCCCTCTTTGTTTCTAATGCGACTCTGTCCCTGGAGTTCTCATTTGTGTAAGTGTTATTCTATGACCCCGCTGTCCCCGAAGCTTTTCTCGTCGTTCCCTACTCTCTCCCTCAAAACCTGCTCTTTTTTAATCTAACATTGGTGTCTTTAATGATTTGTTTATGTCCCTTTTTTCTCTCTTCACAGAATGATACGTGGTCAGAGCTGTACTCCTTCGCCGTATTCAAGGCGATGAGCCACATGCTGTGTATCGGTTATGGTCGACAGGCCCCGGAGAGTCTATCTGATATCTGGCTCACCATGCTCAGTATGATTGTAGGAGCTACTTGCTATGCTGTTTTTATTGGCCATGCAACAGCTCTTATCCAGTCCCTGGACTCCTCTAGACGGCAGTATCAGGAAAAGGTGAGGAGCTTCATTAAATCAACTCTGTCCCATGTTCCCCACACTTTCCTGTTTCCTATTAACTGCTTAACATCCAGGTTTCCCCTGAAAGGAAAGGTTGGACATTTTGGGAAATATGCTTTTTGGTGAGAGGTGGTTGAGAAAATCAGTACCACTCACACGTCTGCATAGTATGATGAAGCTACTGCCACCACTCACTTAGCCTAGCACAAAGACTGGAGACAGGAGGAAACAGCTGGTCTGGTTCTGTCCAGTGGTAATAAAATCTGCTGACCAGCAAATCTAAAACTCTTTCATCGACACTTCATATCTTGAAACTTCCTGGAGTTCATGCTTAATGTAGCATAAAGACACAGGAGCAGTAACAATCTAACTGTTGGCAGAATGAGAAAGCAAATAAGTGTATTTCAAAAATGTCAAACTTTTCCTTTAAGTAACTTTAAGGTTGTTAAAATCATCTTACTCCACTCTGCCTGACAGTATCACAGATATGTAAGATCAGCTGTTTCCATGTTTTTTTTTTTTTACTGCACCATTCAAGCAAATGTAAATATTGTAGATGTTTTGTGCATTATTTTACACACATTTTCACACAAATTCGGCCTCTGGCATCTTTGGAAACTCTGAAACTGGACTGACAGTGACGTGCATGGCTCGCGATTGTTACCGAAGACTTATCGTTTTAGATTTAGATAGGTCTTGAGAGGAGAAAGGCTCACACATTATACATTATATCATGTTAATGATGTTGGTGTACAGACATGTTTTATCGTCGAGAACTATATGTAGTTGTTGTAGTTAGTTAAATGTGGCCAAAGATGATCTCTGGTATCAGAGAGGTACTCACTCAATACCTGTTGTGTAGATATCAGAATCTGTATCGGGGAAGAAAAAGCTGGATCGGTTTCAGCTCTGTGTGACTGCAGTGTGAGTTTCGTACTGATTAACCCCCTGGTCAGCAGTCAAGTTAAAAAATCTCCTCGCTGATGAAAACAGTGGTACAGCCCATTAAAACGCACATCTTTTCTCTTTCTCTTTGTTAGTCATTGGCTGCAACCGATTGGTTTGATTTGATTATTTGCTGACTAAATGGAAATTCATCATACTGTAGCCTGATCTGTATTAATGACGCAGGATTTGAATACAAAGAATAGGAATTTTGAAAGTGCATATCTTTTGTAGAACGAGGTGTATTTTGGTGCAGCAGCATGAGGTCACACCAAAACACTTTCCTTTGGGTTTTGACCTTTATCACACATTATCAGGTCCTGTTCAGCCTCTCATATATTTTGCTATTAGATAGTATTTTTCTTTGACTATCAGGCATCTTTTGACACCAGGATGGGGATCAGAGCATCAGTGCTGAGCGGTGCTGCAGCAGTGGCCTGTAGTGGTAACGGCGCAGCCTCTCTGTTTCCAAGCAGAGTCTCGCTGGCTGGGGAGCAGGGGGAGTGTTGCTGGCTTTCAGCAGCCAATCAGAGGCTGCGGGTGTGTTCGGCCAGGTAGAGCCACATCGCCAGGGGCTGGGCGTATGTGTGTGTGCGTGCGTGCGTGTGTGGGGTGGGGGTGCAGGGGTGCTGATGTGGATGAGAGACACAGAGAGCGTGTGTGTGTGTGATATGATGTCCCCCAGGGCAGCAGTAGAATTGATGAGGCAGCAGACCTGTGTGTCCTGCCAATGTCATCCTGAAGGTGACGTAAGCAGCCATGGCTGCCTCTCTCTCTCTCTCTCTGATCACTCACTCACCGGCTCTCACTCTACCTGCACTCTGTATCATCTGTTATGCGTCTTTAACTATCCCTCTTTGCATGATCTCATCCCCTCTTTTCTCTTTTTCTTCCCCTCCACCTCTTGAATATCTCCACCTGATTTTCTGCTCTGCCTCCCATCTCCCTCTTTGTCTTCATCCCTCTCTCTTTCTCCTCTCCTCTCGATCTGATTTTCTCTCTCTCTCTTCCTCTCTTCCCCTCTCTGTATCCTCTCTGGTGGTGGTGTCCTTGAGAGGTGCAGTGCTACTGCTAACTGTCTGCTACAGGGAGCAAAGAGAGGGGGAGGGGAGACCTGTGGGAGACGGGAGGGCCTTGTTGTCGACACAAGTCCTGGTGCACTGCAAGATATTTGAACACTGTCTATTTCTCCTCGTTTAGAGTGTTTTTGTCGGCTTTTTGTCTGGCCAGCATTGTGTGTGAGCTCCCCGTAGGGTTTTTCCGCCGTGTGGTTGGACACTTGGGTATAAATCATGTCCAATAGATGGTTTAGAAGACAACGATTCAGCAACTGTGTGTCCTGGATGATCGGAGTTAAAAGGCTAGAGAGACACCCATGGTCTTTCATCTGTGAGGAATGGTTCCTTCCACAATGGGGGTCAACAAAATGAGCAACCTGAGACCATTACTCGCCCCTTTTTTCTGTCGCTGAGAGTTTTCACCTCAGTTTTACATATCCAGTTAAATTTGCACTAAAGCTGTCTGAACGCTGACAGAAAACGAATATATTTAAGAGCTGTGATGAGTTGTATAAGTGTGTGTATAATCCTCAAACAGCCTGTTTTTCCCCTCAGTTTAAAGATAAATTGTGGAGTAAGAAACATGCGTGCGTACACATTAGAAACCAGTTCATAATGCTGTGTGCTCTGTGTCACATTTTCTGATAGTTCCTCACCCTGTTCCAGAATATGTATTTTTTCTGCTGAGGGCAGGAAAGTGCATTTCTCCGGAACCCTTTTTCTGACCAGTTGTCAGATTTTCTTTTTTTCTTTTTTTTCTGAAGCTCTGTGAGGATTAGTATTTGAGCTGAAGATGTGTTTATTTAAAAAAAAAAAAAAAAAAAAATTAAAAAAAAAAAACCCCGTAGAGCAGAAAAGTGCCAGCCATGCCAGTGAGGCTGATGCTGATGCTGCTGAGTGAATTCGCCACGCCTCCAGATATGACTGTGAGTGACATTTTTATCATTTGGAGAGTGTTAGCAAAACACGTCTGCTGGCAGTCTGTTACAGCCCCAGTGAGGCTCGAGCTAGCATTGTGTGGAGGTTTCCATTTCAGCCCAGCAGTAATGTCAGACTCACAATCCGTGCTGGTTAAATTTAGGGAGAATTTGGCTTGGTGGCTTTGGTGCAGAGACCTATGAGTTACGTAGTAACATTGCACACTGACACATAGCAGCGGGACAGACAGACCCACGGTGCACCTGACACACCTTGGAAAACAATGCATGTGATCCATTCAGGCATGTTTTCTGGTTATCACAAGTCAGAATTCGTATTTGTTGATACCTGGACCTTCAAACCTGCGTGTCTGACCAATAGAAACACTTCTTTTTTTGGTGCACCATGTTCTATGTTTTTGACTTTGCGATTATCCTGTTTTATGTAATACGGGGCGACGTCACTAAAATGCTGCATTGAAGGCCCTTCACACCCATGGGCCACCCACACAGGCCTTTTCGCTTATTTTGCCTGATTGGACCTTCTCTCATACTGCATTGCTGGCAGAATAAGAAGAGCAGGAAAACCTCCCGTTATTGCGACCTGAGTTTCCCTTCACTGCTGAAGTGTTGTATGTGTATTTGCATGTATTTGCAGCGATTTCTCAATAAGTGAAACCAGGTACAAACAAACTGTGTATAACTCCCATAATGACCTGAATCCATTGTAAGAGTGTTAATACTGGATTTTGTTACAATGCACTCAGGGATGGTGGTTTTGTAGACATTTTGTTAGCAGTCTGGAACAATATGATGTGAGTGCACCATGAGGACTGTGTCGGCATGTAGCGCTGTGCCTGACTGACACCTGTCTGACCCTCATATTAACTTTGCTGCACCTGTTTGGGCCGCAGACGATGCGCCTTTAGAATTCCAATCAGTTCATGAAGTTTGGTCTAATAAGCCAAACTAAGTGAAACACCTGCGTAGCTGTGCAGGGCCTTAAACAGTCACTTGCATCCTGCAGTCACACCAGATTTTGCTTTCCATTCATTCATTCAATCTGATTGACCCTGACACACAAAACTGTTCAGGGAGAATTACAAAATAATGCAAGCAGCCGAGAGGGAAGGACGCTGCCTAGCTGCAGTGAGTGCAAGGACAGTGACAGAGGTTAATGACTGTAAAATGCTGTTTTATTCATTATTTATTTGATTTTTATAACCCTATGCACAATATTACCACTGGTGTTACTGATGACATTAACGAGCTAACATGCACAATACAAGGACCCTGTGCTTTTCCTCCTATATATATGCATACATTTGAGTTTCAGCTATAGCTGTAAAATCAGCATTTTATATAGAGGCCTATTGTACTATTTTATTTACAAAATTGCTCTTTTCAGAAAAGCTTTCGCAGCATTCAAATCACTGCAGACTTTTCCTGTATTGAGTCATTGTTTAGTTATAGCCCACAATGACCCGTCAGTCATTTTGAGAAAAATAGACGACTTGGTGTTTTAATTTTGGTAGCTGGGCTTCCCTTTAGAGCACACATTGTGCCTTTAAGACATGCAGCAGACAGCAGACTAGTCATACAACTCTACACAAATACACCTTTTGCATCATTAATCAGCTCTTAATGGCCTCATAGGGGGGTTGAGAGACTAATCTCAGTCAGCAAGACAGAGAGCAGACAGCAGTCTGAGCTGTCTGCTGTGCACAGGACAGGATACAAGTTTGTTTTCTACCTCCTCCCCCTCCTCCTCCTCTCCTTCTCCGTGCCGCTGCCATGATCAACAACAGTGATCTGTCTTCTCGTAACCAGACTGCTTGTCACTGATCGCTCCCATTATCCAGAACCAGGCTGACTTTGCAAAGATAGTGGCCAGAGAGATTCCTGCGCCAATGTCTACAACAAAAACAGCGTCCCTTCAGTCGTGCCAAATGATATTCACTCCAGTAGAAAGTGTGTCTGATGAACAAACCCTTATCAGCCTCCTTTGGTCGTCACTCCCTTTGACTGAATTATAGGATTTTCAGTGTGTCCTTAGAAGCCTCATTTCATTTAATGAGACTTTGTACTGTGTGAGACCCCACAGTGTGTTGTTCCTCCCTGTGTACACATCTCTGAATTGAAGAAAGACAAGCTGACTTACCACTATCTGATTTTCTTCTCTTTGGTGAATGTGCTTCATAATATAATGAGGCGATTTTGCAGGGAATTAAGTGAATGAATTATACATCCACATGGCCGTTTGGGATGAACCTGAATTAGAATTTCCAATGGAGAGGAGTTGTGGGATGAATGAGCAGGAGAAAAGAAGAGAAGAGAAAGGAGGGTAGAGACAAAGGGAAGGGAAGTAAAGAAAGGGAATGAGTGAAAAGTAAGGAAATGGAAGGAGAGGGAAAGGAAAAGAAAACTTGAGAATGGGAAAGAAATGTAAAGGAGGGGAAATGAGAGGACACAAAAGAAAGGAAACAGAAGGAGAGGAGAGGCAAATGAAAGGAGAAGATGGGCAAGGAAAGGAATAAAAAGGAAAGGAAAGACCAAGTGAAGGAAAGGAAAAGACAGAAATGGGGATGATAAGAAACTGATAGCTATGTTGGGTCAGTACTTAATGAGTTTGAAAGTGGAAAAATGAAGGCAAAGTCAAAGACAAAAAATCTGAATAACAAATCACAAAATGTAAAGAGTTCCCAAAAACAGCAGTTTAGATGACAAAATGTCAGAGGAGCGCTCTGCTGCTGCACACACTGTCATCAAAGTGACACAGGAAATGGATGTCATTTTCACTCTCATTTAGGTGTTTGTCAGTCCCCTGTGGGTGCTGTGACGCACCGGCCAAACGCTCGCTCCCCTCTCTGCAGTGACACTGGAGAGATTTGAGGTTGGCCTGGCGATGATCGATACAACGGACTGTGACATGTCTCTCAAAGTCAAGTCATTGAATGCCACCATTTAAGTTCAATCAGATAGGCTTTTGCTGCCTCATTCATTCAGATTTAGCTGAGTCACAGTCCGCTGCATTCGTGTGTAACCACAGCTGCTTGGTCGCTGCATCTCTGCGGGGAGTGTGAGGTTTTCCCTCACTGCCAGACAGACTAACCCACACCTACACTTTGCTCACAATCAGCACTTCTATTCTATGAAAGGCACACCAGCGGCAGCGTTCGCTTTGACATGTCGGGTAAAGACTTGCGACACAGGGTCATTTCTTCAGGCCACTCTCCATCTGCAGATGTCAGGAAGCAGAGTCACTCATGCAGGTGAGACTTTGTGTTGTGTAACTCCATCAGAGGAGGTGCCCACACCCAGGAGACTTTTCTTTACATAGATGCTGAATAATTCAGATGTTGCATGTTTGGTTAATTTATGTTTATGTTAAATGGGAGAAAGATGCAGTGACAGGATCAGTTGGAAACACACGTTGCTTTTTCTGCAGTGACAGTACTTTTCCTGTGTAGCACTGCGGGGTCATGGTGTACCGACATGCACTTTGCAGAAACAGTATGTGGTGTGACTCTAGTGGGGTACCATTAACTTAAATGCACAAATGTATTTGTAATCCGGCAAACAAGAACAGGAACCATGAGGGTTTCACGTTAAAAAAATGAACTAACATATCAACAGAATGCGAAGAGGTAGCAGTTCTGACGTTACGTCAAAGAAGTATATGTGTTGTGTTGCAGAGATATCTATCGAAGTTAGCATGCTAACCAGCTAGCTGTGGCCCTTCCTGTCTTGTAATAGCATTTTATAGCTCAAGAGGTGATTTTTCAAACAGAAAAATACAACTGCACACCCTCTGAATTCAAGCTTCTTTGTTACCCATTTAAGACAAGCTTGACTGCTTTGTTAAGTCATCGTAAAACACATTTTATTCAAACTGGACAGAAACAAAATAAAGCTCGCCAAAACAGTCAAGACGCTTTTATGTGCTGGTGATGCCCAACCTTCCTCCCACTGCTCTGCATGCACACAGGCATGCATTTATGCATGCACCAAAGGTGTTTTGGGGACATTTATTTTCCCCATGCTCAGCACATCTACCAAGCGCGCCTTTAAACACCATGGACGCCGTGAATGCAGCATTTTTGGTTCCAGGTACTTTACAAAGGAAGGAGTAAATCTCCTGGATCTTTAGAAAATATTAACTTTCTCATCGGTGTGACACATGTTAGCATACTGACAGATTCTGTCAGAAAGAGCTGCGAGCGTCATAGTCCCTGACGTTTGTCTATGACTCATCGACGTGCAACAGCCTTGACAACGATACATTGATTGATTGACACATACAGACAAATCAGTTTTGAATTCAGTTGAATTGTTTATGTTTTTATGAGTGGGACAGAACATGATAAATGTCGATCTAAGTGCCGAAAATAGGTCCAATATTCAAATTATTTTAACGGTGGTGAAAAACCTGGCAATTTTACAGATTTTTGTGGGGACTCTGGACACCCAGCTTGAAACCGAGACAATCATGGACAAATGGGACATCTGGTCACTGTATGTCTCCCTACCTTAAAAGTCCTTTATAGTCCAACAATTTTAGGATAGTGCACCAGAATGATATTCCCAAACGTTTGTTTCATTTGCTGCAGACCAGACTGAACTCAAAAAGCACCTAAAATAAGCAAGAGCTGTAGAAGACTGAAGTATAACCCTGGCAGAGTATCACTGGGGAAGATGCCAAGCATCTGCTCATGTCTACGGGTCACAGAGTCCAGCCAGACACCGACAGCAAAAGATTTGCAACCAAGTATGAAATATGAACACTATTTAAGTTTGTGTTAACTTGATACTTTCTGTGTCTTAAAACTGAATTACTGAAAAAAAGAACAATACAGTTTGTGCATAGGCCATCTGATGTGTGTGTTCACACTCAAATTGAAGCTGAGATTCAGCACTTTAACCCCAAAAAGTATTATTTCATATTAAATCTAGTGCGCTGAAACAAAATCTATCAATACTGTCTGACTGCCCTGTGAATACTGTCAATAAGATTGGCAGTTCTGATAGTCAGTTTCTGGTGCTAATGTAACCGTAGTTATGTGAATCGGTATCTAGGATGCTCTTTTAGCTCAAAATATGAGTTAGTGTACTGCTGTAATGAAGCCAGGAAAGTGGGGATTTCATCACCCTGTACTGCAGGATTCTCCCTGTGTACCCAAGTATTCTTGTTATGTACAAATAAAAATCTTTGTTTGCCAAATATGTCTCTCTTTTGGAAACAGAGAGCCAGTCTGTCACTCTCAGAGAACAAACAATTTCCAATTTAGGCATTTATCAGATGCTGTTGAGGATCCACAGCTTGTAACAGTGGGCGAGTAGATGGACCCCATTGTTTTGCTTGGGGCCTCTGACAGGACACGCGGCTGCGGACACAATGCTATCTGCAGCAGAAGTGAACCGGGGACCTTCCAGTCGTGTGGCGGCTCCTGAAGCACACCTGCAGAAGACATTGTCGGGAGAAGTCACTTGATGCCAGCTGACAGCTTTTGTGGCGTTTGTAATGCACAAAGTAGAGTTTTTGGATCGAGGCAGTGTGGATGATGTCTTCCTCAGTCCCTGAAAGCTGTGAATACACGATGCTGTATGTGCCAGCCTGCTGAGCTGTCTCTCAAAGTTATGTTTCAGCCAGTTTTATAGGTGCAGGGTTGAGCTGTGTGTCTTCTGAAGCTTTACGTTTAAGGTGGGTTGAAGAACACAGTCTGACAGCACAAGCGCAAGGAGAAAACCTTCTCTCTCAACATTTCACTGTCTGTTCAGTTTATCACAACATCTGTCACTCTCTGCAGTCTGGCCACGCAGTTTGTTGGTTTCTCAGTGGTCACTCTGGATGGATTGTGATTAGCATATCTCGACAATGGAAGCTGATTGTTTGTGTTGTTGCCGCTTTCGACCGTTCACTTTCTATCGATCTGGCATTGATTGACTTCTGGGTCGCACTGATCAATGGGCCAGTGTGTTCATTTCAGTCGACAGGTGAAGGACGTGTGCTTGCGCTGTTTTGTGTTATTGTTTGTATTTGTGTTTGTTGACTCCCTGGAAAAACATCATTCTGAGAAGGATATCTTGTTTATTTTCATTGACAAGCTGCATCCTTATTAGAGGCTGGAGTTTGTGTTTATAATATTTTGTCCACAGCAAAATAGAATGCCAAAAAAAACCCCTCTGAGGATCACGCAGTACAATTTAACAGCACCATAACCTACAGCCTCTAAAACGGCCATAAATTTGAACCAGCACCTCTCTAAAACAGTTTCAATACAAACTGAACGTTATAACCTTCACAAAGGTGTGATTTATGCCTGGGCTGTTGTGTCAGACTGGCAACTGAGTGGAGTGAATGTAGTTCAGGAAACATATTGTGCAACAGAATATCATATCAAAGAGTACATTTCACTGCACGATTCAGGTGGCTACATGCAAAAATATCACAAGATCTCTGCATACTTGCTGTATGTGAACAGCTGCACTGTATATATAGACATAAGTGTGTAAAGATATGGATACACATGATCTGATCCCTTGTGCTTTAAAACGTGTCACCACTTGCATCATAACCTTAAGTATTTCTCAGTTTAAAGGCAAAACCAACAATGTGTCTGTTTCTCAGTGGATTTTTTTAAACGTCTTTATCCTGTGTACAGCTTTCAGTCCCAAGCCTGTTAGTTCCTCCTGGATGTAAGTCTTTAAAACCTGGTCACAAATACACTGAATACTTTAATTTTCTTAAGAAAGCTAAATAATTACCTGAAACAGTTTGGGCACTGTAGTTTTTTGTAGCAAATGTTAGTCAAACAGGAATAAATATTGCTTTAGTTTTGGACTATTTTCAGCTGTGGAGAAATACACATTTGGTTTAGTGAGTATTTACCAGCAGCAGGAAGGTGGATGTGGGATTAATTTGAGTGCCCGCCCGTTTTCATCATAATGAAGGAATGTGTCATACCATGCAACAGTGTGGCTCACTGATGTGTTTTTAATAGTTTTTGGGCAACAGTGGAGCTCAGCGGCACACATGAATAAGCTATATATGGCTTTGACTACACAGACAGCGCTTGTTGGTAGGATCAGTGCGGTGTTGGTTTTGGTCTCTTAAAAAGACACAATGCAATTAAACGTTGTTACAGTGGAAACCGAATACAAGGTGCTTTCAAAATGATTGTATGCACTGTATTAACAGAACATTATCTCTGTCTGTCCTGCTCCCTCTCAGTACAAACAAGTGGAGCAGTATATGTCCTTCCACAAACTGCCTGCCGACTTCCGACAGAAAATCCATGACTATTATGAGCACAGATACCAGGGCAAGATGTTTGATGAGGAGAGCATCTTGGGAGAACTTAGCGAGCCTCTCAGAGAGGTAAGACATACACACATGATAAAGACACACAATATCCACATATAAGTATCAACTTCTATTTTTATGGTACGATACATTGAAGGTGTACTTCAAACAGTTGTTTTTAGACGTGATCTTGTAGTTTGTCCATCACATGCTTACAAGAAGAACTTTAATGCTTAAATCTGTGAACACACCATTCATGCATGCAGAAGGAGACACTTGACTGCAGTGTAGTGCCCCAGTTGCACATTTGATGGACATTTCTCTTGTCCTTGAACAAACCAAACAATGTGTCTTTTCTCAGGAAATTGTAAACTTCAACTGCCGCAAGCTGGTGGCATCCATGCCGCTGTTTGCCAACGCGGAGCCAAACTTTGTGACAGCCATGTTGACCAAGCTGCACTTTGAGGTATTCCAGCCACATGATTACATTATAAGAGAGGGAACCATTGGGAAGAAGATGTACTTCATTCAGCACGGAGTCTGCAGCGTCATCACGAAGGGCACACTGGCAATGAAACTTTCTGACGGCTCTTATTTTGGAGGTAGGATACAGTTTGTGGCTTTCATGTGTTTTTTCTGGTGATGCTGCTTTTAGCATCTGTTTTTGGGGCCGTTTCACTTTCTCCTTTCTTGTTTCAGAGATCTGCTTACTGACGAGGGGTCGGCGAACAGCCAGCGTGCGAGCAGAGACTTACTGTCGACTCTACTCTTTGTCTGTTGACCACTTCAATGAGGTGCTGGAAGAATATCCCATGATGAGACGAGCCTTTGAGACAGTTGCCATTGACCGTCTAGACCGCATAGGTAAAGTACAAGATTAGAGCCTGACATGGGTAGATTTATGACCAGCAGTATCAGAGCATGAAACATCTGTATAGCATTATTGTAAGTGACTATAGGTCTCTGCATACAGCTCTGTAAATCACTGTAAAATGAACCCCGCGTACAGAAAATGAAATAATATTGTGCTTAGGAGATGTTTGCAGGATATTAATGTTGAAATAGGCAGTAAAATGAGCTGTGCTCTTCCGTCAGAATGACACGGGACACTGTAACAGTAGATGAGAGTACAGGGTGACACATCCATTTTCCTCAGGGCTTGTTCTGCTAGAGGATGTACCTGGTGTGAAGGACATCACATGCTATATCTAACTCATATTGTTCTCCCTCTCCAAATCCTCTTGTTTCCATATATTAATGCTTTGCTCTCCTTTTTGTCCTCTCTGTCCTGTCCTTTCTTATTTCTGTTTGAAGTTCTTTAACAATCAATGCATTCGTTTCTTTCTGCAGGTAAAAAGAACTCCATCCTGATGCACAAGGTCCAGCATGATCTCAACTCTGGTGTCTTCAACAACCAGGAGAACGAGCTGATCCAGGAGATTGTCAAGTATGACCGTGAAATGGTGAAGCTGGTGGACCTGCAGCGGCCGCGGGCCATGTCTATGACACCTTCCATCGGTGGTATCTTTGCTCCTCCCGGTCAACCGCAGACAGGCTCTGCTATTGCCACTCTTCAACAGGCTGTGGCCATGAGCTTTTGTCCTCAAATGGCAAGTCCCCTGGTGGGTCCAGGGACTCTGCAGTCACCTCGTATGGTGCGAAGGTTCCAGGTGATGCAGAACCTGTCCAGCCCAGTGTCAATGTCTCCTCTTCAGTCTCAACCCCCTCAGGCATTCGGAGGGGCGTTCGGATCTGCAATCTCCAGCCCGCCTGTCCAAAGCCCGCTTGCAGCTTCAGGACGGACTTTCCAGTACATGGCGAGCGCAGGACCCTCTGGTTCCCAGTTGTCCCTAGTACAGCACCATGTACCCAGTCCCACACAGACCCAGCAGAGGCCTGCCTCACACAAGAGCACCCACTCCCTTCATGCAGGTAGCTTGAGCCAGGATACCCGGGCCCTGTCTGCCTCCCAGCCTTCACTCCCCCAGGAGGGACCACCACAAGCTGCCTCTGCAGCCCCCAGCCCTCCACCATCTACCCACACCTCCAACAACTCCATCGGTCCCCCTCAGCCCCCTCAGCCCAGCCTGCCAGGGCCCTCAGGGGTTGGGAGAGCGGCAGGAGCTCAACAGAGGGTGGCCTTTGCCTCCACACCTCCTCCCGGTGGACCTGCTGGAATGGGGGCAGTAGCAGCAGCTGCTGGATCAGGACCTCCAGACTCTGGAGTTCCCAAGAAAGATTCAATTGTCAGCCTTCCAGAGCTAGACTCTGCCAGATCCCGGCTGTCTTCCAACTTGTGACCCTGGTAGAGTTCAGGAAAGAGGCCTTTTTTGTAGGAGAATCTGTTTGTTTTAGGTCAGTCCAGCTGATCTGTCAGCCTGCTAAATGACCAATCAGCTACCGCCAGCGCCACCAGTCATTCGACCTGGATGCACTGTGTGCTGGTGTCAGCAGAAGGAAAAGAGCAACTCAATGTCTTGAGACACTTTGGCTAGGAGGAGTCTATACAATTAAACTAGTATAACTTAAGGTTGAACTGGTCTAGTCTACTGTGCCAGCACCTTTAGTCTTAGTATCACCCCTTACACTCTGCTTCCAAACACCTACTGTATATCGCTGTCTTTACTGTAAAGATATGAAGAAAAGTATGATTAATGTAACTATTGCATACTGTGTAGAATCCATGCAATGCAATCTAGCAGGAGCTGGACTTAAAAATGAAAATCAGGGACTTGAAGTCAAATGACAATGACATTTTAAGCGTTCAACAAGTGTTTTGAGTGTAATTTTTCCGTATTAGCTGTCGTAGCAAAAGAACACATTGCTCTTCATATTGTTTAAAATAGTAGTGAAAATAGTGTTTTAGACCGCTGGTCGATCTTACATCGATGTGTAAATAGTTGATGAAAAAAGTATGGAGGGATATTATATTCATTGTATCTACCCAAACCAAAGTTGAGCTTGAACACAAAGTCTGGTTGTGTCTGTATCAACTAAAAAAGAAACATAGAAGAAAATGCCATTTATTTAACTGCCTTGATTCAACGTTAGAAGCCATATATTTGGTTTGTGTGTATGCATATATGTGGGTGTAAGTTTGTGTGCGTGAGTTTGTTGGTACGTTTTGGTTCTACTTTCAGAGAATGGACTCACACACTCTCAACACTGCTTTGTCAAGCGTGATTGGTTTGACATGCTGATGGCGGCACTGAGCTGTTTTCATGAAACATCTGTAGGCGGTCAGCTGTTTGGTCAGCGTACTGATTGTAACTCTGAAGGCTAAGGTGGTTAAATAATCTGAGCTTTATCGAAAGGAAACATTTGTGAACAACCCATACTGTATACTTGCTTGTTTTTGTCTAGGTTTATTGATTAACACATGCAATATAATTCTGCAATACTCTACCCCGCCTATATATAAATATATATGAATATAAATATCTATACATATGCTGTACAGGAAAGTGAACTTGTTTCTTTTTCCTTTTGTTCTATTTTTAATGTGAAATCTTAAAGAATCCAGCAGCTATTGTGGCTTCACTTGAGGTATTGTAATCCAGTGACCATGTTGTTACCTTAACCAAAAATGTTTGAGGGAATGAGAGGACGTGCGGTGTCATCTTTTGTAAAAACAAAACAAAAAAACAGACGGGACAAACTGCTTAAAACTGGTTTAGAATCACAGGAGGAATCCACGCTTTGAGTTCAGCAAGTCAGATCCTCAATACGTCACTTTAAAGCCTATTTGAAGATATTAAATTGTAAGATGAAAGGGGAGGTTTGGGATGGGCAACATGGGGCAAGAACGCCTCACTTGTACAAACTCTTTGCTCCATATCAAAGTCTCTATGTGCCCCATATCACCCAAAAATCCCATGAATGTCTCAACATTTAGATCTGCAACAATCCTATCGTTCAAATTTTGGGATGAGGCGTTGGTTATATTTATTCTAAATACTCTGATCCTGCTGAACCTAAAAGCCTTCTCTTGCTGAATGTATGCCATATGAGAAGGAAGACAGCTAATCAGATATAAACTGCCATGTAAATAAAGGGACAGAGATTTAAAGAGGCTTTTATGATGCAAGGGGGTTGTGGGCATTGCTGTATGTGTTGCTGAGTGTCTGTGCAATATTTTTAGGTTCGATGAAGCTTCTCTGGGTAAAACGTTGCTGTATTTAGCCTGTATGCTACACCCCCCGACACCTCACACCCTACCCCCAGATCTGACATGAGAGGATACATTTTTTTAAGTTCATTTATTGAAGAGGGCGTGAATGAGAGCAAGTTGTAACCACTTTGAACTCCTCGCTCCAAAACGAGCTCTGAGGACATTCACTTAAGCACCTTCTGCTGCACTTCGACCTTGTAATCAAAATTAAAATCGATGCTCTATTCTCTTGTAACGGTTACAGCGCTTCTCCTGGAGCCATTATCTGGTTAAATTGTTAGGACGAAAAGTGAATCCAATCGGGACAGAAAATAGGCAGCTGATTCAATGTGTTAAATAAACACGGCGTCCAACTTTTTCAGCTCTGAGTATTGATCCAGAGCCAAACTGTAAAATCGATGCAATGGACATTTCACTCAGGTTTGCTACCTTTCCAGAGAGATGTATTGATTGCCGCAGCGTGGCTTTCTATTGATTTGTGTAGACTTGTCAATCCGCCCACGATCAACCTGTTGATTTAACCATGCGAAAAGATTCCCCTTGAATTTTGATTGGCTGATCTAATGGTGTTATAGCCCTGAGATTGTTATTTGCATAACTCGCTGCCGTTTTGTTTTGATCACTTTTCTTGAGAGCTGTTTAAGTCTTGAAACAAGGTGTAGGTGATTGTTTTTATCCAAGGGCTTCATGATACGGTTTGTAAACCCTGGCTCACCTGTAGAGTAGCCACATTTTCACTTTCTGTTTGATCAGCAACATGCACTAAACCTTGTCCTTTGTCATACCTGGGTCACAGTTCTGCAACACGCTTCATCAGCAACACAGGAACTTCGTATTGCTTTTTTCCTATGGGAAAGGTACATGCCAAAATGCCAATGCGATTGTGAATGAACCGAGTCAATTTGAGTCAATAGCTGTTGTGTGCTTCAATACTGTTCCAGTGCAATCAATTGGTCCTCTTCCCTATTCCTTTGTGCTAATACCAGAGTTTGCCCTATTAAGCTGCTATCAGGACTGTGCTGATATTATTTGAATGAGTCCACAGTCAGTGAGAGCAAGATGGAAGGAAAGTTAAAGAGCTAATGTTTCAGGCAATATCAGGCACCGTCTCTATTTCATTGCCTCCATCCACTAAGATACTGTAGTGTGTAATTCACTCCCACTCAAAGGATGGCATCCCAGACACTTTGATCAGTACCACTCTGTTTCAACCCTCAGCCATGAGGCTGATACAGCCCTGGCAAAGCACATACTTCTATCAGTTATCTGTTTGTGTCTGCGTCACAAGTGTGTTCAGTCAGCTGGCTTCCAGCCACTGTCGGCATGTGTGTGTGATATAGCGCTGTATTTGCCTGATGACGGGGGGTTCAAAGTGCGATTGTTTATTGGTTCTTCTTCTGGACCTTGCTGTGAAGTGGGATTTAAATCCCTCATACATGTTTGACACTGACTGACAATTATTGAGAGTATCTAAGTTTCAAACCTCTCATTCTTGCTGTACCAGATATTAAGGGTACTGAATGCCTTGGTGTTGATATGTTAGCAAATCAGGGTATTATTTTTGTTTGTAAAAGTGTCTTTGATTTATTGGTATCTTCTGTTTGGTTATTGTTTTTGCAATGTGCCCCATGCACATGGACTGTATATACCTTGTGCCTAGTATATCTAGTTTCCACATAGTCTATTTTTGTGGTATGTATGTGCCTGTAAAAATGCAAATATGTGTTTTTATTTTCAACTTGCAATATATGTAAAAACATTAGATGAAGACTAGTATTGCTGAATTAAAATGACAATGTCAGTATATATAATTTTCCCTGATTTGGGAAACACAAAATTGCACATTTTTGTTGGTTTGAGCCTTCCAACACCATGCGCGCTGTACTCTGTACTTTCATGTTCTGTACATATGGTATACACAGAGATGTGGGGCACATTGTTGTGTTTTACCACAACCTGCTGTATAAGAAACATTTTCTACAGTGAGAGGGTGAGCTCTGACAGGCTTCTGGTGGATATCGGCAGTCTAGACTTTAGCTTAGATGACCTGCTTGCTGCACAAAGCCAAAACTGACAAATGGTAAATAAAACGGTGGAGATGCCAGCACAATATCAATACAGAGATAAAACTAGGCTGTGCACGTGCTGAAAGATCTTACTCAAACCATATTGTTGCACAGGTCTTTAAACCCTGATGGTGGTTGCATACTGATCTGGTGTTTACCATCAAAAAAATGGATCACTCCAAGGCTGAATTTGGCTCAGGAGCCTCAGCAATCACAAGCCCAGCATTGGGTTGAGTTACCTTGACAGATAATAGCAGAGTGCATGCTCGTATTTTTCTTATCTAAGCAGAGTTCTGTGTACGATTGTTAGTGGGACCTTCAAATCTAGACATTATTGTGTACCATCTACTGTACAATTATTTTATTTAGTATAACAGTTTAACCTTTGTGTCGTAGCTACTGTAGCCTGCTTAGCTTACCTAAGCCTTCTCTCTGCTTCAGGACTCTGTGTATTGTGTGCTTGAGTTTGTGTGTGCGTGTGTGTTCCTGTGCCTTTCCTTCTATAATGTTGGTCCCACTTGAGAATATGATGCCATTTAGGGGTTTAAAACCCATGTGAAGCTGAGAGAGATGCCAGCGCAAGCTGGAGTGTTACACAGTCACAACTCCACTTGTTCTAAAAAAACACAAACAACACTGTAATGCTCCTAGAAATGACTCTAGCACATCCCTAGACTTAGTAGCATTCTACAGCATGCACGAGCATGGGCATCCAGACACACTTTACCAGCACCATGTAGACAACAGCACAGATATTTGACACAGCATGTGTCCTCTCTCTCTTTCTCTCTCTCTCTCTGGAGGCCAATCTGCAACCATCTCGGACTGTGCTCGGCTTCTGCTCTTAACAAAAAGGTATTTCAGAATGCCAGCTCTGTCTAAGTTGATGTCTACAATCCAGGGACAAATCAGCTCCAGCCTGAGCCTCAGCACTTCCAAATCGATCTCAGAGGATCAGGGGGATGCTTGAGATGCTGGTGATATTTGTCACCATTCAGTCCTTTCAGACTGAGATGCACAGCTCGCGGCGAGGGGCGTGGGGCTGATTTGAGCCTGCGTCCAAAAGGCTGTCTTGTCCACCACCTCTGCTGGCCGAGAACACAGAGCCACACCCTGGTCTCTCTCAATAAGCTGGTCTGTCAGTCAGTGGCAATGTCGTTTAAGCGTTCGTAAAAAGACGATACATTGTTGTGCAATAAAAAGATGAGCGCATTGGCATACTTATCTCTGTGTGTGGACTTTTATTCATCGCTGTGTCTTTGTTGGTCAGCATGCTGCGTTGGATGCAGTGTGAGTGAACATTTAACGTACCTCCTAGAGTTACATCGGTAGCAGCAATCATGTGCAAACAAATACAGACACACACACCTCAACCTTGTAAATCAGCCAGAAACCCCTCCACTCTTGTTCTACCCCACATCAGATGAGATCTCTCTCTCTCTCTCTCTCTCTCTCTCTCTCTCTGCAGACAGGAGCTCTGCTGCATCCCTGATGAGATGTCTGAGCTCAGTCTAAGAGCTTTCCACTGTGTGTGTGTGTGTGTGTATGTATGCGTGTGTGTTTGTGAATGCACACAGCACAGCAGCAAGTGTATTTATTCCTGTACCTTGGAGAGCGTGCATGCACATGCAAACCTTAGTTTTGTATTTGTCTGTTATAGAGAGAGAGAGTAAATGAACCAGGGGCAAACGTGTATGTGTGTGTGTATGTGTGTGTGTGTGTATATGTGTATGTGTGTTTGTGTATGAAAGGGTGGGTGGGTGTGTGCGTCAGAGATGAGGGCAGTCCAAGGACACACTCCTCTGGCAGCCTGGGAGCAGCACCCACCCGTTCCCTTTCCGTCTATTTCCCTTCCTTTCCCTACACACACACACACACACACACACACACACACACACACACACACTGCTGTCTGGATCCTCAGTGATTATGCATGGCACACTGAGATAGAAAGATTAAAATTACATGCAAGGTGGGGTTTCGACACAGAGCTTTACACCATTCATGTTGCCTCCTCACATCTACATGCAGCTGGTACAAATGTGGGTGAGGCCATCCGCAGTGCGTGTACATAGTTTTACCTTGACGTGACATAATGTCCTCTCTCTCTTCAGCTCTGTTGACACACACACACACACACACACTCTCTCTCTCTCTCTCTCTCTCTCTCTCTCTCTCTCTCCATTTCATTGTAATTCAATGAGGAAGCAATGTACTGATAGTGGCTGCAGGCAGATACTACACCAAGTTGTGAAGCTATATGTAGTCAGAGTATATAGTTTCATCCTGTATATGGCTGGGGATCGTCCTCTACCTCGTTTCCTCTGCAGTGCCGGTCCTCTACTTTGTCCCTGGCTGTCCTACTTCAATTAATCATATCAGCATCTCCTGCACTGCCCCCCTGGCTGTTTACCTCCAGAGGGCAATTTGCTTATTTAGCGTCTTACTGGTATCCTCGTCCCTTCTCATTCATCTCTTTCAAGTTTGCTCGCAAAGCTCCACGACTAGACTCCCCAAACTTCACATTTTGTCCATTTTTAGAAACTAAAACATTTGTGTCCCCCAGGGTCTTACCAGAGAAATCTGCATTTTCAGCTTCCGCAATTCAGAGGTCGGGTGTAGTTTGTTATTGTTGTAACATTTGCAGGTGTTCATGTGAATGTGCAACTTGTTGTGTGAATATGGAAAGAAGACACACACACACGCACAAACAGCCCTCTGCCCTCAGATCTCCTCTCTGCTGAAGCTGCTTCAGCCACGTCTCTCTTCACTGGGGAGCATCTAGAGAACACAGCTCAAATCTGAATGCCAGGATTAGCATTTGGTCCGAGCTCTGAGTCCATGAATGAGTCAGTGAGCAAGACACACACACACACACACACACACACACACACACACACACACACACACACACACACACACACAGAGAGAGAGAGAGAGAGAGAGAGAGAGAGAAAGACAGAGAGAGATACAGTAAATCATCTTACAGCCGCAGGCAGCCTCAGTAACATCACAGTTGCTGGACAGTGGGCTGGAGGAAGTGAGAAGTGCGTCAAGCTGAAATGATCAAGAGAAAAACACACAGTATGAAACAGGAGGGAGGGCTCACGCGATCATCTCCAAGCCATCTTATCTCTTTTAAGAAAAAAAAAAAAGAATTCAATTTAATTTGACTTTGTTTTATTCCTGGAAAAAAAGAGATTTTCCTCTGACTGATCAGCGCAGTCTTCCTCCAAGGACACAGGGCCTATAAATCACGTGAACCTAACCCAAGTGTCATTCAGTCCGCCATTCAATGGCACACTCACCGCACGCATATATCAAAAGAAAGGAGATGGCTAAGTCGTTTTTCTTGTCTTGTTCCAGCTGTCCAGTAATACAAGAATAAATGATTTTCACACGTGCCAACACACAACCTCTCCTATAAAAACATTTTTTTTTTAACCACTCTACATATACAGCCATCTGTATCATATTTGTTTAGTGTAATCAATGTTTTTTTAAACATAACAAACAACTCACTAAGAAAGTAAAGTAAAATGTGGCCGAGCTCAGTTGTTACAAAACTGTTTTACATGATTAGAGCTACTGTCTCATCAATAGTATTAGTGAGTAGTTAGTAGTAATAGTGATACATTTGTGTATATTTCAGTCCTTAAATCTAAAAATATATTTCAAAGTTTCAAAAGGCATATACCTTACATTTACACAATCCATTATTTAATATGAATTTGAATACTGAGACACGAGACGAGAGACGAGAGAAACAACTTTCTAGCAAGTGCTGTGTATTTGCTTACAGCAACAAACTATGTAATGAGCAGCGTGTCTCTTGAAATAACAAGGTCACAGCCTGCATGTAGTCCACAGCTTATACATACAATGTTTCACATAGATTATTAACTGTTTAAACACGAGAAAGTCCCTGAACACTGTTCTCAAAGTGAAATGATAATTCAGCATCATCTGAACTTATTTCTTCTGGCTTTTGCCATTAAATTTCCCTTCTCTCGAAAGAAAAAGGATGAAAATGGGAAACGGGGCAGAGGAGAGAGGAGCTGAAAGGGTGGCTGCTGGGCTCTCTGTGAGCAGCTGGCCTGAGCAGCACTCCATGCATCTGCTCTGCTAAACACTTCCCATTACAGACGACCCAGAAATGTCCATGAACCTCTGGCCAATGGAACAGGAGAGAAATAGAGAGGATGGAGAGAAAAGCAAAGCAGTGATATGGGCGCAATATGGAGAAAAGGGAATATTATTCATTGAAATAAATCTCTAGGCAGATGACCTTTTTTTTTTCCCTCACAGCGCTTTGTTTCATTAGCAAAATATTTAATATCCCCAGGTCTTCAGGCTCTTTCAGTTATGATTGTTTAGCAACAGGAAACAAAGGCCCCCGCTCGATGATTTCACTCTATCATCCACTTCCACCGATAATATTTGCTCTGGGCCGCCAACTGAAGTGATGAGAGCCAGGACAATGCTTTGGCTTCTGAATCATCTCATCTGTTCTGCTCTGTCAAGGTCTGTACTCGGTGACACTGTGGCTATTCATCAGAGCAGACACACTCACACTTTCGCACACGCATACGCACACAAACACACGCACGCAGTGAAAGACTAAAATGTTGTCCATCCGAGGGTGCCCCTCATTGCAAAGCATTTGCGAACTAATCAGACATTCGGCTAAAGATTCCTCTTTGTATGTGTGTTATTATATCATTGCATAATATAACTATTCAATCTAAAGACACCCTGTGGAGTTTTTAATCACTTGAAGCACTACTGAGCAATGTTTTTATGAGCAGGGCCTTGATTTGTTTGTATGTGGATGCAGGTGACACGATACAGGTTCCTGCCAAAAATTTTGCATTATTCTTCTGATCTACAGGTGGCAGCAAAGTGCCAAGAAGTGCAGCGATGCGCCAACAAAGGCAGTGAAGAGGAAGCAAGCATGCGTGGGTGTATGCAATGCATTTCAAATGGTCAAAAAATCAGCTTTGCAAATGTGTTATGAGGAAGGAAATACATTTAACATGTTTGTTAGGCCTCAAGGATATGCTGTGTAACACATGGTGTGGTGTCAGCCATAGGTTCCTGAATGTACTTCCACGTTGGCACCATCTTCATCAGCCCTGGAGGTTGCGGTTTGCCAAGGACACACATTGGATTTCGGTGAGAACACAGAGAATGTTTTTACAAGACATAAGGGTCCTTTGATTAAGTAGAAATGAGATAATATTGGGTCCATTCTGAATATGGGTCATGCCAACTTTGTATTTGCCACCTGTGTTGTAGAGATTCAGGAAATGTGACTTTGGCAAAACAATCTTTGTAAGGGCAAGCAGTGCCAGCTTCCTAACACTTTTCAAATAAACTTGAATAAATCATTTCAAATACTTGTCTTCGAGTCCAATTTAAAGTAAGCACAGATATAAGACACCCATCCTTACATTGGGATTTAATTTTGGGGCACATTTCTGGCTAACCAAACTAGCTCCTGAATGATGCATAAAACTGATGTTTAATGGGAAATGTTAGATGGGTCAGTGGAATATATACATTGCATGCACTTCCCTTAGCTCTACAATGTGGAGTGGGTTCACATGCTGCCATTCTAGCTGTGGCTTTATACCAAAATTTTAATTATCACCTGCCAAGGGACAGCGGATGAAAATCAGCTTTAAGATTATTCTTCAAATAGTAACATCTTTGTTTGAAATTGTACATGGTCCCTAAGAAATAAAATAAATACATAAAAAACTAAGTATATCAGAGCAGGCAGCTCCTGACACTTTGGCAATAAATTTTACATCACTGATACCAAATAATTCTTATTGAAAGTAAACACAGAAATGGATTTCCTGGATTTGTTATTGTAGCTAACTGCAAAGGGATCCATTTCTGGGGCAACGTGATGGCTAAACAAACCAGCTGCCTGAATGATTTTCGTAAAAACTGAATTTTATTTGGAGCAAAGTGTCAGGAGGCTCGACTGGTGTACATTGCCTGCATTTCCCAAATCTCGGAACGGAGGGTTGAGAATACCAGCCTTTTCTTTAATGCAGGCTGCGGTAGGTCAAACCTGAGGTGAAAGTGTTCATTTACTTAAGGCATTTTCAAAGACATTCAAACTGAAACAGGAGCAGCAGATTTCTTGACACGTTTGCAGAGGGAAATAAACATCTACAGGAGTCATGGCATTGCACAAACCACAGGGTCATATTTCCTGTTCCTGAGCATGTGCAGATTTATTGTGTGTGTTAAAACTATAAAATAACAGAAGATGGGAGGAAGGGAGGAAGTGACAGAAAACAGAGACAAACTATAAACAAGATAAACTGTTTGTTGCTGTGAACCTTTAAAGGAGCTATTTAATTCTGGTTGTGTAGGGCTTTTTGTTGCTGTCGAGCATTAGTCCAGAAGCCAGTCTGTTCTGCTCTGTCATTGTCTTTGGCTATGTGACCATAATCACGAATATACCGCTGTGGGGTCTTGCATTTTCGAGTGGAATCCAGCACTCCTTGCAGAAATATAATCTCTAGTAGTGATTCTAAGTGGCCTTAGAGGAGATTGATGACTGTGTGGCATCTCAAGCAGGCAAACGTGTGAGGGGGGAGCAGCAGTGATGGTCTAATTGTCAGGAGGATAAAGAAACCCTGCAGCATCCATCACCTTCACGCAGAGCACCCCTGAGTCCTAACAGTACCCTCAATGCACTTGCTCACCTGGGAACAAACAGACCTCGGGTGAGTCCTGCTAAGACCAACAAATGCAGTAAAAATGTACTGACATTCTCTGTGCTCAGCTTAGTATCTAATGAGCCTGCACTGTATGCCATATTGGCTATCTGTTTGTTTCTCACCATGACGTGACATATTTATCTTTATTTCGTCCAAGGGGACTTTGTTCTGTCTTTTTTTAGGAGTGTGCTGATTTATAGCCACAAACATTTTTGGGGGGATCAAGTGGACCAGAGATAAGTCACATGTGCAACCTTTAATGTGAGGAACCTAAGCTAATTAAATTGCAAGGACAGTTTTGCATATTTCCACCATTTCCTCAGTTCCTGATGCAATGAAGAAATGGCAGTTAACAGGAACAGTGGAGGTCAAGTTGAGGTCTGGAAGACCAAGAAAGCTTTGAGAGAGAACTGTTAGAAGAGGATTGCTAGAAAGGTGAATCAAACCCCTGTTTGACTGCAGAAGACCTTCAGGAAGATTAAGGCTCGAAGAGAGATGGTGCACTGTTCTACTGTGCAGTGACACCAGCACAAGTATGACCTTCATGGAGAAGTCATCAGAAGAAAACCCTTGCTGCATCCTCTCCACAAAATTCAGTGTCAGACGTTTGCAACTGAACATCTCAACATGTTGATGCAACGTGGAAACAAGTCCTGTGGATCGATGACGTTAAAATAAAACTTTTTGGCTACTATGAGCAAACATGTTTGAAGACAAAAGGGTGCAGAATTTCCTGAAAAGACAGTGGATGGATTCAATTAAATACCAGCAAATTCTGCAATCAAGCATGTTGCAGTAGAAAGAAGTTGTTGTTCACATGGTGGGTTTAATGTCTGATGAAGGTCTACGACTGTAATGTTTCCTTTTCAGAGATCTTCCTGAGAGTGTGTAAGAGTTCTACACTGTCATATTTTAATTCAACGCTTCTTCACATGTGAAACCCAACATGTGTTCAATAATCACTCGCGCTTCATAAATTCATGTGTGCGATTTTTAATTTTTTCTTACTCCTTGTCCACACTTGCTCAGTTGATCCAGAGATTCTCCTGCACACTAAATTTGTAATTATGATAATGACAGTATTCATGTTTATTTAAGGAACTGTGACCTGTGTCATCAGAAAGGTGAGCAAAATCACTTCCACCTGAAAAAAAAAAACATGATCCCAACTAATTATCTACAGTGCAACGGGGGAAAATTCTTGTAGCAAGAGAGAGAGGCCAACAAACACACTAGATTATGTCCAACACACTGGTTTTGACCAAATCCCAGCAATAATAATGTCCCACCAGGTTCAGCTGTACTTCAGCTGGTGAACACTGTAAAATCCTGCCAAACATCAGGATGTTATTATTGTGAGCGTATTAGCATGATGGCATTAGCATTTAGTAGCAACGCTTTATCCATAAATACAGATAAATGCTGCTGGCATGGCTGTAGACTCTGCTGGATTCAGGCTACAAGATATCATGACCTGACATCGAGCGGTGGGAATGAAAATGGGTGTCAGGCGCAACAACTGATGATTTTATTCCATGTAGTGAATCATGGAAGACAACAAACGACACCACATCTGTGACGCCTCACAATGGCCTGACAGAAAGACAATAGGTTTTTGTGAACACAAGACTGCCAGTATCATACACACCACCATTGTTTGTTTCCATTCTTGTTCCCTGGTAAGCTCTGATAGGTCAGGGACCAACGTGTAGTCTGTCATGTCTCTGGTGATGAACAGTGTAGTGAGTCTGGCATTAATCTACTGTAGTTGGAAATCAATTTACAGAAATAACAATTCTTAAATAGGCATATTTCATATTACTGCAGTATTTCAGTCAGATAATCAGGCTAGCACCAAGTTAGTCCTCAAACTGAAATGTGTGGACACCAAAATTAGGCCGATGATTAATATCTTCTGCTGAGTTTACATTTTACACCCATCACACGTGCTCTCTAGCATTACAAATGTTCTCCAGTGTCCCCATGATTCTTGCGGACTCTCTTCCTAATCTAATAGGGTTGACATGGAAGCTCATTTCCTTTCCCCTTCCTCTCTCTGTCTTCCATCAGACCACCGCCGCTGCGCAGACACGCACGTGTTCAGTGCATGACCCAGTGCTCGCTCATGCTCCTCTTTGTCTCTGCTGGCGTTAATTCTCCACCCCACCATGCTGGAGAGTCCGTGTTATCTCGGATGGCAGAATACCCAGGGCCTCTCCCTTCTCCTCTCCTCAGATATCCCAGTATGGTCTATTTCTGTCCCTGCGTCTCTCTGCTTTCAGCAAAGCGCCACTGACGTCTCTCTCTGCACTAAACAGATGAGGGCTGTCAGTGATGGGTATTCAGCTGAAGATCTGAATTTAAATAAAGCCTTTCCCTTTTTATTTATTTCTTTATTTATTTTTATTTCACCAGATTATGTTTCTCACCTCAATGGCTTTTCTAGAAAAGGAGCATTAATAAGACAATGCATGTGTGATGATGAGTTTCTAAATTTGCTGTCCCTCTTTTCTCTAATTGAGAGTCATTACAATGATGAGATGTTATTTTTATATACAAAAGCAATTAAGTAATGAGACATAAATGATTATTGGGAGCGAAGAGGCAGCGATGGAGTGCAAAAAGGGCAAAGGGGATAAGGAGTGAAGGGAGCAGAAATGAGAAGAGGGGATTATTTACAAAAATTCGTCTCTGAAATTGCTGAGTCACTGGAAGCGTAAAGCTACAGACCAGCTCTCTTCCTCCTTCTGTGTCTTCCTCACCCACAAGCCTCACACCAAGACACACAGCTTGTCCCCACCCCACCGTCACCGTCACCACCAAACACAGACTTACGCACTCACACAACCCAAGAGAGCTAGGGGTGCAGAAAGGAGGATGATACATACTGTTACTCCACAGTGATCCTGTGGTATCGTTATCGGCTGCGCTTTCGTCATGCGGACTCATAGGAAACAAACCTGATTGCAGCTAATGTGAAAAAACAACATCTATTTATTTAAAACTACAGCAGTAGATTGCAAGCCTTGTAGTCAGATGACGTACATTTGACATCATATCCTCATTTTGATGAACATCACATCACAAATGAGCTTTGCATTGTTGCAGATTTAATGCCTTTTTGATAGTCCCAGCCTGTGGTCACAGATGGCATTTTGTGGATCTGACCACATTGCTATTGCATGTTTGTCATTTTGTTTCTGTAATATGTGCAGGATGTGATGAAAATTACCCTGATTGACATATCCTTCCTATATGTTGTGCTGTAAAGCCTCTGAAAATCAAACTCACATGCTCTATTTACCGGGAAGCCGCAGCCCTCCAGAGCAGAACTTAGTGTGTGCGAATCGGTGATTGGCAAAGCTTGATAATCCTATCTATTACACTGCTCAGTGGGCAGAAAGCACTTATTTGATTGGTCAGGATAGATTATATTTATAGTACTATGTGCCAACAGTGACTATATAACAGCAGCAGAATGTTGGGAAGAAAAGACAGAAGGCAGGATGAAGTTCAAATGACCGCCAACAAATGCTGACTTATATACTGATGAAAACCTGAATGATGACAACATGTCTTAGTCCATTTGATGCAAATTATCACGGTTTTTAGACAGTTTTATGCAATAGAAAGCAGCTGAGTACATTCACTCAAGTACAAGTTTAAGGTAAACTTGCCTGCCTGTCTGTTGTGTATGTGTATGCTTCACTGCAGGCTATGGGGGACAGGTTCGGTCCAGCCTCCTCCTGTCCTGAGTACACCTGCACACAACCAGAGAATCAAGACTCACCTGCTCACCACTGCTACTCTATCTGCTCCAATGATGAAGCCACATAGATTTGCTGCTGTTGGATGTGAAATCATGGATGCCCAGGTTAGCTTAATGTTAGAGAATATCAAAGCTGTCATGTTTTCATGCAATTGTTAAAGAAGTAACCGTGTTTTAGCTCAGTGTCTGATGTTGCTGCAAGCCCTGCAGAGCAGTGACTTGGACTGGAAAGACGGTGGATTGAGAAGGAACACACATCACAGGTGACAGCTAACCTGTCCCAAAGGGAAGGGAAAACCAAGTATGATCAAGCCTGCCAGATTGAAAATTGTGTGTGTTTGGACTTTGAGGTTCCTCCCTGATCATGATTCACCTGCACCTGATCTCTGTTGCCAATCAGCCATTACAGCTGCAGCCTCTCCGCTAATTACCCGCCACAGGATAAATACCAGGTTCTCCTCACCCGATCATTGTATTGACCAGCTTGGTAACACGTCTCTGACGTTGGGTCTTCCTAATGATTAGCTTTTTGCTAAAGTTCTGATTTGTCTCTCCTGGTGTGTAATGCTGTGTTCTCCTCGTATCTCAGGATCATCTCTCTCGTTTTGTGTGCCAGTTAAGATTGGCCAACTCCAGTCCTCAACCTGTCCTCCTGGTGACTCACCTCACCTCACCTACCTGCCTGCTCCTTCCAAGATTTTCTCCCCTATATACTACATACTTTTATTACAATAAATCCCTGTAATTGTATCCACCTGAATCTGTGTTCTGCTTTTGGGGTCCAGCTTTTTACTCAGTTCCTGACAGGTTTCAAACCATACCATAGTGGAAGCCATTCAAAACATGGAAAAGTGGAGAAGTTAGAATCTAAACTATGTGGTGTGGTGCACGGACATGCTAGTGTGAGGGTCCTATATTCGGGTGTCAACACTAAGATCTGGAAGCTCAAAGTTTCTAAAACTCCTGCTCCTAAAAAGATAATAGATTAAACGTGAATGAAGACTGTACTCATGATACAAGAATTTACAAGTATACTGCTAAAACTGTATTTACTAATGTTAATCTCATATCTTTTGAATGTTGCAATCTATGTAATGTAAACTGTAAAAACATTATATTGTTTTTCTTAGTCATTATCTGCCAGTATGATTACACAAAGCTGGACAGTCGTTCTTTATCCTGTCAATGTACAGTATGAAGAAATGTATGGGACAGCTTTCGGCCTTTTAAGCCTGGTGGAGGTGGAGGAATTTCAACCCCACCCTTCTGAAACCAAACACACCACTGAACACCTCTGTGTGGGACTTTACTTCAAATGACATTACAGAGATTGTTAAACAAAGTTACACAACACAGGCCAGTGGAGATATTGTAAGAGGTCACTGCCTTATCAGTGACAACAAACAATGCTGATATCTCAAAGGGACACTTCACCAAGGCGAATGAGATAAGCTGTCATCCATTAGTACCAAATAGCTTTAAAAATGAAAAGGTTTCTCAGCACAAAAATAAACAATTGCTACAGGATGTTGGAATGAAGCCACTACTGACAGAGAGGTGAGCTAACTGACAAAGAAGAAGAGTTGGTTGTTGGCCCAATAGGTCGTCTTCACAGCAAACAGTTTGACTTGACCAGTGGGAAAACCACATGTTGCCAATAACATTAACAATGGCTCCGATCTGTTTAAGTGTCTCAACAAGCCATGAGAGTGCGACAGTGAGCCATCATCACAATAAAAGGACTCAAACACAGCAGCAGCAAAATGAAATTCAGCCATGGTTAATCCTATTAATCACACATGTGCATTTCTCACCATGACATGTCAAAATATGTCCCATGAAAAAAAAGGCCCATTCACATTATCAATGCTTCATAATTACAGCTGTAACCATAATGCTTTGTTCTGGCTCACCTCTCTGTCCTCTACGTTGAATTTCTGTAAGGAGTGTACAGCCCTGTGAAAGTCATCAATGGGCCTGTACTGTACATGGCTTATGGCAGAATGATCTAAACCCCATGTTGTCTATATTCATTGGATTCTGTCCCACTTTGTTGTCTTTTTGTTGCTTTGACGACTGTCTCTCCATCTTCCCCGCTGAGATCTGCTTGTGCAAAGACAACCAGGAACATATGGGCCTGGTTTTCATCTTTCACACATCCTATGTAAGACATACAGTGCACATACAGCCTTAAACACACAGAGCAGAGGAAGGCCATCAGATCCTCTTATGGAATCAGCAATCATCATCATCAAGCACCTGACAGAGCAGCACCCCCTGCTGTTTGTGGAACAGTGACAGGAAGAAGACACATCTTGTGAAACTCTGTGACAACCCAAAAATATACTGTGAGAAAATAGAGGAGAGGAGAGGAGAGGAGAGGAGAGGAGAGGAGAGGAGAGGAGCCTGGTGTGATACAGTATGACTCAGGGCTATGAAGTCAGAGTGGGTTTATGCAGAGATTAAAGGATTGAAGAACAAGGGAGAGGAAGCGTGGGCAGACAGATCGAGAGTCCACTAAGTCCAGGAACCAGCTGGAGAGACTACAGAGAGAGAACACATTACTGTTACTCATCTAAATAAACTGTAATCAACATTAGATGCAATAACACCTCTGGAGGGAGGAGTGATCAATATATTAAGCAGTGCTTATTATCTCAGCGGGGGGGAGGGGGGAAATAAAGCTCAAATCATTTCTCAGTGTGTGAGGAGTAAAAGGATAGATGTCTTTGTCCTCTGAGGTGGCTGCCTTGAGGTGAATGAGACTGTCCCGCAAGCGGACAGTGTCACATTACATTTCCACCACAGCCACTCTGTCCACCAGTAACACAGAGTCCTGTTGAAGTGTCCTTGAGCAAGACACTAAACCGCTCCAGCTTACTTCACGTCACTTGGGATGGGAGAGGCAAGTAAGTGGACCCTCAGATCAATTTGATAGAGCACATTTTCTCCAGAAAGAGTAATATGACCAGCTGATATATGTCATCATTTTTCACTTCATTTCGTTTTTGTTCCTGTATCCCACAGGGCTCTTCTGCAGATACCCAAAGTGTAACAGAAAGTTGAAAAATAGGAATTCTGACTTCAATATAAAGTTAATCTATATCCAGATTAATGATTAGATGGAATCGTTTTTGGGTCACAGCAGGCAGCTGTTTCAAGTGAAAAAGCTCTAAAAACACCACCGTAAAGTTCCTGCTCCACACCAAATGGCAGGAAGACGAAGTTAGCAACTAGCTGGTGAACATCGTGGAGCATTTAGCGGATATTTCCTCGGGCATTGGACAGAACTAAAAGAGAATGAATATTGGATGTTAAGTGTCAAGAAACACAACTCCAAATGAATGATAATGTTGCTCTGTGTCTGCTGCATGTGCCAGTGCGCAACTGTTTGCTGATAAGTTCACCATAACCATTTAACAGGTGGTCAAATATCAGTGTTGTATTCATGGATTGTTTCCAAGAAGCCAAAAAATCAGTTATTGCAGGTTTACGGCTGACTGCACAGGACGGGCCTCAGCTCCCCATCGACCTGAATCAGCTGTAACACTTTTACACCAAATGATGCAATTGGGAGCACTTGAAAGCTAGTTAGCAAAGGAGCAGAAAAATCAGAACGTTCGTTAGAAGTTTGGGAAAAATGGCTGATATACCTCCAGCTTCTGCCAAACCAAGTAGTAGTCAAACGAAAATTGACCAACAAAAACAAGACCAGGTCTTCCACACAATCACTGTGCACAGGGATGCAGGGGGAAAAAAGACTGGGAACCACTGGAATAAAGCATGTAGCCCTAAATATGTGGTAGTAAACCAGCACACGGTACATAAAACACAGGCAAGCGTGTGTGCAATTATACGACATGAATACCATTATCATATAGGACGAACTGTAAAAAGAACTAAATTGAAAATCTCTGTATGGTCTGGTACGGTTGATTGGGGTCAAGAGATCCCATGTCACACACACACACACACACACACACACACACACACACACACACACACACGCATGCATCCCTTTTTCTGGTTCTGTTGGTGGTGTTAATTAGAGCTGTGCACAAATGACGGCAGATGTACTCCACCTCATTCTTGAGGTCAATTAGCTGTGACAGCACGAGCTACACAATCCTAAGACCCAATTAATGAGAGGATTTACTTATTATCACACCGACTGGATATAATTACATTGAAACATTTAGTGTTATGGTTAAGGGCTGGATGACAGATGCTATGACTTCCCTTAGCTCTCAGAAAGGACGGTTGTTCATCATGAAGTTATTTCTGTGGCACTTGATTAATACTTTGTGGCATCTATAATTGTTATTTCAGAGAGCCTACTGGTATTTGTTTCTAGATAGATGCGTTACCACCAGCTGACAAGCAGACCAGATAAATCACCAGCATGCATTAACAAAAGGAAGGAGGAGATGAAAACACCATCCACCACACTGTCCAAGAGGCACGAGGCTCAGTTAATCTTGTAGGCTCGCAAGTTCACATGTTAGCTGTGGACGAGTCGAGGAATAGATGAGAGAAACACCTCAGGGAGATCCAAACTGTCAACGCGACGATGCAGCACTTCATCATCACATATGCCAAGAGATTATCTTATACTCATGCAATCCAAAGGTGATTCATTCTCTCGCTAGAAACGGTGAATTTGGACTTTTGGGATTTGAATTCATTAGGCTGAATATATGAATATGGGCTCACTGAAAAGTCTAGAAAATATATTTCCACACTTCTGTAAGGATGACATTCCTCCTGGGAATGTGGCCAAAGAGTCTGTTTGGAAAAAATCATTTCAAAAATCAAAAAATGTGAAACAGTTTCGGCGCAGAAGGGGAATTAGCTTTCATCTAAACATGAAAGAAAACACAGGAATCGCCGGCAGCCAGCCCAGTACACATGCTCATGTGTTGTTCTGTATCTCCTGACCCCACCGTCTCTCTCTAAACTCTTTCTAATCCAAATCATAACACTCTAGATACCGTTTGTTGTGTTTGGTCTTGATTTGACTCACAGGGTTTTGTCCAATGTGTTCATATCTGCCATTTTGTCCTCAGAGAGGAAAGGTGAGCCTGATCCAGAAAGAAACAGAACCCTGCTAATTAAAGCTGAAAACAGTAATCAGCAGCACACTTCAAACACAGACAAACACACACAGACATACAGACACAGACACAGACACACACACACACACACACACACACACAGGCAAGTTCGATTCAGCTCCAGACATGCATGATACAGCCATGATACGCCATCCCTTTAAAATGACCATAGTTCATGTTGCATAGACATGTTGCTAATAATAGAGATATCTAATCAATGGAGACACACACACACACACACACTCATGCACTTAACCTTGGGTTGACTTTACGAGTCTGCCACGCAATCTACCCACAATACTTGACGAAAATCATCAACAGCATTCCTCAGCAGGGTGCAGATCATGTCAGTGCAGGAGTGTGTGGATGATCCGTGAGTGTGTCCTCCATCCAGTAATACAAATGGAAGCGACAGATACCTGGAAGAGCGGAAGAGTTGGAAGGCGAGGAGGAGACCTCTATTTTTGGAGACGGTATTCTCATGGTGTCCCAGGGGAGAGGGCCGCTGTGGGCTCCCCTCCTCAGATGGCAACGCAGGAGAAACCTGCAAGAGACGAGCAGCAGAGGATGTCAGTCACAGCCGAGTAAACATAAGGATTCATATTTTGGGGCCGTGTTACTGCAATGCATTCAGTAGAAATCAACAAATGCAAGAGGCAGACATGTAACAGCTGGTTTGGGAATGTGCTGAGTCGCACTCCCATACTTCCTTTTGCCCTGAAAACTGAGTGACCTCCACTGATTTACTGAAAGGCCGCACCAGAGTATCATGGGACTAAATGTAAAAAAAAAAAAAAAGAAAAGAAAAAAGAAAGAAAAAACCAAACACCCTGTTTCTCCAGCATCCAGGCCTTTTCTGTTGCTGTGACAACAACAAGGACAAGAGGAGACAACCTTGGACGCCGGACAGCTTTGTGTCGATACACTGGCTTCCTCACGAAGCCTGTCAGCTTTACAGCACTGACTCACACCTCGCAGCAATTCCGTCTGTAGTTAACTGATCTGAAATGACTGTGGTCAAGCGATCGAGCGATAGATCCCTAATCAGAATTTGATTATGAGAAAGAGCAAAGTCAGGCTGCAACCACGCAGACCGCCACAGACTGCTAGTTTGAGACAGCAGGTCTCTCTGGTCGTAAGAGGATCTGATTAATGGAGCTAGTTGAGAGCAAACAGTTTCTGATATAGCACGAGTTCAGAGTGACTGACCGAAGTTCAAGAAGTGCAGGTGAGGTTAAAGTGAACACAAATATACTAACCTGTCACCGAGCCTTTAAAGCAGATACATCACGATCAGGGCCATAGCCAAGATTTTTAATACTGTCGTTAAAATTAAACAGAAATTGGCAAAAGGATTTGTTTTTTTTAAGTAATGGGGCCACAATCATTAATTTTTGTGTATGATTACTGCTGATTGCTTTGTGATTACCATTAACAGGAGGTTAAGGTTGACGCACTGTTTTTATTCACCCCCACATCACAGGTGAGTCATACACTTACAGGTGGTTTGGCGCAAGATAAAGCCAAAAGCTTTCACCCTGAAAAAGCTGTCAGATAGGCCCCCAAGGGTACTGCATCATTCACTCTCCACACTGCTCAGTCCATCTTCCGAAGTCTGTTAAAGGAGCCAGTGGAAGAGATTTTGTGTTTAGTGTGACATCTTGTGGTCAAAAATAGCATTTCATCGACATGAAAGGTCCCCTTTCCTTCTCTGTTTATAGCATTAAAGTAACAAAGCACTTTTTATATGTGTTTTATAATATGTGAAATGGTTGGCCATGGTTAACTATGCCTATCACAAATGCTGCAAACAATTAATTAATTCATTTAAATGAATGTAATACTCAACTTTTCTAAATGTCATACAACCAATACAGAAGATATTCAAGGTGAAAAGATTGTAGAAACACATGTGGCATGACAAAATCAATATGTATACATAGATAATGTTTTTCTGTGTGCCTTTCTTTACTCTATTAGAAATGTCATTCATGATCTAAACATTCAGATATTCAAAACAAATTTATAAGCTAAAACAAAACCCAAGTCAAACGCAGCTTAAAAGATAAAATATATTAAAATCAATTTGACTTTTTTTTTTTTTTTTTTCCAATGAAGACATCAAATCAGGGGTATCAAATAGTCAATTGTATACATGAAAAGAATGTAATTTAAACCTACAAATTACTGCCTAAAAATCCTGCTTGGCGCTTGGAAGATGTTTAGGAAAGAAACGTGTAGCAGCAAGAGGGAAAAATCTGGGCTGGTGGATGATGGGAAATGTAGTTTCAGGAGTGTCTTAGTTTCACAATATCCTAAGCTTCCAAAAGGGAACAGCGTGTCAGTGATATTAATATCCAAGTTGTCAAAATTTCTAAAACGCCGGACTGCGTAAAGATAATTACATTTTCACAGGAGTTATTCGCGGTTGCACTAATTCAAAAGGAAGTTCGTAGAAACGGACTTCGAGTCACAGAGTGCTTTGAGAGCGGCGGGCTCCCTCTGGGAGTTGTAGTCCAGAAAGAATCGTTTCCGTGTATCTAGCCTACGTTAGGTGGTGGAATCTGCTCTGCAAAGACAAACACATGTGAAATTATTGATCAGGTAGGGCAAACAGTTTATTTTGCCGGTTCCCGCCTGCTGAAGTTGTCGATGGCATTAAATATGTCAATTAATTTCTCGTGGTCAATCCTTATTTCATCCGCTAATGTAGAGGCTACAAGCAGTGTGCAAAATCAGCGCTTACATGGCGATGCATTTCCTTTTGTTCAGCTAGCTTATGTGTAGAAATACAGAAGGCAAATTCTTAGAAATGTTACTCATTAAAAATAAACAGTAACTGAATGGATTAATTAACGCTGGCTACCGAGCTGTTTCCAATTTTAGACACACCGCAGCTCCTCATTCCCGACGACACTCGACACGTCGGCATTTATTCAGCTAGTCTCGTTGAAGTTACACATTTATGAGCCATATGCTTCGCTGTATAAATATATAACCTGTAGGCTTTATTAGCATGTAGCTACGTTAGCTAGCATTAGCACTGGGCTTGTCGCAGATACGTTGTTTACATCCGGTAATGCGGGTTTGTTGTCTAATTTGCATGGCCGAGCTCAGGGCAGCGGACCTGCGGGGTTAACAGAGTCTGTCTGCTGCACATTTATACTGAAAGCTATGGGAATTAATGTGAAGTAAGTTGTTAGGTTGGTTATGACTGTAAGCGTCAGCTGATCCTGTCATTTTCACTAACCGGTTTGTCTTGTGTCTCACAGGGCTGTGTGAATTTATGGAAACATGTCAAAGAAACGGGGCAGGTAGGATCAACTTTGAGTAAACTCTTGTAAACTGTCTTAGTGTGTGACAGTAAACTTATATATATATGTGGAATGATACAGCAGGGACATCCTGTGATCTGTAAACCAAACCTAAAGGCTTTCAATAACAATTTTAAGTTCAGCTTCATCCCAGTGACTTTAAACTTGGATGAAACATTAATCCAAAACTGTTTGACGTCGTTTACATTTGTCACTTTCTTGTTTTCGGCTCTTGGTTAAAGCTGGATCAAATGTAGATGTGTAGATTGCGCTGAATGGGTTTTTGTAATGCGTTACTTTATTCTGTGATTCGTTCTTTGTAATTCAGTCTGTCGTATTTGGCCTCTGTGCTTGAAGGATCATTAGAAATAATGTTATGTGCTATTTGGCTGTGTTTGTAATGACAAACCTGCCAAGCATCTGTGGGGTCTAAGGCATTGGCACATCAGAAGCACTACAGATACTATTAATAAGCTGAATTAGTCATTTTACAGTACTGTTGGCTCAGATGTATCTTCACAGTGATCATTTACTAGCAATCTTGTCATTTTCATATCAGTAATTGCATGTTTAGAGGCACTGAAGCAAGTTTTCATCAGTGGGAAGATGACTATCTTGACAGATATTGGTTAAGCTGGAGGCCCCTATCCCCCGATAGCATGACATTTGTGAATATTAATGCATGACAGGCTTTTGCACCCTTGGGTGCATATTTCACAATTCAGTTGAATAGAGTCCTTGTTGTTTGGGGCCTATTTCAGTTCATTTCATATCTCCTCAGTCCAAACAAGTAGCCCAACACTAATATTGACTCCATAGTTTACAAGGTACCTCAAAGAGTTCATTAATACTAATATGGACCTCATTCCCTTCATGCACACAGGAAGCGTAGCAGTGGAGAGCTGAGTGAGAGCTCGGCATCGACCCTGAGCCCAGACCCTGACAACCTGCTGGGCCGCAGGATTCAGCACACCTGGAGGGAGAAGGGCAATGTGACCAAGTGGAAAGGCACCGTTTTGGAGCGCCTCACTGTAAACAGCTCCCTCTACATGGTCAAATATGACGGCTTTGACTGCGTTTACGGCATCGAGCTCTTCAAAGACAACCGGGTGTCCAACCTGCAGGTGTTGTCCGAGAAAGTCGGTGAGTGCGACAGCTTCTCTCTCACATCGTGTTTTTGCTTTGCTTAAAGCGCTGAGAAGTATTTTTAGCTTTTTTATTGTGCTCACTTAATTTGGTCAGATGTCATCGTTTAAGCTGTGTTTCTCTGTCCCTCAGGCATCACTGCAGTAAAACACAACTATTGTGGCCTCTGAAGCTTGAGATGGTGTTGTTCTCATAGTGTTCTTGCAGTGCGGTGGAGACTTTTGCTGCTAATGCTAACTGCCCAGTTCCTCTTTTGCTTTTTCTAAATACACAACTGTTGTGGCTGACAAATGTCAGATCAAATCATGAAACTTATCACGTATTTTCTGCCAGAGTATAAATAAATGGGTGTCTTACTTAAGAATGTGATGAGTTATAACTTGAAGTGATAACATTGACAGTGTGAACATTTCCATACTGGACGTTTTTCAGTGAGAAGAATTATGTCTTTAGCATCAGTCAGTTATTTTTATTCTGGACAAAATGTAAAAAAATCTTTCTTCAGTGAGTTCATATAAAGCTGATATTAAGCAAATCTGATAGTCTGTCGAGGGTTTTAGAGATTTTATTTGTGCTTTGTCAGCATTGTAAGATAATATGATATTTTAACGTCCTGCCATAATGTGTCATGTGGGATCTATGAAGCTGTTCAGTTAACAGGCTTATTAAAGGGCCTTCTTCCCGCAGTGAACAATAAGATCAAGGTGCCTCCTGGGGCGGAGGAGCTGGTGGGCCGAGCTGTGGAGCATCTGTTCGAGAAGGAGGACGGTGAGAAAAACGAGTGGCGAGGCATGGTGCTGTCCCGAGCCCCCATCATGACCCACTGGTATTACATCACCTACGAGAAGGACCCTGTGCTGTACATGTACCAGCTGTGGGATGACTACAAGGACGGAGACCTACGCGTCCTGCCTGAATCGGGTACGGCAATGAGAGCTTTATTGTTTGTGTGCATAAAACTGTCATTGTTTCATATTTCAGATGCTCCTGGAAAGGTGGGAGGAAGAGAACAGAATTAATTTACATAGCCTTACAAAACACTTCAGTCTCTATGCTGCCTTTTTTTTTCTCAACATTATGTGCAGAGTTTCTGCTTTATTCAACACGAAGAGCATATGTTCTGTCATGGGCACTGTCTTATCGTGAAGAGACAATACTGTCTGCAAACTGGACTTGGCTGTAGAAACCTGAAAACGTTGAGTGGTGGGGAGTCCCAGATATTTAACCTCTGTGGGGTCATGATGGAGGTCATTGATACCAGCTGGCTCATTAGTGCTCTGGCTGTGTAACTGCAGTCATTTGAGTTGTTGGAATCACCTGAGGTCAAGTGTGAGCGCTTGTTAAAGGGATGAAAGGACAGCACTGTCGATGGGGGATAAATAGTGTTGTAAGCCTCCTCCTCTGTTGAGGGATGATTTCTCTGCTTTGACATAAATATCTTCTTTCAAACCTTCTGTCCTTCCTGTCCACACATGTACCTTGTTGTCCTCGAGAGTGTCCCTTATTTTAGGACAGAAAAGGGGACACTCTTTTGAGGATGATGTACATATTTTGGATAGGGAGGACAGATGGTTTGAAAGATGAGTAATGGGGCTATTTACTTCTAAATAGAGAAAGCATCCCTCATCTGAGGAGGAGGTCTGCGGCAGCACTTATCCCCACCACCTGTCTGTTCATCCCTTCCCATGAGATTTCACAACTCTTCACAGCTGGTCCCATGTGACCACTCGAACAACTGTCGTCTACTCTTGGCATCAGGTGATTCCAATGACCCTATTACTGCCATTACACAGCCAGGAGCACTAATGAACGAGGTGGTATCAGCGACCTTAATAGCGACCGCACAGAGGTTAAATACCAGGGACTCCCCACCAGTCATTTCAAAGAAGCTGCTCGGATGAGAGACGAAACATTTCTACAACCAAGTCCAGCTGCGCTCGTCTGAACCCTCCTTGGGGTTAAGGTTCACCTTCAGAGTGTAAATAATTTACTGTCCTAACTTTGACGTTATTCTGCAAATGTTTAAACTCTGGCTGCCTACAAATGCTAAAAGATGCAACCGCATGCTCCTGTTACACTGGTCTTACTTTGTTTTCTTGTCCATCAACCAGAGAACAAACACCTGCTGCCGGCAGACAGGAAGCCGGGCGAGGAGCCAGAGAGCCTCGTGGGTAAACAGGTGGAGTACGTCACAGATAACGGTCTAAAGAGGACGGGCCTGGTCATCTACCAGGTCCCAGCCAAGCCCACGGTGTACTACATCAAATATGACGATGATGTCCACATCCACGTCTACGATTTGGTGAAGACCACCTAGTACTGACTGTCCGGTTTCATCTTGAGCTGAGGGCTCATCTCTGACCCGACCAGTCACTACCCGTTAAAAGTTTTCCTCCAGATTTCAGTTTTCCTCCAGTGGGAGGCGATGTGCCGAAGATCAAACGCCCCATCTTTTTTTTTTTTTTTTTTTTTCTTTTGTAAACCTCCAGAGGCTTCTTTCATTCTCACATTGCAAGACAAACTAGTTTTTGATTCTCAGTTTTAAGTTGATCTTAATGTTTGACTATTAGGACGTCTTCGATGTAAATAAAGCAGGTCTGAGACCGGTTGTATAGCCCAGCAGATGAAATGGAGCTAGACGTTTGTTTTGGTTGAATCACACTTGTATAGTGCAACTTTCAAGCCCCAAATTCATACTTTTTGTAAGCAACACATCAAACTAAAAGAGATCAGCTTTCTTACATATACCTCTGTGTTTTACTGGTGTTTCATTTCACTTTTATATGCCTGTGCTATTTATTTCATCTGGAATATCTGGCTGTGCTTTTTGGCAAAACTTGTCTGCTGTGCTTCATGTGTGTCACTGGATAGGCCTCCGTTTGTTTAATATAGAAGAAATATTCATTTGTGCTAATTTTTCCATCACATTGAGCTGCGATTTCAGCTCAAGTGTACAGGCATTGATGAGATTCGAAAACAATCAAAAACAAACAAAAAAAAAGCAGATTATTCTATCATATCTCTGTTCTGTTTCATCCTGCAAGTTTTCTACATTATAATAATATATGAAAAAGACTGATGTTGTTGTTTGAACGGTGTTTGTGCTACACACTCTTTATGTAGTTGAAATTGGCCACCAACATTGTTAAGTATTCGGGACTGAAGCCTTTATGATTTGCCAAAATGAATGATGTGACATGATATATTCAGGCCTCAAAATATTGTTCATTGTGACCCTAAATATGTTTTGTTCTGTAAATATAATCTGAGACATTTTTATGAACGTTAAACAAAGCTGCTTGAAACTTATTTCCTCATCCAGTTATTGTGAAGTTTGTGTTGCATTGGACATTTTGTTCCATCATGGTTGCAATAAGTACAACAAATAGTGAACACATTTTTTATCAGATTAGGCTCATGAGGGACTCTCCATCATTTTTTTCTATTCTGAAAAGGTGACATGGTGTTGGGTGAACCAATAATTCATCATCCCAACGTTTTGACCTCATGACCTGCAGTATTATGTCTTTATACATTGCTGATGTAGCAGCACAATTGCCCTATTCAGAATGTGACTATTTCCAGATTTAAATGCAGGCCCAATGTGTGCATTAAACATGTAAGTAAATGTGAAATCACCCTCTTTATACTATTACATGAGCTGAGAGGCGTCTCTCCTTCACCTCTGTGAATACAGTGAATGGACTCTGATACTCTCCAGATCATTTAGTTACTTTTTCCAAAGCACCTATCCTCATCTGTACATTTCTTTTGTGTAAAATGTACATTTTTATATCGATTCGATGCAGCCTCCTGCTTCCCCAAAGCAGTCTTATGAATAATATACTCACATTATAGTGCAAAAATTTTTTACAGTGCATTATGAGATACATTTGACAACTTTCTTTGGTCGCTGCATAAATGAAAGATCTGTACCGCTGAGTTCAAATGTGAAAGAGGTGAGCAGACCTCGACACATGCCAGGTTCCAGCATGCAGTGCAGGTTCATGTTTACATGTCAAAAGAAGAACAAACGAGTCAGTCCAGACTCTAGATGAAGGTCTGAGCAGTATGATTGTAGACATTTGGAGACGTTTTATCTGTCTGAGGTGTTTTGACTTTTCGTACTCGTGGATGCGTTGCTGTGACCAATCAGGCACTCAGTCATCGTGTCTTCTGTCTGTCTTTTAGGTTATTTAACAGGCAGATTCTGACATTGACTCTTTAACCTTCCTTTTTCACTGGTGAAGCAAAAGCTGTTCCGTGTTTTGACGAGCTCAACAGCTCAGTAACCAAGATCATATCAGTGAAGACAGGCTATGACAAAGCGTACTAAAATAAGTTCAATTAATTAGCAGTAACACAAAGTACAGCTGTCATTGGTGTCCCAGGTATTTTGTCATAAACTTATTTGACCAATTCAGTCCCTGCCATGATCAGATGGTGGTGCTAGACTTAAGGGATCATCATAGTTATTAAAATTCATCCTGAGGGGAATCTTAACGTATGTAGGCCTGCCAAATTTCAATCTATCCATCCAATAGTTGGCAAGAAATTTTACCTATTTGATGAGGGGGGCATGAATGTTTGAATTTAATGGCAGTCTGTCCAATAGCTGTTTCAGTCCAACGCGGTGGACCATCCAACTGTCTTAGTATCCGTAGAGTTACTCTGCTAGCATGGACAAAAGCAGGCTCTTAACAGCAAATTAAAGCTGAACAAAATAAAAAGTAAATCTTTGTCGTGCTTTAAACAGTTAAGAAGCTAACAGGATTAAGTTTGACTCAACGTTTTTTGTTGCCTATTTTAATCAGATACCTGATTAGCTTCTGTATTTAAAGGCCAATGAAATCAGGGGAACAGAAACTAATTTACATGGGATAATTTCAAAATCATTTAAAGTCTATTTAAACAGCACTATATGATCTGTATGAACTAAACATGATCATAATCCTGATTGATTACTTTATAACTGTGTCCTGTAAAGTACATATTAAAGATGCTGCATACATTGACTATGCAAAAGGCTTCTATTGCTTTCTCCTGCTGTCTGCAAATACACTGATGACAGCAGCAGCTACTTCCCCGACAGTACTGTAAATGATTTATTGTAGACAAAATGATGTTAAAGATGCCCCTGCTCAGATATTTGTAATTACTTAATGCCACGTGCAGGCTGCCATGAGGTGGAACTTAATCTAATAACAGGGTTGATCTGTTTCCATTCGTCAAATGTCAGCCCTGCTTTGATGACGAGCAGACCACGTTCTCTCCCAGTTCCTGCTCTTCCTGACCACACATGTAGCCACATGCTGACTGCTGACGGCCTCTCCCTCCCCCAGAGTCCCTCCGAGGTGCCAGGGTGCTGCTGATGGGTGCCAGTACAGACAGCGGGGGAACAGTTGGCATACCATCACGCCAGGCTGGGTGCCCAGATCGTAATAACAACGAGGAGGGAATACATGTATTACACAAGGTCTGCGCTCTTGACAATGTGTCTGATGTAATTTGTCACCTGTTGTGCATTTCCTTTTACACATCCATCACTATTTTCTACTATGTTCTTTCTTTGCGACAGCACCTGCCTGGACTCCTGGCAGCGGCTTCTTTTGTTCAGACGTAGTGATTATAAAAGTATCTTTTGACAGTGAATACGTCTCCTCTCGTGAGGTCATAGTAGCTTTGATTTTTAATTGAGGACAAATAAAGGACCATATGTGCTTGGTTATGGCTGTGTGTGATTCTGTCCCGGTCCTGTGGGTGGCAGAAGTGCGTGGTGTCCGTCAAAGCTGGACACCTGCAGGTAACAGGGGACATGTTTTTCCTTCTTTATTAACAGAACAAAATGTACAAACAAAACTGGACATACCAGAGATATAGCCAGAGTGTGTTAAAGCTCTTCTTTTTTTTGTATCTATAGAGCCTCTCTTAGACAAGAAAAGAGTGATTAAGCAATCATTTTTATGTTGAAACCAACAGTAAAACAACCACCTTTTTACTTCTTAACCAAACAGGCTGAGAGCTGCTATGAGCTCTGTGAAGGGAGACGTCTTAGTGCATAACACTATTTATACACTCACTCACAGGTTGTGATTAGAGAATCCTCGCCTCTGTTTTTTCTGAGTTACATTATTACAGGACCTTCCTCTAAAACCTTGAAACTTTGTCTGCACTCTTATTGGCCAATAAACAAATGCACTTGACTCTTTTGTGTTGCTTAGCAACGCCAGTCAGTCCCTGGTTTTTATATATGAAAAACCAGCATGCTGCCAATCTGGAGACTTACAGGGAGAGCAGTGTGAATGAGACCAGCCTCCAATGCATTTTTAATTAAAACGTTGCAAGCTTTTCTGAGTGAAAGAGGCTGCAAGCATTGTCTGGGATCATTATTAACCGGAGATGGTGACATGATTGATTTTGCTCCACTCAGTGTCAGCGCAGATAGAGATGATTCATCACTCAAAATGTAACTTACATGTTGGTTTCATGTCAGCATTGTATTTCAGTGATGGCATATTAAACAATCCATACTTTGCATTGACCTGAGAACATTTCGCATCAATAAAGTGAGTTTTTTGAATGTGCTTTTTTCATGTGAGATGGGTTTGACTTTTCTTGTTTGTCATGCATAACATAAATGGGTATCCTGCCAGGTAACTTGTGCAGGTATTCTGGTAACAACACAAAAAAGATAGAGTATATGTGATGTGTTTTCAAATTGTTAATGACTGAAGTCTCAAGCCCTTTCCATTATTTTCATCCAAACCCTTCAAATCTCCTTCTTTTCAGGAATATTTCTGCTCACCTCTGCTGCTTTTTATACATTTATGTGCAGCTGGTCGGACATAATGTGAAACATCTTGATGTGGAGTGATCTGAAGTCTTTTAATTGTTCATCTGTTACTGTATGTCCTCTTCTTTGTCAATGTCCTCATCTATGTGAATACAGCTTCAGCTGTTACAGCAGTGTTGGAGCAGAGAGTAAGATCTATCAGACTTGTGTCTTCTCTGGTCAGTGAGATCTCAGACTTCTCAGTGACTGTAGATATCTTATATTTGCTCAGGTCTGTTTACTGATATTAATCAAAGCTCAGAAAAGGCCCGGCTCTGCATCCACCGCATACGCAGACCAAACACTGGCAGTGAAGTGTCATAAAAAGCAAGAAAAAAAAATTGCAAAAGGGCATGAATATTGTGTTCACAAGACTTATTCCCTAATTATTTCGGATCCTAATAGACTCCATGTCCTGCCCCTAAGTTCATTTGAATGCTTTCCTTGGTGCTGTGCAGCACCGTCACTATCACCATGCAGAAAGTCGGCCTGCCAACACTTCTCTTAATAATTAGCATGATTGCCTGCATGGTTGGTTTTGTGATATGTTCAGCGTTTATCACGACAATGCTGGGAAATGGACTCCCCTTCTTCATTCACCTGGTCCCTCATGACTGACACATATTGGAGAAACTATGAAAGCACTACAGGAAGCAAGTGCTGTCCACTGGCCATTACAGTGACTGAGGCAGTCACTTAAGTCTATAGAAGGATTTAGACCCCTCTTATTGATGGACGGCCTGTATTTAGACCTCTCAGTACTCAAAGTGTTACACGTAGTAAAGTGTTAAAGTAAGGTTTTCTGGCAGCAGGCCATCTCATCTAAGAGGAGTAATATGTTGGAGTGTAGATAAAAGGGGAAAACCTGTGCTTCTCTTCGTCTTCTTTAGGATCTCCTCGGCACCTGGTGTGTGTTACATGTGGGGATCCAACTAATGATTATTTTCAGGATTGATTAATCTACTGATTATTTTCACGGGTAATCGTTTGGTCTATAAAATGCAAAAAAAAATTTTGAAAAATGCTCAGCAAAATTTCACAGAGCTCAAACTGATGTCTTCAATTGCTGGTCCAACCGACAGTCCAACATCCAAAGACTCTTCATTTATTATCATAAATGCGTAAAAAAACGCGTTTGTGCTTAGAAAATTACTGAAATGATTAATCAATTGTCGAAATAGCTGGCAGTTAATTTCAGATTCAACCCTGTCCTGTTGGTGCTGAGGTGAGAAAATGCAGAAATACACGTAAGAGGTTTACATTTGGACTTTATTTCACCGATATGAAAGGCTAGAAACTAAATGAATTCATGAGCAATGAACAACATTATTTACATTGACGTAGCATACCTGTACAGAAGCGAAGTTTGGAATGAATGATCGGACGAGCACTGAAGGGGGAATAGTGGGTTATTTCAGTGTGTTCTGTACAAAGTGTGCTGCTGTATGCCATCATTAAAGTATTTCCCCAAGGTTTTGTAGCAGTTTTTATTGTACATGATTCACCTGCATGACTATCTCTGCTTAAATGATGCTTTTGAATGCAATATTGCCAGTAATTAACATTGCTGAACATTAAGCCTACTCCCAGTCACACAGGGGCAGGCAGGCAGGGATGAATCAGGACATTTTAAGTGCATTTTTTTAAAGGCAGTTTACGTATTGTTTCAGCTGAATAAACACGTAAACTCAGTTACAATGCCAGCATTGAAATGTGAGCAACTTCTTATTTGAAGAGTCGGCGCAGGTTCGAGCTGACGTGGACTGAAGAGCACTGCTTATGCTGAGAGGCAGACTGGGACTTGTTGTTCTTTGATCAGCGTCACAACAAAATCACTAGTCTTCCACTCAGCACTACCAACACTTTGCCAATGCATCCTCTCATTTCACTTGGAGCTCCACACCCACTGCTTCAATCTGTAATAAAAGAAAAAAGAGACAACCTTGTAACACCACAAGACCATGAAATACTTGAGTCTGAGTGCTGGTGGGAACCATATTTTTGCATCGTCAACTATGCAGACTTCAGAGCTGCAGAGCATTTCGGGATGTGCACAGGTGTTGCAGAGCATCCAACCACTAGGCTAACGGTGTGTTGACAGTTAGTGAACTTCAGATGTCGGAGATGGAAACACTACATGCAATTCCCATCTCTGTGTTTCCCTCAACCCATTTCTCTCTGAAGCCTGTTGACATTCCATCCTCCCTTTGTTGTTGTAATGCCAACCTTTCAGCTCCTCTCAAAAGAGGGAGACAGGAGGAGGAGGAGGAGGAGGTGGAGGAGGAGGAGGAGGAGGAGGGGAGGAACAGAGAGGATCACAGCACAGCACTTAGGCTAAACGTTGTTCACCATATGCAGTGAAACAGAAAAGAAGACGAAGCTGTGCCCAGTTTGCAATTACACCCTATCTGGGTTGACAAAATGGAAATGTGAACGCAGAGCATCAACTCAGTGATCTGTGTTTTCTTCCCAATAAGTCACATTTGGACTGAAAGAGAGAGGGGAGAGAAAAGAGACAGACAGATTGTCCTGCATCTCCAGTATGTATCTGAGCTGGTAGCTATGCAACAAGACTGGGAGTCAGTGGAAGAGGGGGGATGGGAAGATGGGGACAGTTTCGTTGAGAGGAAGGAATGGAGGAAAGAAAGAAGGAAGGAAGCAGGGAAAAGGGGGGTCCTTGAGTGCAAACTGGAGAGAAAAGGAGCGCTGTGTGGAGACAACAACTCTATCTAGACCAGCAGGAGAGCCAAGAGGAGATAATCAGCAATGTGCACTAAAGTCATTTTAATATAGTATTGATTAAATACAAATTACTTCATCTGCTGATCCTCCTGCAGGCTGATATTCAAGCACCTGCCGCTCAAACATCCTCCAGTCAGTTTCCAAACAGCAGGGACGCTGAATGCTGAGCATTAGGTTGTGTTAATATTCACTACACATGTCAACATGATGAACAAACAAACAAACAAACAAACAGGAAAAAAAACTGTAAAAGCGCCAAATAAAGCTGTTATTCCGTCCAGATCGCAGCTTAAGAGGAAATAGTAGCCCATCGACAGTGGGAGCTGTCCAGTGTCTCGGTGCTGAATGACGCCCTACTTTTCCTCCACGTCCATCTCCTTCCTCAGCATCTCGCCTCGATTCCGGCCGGGGAGAAAAAAAAAAAAAAAAAAAAAAAAAACATGCCACCTGTTGCTGCACCGAAGTTTTCTCTCAGGAGGTTATAAAGCCAAAATCAGCCATCTGATATCTGCCATATAATAATCTACAGCGACCTTGCTCTCGATCTAAAGTCAGGTCAATCAATTCTCCCTATTTTTTTCCTTCTTCCTCAAATCACGGCAACACGACGACATGATAAACATTTCCCCCCCAGGCGAGGCAGGAGGAGCAGGAGAGGCGTTTGTCATTTAATTCCCCGTAAGACGCAGTCGGGATTTGAACTGTTATTTTCCTTTTATATGGCTCGAAGGATTTTCTTTCTTTTCTCTTTTTTTTTAAGCTTTTTTTTTTTTTTCATCACCACATTTGTTTTCAACCCTGAAGTACGAAAATAAAAATGAAAAAAAGCGAAAGGCAGCTTTCTGTGGCGCGAGCAACATTGCAAACATATGAATACCCTGCAAATAAAGAGCCTAACGCTGCGTTCAGGAGCTGCAAGTGCTGGACTCACCGTGTGTCGACGGGAACAACAGGTGACGCCGACATAATATCACGCAGCGTGTGGTGGATGAGGAGCCGAGGCTGCGTCTCTTTCACTGCTGGGTTTTTCTCTTGAAATCAGCCACGATCGGAGCCTGTGCGCCATCCCATCCGAGCTCCACATAACGCTCATTATGATGTTACTGGGTAGGCTGGAGGAAAGATGGATCAGCGTGTTTATATACGTCTGCTGCTCCGGAGGAGACAAGGAGGAGGCGGGACGATGTTGAGTGACGACTGCGCGCAGGAGGCCAATTGACGTGATTTTTTTTTTTTTTTTTTTTTTTTTCAGACCTTGTTAAGGGTGCGGCCCAAACCAGCAGCCAAATTACGTTATATGAAGGTTAAGGATGCGTAAGGATAAAGCATATGGAAGCTGATGATGTATACCGATGGAAAATGCCACTAGTTAAGGAGAACTCGGTTGCTGAAGGTCGGTTTTCTAACCTCATGTCCGCGCGTGATTTTAATCTGATCGAGGAAACACCTCACACAACAACAACATTGCAATCATGTGTGTGAGAGAGAGCGCAGAAGACTTCACCTGAGCGCCGCCGCCTGACTGTGGCGACGAGCTCAGATGTAATTGAATTAAACCTGAACTGTGAGATCAAGATTATGCATCCAATTAATTGGTAATGGAAACAACAAGTAGGGAATGTTACATACCTAAGGGCTGTGGAAATTGCAAAATGGTAAAATTAATTGCTTTGGAATAGCCCACAACTGGGCTGAATACAATTTCACTTATCCTCGCCTACAAATGCCCGCACGCACGCACGCACGCACGCACACACACACACACACACACACAGACAGACGTGTTCCATCACTTTTGGGGACATTACATAGGTTTACATTCATTCCTTGCCCTAAACATAAACACTACTGAGCCCTAACCTTAACCCAAACCTAAACTTTCCTTAAGATCAGGTTTAAAATTTAGAAGAAAAAAAAACAACATAAAAACATCACATGCACTAATCACACTGGATATAAAGAAGTTGTAAAAATTACAACAATAGTCAACAATAAAGAGTAAAAACAGTAAAAGAAACAAGGACTCCCATGGAGATGTCAACAATACAACCTGTGATGTGTATCACTGTACACTTACCATAACAGTGTCTTATGGATATGTCTTTTAAAAGAAGGGATGGACTAAAGACCATGTTTTTCAAGGGGAGAGGAGTCCTGAGGAGTCTTCCTGGTTTTCCGAGGCTGAATGGTGTAAATTTCAGCAGGGGATGGCTGTTAGACGCTGATGTTCCCAAATCTAAGTGGGCTGGGAGATAATAATCATAAGTCATTTCTGCATTAGTGCTTCTTCAAATGACATAATAGTCAAATTATACTGCTACTCATTGTTTTTGACCCTTCTTGACAGTTTAGCAGCAGTTGTAAGCTGGCACGGCACAAGAGAGTGATTTAAATGTGTGATTATTGTCCATTGAAAAGCTGAGTTTGATATTTGTGGATTCGTATTGTCAGATTTTTTTTTTGTTCCAGTCAAAGATGTAAAACAGGGCAGCAGTGTCACAATCAGCAGAGCTGCCTGTGCTCCTTTTTCTTTCCTCATGACTCTGCCCGCTCCTCACTCGTCCTGTCTGAACCACAGGGAAACAATGACCCCTCAGATGTGTGTTTCTTTACAAAGCATTAAGAAAGGAAATTTGAACATTTGACTGTTGGTCTATGTTGGATTGGATTACATCTCCTTGTAAATTAAATCCAAATTCACAATTATAATAACTGTCAGTAAGCCTGTGTGTTAAAAAGCTTCGTCAGCAACTGGACACTTAGGTGGCGTCCGCCTTAAGAAAGCGGTGTATGAGGAACCATTCGCACAGAAACACAACATTGTTCATAATTCATGTTAGTCTAATGCTAGACTCCAGCTATTTTCACTTTGTTTCTAAAATTCAAAAATGATGCTCAAATTGTCTTCACAAGTCACCAAATCCCTCTGTGATGTTTTCAGATTGTGTTGTCAGTATTCGGTTCATAGTGAGATGCAGAGAAAAGTAGGTGACTCTTTATATTTGCAGAGTCGCACTGAGCATTTTCATTTGTTCAGGACCAACACTGGAATCCGCTTACATCATATGAATCAGTTAATTTGAGCAGTCATCACAGCAGGGCTCAAATTAAGGACAGTGTTATTGTCACTTCATTTCTGAGGAAGACATTAAATAACAAGGACAGCATGGCAAGGACATGTCCTGCTGCTTTCAAGGCCCATGGGTGACATTTTAGCAAAATCTTCAAAAGCATCAAAACAACCATCCAGGACTGAATTTTTACATTGTTCATTTATCCTTTTTTTTTTAATTCAGTGAGTTATTTAAATCATAGCATGTCGTGTCTCAACAGCTCGTCACAGTTTACAGGCTGTGGAAAAACACACCTACCCCCCCTTCCATTGAATGCAAAGCTGCTGCTGGGGTGGGTGACTAGTGTCTTTTTGTAAATCAGGCACGAGTGACCCTCTCTGTGTTCTGTTCCCTCTGACAAAATGACCAAAAAGAAGCCTGGCTGGCTGCAGCTATTAGTTGTCACAAAAGCCTTGTTCCTTTGATATCCCTGCAGGCCGGTTATCAATGCAACTCGAGAGTCAGGCTTAGGGAGGAACCTGGGGGAAGATCCTGCTCGCTGTGTTGTGAGGCTTTAGTTGTATAATGAACATCAGACTCTGCGCCTCTTGATAGAAACATCAGGAGGTAGGATTACGCATATTAGCAGTCCCCCTCTACTCTCCCCTCAGCTTTCAGGGCTTAATGTTAACATCTGCCCACCGAGAGCCACAGATGAGCTGGAAGACTGTGTTGAATGTCTTCCATTCACATGATTTATCTGATCACTATAATGGACTATATGCATGGTATTTAGATGACATTATAATGGAGTGTGAATGGGCAAAAAGACTCGGGCTCTCTGGCGCTGATGGAAGCTGAGTCACATAGGCCTACAGTACCTGATCTTCATCACACACAAAAAAGTCGCTAAATTAGCAGCAGTGTTTCTTATTACTTTCAGCCCAGCAGTAGTCAAATTTCAACAATATGTGTTCAATATTGGCCATTTTCTGATTTCTATCTGTAAATTATAGCAAAACCACAGGAGCAGAATCATTTAAGATCCCTTTTCCTTCATGTGTTCATCCCCTTTAGTCGCTGTTTATGCTGATAAAAATCCTTTTGCTGTTTAAATGTGTGAGAGTGAGTTTGTATAGGCCGCAGGGCACAAGCAGAGGTGTGGGAGCTTTGGGAGGTGGTAAACGTTCATTATTTTTCATGCTCTGGGTCAAAAGTATGCATGTGTGGGCTGGACTGGTAATATGATGAAAATTTGCAGGCCTTCGGGGAGCAAGGTGTGGCCACGGGGTGTTTTCTGGCCGTTCAAAGATCTCGTTCTGTCAAATGTGGTTCGTAAACGGAGGATGAACTGAAACCAGATACGGTGTTAGCTGAGTGTTTAACCTTCCTCAGAGCCTGTTATCACGACAAGTCAGCATAATTGGCAGGATATTGTTCTGGTGAGTGTTACATCTGACTCTCACCTTCAAGGTAACATGGTTAAGGTTGATTGTATGGGTGTGGTAGCAGCAGTGTGGCATTGAATTTTGAGACGCTCATGGGACTGCGCCCTCTGGTGTTCACTGTGAGTTTGGACAGCAGAGGAAGCCACAAGTACTGAAAAGCATTGGGACAGATGACAAAGGGAAAAACAGAATACAGAATACAGATTATTATGTACAATATGTATGAACCCAACTGAACACCAGTTCAAACTCTTTTCCAGTCTGTGTAATTAAAAGCACTGACGCTGCTCTGGGGTCTCATGGTGGCCCGACAGGACGCTTAATGTTGTTTTTATCACCTTAATATTGAGAGAGAACACAAGAAGCTGATATACAGGACTGACTTCCACACCGTTGCTTTAAACACAATGTTTTACCAGAGAGAATAATTAATAAATATAAAGCTCTACCCATGTTCTTTACCAGATCCAACAAGCCTACCGGTTTCTACCAAAGATGCTAATCTTTAAAAACGGATCACAAATTTATTGTTTCATTTCTTTCTGAAAAATAGCAAATTGTTTCCAAAAAAAGCCAGCCGCTGCCATTTTTAGCAAATGTTTTGTGCTCCTGTAGTGATTGTATAGTAGCAGTAGTAGTAATGAGTGGAGCAGTGTGGCTCATTCATGTGTTTTTAATGCTTTTGGAGCTGTAAAGTGCTGAGGAATAAGATATATCAGACTTTGGCTTATTCTCATTAATATTACAGTCACTTATAGAATAACTGTGTGGGCTCGAGAGCGATATCACAATACTATCTCTGTCACTTCACAGCAGGAGACGGATTTAATGACGTGCTCAAAAGTTATTGATCAATAAAACAGCAACAACAAATGGTACAAGATATGATCGTTTAATTGTTGATTATCTCTCAGTACAGAAATATTTCTTGTTGTAACATTCTTGCTGTGATTCAAGTTGGCAGCTTTGTCTTGATTTTTAAGTGGCATTAAAAGAAGTTTTCCTAGGGTTTAGCAGTGAAACTGCCCACCAGCTTCCCTCAGACAACATTAGCAAACAAACATGCCGTCGCTGTACAAGAACTTTTGTACAAAACAAAAATAAATAGCATTCATTTCAATGTGGTGTGCCTCTTAACTCCAACATTCAAACAGCAGAAAAAAATGGCAGAAAATGTTTAGAAGATATGAAATCAGATTTTTTTTTTAATGAAAAAAAAAAAAAAATTACAATAGCTCGTCTGCTCGAAACAGAAATGGTCTGAAGTAGCAAAAGACAAGTGCCTCGAGCTTGAATATCTTAGCAGACACGGCGCAAAGCAGAAGCTGTGCACAGAACAGCGCTTCACTCTCATTTAATCCCAAATGTTTTTCCTCTTTGCTTCAGTTGCTGTTACAAACTACACTGATAAACCAAAGTGTTTTTATTTCAGCTTTCCTTGCCTGCCTTTCAATTTAAGTGGAGAAACAAGCTTGAACACAAGTCGCATTAAATCTTCTCATTTCCATGTGAATTACTTTTGTAAGCAGCTATTCTAAACTACCTTGTTTGGGTGTTTATTAAAATGTGCCGTCTGCCATTACAAGATTTTTCTTGACAGATTATAAAACAATATACCAATACTGTTTAATATTATATCATTAGACTAAAATGAATTTAATGGCAGATTTAAAAAAAAAAAGGAAATCATTTGTCCAATCCTTGACAAACATTAACAGCTCTTGAAATGGCAATGAATTATGTTATCAGTGTACATGAAACATTATTTTCTCTCCGTAAAATACAAAAAAAGATGCGCTCCTCTTTTCTCTGCAACACCGAGCAAAGCCAGACATACTCCACAGATACGACCAACACCTGCAGTTACACACATGAAAGGAAATCTACAAGCCAAACACACGAGTAAGCATATATGTTAAAAATATGTTTTTAAAAAAAAATGAAATAAAATAAATAGACAATCACAATGACAAACTCAATATTTGGCAGGTAAGCACAAGTCAGTCTGTAAACAAAATTCTCGTTGTCACCAGAGATCACTGGTCTGTGGGAGGAGGCAGCGGCTCCGTCATTCAGGAGGAAGTGGAATACTGTACGCACATATGTATGTATGTATGCGTCTCCTCTGCCCACGACGCCCCTCCAGCCCCCTCACACCTCCAGCTACAACTTGGCTAAATAACTAAGGGCAGTTGAGGGGGCCCTCTGCAGACTACTGAGGTGAATACTCAAAGAAGGGGCCCGGTTACAGCGTGACACATGCAAAGACAAATTCCCTTCCCGGCTATGTTCCCTCGTAGTACAGAGCTGTGCTTACTACCGGATCCTGGTGAAGAGGTTCAGCACGGACACGGATTCCTGAAAAACGGGAGGGGGGGCAGAAAAGGGAGGTAAAACAGAGATAATTAGAGACAGATAAGGGAAGGCGACAGGTGGAAGACACTGAGCAAAGCAGAGGATCTAAGATGTAAAGTGAGAAATGAAGAGAAGTAAAACCTTAGTGGATCTCATCTTGCTAAAGACGTTCCAGAAGCGAAGTGTTTCATCTCCAGCTCCTGTCACAATGGCCTCTCCATCAGGGGACATGGCCTGCACGTAAACTCACTGTTATACACTGCGTATAGTATATGACAACAGTATGTAGTCAGAGTAATCAGGCGTACGTGCGTTTTTTTTTGTTTTTTTTTGTTTTAGTTCCAGTGTGGGTGGCTCTGCTGTCACTTGCATTCGCAGAGAGCAGGAGGTGATCATGTCTGCTGAATAATTTGCTCTGCTGAGCAGCACTTTGGCAAAAACATGCAAAATTGTAATGGGTTCAGAGCTCATTACATTTTTTTTAATCTGGGCATATAAATAGGAATGAGGAATCAAAATACTTCTAATACTAAAAGCACACATATTTTTATTTGTTTGTTTTTCCAGCAATGTTTTAGCACCTTGTTTCTACTTCAGTTTGAGTTTGCTGGTGTAACCTTGGGACTACTGGGTCAACTGCCTGCACACAGTCATCATATAAAAACACACAGTCTATACTGACCAGGTAGAGTACTCTGTAGGAATGTCCGGTAAGTTTAGCCACTTGAGTGAGAGAGGGATACTTCCAAACCAGAATCTGGTTCTGGGAATAACCGTGTGTGCTGACCTGCAGAACACAAACACAGTATTTAATACACGTTTATCTCAGACTAAAAAGAACACTGTTAGATTGGGACATGTGCCTGAATACTATCAATCAAAATCAATGACAATTCCATCGCTCTGCTTCGTGTACAGAGGGGTGTGTTTAGCCTGGCTTAACTCCAAGATTGGAAGTGGGGTTAAACTGCTATCAGAACTGAAACAATACACCTTCAAACAACACTGAAACTGAGTAATTTACACGGACAACACATCCAAGTGTCATTATGGTATTTTCAGTGTGCAAATAGTAACCTAACTATGACATGATTTTATCTAAGATCTGCATTTAAAAGCAGAAACATGTCATCTATATGGCCACAGCAGCTGTCCAGATCAAGACCTTCAGGTGACTCACCAGTTCGTTTGTGTGCTTGGACCAGGCCAGGTTGCAGACCTGAGAGCCGGTGTCCGTGCACTGTAAGGGCTGGCCAGTCAGCGTGTTCCAGAAGCGGATGCAGCGGTCGGCGGTGCCGCCTCCAGAGGCCAGCAGGCCGTGCTGGTGGGGGGACCAGGCGATGGCCTTCACTGCAGCCAAGTGCTCTGTGTACTGCTGCACCGGGAGGACGCTCGAGTGGTTCCACACAAGTAGCTACAGGCAGCAGGTTGAAATGAAGGGAGAGGAGGTAGAGAAAAGAGTTTGTGATGTTTTACGAAAACTGTGTGTAAGTTAATGTGTGGCTCTCAGACAAACACGTGAGACTCTGTCTTTATACCTTGTTGTCGTTTCCACCTGAGGCTAGCAGCTGGTGGTCCGTGCTCCACTTGAGCCCACAGACTTCCTGTCTGTGTCCTTGGAGACGGCGCTCTGACTGGAGAGGCGGGGCTCTGATGTCGCGCTGCAGGATCACTCTATCACGACTCCCAGACGACAGCTGGTCAGCGTTCCATGCCAACGCACCTGGCAGCAGAAGATGAAAGGCAGATTGAAGGAAGGGTGATTCACCGACCAAGAATGAGAGATGTTGCTTAACAACTGTGTGAAAATGAATGAAGTGTGTAATATTTGACTCCTGTAACTGTCCCCGCCTCCATCTCCCCAGCCTCTCAACTCACCCACTCTGGCTGTGTGTCCTTCTAATACTGAGAGCTTCTTCCCTGCTGCTGCATCCCAGATCTGTACATAGCCTTTATGAGTCCCCACCGCTACCAGGTTACCCTAAGAACAGACAGCCAAAAAAAAAAAGGAAAGGACATTTTTAAAGGATGAAATGGAGCCTGTGCACCAAAGCTCGTTTGCATCTTCACTAATGTCAAGTAACAGCCCTTTTCCACGATGGATCTCAGGTCTCACTGAGTAACTGTCAATTAATCTGCACTCAAAGTGTAAAAATGTGAATACAGTTTTGGTAAGCAGGTTCTGCTACAATCATATTGATGATGCTGGATGTTTTTCTTTTTTCATGTAACCTGACAGCAGTTGAAAAGATGATAGTAGGTGTGAGAGAAACCCACCCTCTCTGACCAGCCCACTGACGTTACAGAATCTCCTTCTACAGAGAGGTCACACAGACGTGTCACCTGCAAACATGGAGAGGAAAAATAACACAGGTTAACAGAAACGACATTTGAGAAAGAAACACATAAACAGGCTTAGAATATTTTTAACTACAGTGAGGACCTCTGCTGGATGCCTCATTACACTCAATTAACTGTTCACACACACCTGGCTGGTGCAGGCACTCCACAGGTATACACAGGTACCAAGTCCAACACTGAGCACATTCAGAGAGGACCAGTCCACTAAGTTGAGGTAGAAGTCATCCTGAAGCTCTGGAGCATCCAGAACTTTGAAAGGAATTTTGGATATTTTACGTGTAGGTTTCCTTGGTGACCGCAACAGTTTCTGGCTGCAATGCACAACACAATTTAATGAGCAATACAATGCTAATTCTTCCAAAAGGAGTCAAAAACATTTGAGCGATGACGAGGAGATCATATTACCTGTTGCTACTGACAGGTGAAAGAGAATATGGAGAGACTGTGTTCCCATCCTCTTCTGGCAGAGCCCTCTTAGCACTTACAGAATACTACAAAAACACAAGCAGATCATTAAAGATGCAGGGAAAACTCCCCATTAAAGTATTACGTTCAAAGTTTTGCCCATGTTAACTGTTTTTACACTAAAAAGGCTCCTCTTGGCAGGAGTGGATGGCTGCAGACGACGATCCTCTGACTGGGGGTCCTGGACTTTCTCGATGCCGGCTCCCAGCAGCTCGTTCTTCAGCAGAGCCGAGTAAGCCAGGCCATCCGCTAAAGGCAGAAGAAGAGACAGAGAGGAAATCAAACCAGGCTATCAAAATAATTAAATTCAAACACTGTGGCCCCTCTGCAATTTCTTCTATCTCTCACATCGTTAAAGATCAGGGAGAATTTTTCACTCAGCTTTGTTTAGTCCTTATCTCCAGTTTCCATAAGCCTGTCAAAGCTTAGTAAACAAGAGAAGGTCAAATTATCCCGTTTGACCGGAACAGACAGATAACTGTTGGAAAACGAACCTAAAAACAGATGAAACTCACACGAAATCTACAGCGACAACAGAGAAGAACATCTGTCTTTGCTGCTGATAATCACAGGGTAACTTGTGATGCATCACTATCACGATAACTTCCCTGTGATAACTAATGTCTCATAATACAGCTGATTCTGCGATATACAATATTTTACAAAGCAGTCAGAGTATCTATGAATCTCAAGCTTAATATACACACCCAAAATAGTGAAATATGCCTCTGGATCAGAACTGAACAGTTCATGGTATTGGTGCCAGAGTATCAATAACATGAGCTACAGCAGCAATGATTAGCTGAATAATCAACTAGTTGTCCAACAAAAGAATAAATAAATCGGCAACTATTTTGATAATTGTCATTTTCCAAGCTGAAATATCAAACATAGAGAACAGATAACAGATTTTACATGTTTGTGTGTCATATAGGATCGTCAGCTGATCATCTTTGTGTTTTGGACTGTTGGTCAAACAAAATGAGGAATTCAAATACATCAGACATGTTCTGACATTTCCTAGACAAAAAAGTCATTTGATTAATTGGAAAAAAAATCAGCAGATTTATCAATAATGATGATCCTTAGCTGCAGCCCCAAACACAACCACCTCATCAGTGCTGTATGACATTAAATGTCAATGTACATATTACATTAAACACTGTATCACAATATTCATTCGTCCCACCTCCAGTCTCTTGGTACAAAAGTGGACTGATTACCTTTGTTGCTGTCAGTTGTGCCATCTTTGGTTTTCCTGTTTTGATTGTGGGACTTTTCAATTTCCTGTGCCAGATAATGAAATAAATAAATCATCCTTTTCAACCAAATCTTTCAACTTGTTATGTGCAAGTATTGACAGACAAATTAAAGGAAAACGCTAATAAATAACATGTTCCCCTATAAGCCATAATCAACGCTTTGATCTTGACGGCACTGTTCTTTTGACAGCAAAGACAGCGAAGTCCCGGGTGTGTGGTAGCAGACTCACATTGATGCGGTGGAAGTTGACACTCCAGTTGGCTCCGGCCCGGGAGGGAATAAAGCGATCGCCGTGCTTGCTAGGGGAGGACAGGGGGGAGCTGGTGGGTGTCAGAGCTCGCACCGCTCCTACAGCTTTCTACACAAGGGAGGAGAGGAGAGAGCACTTTGTGATGAGAGGCCAAACACACACAGGCCTTGGACAGTCATTTGAAAACTTGATAGCAAAACAGGAAGATAATTTAAGAGGCAGATGGTGCATTTGTTTGAGGTGTTAACAACAGAAGGCCACATTCACAAAACCCAGTCATTTGGCTGGTGAGGTCTTATTACCACTCAACACTAGTGACGCCGTCAAAGGAAAGCGACTGGCCCGTTAAACCGCTAAATCTTCCAACACATTGAGAGTAACACCCTCTCCGCCCATCAGAAGTCCTTTGCTGGGTAACAGTCGTCTTTGGGAGGGGCTCAGGGATAATCTTGCTATGGTCAAGACAATGACCTGATCATCACAGTCATTACAGTCAACAATGTAAGGTTTGGATATGATAATCCTTTCTGACACAATATGTCTATTGAAAACAGTACAAAGACAAGGTATTAAATGTTTTACTCATCAGCTTCAATGGTCTTTTGTAAATATCTGCTTATTCTGAATTTGATGCAGCAACATGTTTCAAACAAGTTTGGACAGGAGCAACTAAAGACTGGGAGAGTTGTGGAACACTCCAAAAACACCTGTTTGGAACATTCCACAGGTAAACAACTTTTTTGGATTTGGGGTCGTAGGAAATATTGGTTAAAGAGGAAATACAGCTCCTGTATATATTAGGACTGGCACACAATGGAAAAAAAATGTGTGTATTGTTTACTTACTATGGGGCTTGCATTCTCATTTTGTATATTGATCTGCCTGAGCAGCCTGCACTCATAGTCCTGGTCCATGATGCCTGAAAGCAGGATGACACTGATCAACACAATCATAAAATCACACCACACTTTAACAACACACATTGGGACTGCCATAATTATGGGTTGCTTACTTCTGCTAATTTTGTCTGACTTTCCAGTAACAGGACTGAAAAGATGGCAGATGTCTACCAGTAATGTGGCAAAATATAAATGTCTGCAATTAACAAACAGCTGTACACTACTGACAGCTAAGCCTATTTAGCTGACTCCTGATAAGAAAACTAGCATATGACAGCTGTGAAGCACTGCAAATAGTTTTCTTATCAGGAGTTTGCACCGATCACAGTTTCCAGTGCCCATAGTGATGTCTTCAAACTGCTTATTTTGTCCAACCAACAGTCCAAAACTCTAAGATATTCAACCTTTAACAATATAAAGCAGAGAAAAGCTGTAACCTGCGCATGCTTAGCATTCTGCTTGATAACTTACTTAAAAACTGAATGGATTATCAAAGCATTGCTACTGGTTTTCTGTAGATCAACTACTTGATTAACAGACTAATTGTTTCAGCAATACTGTGGTGTTTTGTATTGCACTTCGCTAAATTCAATCACTCCTGAAGGCTAACTGACAAGCCCTGTAGGGGAGTATCACACTGATCAGGAGACGTCCCCCGATATCGACATGTATCACATTTGTTATTAGGCAAAATAAACATTTAACTGGATTACCAACTTTACAGTCACCTTCAGGAAGCATTCCTTGAAATAATATTGGTTGAAATCGCAATCGCTTTGTGCTGCTAAATTAGCTAGGCAACAAAACGTCTATTACAATTAATGGCATGAAGACTCCATCGACACGATTAGCGTTACCTTGCAAGTTATAAAGACAACCCTAACAAATAGGTCTAGAGCTTCAGTTTAAATCCCACACTAGCTCATTTTGGGCAAATCTGTTCGTAAACGACAATGACATTAGATACAGTGAACACAGTCAGCTGCGGGTGGGCTCAGTCTTCTGCTAACAACACTTCATTTATCTTTGTGAACACTTGCAACTCTAAAACCATCCTAACTGCAGGTATTTGCAGGCAAGATTCTAGAAACAACATAAATGAATAAACAAATAAACCCGCTGTGGTGATTGTTGTTGATCTGTAATCGCAATACCAAAACGTTAAACATTAAAAGCCAAATAAGTCATTGACCACCCATCATTCAGAGGTATGCTAATGCTAACACTAGCTCAGCTGGCTGACCTAACGTAAGATACGCTAGCTGTGTGGCTAATGCATTAGCAACATTGTTTGTTCACAATCTCCTCTATAATAACACCTACCGTGCCCCGATAAACCCTTCCTGTTACGCGCCGTTGAATTGTTTTTCTTGGCAGTGTCGGTTCCAGTTGAAATGTGTTGTTTTATGCGTTTTACGCTTAAAAACAGAGCATGTAGAACACAAATGTTTTCTTTTGCCGAGCGTTCAATTTGGCTTCGCTAAGCATCACGGGTAAGACGTGACGTCACTGTTTTTGAATCACACATTTTGCGTTGCTAAGGAAACGTGTCACAGGCACAATGCCTATCCGTTGACTTCCTGTCACATCTTCAGCAGGCTGTTCACTGAAGCATCAACAGCCAGCGAAGCTGAGGCGGCGCAGTGACAGAGAAAGAGATCTGAGAAGGTTAACAAAACAAACATGTAACACGTCAAAAATATAGCTAGTTACTAATTAATCACTGTTAATAATGAATCATCTCGTTATGGGTTAATAAGGAAGTTATGTACTGAATGATGGATGTTGTTGGTTTGTGTGGCTTTAACACCGAATTTCATGAGAGGAATGATTTGAGCTGAATATTAACTTATGGACTACGACTAAACATGAGAGTTTGGAAATTTGCAGACTGCATTCTTATGCAGTGGGACAACGGGCAAATTTCCAGACTTGTGGGAAATTGAGAGATTAAAGATATATGTAATTTGATCAGCAATTAATGTGGTAGAGATTTCAAAAATAAAGGTCTAGTTTATCCTCCCCAGTTGCTTGTATTTATTTGAGAGTCAGTTTCATTAAATTGAAGTACTCTAACCAGATGTGCACATTTTTCAAAATAAACTGGATGAAGCAGAGATATTGTTGACAGTGGCTGTAATATTCAATGAATGCAACAGACAAAAGTGGCAGCCTCATTGCCAGCCACTGAAAAGTATTACTAGCCTGACATGATTAAAAACGCAACTTTACAAAATAATATTTTGGTGTAAACAAATTTCATTTTAGTTAACAGAATTTACAGTATCTCTCAAATGGCTTTATTAGAAAAAAAAAGAGATGCAGTGAAACAAATATAATCATGAAGTAAAAACAGACTAAACACATTCCTTGTGCAAAAGTTTAAAATGAAGACAGCCTGTTTGTAGGTATAGACCACTGACTGCTGAAATAAACATTTTATCAGTTTGCAGGACACAGCGATACCACATAGTGAGATGTTGACAGCAAAATTTCACCTAACCATTGGAAGTTGGTGTGATATTTAAAAAAGAAAAGCATGTCAAGAGCCTGGAATCCTAACATGGTCCAATAGCTTACCTAAAGAACTCTCATTCAAAGTGCCGCAGAAAAGGTACAGTAGGTTCAAGTTCATTATTGAAATTCTAATAAAAAAAAAAAAACAACACCCAGTAATGTGCAAAAGTATAGTTTTTAAAACTAAATAGTCTAAATGGGCTAGATGATGAATACATCTTTACTGTCGCATAAGGAAAAATGGAGTAAAATGGGTGGCTCAACTCAGCAGATCAAAGGGCTCATGCTGTTCAAATCAGGGCAGTAAATGCGGGTGAGGGTTTTCTGAATTGGATGTGTGGCTTCATGAGCCTCTTCAAACACTGGTTTACACCAAATGTTCATGTGTCTTGGACTGATTCCTGTTATACAAAGTCGCATTCATATTACTTATAGTCCTGAAAGAAAGTCACAGCCGCAGCTCTACAGCACAAAGCACAATCAGAGGCTCTAAAAGTCACATTGTCTAAAAACACAGCATGTCTAGTAGAAAACAATACAAAACGTGCTTTATACAGACAACCAACTAAACAAGACAGAGTCTGAAAATGATACAGAAAATGGCATGTTAAAATCCCCTAAACTGATAATAAGACAGTGTTGAAGCCCCATGTTACCTGCAATGACTGAGAATGACATAATCAGACTTATTACTTTGCATGGCTTCAGATACCCTGTTATAACATCTGCATGAGAACCTGGAAACCCGGCACTACATTAAACATTCTAAAAAGCTTGTGTGCTCATGGTATTGCAATAGTTTTCAAACCAGTGAGGAGTGACTGTTGGAATGGCGGGGTGACCTACAATGAAAATACAGTACATCTGGACACAGGACGCTGGTCTACAGGGAGGAGGTATCTCTAGGCATAAGTTGCAGGCCGTTGCTGACCTGGAAGCGAGTTTCATCGGATATACCATACTGCTCCAAGGGGTCCTGCGGAGAGAGAGCAACGAAGTGAAACTGAAAGAAAACAACAGCTCAATGTGCAAATTCCCTGTTACTGAAGCAGAATCGAACTTAACTATTAAATGGTCAGTTTACCAAAATCACACAAACACAAAAGTATATTTGACCCCTGTCGGGAGATAATTTGGGTTTGATTTTGTGAGGTTTTGAGATCTTTGAAACTTCTACCTCCTCTACAACACAGTGTGGGTAAGAGGAATTTAACTGACCCTTTCATACCACCTGCACTTAGTTACTGCTGCTATGCCTCCAAAGTCACACACTGCACATATGGAGTTACAGTGATAACGGTGAAAGATAGACAAAAGCAGACTTCAGCTTAAATGATGACTCTTGCTAGCAGATTTTATAAGAGAAGCTAGTTAATGGTTAATCTGTGTGAGTGAGCAGAGAAGTCTGTCTACAGCTGACGTTTCCATGTGACACATGTTAAAAAGTACCCTGTAAAAGGGTTTTAAATATGTACTCAATGGCTGCCCACAGGCAGGCAATATCCCTTCAATCATTTGGTGGTTCTCACAGCATCCATAAACTCCAATTGATAACCTCAAAAAACACAGTTCCTCTCATGCTTTCTTATGAACAGTTTTCATTGAGAACGATTTTTTGAGGTCTGTGGATCATTCGACTATTCTAAATGTTCCTCTCCATCATGTTGATGATGCTGTGCATTTCGGTGGGTCAAGCGCAGCACAAATTCACTTTGCACTTCCCAGTGTGTTTGATAGAAACACCATCTGTGTGGCATTTAGTGTACTGACATGCTGCTTTGAAGGGTCTCACCTTGCCAGTGAGCCTGTGGATTTCAGTTCGATAGAATATCAGGTTCTTCCTCATGAACTCGTAACTGCAAGACATGAGATGACAAATTAGTTTGACATTTGAGGGGGGGGGGGCATATGCAAAAACCTGAGCTCATAATCATCATTTCCTGTTTGACAGCATTTGTTTTCCCAGTAAACTTTAACACAGGACAAGGTCAAGCAGTGATGGCTCAAATGGAAACTGTTCAACACAAGTCACAATGTTGACATTGTGTCCCTGAAAACAGCCAAATCATTCATGTGTGACTGTTTCACCCACGTGAGTCTGTTACTGGACGCTAAAACACGCTGAGGTGTGAGTTGTTGAATTAACATCTCACCGCACAGTAAGACCTACCAAAGCCACAACAAATGCCAGAACAGCGTTGATGGACGCAGGTTTGTGACCATATTCAGCTGTAGAGGACACAGTCCTTCAGTCTTGTAATAATCTTCACTTATATAACATAGTTTTGTAATTGAGTTGAAACAATTCGGACATCTGTCATTTGTTTTTTGTTTTTTTTGTTTGTTTTTTTGTTTTAGATTAATCATAGACTATGCAACATGTATGGAAGTTTTAATGCAAAAATTCTTATTCACTGTTAGGTGTTGACATTTTTTTTTACCTTAGAATTGACTGAAATGATTGATTATCAAAATTGCAATCAATTACTTTTCTGTTGAAATGTTAGTTTCTGCCTGGTCACCAAAAATATGTACAGGATCTTGGTGACTGTTACTAAAATGGAAAACATTCAGTCTTACCTGGCCTTGATTATGGCGTCTATCCACTCCCCACACTGCTCTTCAGAGTCACACTCAAACAGATACTTCCTCTCTGCTTCATCCAGAAATGCTGCAAAGGAAACATAGAATTAACCAGAAATACATGATGCAAACGCACAAACAGTAACTGTCATGTAAAGCCATAAATGATGGACTTTGACAGATTTAACAAAAGGCTGTGAGACTACACAGCAAGTGAGAGAGGGCAGGTTAACAATGTGAAATGTAACACTGGGGACACTGCAGCTCACCGATAGAGAAGGTCTGGCTGTCCTCCCTCTCCACCCGACACTGCTCCAGCAGCAAAGCTCCGATCGGCTGGCAAATAAATCAAGACTTAATTTTGATTCAACAAGTTGCTGCCTTTTACAGGAAGTCATTTCACTTTATCATGCTGCGCAGGTAACACAATGAATACACACTGTGACAGCAAAGGTATGGACAGGTGTTCAAATGATGATTCAACTGACCTCCTCCTCATCAGTCCGGAAATAAAACAGGAAGTTAACGACGAGTTTCACCAGCCTCTTCTTTACAACTGTACGATATCAAAAGGGAAGAGAAATGAAACTCCACAGCACACAGTTACAGTACAGTTACAGTTACCAACACAGCTGATGTATGGCGCGAGCTGACTCTGCTAACAGCTGATTCTAACACTTAGCTGCTGCCCGGGCAACATGAAACGGAAGTAGGTGTGAGAAGAGTCGATATGTAATATGACCGTGTTACCGTCTCCTTTCTTGGGTCCTCGCATCCCCAGTTCAGCCGCTTTCTCTGAGGGCTGGCGGCTCAGGGAGACCAGCTCCTTCTCGTTGAAACGCATCGCAGTCACTGACGCAGTCAAACACGGCTTGTTCAGGGTTGAGCCATTCCCACGAGCGAAAACATAAGATAACAGTAGTAAGAAGTAGTCACAGTTGAGTCTCTGTCGTCGACTACACGTCGCTGTCTCGATGTCTGATGTTCTCGAAGTGTGACGGAGTGTTTTTGGTCATTTCTGCGGTTCAGCGGTGCCGGACTTCTCCTTCACGCCTCTCTCCGGACACACGTTCGCTGTCAGCGCAGTGATACTCCTCGCTTGTAATAGTACGGTAATCGGGCAGGATCCAACTAGGCGAACAGCGCGTTTTAAACCGGACATACTTTCATGATGCAGCCCAATGGAAGAGGAAGTGTTCAGATACTTTAGAAAAAAATACTAGTATAGAATCACTGGGGGGGAAAAAGAAAAAAGAGGAAAAAAACATAAATGTAAAGCTGTTACAATTTAATAATGTTATTTAAGCAGAAGTATGCCAGTATCAATGTACTGTATTAAAAGTATTCAGTACAGAAAAATGGCTCCTGACTGTTATTCACATATAATTAAATTATTATTAGCCCTGCCTCAACATGCAACGAACGTGTGAGCAGCATTTCACTGTTGGTTGAGGAAAGGATTACAACTATGATTATCTCATTCTGATTATTTTCTCCATTCATCGACTAATTGTTCGTGAGACATGGCATCACAATAACGCAAAGCTCGAAGTGACAGCTTCACAATGGTTTGTTTTGTCCAACCAATAGTACAAAATTCAAAGTGGTCAAAAATAACTGCTAATTATCGAAGTAAACCCTCCCAAATGTACTCATATTTGTTAAGATCGAATCATGAAATGTTTTTTCATGACAAAAGTTTCTAAATAAAATAGCTTATTTCTCTTTGTGGTCATCATAGCTTTGTTCACACAGCCAGTCCGGTCCTCCCTCCAGTCCAGGAGGTGGCGATAACGCACCGGAAGCTGTTTGCCAACCGCCAGAGAAGCCACCTGGGCATGCGCACTACAAATCTACAGTGGCATGATCCTAACGTAGTGGAGTCGGTGAGTGTTTTGGTGTTTTTATGATCTCGTCATGAATAGTTATCGTTTTCTCCTGTAACTAACCAATTCATTATCTTGCGTATTGTTTTAGCTACCTTTTGATTGTCGTTCGATCATTCAGATATGTTAAAATCTATCAACTACTAGCTGGTAACAAAATTAGCTTAGCATTAGCATTGTCATAATGTATTCAGTAGCTAGCTAGCCTTACGTTATGCTAACGTATTGCAGCGAGCTAGAGATCAGTCAGCAGAATACATTTGAATTGTAGCGTGATTACACTCCCCTCTTAACTGTGGTAAATTAAGTTATCTCAAGTCATTGTTTGGCTTAATAAGTGATGTTACTTTCTCGGCAACATCAAGATAACTTAGACCGATCGCTCGTACGGCAGGTTAGCATAAAGAACCTCAGTCAAGAGGGGTCTGAGCAGGACTGTCTTTAAAACACATGAAGTCCACCAAGACTAGTCACAGAAATGTGAGCGGTGTACTTGCACATAAGCCAGTAATTTACAGTCATATCATAGTGGTATTTGAACACAAAAATAATTTATCAACACAGCAAATAGAGAGTCAGTCAGTGGTCTTTTAGTGTTTATTCATAAATGATAATGTGTTCACCACACTCACATGGTACTGTGTTGGACCACAATCTTATAGGATAATAACAGTAAAAGTCATTCTGTATTACATCCTTGGCAGCAATGTGTGCTTTATTTTTCCTAAGATAATCAGGAAGGATCTGCCTTGAGTACCTGCCCAGTGGTGACTAGACAAAGAGGTGAGGGTCTCTGTGTGACTGAGCTCATCACCCCGCAAAGATGGATTTCCAGCATCGAGCTGGAGGGAAGACGGGGAGTGGTGGGGTGGCGTCTGCCTCTGAGAGTAACCGTGATCGACGAGAGCGGTTACGTCAGCTGGCACTGGAGACCATCGACATCAACAAAGACCCCTACTTTATGAAGAACCATTTAGGATCATACGAGTGCAAACTTTGTTTGACACTTCATAACAATGAGGTGAGGAGGCACATAATGATTATCAGAGCTTGGTGTTATTTATTGTTGTCTGAATATCTTGAGTATATTACAAATGGCTCTCCTCTGTATTACAGGGCAGCTACTTGGCTCATACACAAGGAAAGAAACATCAGACCAACTTGTAAGTCTACTTCTTGTCTATAACATATAATGCTGTGTTGTCAAACCACACGTCCACATGATTGCTGTGAATTAAGAGAGTAACAACCCAGTGTGTTAACTAGCACTTTTAAAAACTACATATTTTGTTTGTTTCAGAGCGCGGAGAGCAGCCAAAGAGGCAAAAGAAGCTCCTGCTCAGCCAGCTCCAGCAAAAGTTAAAGTTGAGGTCAAGAAGTTTGTCAAAATTGGTCGACCAGGATACAAAGGTAAGCTGGCTGCGTGGTTCTGTAACAGTGAAGTGCTTGTTTAGTTTACCCTCATAGTGGTTTCACTGAAAATGTATTTTAATGTGTGGCCCATGTCATTCTCTTTTCTCATAGTAACCAAACAGAGGGACCCAGAGACCGGACAGCAGTCCTTACTTTTCCAGGTTAGTGTGTTTGGTTGGATTTCCTGTGTAAAACCTGTTGGGTCAGTTTGATTCGTTTCTGTTGTTTTGGGAACAAAGCAAATTAACATGAATGCTCCACTTAAGAGAGATGCTATTAAATGATTCGGTTTGCTCAAATTATTACTTTTGTTTGGCCTTTGATTGTGGTTTTGTCGCATCACTGACACCTGAAACAGCATGAGTGACGAAACATTTCTTTTAGGTGTAGAGGTCTGACTGTCAAAGACAAATCTTTAAAGTAGCTGTTTATCTTTTCTCCGTTCATCAGATCGACTACCCAGAGATCGCTGAAGGAATTGGACCCAGGCATCGCTTCATGTCTGCTTATGAACAGCGCATCGAGCCCCCCGATCGTCGCTGGCAGTACCTGCTTTTGGCTGCTGAACCATATGAGACTATTGCCTTTAAGGTGAGTGGGAGCTGCACTTCTATTGTGCTCTTGCTATTTTTCTTTTTGCACTGACATAACATCATCCTCTTTGCTCTATAAGGTCCCCAGTAGAGAAATTGACAAAGCAGAAAACCGCTTCTGGACCCACTGGAACAGAGAAACTAAACAGGTACTTACGAGCTGATCAGCATTTGTTTCCACAGAGTCAGCCTGGGCTTTTAATGAGAGAGCAGTAAACAAACGTCTTATGTGTTATTTTTCTTCACAGTTCTTCCTTCAGTTCCACTTCAAAATGGAGAAAGCTGTTCCCCAGTCCAGCGGCCCACCACCTCCTGCAGGTGTGAAGCGCCCCCCTCCTCTCATGAGTGGCGTTGGCCCACGGCCAGCAAACGAGTCTTTGCCACCTCCCCCGCCAGGTGGGATGCCTGTCCCCCCCCTGCCACCCGGGGCCCCGGGTGCCCCACATATGCCCCCTCAGATGCCCATGCCCCCCATGCCAATGAGGCCGCCTCCTCCTGAGGGCCTTACAATATCTAATAACTGATCCTCTACCAGCGTGTGCTGATTGCTTTCTTTCACGGTGTGCAGTCACACTGCCACGGCGGTCTTCAGTGTCCATCCCTTTAGATACTGCAGATACATTCAGTTTAATAATTTCTAAAAATGATGTTTAAAGTGTGCATTTAGTCCATTTTTATGCATTTGTTTGGTTTCTAAAAATGTGTAGGGCAGCCCACATGACCACACTGTTTTGTATAAATGCTTAGTTTCTGTGGAGCTGTGATTGACAAGAGCTCATCTTTTAAGAGACTGTTTTTGTAATTAAATTCTGTGGAGAAAAACATTTGCATCACAAAGTGTGTTTTTACAAAGACATTGCACACAGAAAGATTTACTGATGTTTCATATATAGCTCGAGGTTGCAGATCAGGATAAAAGCTTGAATTTACTGGGGAGTTACTAAGTGGGTCAAATTGTTGATAACCCATAATTTCTGTCTTCAGTTTCCCTTGTTTGTCTGTCTGCTAGCTGCATACTTTCACGGTTAACTGAGTTGGCACAATTAATTAGTAGTGTATTAAAGATGTTGTCGGTCTTTCAACAGTGAAGAGAATCAAATGAGAATAAAACAGTCAGGACAATGAATTCACTGAAAATGCAAACGTCTTTACAGGCAACTTAAAGCTCTATTACACTATTATTGGTCTTGCAAAGCAGCAAGAGGCTGTAACACACTGACACCGATTGGGTCCAGTCATTCAACTGGAAGTACGCATTATTTTTGAATATCTGGTAGAGAAAATCCATTATTGAATTCAATGTTGCCACCTTTTAATAAATGTTATCAGATCAATTCAGGTGAAAACTTTTAGAAAATGAATTGATGTCTCCCGCAGCAGAAAGAATCAACTCATCCCTTTGGAGTCTTTTTCTTCTTTTTCTGTTCCTCCAACTTTTTGTTCCTCTTGGGCATTACCTCATCATTCCCTTCATCCACATCTTCATCATCATCTGCTTCTTCTGGTTCCTCCGTGTTATCTCGTTCTTTCTTGTCTTTGATCTCTTCATCTCTGCTCCTCTTGGCTCTCCTGTCCTTTAATTTCCCCTCTCTTCGCTTCATGAGTTTTTTGTCTGGCAGCGGCTTGTTTCTGAAACCTCTTGATGTTCGTGCTGGTGCTCCTCTCTTTGACTTTCCTCTTTTGAGTTCTTCATCATCATCGTCCTCCTCGTCCTCTTCATCGTCAAGGTCTGGCAGCCACCAGAACATTACATCCCATAGACTCGTCTCGGGCTAGAGGAGGAGAGAAGACGTGAAGTACAAACTGCGTACAAACAGTACAATCTGTGGTGCATGAACAGCTGTTTATCTTAAAAGTGGATGACAAAGCAGTAAAAATGAACCAATCGCAAGGTCTCTTTACCTCTGGAGGTTGTCCTCTGTGTCGTAATGTGCCTGTCCGTCTTGCCGTCAGTCCAAATTCTTCTTCCTCCTCCTCCACTGTCCCCTGACCACGCAGAGTTTCTGTGTTTTGAAAAGAGACCACTCAGCCACCACAGGCATGTCATTTTATAACAGCGGCCCTACTTTCGCTTGCTAGTTTACTTGCCATGAAGCCTCTGAAAGCCTGAGGTGAGCACCAGGATGGTGATGGCCACAAACAGACAGCGATTGAGGGTGACGTTCTCCCATGGTGTTTCTATCTGGCTCAGGTTTTGGATGGACAGGGCTTTGTGCAAGGACGCTGAAGGAGATACAGGAAAGAGGAGGGGAAGCTGTTACTGTAATCCAGCAACATAATTAAACATTTAAAGCTGACGAGGGTTGAGGAGACAGATGGGAATGACTCACTTGTTCTGGAGAAACTGGGTTCTCTGGGTAAATTCCTAGGTTCTGCTCGTGGTTGCTGTGGAACTGGAGCCGTTTCCTATTGGAGAACGACATGTAGTTTAGAAGACAGGCTACATTAGAGACGTGAACACAGTGAAAACTTGGTCACGTTGGTTGTTTTCCAACAAACCTCTCTGACTCTCCTTGTAGGGTGCATTTCTGAAACAGACAGATGGAGATTTACTGAGGGGTGAGATCATAAACCATAAACAACAAATTGCAGCTCAACCAACCCTGCCCTCAATCTGGAATTTAATCATCCACATTAATTTGATTCATGCTCATACATTATTATTGGCGAACATATGCTTCATTTTATTCACCTCTCATTTACAGAAAACTCACGTCTACTGTGCCAAACGTATATTACAGACAGACATAACAGATGTTGATGGCCATGTTAGGGAATCTGTTAAGCTAAATGCTTCCATCAGCCCACCAACATACTGCTAATGGCAATGCAAACATACTGGTTAGCATATTCACTATCTCTGCTTAGTGTGTTAGCCTGCTAACATTTGCCAATTGCCACTAAACACAAAGTACACCTGAAGCTAATGGGAATGTCAATAACATTGGGTATGAAGGTATTGTGTCATAAAGACAATTAAAATATTGGGCAAAAACTTTTGATCTGATGATGGTGCAAGATGAAAAGTCACATGATTTATCAGAACCTTTCCTGAGGAGTAAATGAATGTTGGTACCAAATTTCATAGTAATTCATCCTTTAGTTGTTGAGATATTTCACTCAAAACCACAGATGTCAACCTTATGGTGGCACTTGATGAAGAGTCAGGTGATCACCAAAGTCAACAGGATTCATCCTTTGGAGACTGTAAAAGGTTGTATAAAATTATTTAGGTCTGAACCAAAGAGCTGGCAAATAAAAATACATTCTCCCACATGGTCTTTTTAGACTCAGCTCTGTCTCACAAGGAGCGTTGTGTGTGTGTGTGTGTGTGTGTGTGTGTGGACAGATTGAGGCTTATTAAACCCACCATCCATTCAGCATGACAGAGGGGCATTATCACTGTGTTGCCTTTGACCAGGAGTCATATTTCAGTAGCTCCCTGTGCTGCTGCTCCCAAGTATTTATAGAGCTGTACAATATATGTACAATGGGTGACAGCTTTTATGTGCAGGCATTACAGATTCTGTGTGTGTGTGTGATTGTGTGTCACCACCTGGTCTGCGGATCTGTCGAACAGGCTTCTGTGGAGGAGGATCTGCTCTCGGTGGCCCTAACTCCTCTTCAAATGTCTCATAGCTTTCTTCCATCCCTTCCCAGAGAGAGAGAGAGAGAGAGAGAGGGAAGGAGAGAGAGAGGGAGAGGGAAGGAGATGGAAGCGGCTCAAAACTGAGTTTGTTTAAAAATGATTTAATGGATTTAGATACTACACAAAGCTTTGCATGTGAACCTGGCTGTAGTCAGAGGCCAGTTCAGCCAATATATCATTGATATTTTTAGAAATGCTTTTGTTGCCAGCTGTTACCTTCCAAAAACAAGAGGACTGAATGGATTGCAAAGTCACCGCAGTCATTCTTTCCTTCCTGAAAATCTATTTTCACTGTCTCATCAGTGTTTCATTTTGGCTACACAAAATGGCAAAAGTAAAAGGTCAACATCTCCACTTTATGAATAAAACTGAGGCAGTTTCCTGACCTTCACATTTACAGATGAATGCTGTGAGGCCCTTATGTCTTACATGACATTTCTTCACAGACATTGAGCTAATGTCCTCGCAGCCCTATAAATAGATAAAGCAATGCCACTGGAGGGACAGACGGATACACACTGCACATAAACGCACAAAAAGAAAAGGGCTGATGTTACCACTGCACCCCTGATGAGCCTCTCCAGCAATGAAGCCTAACCTTTGACCCTGATTGAAATTAGGACTTGACCTACCTGCCTCGACATTTGGGGTCCTATGGGCAGCGTCGTGAGAACCTTTGTCACACTGCCTGTTGTTCCTCTGCAAAGATGGCAGCAGAGTCACACTCTGAACTGTCTGACAGCCAAGCACAGGTGTCAGAGGATGAAAAAACAAAAAGAATGGACTGTCAGTCAGAGGCGTTGACTGAGGCAGGGCTGACATTAACATGCGCTGTACTGTCCCAAGAGAGGGCTCAGAGGGGAAGGAGGCTATGGGTTATATCAAGTTTTGGAAAACAATGCTATTAAAGTTTTCTCTTATGTGTTATCAAGGGAGTTACAGTTCATCAATCCGACCAATGTTCAGCAACTAGAACAGCAATGAATAACAATTGTTAAAAAAAAAAAAGCAACAAAAAAGGGAAAAAAAAACTCTTTATCTGAACATTGTATGGACACTATTGTATTTCACCAGCAGAGAGCGCCACTGTTCTTGGAAGATGCATTTTCTGGCTGCTTTGATGTCTGTAGTCTATCAGGCAAACTGGCTGTCAAGCGGATTAACAGAAGGACTCACACATTTCCTTTTCATGAACTGACTGACAGCCGCAGCCTTTATATCAAGCACTTTGGACACACATGACCATGCTGGTTTTATCAGATTATGTTCTTAATGTTGCTTTAGTGCATCTTTCTTCTGCAATCTTGTCAAATGAATGAGGCAAGTGGATATTACGATAGTGTGTGTGTGTGTGTGTGTGTGTGTGTGTGTGTGTTGTGAAGCTGTCAGGCACATTCACCCTCTTTATATGAGATGGAGGCCGCTAACAAGAAGCAGTGTAAACAGATGTAAAGATGATTGGGTTATATCAGGGTGAGGTGGTTGCAGGCCACCTTTATGTGGGAGAGGAGAGGAAGTGTTGGTAAACAGGCTTGTGGCAATGTTGATGACTCATACCTTTGCTGGGACTCTGCCCAATTCCAGCTGAATCACACATTGCTATACCCATCAGTAATCACTTTGAATTGGACTAAAGCTCTGTAACCTTTGCCGTGGGTAAACTAAGCAAGAGCGGGCTGGGGTCTCAGATGGTACCCACAGCTGCATCACATGGTGTAATGTACAAAACTTGACACAGCCAACCTCTTCCAGCGTGGTGGGTTTTATCAAAATGAAAGCATGCCTGCATCCACTGTATGTGGCTGAATCCAGTCTCCTTATATACAGTCCATCAATCATGTGACTTATAAATCACCACAGACACTAACTATACAAGACATTACCAATATCTAATCAGAATCATTTCAGCCATGCTATTGGTATGGATTTACGGATGATGACGTTTGGGGGTCCACCACTTTGTTCCACACTGAAATGTCTCGACAACCATTGGATAGATTGCCATGACATTTGTTTCAGACATTAATATTCCCCTCAGGATTGTTGTAACAACTGGTGATCCTCTCATTTCTCATCTAGCGCCATCGTCAGGGCAAAATGTGAATTTGTCCAATACATTGGTTTAGCTATATTTTCTGTTTCCCGCTTATTATCAAATGTTAGCATGCTAACACACAAAGTTAAAATGGTGAACATAGTAAGCATACAGTATACCTGGAAAATGCCAGCACGCTACCATTGTCACCATGAGCATGTTAGCATGCTGACATTAGCATTCAGCTCAAAGCACAGCTGTGTTTCCACACCAAATATTATACAGTGGACTCATCAAAAATGTCTCAAAGTCTCATTCTAGTGCCTAGTTAAGTGTTGAGCACATGCCTCCAGTATACAGTGTTATGCGTGTGTTTGTATGATGGAGTATCTCATATCCCAGCACACAGAACACACACTAAACATTATAGCAGTGTCATGTGTTCATTTAGCGTTACTCTTGCTTATAATGAACTAATCTCACGTCTCACTGCACACCCTCACCCCACTGATTTCTCAGTGCTTGTTAGTCCCAAGGACACAGCTTCACCACCAGTTAGAGTGCATCATCTTTGTTAACAGTTCTGATTGAAAAGGGAATTTGATTTGGCGAAATTAATTCATCCCAATCAAGCCTGCAGATTGACAGATTTCCCCCTTAATGTCAACAAGTAACCTCAGCTCCTTCTCTCAGCACATATCAAGGTAAAAAAAGTGGATCTCTGCAAACGTTTGGGCCAAAGTCTTAAAGAGTGTTTCGAGGGCACCACAAGCCCTGCGGGCGTTTCAGGCCCAATAAGGTGAGCAAACATTGCTCGTGGACATCTACGTTCCAAATTCAGGCACTAGAGAGACCAGCCCTGGGTGACACTCCCTGTCCTTGTTTGTCCTTACATATTGGGGACTGTGCTCAGAGGACACACTGACTGCCCAGTACCCAGTGGAAGCTGCTCTACACCCTCCCTCACTGAGGTGCGTGAAACAATATTAACTGTGTTGTCTGTTTGAATTTTCAGTCATTGTAAAGGATGAGCTGATGTGTCTTGATGTGTCTTGATGTGTCTTGATGTGTCGTAAACCTCCTCCCCTCACACCTTTCCAACGTCAGTATTAGCGAGGCTGCATCCAACAGTGTCTTTCTGAAATGCAGTCCAACAGTCTTGGCCACTTCACACAACATTTGGTTGTGCTTGCAGAGGTGAGAAAGTACGCCGGATTCAAACTTGTCTCTCACGCTCCCCTTCTTTTCCATTCTTCACACAACTGCTTCAGTGACTTGTCATGTGCACAACCAAGTGCAACCCCATGAAAGCTTTCAAGGAGGAAGTTCGCACCTTTTTATCACCAGTTGTATTATTCTCTATGACAGGATGCATTTTGTCCATTTGGAAGAGCTATAAACACTTTTTCCTTTACGCGTGATAAGATGACGCTTTGCATGAACGAGTTCATTTGAAGCATATCGAACCCTTTAAGTAGGACTCAGATACCTTGATGTAGTAAAGTCATGAAAACATAGAAAAATATACACAAACAGGCCTTGCATAGGTTATTAGGTCTGTTGTCTTGAGATGACTTCTTGTCTGCTATGTAGCTATGTAAAAAGAGTACTAACACATAAGCACTGGAGTTCAGTCTTGACCTTGCAAGGTTTTACAACACAATCACAACTCAAGGTCGATATAGCAGCGTTTTCCAGTGCTCTCAACCATAAAACACGGTCTTCATTAGTGGATTGAGTTTTCTCCTCTGTCATGCAGATGGACCTGCAAACATTTCCTATTCAAATCTTCACTACTTTGAAAGCTAACATAGTTAGTAAGTGGGCCTTGCTTTGAGTTTGCATTACCAATGTATTAACAAAGCTTTGAGAGAAAATTGTCAAATGAGTTTCATTTAAATGGTCACCATGCAAAGACTTGCATCTTAACTTGCAAAACACCGAAGACTCGTGACTTGGACTTGTCCTAAAGAATTTCAAATATGACACGTGCTCAGACAGGTGAGGACTTCATTTGAGCTTATGCCATAAAACTTAAAAACAGCTCTGGATGTTTCAGACTTTATTGAGGTGGATGAATTATGACGGAACGAGTACTCGGTTGGCATTCTGGATAAATGGAGGAGATGGAGATGAGGCTGCCAAGCTGCTGAACAGAAGTAGAAAATGATTTATCCTGTCTCCATCTTTCTGCATTTTCAAAAATTCTTCTTCTTTAAGGGAGCATGATGTAAGAATTTTAGTTTACATTATTCAAAAAACTGAAGTTATTAACAGAATGTAAGGCATTGGCAGTTTTGACATTATGTCAAAGATGTTTAAGGGTTGTGTTGCAGCAACTGAAATTAGCATGCTAACCAGCTAGCCCTGGCCCGTCCTGTCTTGAAATACCTCTTTGCACCTCAAGAGGTGATAGTGAGTCAACATAGCGTCCAGTCTGCTTTAGTCCAACAACATCCCTTTATTAGACTTTATCTGTTTAACTCTATTTTGATCTTTTCTGGCATTTGTGTTTTGTCATTGGCTTCATCCTTTTATTAAAATCACTTTTTAAAACATTACGGTCATGGCCAAAACCAGCAGCTGTCAGTGGGACTGAACTAGCAACCCTCTTTCACCAGACAGCCATACACCTGCTTCCAGCATACATATCTGTCTGTGTGTGAAACATCCCACTTCTCAGATGTGCTGACAGTGTAAAACTTGTATTTGAAGAGGAATGACACTGGATCCACGAGGATTCAGTCATATGTCTCAGAGCTGCTCATCTTTCACTTTGAATCTCAAGGCAAAGCCTTCATGTTCTCTTGGAGCCACCGTGGGACTCTGTGTGTTTCTCTGTATCTCTTCAGGCAGCTCGCTCAGCCTTTGATCTTTCGGAAACCACAACATGTAACTGACCGGATCACGAGTTTAAGTCCCGCTGAGTTCATGGGGGAGCGCCGCAAATCTGGACCCTCAGGCAGATAAATGTTCAAATGTCTAAACAATGTGATGGTCCGTCCCTCATTTTCCCATCCGTGGGACGGGGGAGGCAGAGGTGAAGCGTCTATAGAGACTCGTCTGAGGAAGGAGCTGGAGTGAGACGCTGACCCAGAGGATGGCTGGGACATGCTGGCGGATAACTCTGGCACAGGGAATGGAAGGATCTGAGAAGGAGATTAAGGTGATTCTCAGCATGTGCAGACTATGCCTTTCCTCCCATTGATCTTTTTCTCCAAATATCTTGAAGCCTTGTTTCGTCATTATGGGACGAGAGATTGAGGGTAAGATGAGAGAACTAAGGAGCAAAGAAGAGTAATTGGATAGAGATGCTGGATTTCTTAAAAGGGAAAATCCAGTTGGTAGTGTTTGATCATGAATATTAAGTTCAGCTGCACCATCTTCCTGTTACAGAGCCCATTGTCTATTTTTATGTGACTTTGATTCCAAGGTGTTACGACACTGATATCATTTGTTTTAACCTGCTGCATTCAATCCTTCCTTCTGTGTGGTTTTATCTTCTCCTTCATAACTTTTCCTCCCAATCTTAACCTTTCAAGTCCGGTCTGACATTTATTCTTTTCTGTTTGTTTCTTTAGGGAGCCATGCATGAGTGACAAGCTCTTTTTTTAAACAAATGAACCTCTCCACTTTCACAGTCCTCAGAGTTGCTTGGCCTTAATATGTACACCCCCCCACCCTCTCTGCTGCCCCCCCGTCTTCCTCCATCTCCTCCTACTCTGTCTCTCGTTGTGTCTGTAGGCCATTTTATTGATAGGGTAATTTGCTCTGAGATTGTGCGGCAGTCTCCCGAGGGCTATGTGTATTAATTACCATCTATTCATCTGAGGCTGTTCAGCCTTTCAGCGTGCTCCAGAGCAGTGGTTCCAGACCAGTGCCTCACAGCTTCTGTCACAGCCCGACTGCTCCGGCAGAAGCATGTGTGCCTGTGGGAGACGAGTAATGTGAAACCCCATGCACCAAGGAAGAGCGTGATTTATTATTGGTGCTGCTCAGCAACGGCCACGTTAATGACATCTGGAAGAGTTGCAACACACACATGAACGGAGGTGAACGATATACTTAGATCTTTTATTTGAGTAAAAGCAGTTAGTGCAAATGCTGTAAAGTTGAAGTCCTGCATTCATCATGCAGAATGGCACATTTCAGAATAATATACTGTATGTGTTAACATACAGTATATTATAATGTTGCAGCTGGTAAAGATAGGGCTAATATTAATTGTTCTGTACTGCTGTGTATTCCTGGGTATAAAAATCTTATCTTAACCTGAAATAATACATCACTACACATTTGTTTATTATATTTTGTATTCATAATCTAAATCTGAATAGTGTGAAAGTAGCAGAAATGGAAATACGGTACCTCAAAATACCTACTTCACCTACTTTAAGTGCAGTATATGTCCACCACTGCACTAGTATGGACCTGTATGCCCCCTCCATGCACCTTTGTGCACTTCCTGTTAGTTGTGCTTGCACAGGCAAATAACCAGCAACTCACTCCAGAGTCCTAAACTCATAATGGATTTGTGAAACTGCTAATCCATTTCAGACAAAGCTCTCATTTGTACATGGTGAGATTGAGACAGGGAGATGGAGAGGGAGGAGAGGAAAAGAGGAGGGGGCTGATTTTTGTTTTGCAAAGACTGATAAATTATTAAACACATACACAGGGAAGAAGAGGAGAAATGAAAAGCACACAGATCTGATTATCTCAAGGCGTCGACTTCTCTGCTCACTCTTTGTTCTCTCTCATCCTCTCAGACACTAAGCAGAGATATACCTTTAGTTGGACATCCAACAATAGCACTGTTACATCTCTCTCATGCAGAATTCAAGCACAGTTTCATCCTGCTAAAAATAAGTTGCTCTCATTTGCTAGCTTGCTCCTGTACAGTGGCTGTTAAGAGGAATGACTGCTGCATGACAACATCCTAAACCCCGCTATAACTCATCCATCAGCCTTCTTCTCTGCCTAATCAAGGAGCCTACATGCACTTAGATTCTCTCCGCCTGTCTGAGCCATCAGAGGCAGTGTTCAACCTGTGCATTAGGAATATAATCCTCTCAGGCTTCGTGAGCAAGATAAGTAAGTGGCTGGAGGGCAAGTGTGACAAAATATCTCGCACAAGTGGCAGTCTGGTGACTCGACTTAAATGCTTTACCGAAGTAGGAGTAAAATACTGTTTAATGAGACTGTATTCAAGTAAATGTGTAATCAAGTAGTTGTTTAATTACAGATTTTGACCAAATCAGACAGACTTAACACACGCTTGTGAGATAAAATCCAAGTCTGCAGTGTGAACTTGAGGGTCAAAGTCTATTTGTGACCTCGGAGATGGCAGTTGAGAAAATAATAATAATGACAGAGTCTATTTCACATGTTTCCCCGAGTGTTGTGGACTTGTAAATTCCCTTTTTTTCCCCTTTCTTTGAAGTGAGCAAAATTTGGACCATCTGCAATTTCATGACAAGTGGGCAAATTTGATCATGCAATACGACTGAAAGCTCCAGAACAGCTATGTGAACCTGCCTCTCTGTGGAGGTTTGGCTGATCAATGCTCTCTTCACTTTGCCTTCACATTAAAAACCTCTTGAAAGTGACAGTTAAAAGACTGTAAACTGTGTGTGATCAGAAGCCAGGGTTACAGCCTGTTGATGTTCAGTGAGTTAACAATCAGGTACACACAGAGCTTTACACATGAAACATTAAAGTTAACATTACTGCTTCTGAGTGGGATTTATGCTGGCATGATGTAAACTCATGAAGCAGTTCAAAAGTCTGGAGATTTTGCTCTCACAATAATGGAGAAATTTAGAAGTTGTCAAACCAGTAAGTAAAGCTATGATTCCTGAAGAATGCTGAGGAAATACACACACACACACACACACACACACACACACACACACAAATATTCAGAAATATTCAGAAAGGCGCTGTATAAATAAAATTCACGTAGTTACTACTTATTAAAAAATGAAGATGAGCTCACACACTGAGACACATAAGACATATTTGCAGCTACGTGACGCATTACAGACAGCAGCCTTTAGAGACACGAGTCAGTCCTGTTATGAATTTCTGCTCTGATTAGTATTCACATCTGCAGCTTTATTTGAGATCTCAACGTTTTTCACAAGCTTGCCGGGTGATTTTCTAAACTGACACCACAACCATTTTCTTTTCTTCTCCCGAGATATTTTACCCTCCGTGCCCCTTGACACCTCTTTCCCTCTGCCGTGTTTGTGTGAGCAGCCTTTCAGCCGGCCCCTGGTTGTCAACTGATTGTAGATAATTACAGCTATTTGACTGCAGCTTTCACAGCCAGTCCTTTCTGGAAGCACTTACAGAGGGGGAACATGCCAAGCAGAGGCCCTTAACTGCCTCTGCGGATAACTACAGACACAATAGCAGAGTGAATATGATAGAATATAAATCATATATCAGACTGATGCTGATGCTGTCAGGTATTCACACATAAAGCTATAGATTCTGTGCAAACCTCAGTGTCTAAACAGCAACATTGAGCTGGCACCTGAAGAACCAAAACTGAGGAAGAATAGAAAAGATGCAATTTTTGTTTAGCTCCTAAACATTTCGAGCTGCACCTCAGTTCTTCAGCGAATTCGGAAATCCCTTTTTCAACGTCCGAGCAGAAATGGTTCAAAATGTTGTTTAAAATTTTTGAAATTTAACAAAAAACAATTGTTTGTGTTTAGACTGAATGACTCAGTTTTATACTGAGGAACAGAATAACTCTGGTGGCAGTTTCAGTGGAAATTGAGTTCTTGCTTAGCGTAGTTTTGTAGAGGCTGGCCCATTCTCTCACATATTATGAGACTAATCCTGGTTTGAAGGACTGTAATTGTTCTTGAGCTGTCGTACATTAGCTACATGCCTCTCAGCTCAGTGCTATATCCAGAACAGTAGGAATGAGTCAGACTCTTTATGATGACAGCTCTCTCCATCTTTCTCTCACTGCCTGCCTGACACTTTTTTCTCTTCCCCTTCTTTCTCCTCTCCCCGCTCATTGTCTTCTGTGCCGTCCCTCCCTCCCCCTCCCTCCCCCCCATCCCTCCCTCCCTGCATCGTTGTCTCCTGCTTACATAAGCCGAACAACACAGTGACAGCGGAGACTTGAGGACTCATCACAGCCCCTCACTCAACAGGAACCCCCCTTCTGTCTGTCTCCTTGTTTCATGGGGAGCCATGACAGCTGCACACTTGACCGCAGGCAAAAGCGGATAATAGCAAGAGAGATCAAAGCAGAAAAAGATAACACACATACACACACAAGCACTTTCTCTTTTCCATCTTTCTGTTTCCCACATACACTCCTTCCCTCTGACACTTGGCTGACATACACAGGGTACTTTGCTTTCAAAGTGGACCCAAAAGTTCAAAGCACTAACTTGTTTTTTATGTTCTTCCTCTTATTATTATTATATTCAGTGAATGATTTATTCGGCTCCGACATTGTTGCCATGATGAAAGGAGTTGCAGGTTGGCAGAAGCTGGAAGCAGAAGAGGGATTAGGACAAGTTTGTTGGTGCTAAGAGCGCCCATAAGTCTTCTGCAAATTGAAAGAAAAGCTAAATGCTAAATGGATGATTACAAACCCGTCACAATTAAAAAACCAAATCCTTTGATGCATTACATTATTGCAGTACTGTAATGGCTAGAAAGACTCAAGACATTTTTGCATAAGTTTACTGGCATTCAAACAGTGTTATGGACATCTTCTCAGAAGCTTCTCACTACTAATTGACTGGTTTGAAATATATAAAAACTCTGCATGCTGACTTTTTCCGCGCTCTAGCAACTCCTCACTGCAACGCCAGACCAGTGGCAGACTTCGGCTGTCTGAGGGGCAGAGGCAAAAACAAATAAAAAGGGTACCAGCTGCATGGTACACTTCCAAACCCTGCTTAATATGACAAATGTTTTTCTATGTGACTCAGATTTAAAGTAACTACAACACCTCTGTAATAGAAACACACAGGGGATATTAACTATTGAAGTCATGCTTCCACCCATCTGCAAGGTTCCTTCAGCTCTCTGTTATTTCTAAGTGCTACAAAGGCAACTGGAATTGCTTGTGGTTCTAGAAGACGTTTCGCCTCTCATCCAAGAGGCCTCTTCAGGTCTAACTGACTGGTGGGAAGTCCCAGGCATTTATCCTCTTGCGGGATCATTGTCCTGCAACGCTGTAGGACTGTTGCCTGCATTTCCAGCGTGGTCTAAGGACCCGTGAAGATGAGGTAAATCAGTCCACTGACACTGGAAAGAGCGACAGCAATTTATGTTTGCGACTATACAAAAGAATTTCCCAAATTGGGATCAATAAAGTAAAGCCTATACAACACCGACCGTCGTGTTTTCTTCTGTAACTTCTGTCAATGTGTCAAGGCACAATGGACAAAAAACACGACTCAACAGAACTCAAAAATCAGATATGTTCAGCTTTGTATGCCCCACCCCCAAAGTTCCTGTACTTTTAGAAAGCAGCCTGAGCAGGGATTTAATAAAATAATGTCAGAACTTAATTTTGACCCTGGTCCTGGCGCTGGAAAGGCACTGAGTTTCTCCAAGGGTTCCCAGTCCCTGGGGAGAGTGCCTGTGGTGGAAATACAGTTTTTGAGGCACATAAAGGCCAACTCATTTTCTAGTCAATTTTCCATCAGGAGCACCCTGATTCCTAATAGGAAGGACTTTACTGTAGGTAGGACTCCTACGTACAGTAAAAGATGGAGGGGCAAAATCCAAAATCTCAGCAAGAGGAGGATTAACTTTTTCAATGTCCACACTGTACGAGTATGTGAGAGTTATTTTAAGACAGACTCCAAAAACACTGAACCCATCCTATAAGTAACAAGCAGAATTTCTTTTTCACTGATAATATATCATTCTTCTTTTTGTATTAACCTTATACAAACAATAGAAATCAAAAAACTTGGTAATGCACTACCAGCCTGTCAGATATTCAGTTGTTAAGCAACAGAGCTCACATTATGACAGGCTAACAAGAATGCCAAATAGATGCTTTGTGTGAGCCCTGATAGGATGTTTTTTTTTTTTCTTTCTCATTGCTTTATCGCTGGTCTCAGTTTGTATTTATGGGCTGTGAAATGAGGCTGCCAGAGGAAAAGCAGGAGATAGAAGAACTATAGAGGGAAAGATGGCAGCAAGTATACGGTTATGAAGTGAACTGTGCCCCTGGTCTCCTTCAGGCTTGTGTTGTCCTGGGTGGTAGAGCACAGATTCAGATGCACACACTCAAACACACACACACACACACACACACACACACACACACACACACACACACAATGACAATGGGCAAGCCTTGCTTTTTGTTTATCTCACCACTGCAGGCACTCAGACAAACCCCTCTGATTTCACATGCAGGCTCACATATGTGACCATTATGCCCATTGAGTGTTTGCTGACACCTGGCAGCACATTTCTTGCCTGTTTGTTGCGTGCATGCACATTGCACATGCCTGTGCATATTTGTGTGCACTGATGAGTATTCTCCTTAAAACATGGGAATCAGCAGTGATATTTGGAAATTCAGGCAACAAGGCTGCTTTCAGCCAAATGTTCACCCCTCCGTTCTGCTGAGTTAATTCTTTCGCATGTGTGAATGGTTACATAGATGAGAAGGATTTGCTGCCACCTCCTTTGATTACCCACCCCCCCTGGGTAATTTGCATGATTGTGACCCTGTAATGCCATCACAGATCATCTACAAATTTTGGTGATTATTCATGAGGCATTTTCTGCTCTGGAGTTATGTTTTGATTTGAGTGTATTTGGCATTTACAGTAATCCAGGGAGCCACATACACAGCCCAGTTCAGCACAGAACTGCAGTGAAAAATAACAATCAATTTGGGATCGATACAGGAGGGAGATGTGTGACAGGTTGCTTGTGTACTGTATGCGTAATGAAGCATCTGCCTGATAGTGTGTCTGTTTCTGTGGACCTGCAGCTGGTGATAAGAAGGTGATCAGTGTGTCCGTTGTAATAATATTCCAAACCTGTTTCCACGGGAGTCCCACGCCAGGTACCAGTACAGAAATAACACTACCATTTATTTTCTCAAAGCAGTTAAAGCACAGTAATTAATGCAAACCTGAGGCTCATTTATCAATGTTTTCTTTTTTGTGTGCATGAAATGCCATGATGCTTGACCAAGTGCTTGTTAATTTCTTAATAAATCACAGGATAATTGGTGCCCACTGTGAAAGTAAACAGCGCTCAGACTTGTGCCAGAGCTATCAACCTTTCTGCAGATGTGATGCATTATAAAACAAACTGTGTGTTTTTCTTCCATTACTTTGGCAAGGCTTGTGCTGAGAGGATAATTCACTGCGTATGTGCTTTCTGTAACAATGAGGCCAGTATCAGCTGTGGCTTGCTGTGGTGCCCTGGCCTTGGTCTCAGGTGTTAGGTGGTCATGCCAGGCATAAAGCAGCCCAGCCTGCATCAGCACACACTCATCATCTACCCCAGTCTCATTCTCCACTGGGTGATAGAGTTCTCATCACTCACCCCTCTCCATCAGCCCCAGTGATTGGCTTATTATGTCCTGCACAGGCGGAGAGTGGGCCATGCATCACTGCACACATCGTTGCTTCCACATGCATAAACACTTGCAAGCCCCTGTACACACACACACACACACATAGGCACACACAAACACACACACACAAAGACTACACAAACATTCACATCAAGGAATCTAAAAGGTTAACACATTTTTGTCTCTGTCAGTTGTAATAATTTGGTGGGACACAGGCATTACTTGAATGTGGATGCACACAGGTGCACCCACGAGAAGGAGACATAGGCATCACACAGATGATTGGACTGTGAAACAAGGCTGATGCTGCACCACAAGAGCAGGTTGTCGACACATCTACAAAAGTTGGCTTGATGGTAATTATTGTGTTAAAAGTAATCCACCAATTTGTCAGTTTCCTTGTCATGATTAGTGTAAACGAGCCTTTAAAAACAGGTCATAATGTCCTCTGTGGCTCTGGAGGGAGCTTTGTGAAGTCTGGAAATTTATTATTATATACATTTGCTTCAGTTAGGAGAACTCAAATTCCTAACAGCAAATTTTCAAAAGAAAATTTGAAAGATGTGGCCAAGAAGGTGTAATGAAAGATGCTGTCAAGTTGCATTTTGGGAAGAGAAGGATCCTTTGTTTTTGCATCTTAACCTGTACTTGGTACTAAAGGTCAGGACATGTCGGGCTGTTCTGCTTTAAATTTTGACCATTGTTTTATTAATCTGTCTCTCATAAATCCCAGATGTTATGGATGTGCAGTGCTAAATCACCGGAGTGCTCTTTATGAATCATATGGCTGCAAGTACTGATCATTTTCATTTTAGATTAATCTGTCAATTATTTTTTGATTAATCAATTAGTTTATTTTGTCTATGAAATGTCAGAAAATTATGAAAAATATCAATGAGTGTTTCCCAAAGCCCAAGATGACATCTTCAAATGTCTTGTTTTGGCAACAACCTAAGATACTCAGTTTACTGTCATAGAGGAGTGAAGAAACCACATTTAAGAAGCTGGAATCAGAGGATTTTTATTTATTTTCTTTAAATGACTCAACAACGATTCATCAATTATCCAAATTTATTTAATAGTTGACAACTGATTGATTAACCGATTAAACATTGCACTAGTTCTGAACTAGAAAACTCCCCATACATGCTCTTATGCAAGCCATACATACCGTAGCCGTATACAGCGAGGCTGCAGCAGGCTATTTAAAGTCCATAGAAACTATAACGCTGCATTACATCACATCAGTGAGTTCATAATGCAGTCAAATGCACAGTGTACCAGCTGTTACTACCTGTCTGTGTTTATGGAAAGGTATGCTGGCCATCGGCTTACTGGATCTTTACTTGGCTGAGGGGCCCCAGCCCCAGGGGCTCCAAAAGCTTTATATAAAATCATTATGAAAGAGGAAACAACAATGAGGCAAGTGGCGAGGGCCTGTGCGGTGTATTGGCCAAGCTCTTCACTGGGTATATCTGCAGCCGAGCGTGGTTCTGGTGTAATAACCTGCAGTGTGCTGGAATAATCTCTGCGTGTTTCAGGCCTGATTTCACTTCAGTCACTGAGTGAGGACAGAGAGCTGAAGTGTGGTGGCTCCATGTTGGAGTAAAGGGGCCCAGGGATCAGCATCCCACCTCGTGTTTGTGTGTGTCTAAGTGTGTGTGAAAGAGAAAGAGAGAGAGCATGCACGTGGGTGTGTGGCTCTGCCGATAACAGAAGATGTATTTTTCAGTCTGAGGTGAACGGAGGTAACCACCAAAAGCCCCAACAGTCTCCCACCTTCCTTCTTCCCTTATCCTCTTTGCACAATCCTTTCATTTTCTGGCCTCTCCGCCATCGTGTCTCCAATGCACTCTAATTCTGCAACCAATTTCATACTGTATTTCTGCCAAAGCCTCCATTTTCCCTTCACTTCTACCCACTCACTTGTCAATCCTCCTCTTTAGCAATCTCTCTCTCCCTCTGCTGCTGCAATCCCCACCTTTCACTTTTCTCCTTTCCGGGATCTTTTCCTCTTTCTCTGCACCATCCCTCTGTGCCCTTCTTCCTGACCTCTTCCAACCTGGCTTCAAGCCTTCGTTCTCTAAACTCTGTGAGATGCCCCTGAGTGCTTAAACGGCACGGAGCTGTGCTGCTTTTCTGAGGGCTCGCAGAGCTCGAGGGTGTGTGAGGTTCCGTATCTTAAACGTTTCTGTGTGTGAATGTGTTTCAGAGACTGTCAGGGGAGTTGTAAGTAGTACCGGTGGTGATTAATGTGCTGTCTTGTCTCCTCTCATGCAGATCGGACATCCTGGGAGGAGAAAGGCAGTGCAAGGACAGGAAGTGGGGCAGCAGGAAAGAGGAAGTCAGTTGATGTTTCTACTTGTACATGTGGTTTTTCATTGCAGTAAAAGTTCCCCTCATGTTCTTAAAGTTAATGCAAGGCGGCAGTGGAGGAGTAAAGGTGAAAGAATCCTCGTGTGGAAAGTGTGGGTGGCAGAGGTGAATAAAGAAAACTTCTCACTGTTGCAGCAGTTTCTACAACAGTGCCCTTGAGCAAGGTTCTTAAAGGTCAGATTTGTTGCCACGATATAATTTTAACAGCAATTTAATAATGTATAATAAAAACAGAAAGTCAGATGTGCTCCCACACCGCCTCTCTACATGTCGGGAACTCTACTTTTTGTATTGGCATTGAACATTTGCAATGGATGCAAATCACATGCAATCATAATTCCTAGAGATACTGAGCATCAGGCGGATGCAGATGTACCCAGAGCAAATTTTAGCGTCATTGTTGCAGCAGTATTGATATGGACATGTAAAATGCTGAATCTGTTGAATAACTCAGAAGGGCTTTTTTAACCCCAGAAGAGGTTCAGACAGTCTAGTCGTAAAGATTTAAAGACCCTGAGGTGTCTCATTTTCTTAAGATATGCTTGTGGGGAACTGGTTCTTTCTGGTTTTGTTGACAAGATGACCAAGCACAGGGCCTTGTTCTCACTGGCCTGAGAGTGTTTTTATTCATCAGTCGTACTCAAGGACACCTCAGCAACACAGGACAGGAGGAGACAGGAATCGACCCACCAACTGAACCGTCAACCCTGTATTTAATGGACAACCCACTCTGCCACCTGAGACGCCTGACAGCTAGCTTAAGAGTCACTTTATTTATTGTGTAGCATTCTTTCAATAATGGAAACCAGTGTAGGAATTTGGAAAATGGTATCAAATTATTTAAAATGTGCACAATTTGGAGTTAAGCTAATCGTCTAAAGCATATATGGTCTTCCCTTCCCAACTGGTCCAGAGCTGTGTGGTAGAAAATGGAGAATTATGGCACACTGGATAACACTGAATGAAGTGAGTATATTTACTTGTGGAAGTTTAAGCTTAAGTGTTGATGGAAAAGAGTATCTGTGCTCAGCCCTCAATTTCTGGATGAAGGCTTTAAAAGAGAGAACTCGGGTGGGTGGATGTGGCTATGAGGTGTGATAAGGGCGTTGAAGAAATAATTGCAATTCTCCCGTCATGGAGGCTTGGGCTTGACTCCAGGTTACATTCAGCCTGCTAAGACTATAGAGCAGGTGGATGGAGGGAGATACAGACATGGAAATTAATTAGAATTCTCCCTCTCCTCCCCTTCTCTTCTTATGCATACATAACCACTCACTGCTCATGACCACAGGGTTAAGAGCTGCAAAACTGAGAGGAGGCCAGAGAATGAAAGGTTAGAGTGGGGATGTAGGGATGCACTGAAACAGGGAGAGGAAGACAGAGGTAGCAGAGTGATGAAGGTGAAAGATTAATAATTGCCCGGTCCGTCGCTAACAGGCTACCCGAGGTAGTTACTATATTCACAGCCATCCGTGTGTGCGTGTGTGTGTGTGTGTTGGCATTTGTTAAACCTTTATTCATCCAGGGAAGGCTTACTGAGATATCTGCTTCATCTCTGCAGCTGGAAACTGCCCAATATCATCTACTGTCAGCCACCAAGCTTTGTTAGTGGAAACTTCAACTGAAAAACAGGACGAAGTGTTTCAGGAACACTTTATTTCACGAGTCAGAAATTACCTAATTATTTCCTCTCAAGTTTCCGAGAAGGAACAATGTCATTTAATGCTAATTTTAAAGGCCCTGAAAACATATTTCATCAATCAGGGTATTTTTTTAATGAATAATGAGGTTTTATATAAACACACAACCTTTAGCCAAAGTCAACCATTGTGTTTAATTAGCATGAGTGCCTGTTTTGGCTCGCTGGATTAGCTGGAAAAAGGTGACTTCGGTGCACCAATCAGGTTTGAACAACATTTGAATTTGACATGTAGCCCATGACCATTGAATTAATTATGTGAACTTATTGTCCCATAAGCAACCACATGAACTTGTTAATTGTCCGCAAGTTGATTAGTTGTAGCTCGGACCGACTGAATAGAGCATGCTCACGGCTGGCTAGCATGTTAGCAGTTAGCACACCAGCTACAGTGGTGTACCAACTTACTAGGAGTCACGACATCGCCAAGATTCTGAAAACCACATATGATGAAGATTTTCTGTGTCCAGGCCTTTGCATGATTGTTTACTTATGTTGCCATGGAGATACCACTGTCAATCAAGTCTGATCAAACCACATCCACACAATCCAGATGTAGCAGGTCAGTCAAGTTTTTGATTGTTGAACTATTTAATAAATAATGCCAAAGGATTTTTTTCAATTTCTTCTAAAATTTTGACTGTTTCTTTATTGTGATTGCACTATACATTTTATGGTGAAATTTTGAAGATTTGAAGCCAAACCCTCAGTGATTTCAGGGGAAATTGAGGAAATTGAGTTGATAAACAGGAATATAGGAATTTCCTAGAAGAACTGCTCCAGTAATTATTAGAAGTAATTATTCATGAACTGTATCTTATTATCTGGTAACCACGAGTCATTCCTGAACCTTAACAAAGTGATGTTATTATGATAATCATGACTAAGATCATACCCTAACCTTAACAAAGTACTTATTTTTACCCAAACCAAAGCTTCATTTTAGCATTGTGACATCAAAACTGATTTAATTGTCAACATGTCCAAAGACGGGCATGGGCAAACAACGTATTTTGTCATTTAATATGGAGGATTTGTTGGCTGTATTGTGTGCTTGCTTGTAGGGAAATTTCACATTTTGTCATGATCAGCTGACATGCTGTACACTGATTAAAAGACCCTCCAGGTTATGCTGCATATTAATTGGATTTAATTAACTGGAAGTCGAACAACACAACAGTGTTTCCGTTTTCCCTGCGATTACTGCAAAATTACGCACGGCAGACCTTTTCAGGAACATTCCTGTGAATTTACAGTCACACAACATATCTGTATCATGTTTCCTGTCACTCTGGGATTCACAAAACCAATTTCTAAGTCAAGCTGTCATGTGTTAATAAGTGTCTGTGTTACCCTTCACAGGGGAAGATTGTACCTAAAGCTGTGTTCCATTTACCTTGGAAGTCAGAGCTGAGAACGATGTCACGCATGAATTGACTGTGCTCCAGCAGAGTAAGATGGACGCCTCCAGGTGAATGCCTTCCACAGTATTTTGCATGTACAAACACCATAGAAACACATCCACAGATAGCAGTTGGACAGTTCTGTGTGCACAACGGATTCAGTGAAACACAAATAATACATTACTACAGCGTTCACTTGTTGATGAACAGTGAAGCCATCTTGGATTTTGAACTCGTAAATCCGACTTCACCTGAAATTTCCAACCCGGGGACTCGGAAATTCTGACTTTGCAGTTCAAATGGAACTCACCATGACTCTTGGCTTTACTCAGTGTGTGAGCCTTCCTTACCCAGACACAGTTTCTGGTCCGTGCAATCCATTCTTTTCACCCAGCAGAACACACCCACACATATTGATGAAACTTTTATTTATCTGTGATAGAGCAGTGTGTTTTTCTGTGCACCACCAAGGTGATGTGCTTTCATCTAAGTGTGTAAATGAACCAAAGAAAAGAGAGAGTTTATATTTTCAAAGCAGACGTGGATAGTGTGTGTGAGCGTGTGAGCGTGTGAGCGTGTGAGTGCTTTCATTGGGTTTTTAATCAGGGCGTCACGCTCTCAGTTCCGATTAGGTACAGCAGGCAGGGCTCTCCAGCCGGCTGCTTCTGAACAACAACACCCTCTAAAAAGCAGATAATGCTTCCACACTCAGACTCAAAGAAAATCAACAACTCTCTCTCTTCTTCTCTCTCTTCCTCCTCCACCTCTGCGGTCCAAATCAGATCGATGATGTGAGAAAATGAAACTCCACAATAACAGGTAGGAGAGAGCAGCCTTCAGGTATGAGAATGCATCTTGTCACGTGACAAAAAGAAAACAAGAGAATCTAATATGAGGAGCAACCAATATGATTCAGTGTTGTGTCCTCTGGCCTTCCACATGTCACAAACCATTTTTAAAGCCCATCAGACGCGAGGCATAAACACACATACATATACACTGCAGAGTATGTAACACACTGCTGGGTTGCACAGCCCTAATAATTGTGTTTCTGTGTTTGGGCGTCTGCACTGACAATATGTGATCCTCACACTTCATTCCACATGTCAAAAGACATTATTCTTGTTGCTTCCCATTAATTGACTCATCTTTCTTTCGTTTCATCTCCAGTCAGCGTGTACACGGACTCATCTCCCGGCTCCGCTCCCGCCTCGTGGAGACATTATGCAGAACAGACGAAGGAAAGCAATGAAGATGAATACGTGCATAAACGGCTGCGCCTTGCGTGTGGCTTTTTATGAATCGAAAAATTAAGTTTAAAGTGTGTGGGGGAAAAAAAGCAAAGATTATCTCTGCGTGCCAGCAGCTTTTCATCCAGTGAAGTTGGTATCATGATATATGAGAGTAGCTCTTATGACAGAGGAGAGAGGGCCACTGTTCAACAATCGCTGCATTGTCTTCCCACTGTTATGATATTCATAAATACAATTCAGCACCACACACAAGACAATGCACACCTGGGCCCCCACACGGTGTCACACGGCATAATCAAACCTATTATGAAATGAGTAGAAAAACAAGTGTGTGACAATAGATTGTATTGACGCTGGATTAGTTAACATGCACTGATAAACTTTGTTTCAGTTTGAGAAAAGAAACAATTACACAGATAAGTTCTTCACTGACAATATTTTTGGCAGCTCATTACAGGGCTGTTCAACAGATTTATATCGGGCACATTTATTGTTAATCCCTCGCTGCATGACAAACTCTCCATTTTAAAAACCACAAGGATGGCTTGAATATACAGTTACGATTCTTACAGAGTCTGCAGCCATGTTAGCAGCTCTTCCTACACACAGATTTCACTGTCCCTGTTTAGACTCAGGACTATGCTTGATTGACATCCGTCTCACTTCCCCCTCACTTCCCCTCCCTCTCTTGTTTTCTTGAGCTTGTTCGGGTGGAACAACGTACACCCTCATTATTCTTATTAGCACATAAAGGTCAGTGATGCGTAAGAGAAGAGGTCTAATCATTCATAACTGAAAACACCTGTGTGGGCGTGCAGGGTCTTTATGGCTGCTTCACTGAAAAGTTGTGCAATTTTCCTTAACTTGTTCCAAAGTTCATTGAATATCTGCATTTGTTTGTTCATAACGTTTCCTTTTTTTCAACAGCCAACCACAAATTGTTGCCACTTTATCAACCAATTGACATCTGTGGTTGAAAACTATTAGAGGAGAGATGAGTCCATGAAGTTATTTTCCTCTAACGCAGTGAGAGGCTTGGAGGCTCTTTCAGTTTGAAAGTCTTGGCTGCTCCTTCATTTTCGTGTCAACTTTAATGTTGAGGAGTCCTGCGGGGACCCGAGGGCCCTCTCACTGAAATAAGGAAACAGTAGCTTGAAAATGGAGACGGCTAGCAGACCCAGTGAGGCCTTTTATGCAATAATTAAAACTTAAGCCTTAAAATCACTTAAGGCCACTACAGAGAGGAGAGCAGCAGATTGCTGTCTGATATTTGTTTAGATTTCAGCAGTAGGACACATGGAGTGAAAAGGGAATTGATCCAGAGTTCATTTCACCTTTCTTATCTCCCCAGTTTGAGGTATGTAATACCTCACAGACTCTAAAAAAGTTGCTGTGAATGGGATTGAGTGTGTGTCTGCGGGCAGGTGGTGGGGTTGTGGCTGTTTGCCTACCTCTCAATATCTCCTGCTGATTTAATATTGTTATCAAAACTCTGGCAGAAATAAACAGAAGGCAGAAGGCATCCGCCCTGTGCAGCAACAGTCTCCATTCAGAGTCAATAATAGGGCATCTGTCTCAGTAGCGCATGCAATATTCCATCACATAGTCGCTCCAGGCCATCATAGTCAAATTCTTAGTGTCTAACCAAGCATTTCATTACAGTATGTTGTCTTTGTGTGCTAGGATTGCAACACAAGCAATGTTGATGAGGATGTGTGACTGTACTCGACGCAGCCTTCTTTATCAAAATCTCTGTTTTTGATTGAGGTGTTATTTGCTAATGTGGAGAGTTGACTGTGAATTCACAGACATGTGGTCCATACTTGTTTTTCCTGGGCCACAGGATGCTGGAGCATATCACAGCTCACACTGGGCAAGAGGTGGGGTCCACCCTGCACAGGTTGCCTTCTGTCACAACACATAAAAACAGGCAGCCATTCACGCTCACATCCACAGCTACAAGCAAATATTTTGATTTTCTAGTGGCGTTAGGGACAGTAATGTCCATTAGTCAGTTGGTTTGTCCACTTCTTTACGCCAGACTGAAATATCCCAACAACTATTGGATGGATTTCTATGAAATTTGGTTCAGACGTTCTTCGTCCTCTGAGGATGAATCTGAATGAGCATGGTGATCCCCTGACTTTTCCTCTCGTGGCACCCTGAGGTTGACATTTGTGGTATTGAGTAAAATTTTGAATGGATTGGTGTGAAATTTTGTTGGGATCTGCAGTTTCCCCTCCTTTTCCTGTTGTGTCTTTGTGTCTCCTCTCCCTCTGTCTCCTGTCTGTCTCTCCCCTGTCTGCTGTGTATGTGTATGTTTCACTGCAGGGTGTGGCTGACAGGTTTGGTCCAGCCCCCTCCTCTCCTGAGGACACCTGCTCACAATCAGACAATCAAGACCACACAGTATATAAGCACCGGTGTTTCCACCAAGTATTTCTCAAATTATCAGTTTATCTATGTGGTAATGACTCAGATCCTCCAAAGACTCACTTAAATATTTTTCCTACCTTTTCCCTGTCTGCTTACCTGCCTTCCTGACTTGTTTTTTATGCTCAGGTGCCACTGGATTTACTGGATTTGGACCCTTCCATTCTGTTGACTCTCTCTCTCTCTCTCTCCAGTGAGGATCATCTGGATTCTTCTGTTGCACATTTTTTGAGGTTTTCATTAAAACTCATTGACTTTTTATTCAACTCCTCCCTCCCTTGTCTGTACAAAAAAAAAAAAACCTAACAAATTTGGTGCACAAATTCATATTTCACTAACAGAGCTGCTAGAAGTCTAACTTAAGGTGATTTGTGATTGCAGACACTTGGAAAAAGTGTTGAAAAGAGAATAAAATAAATCATACTTTTTTTAGACGTCTGCATCTACACCAAGGATCACTGACATTGAACCGGTGGAAACTACAGACTTGCAGTGAACCTGCAACAAAAACAAAACTACAGTCTGATAGTGTGCGGGTCGAAGAGTAAAGACAGGTGGAGTAACTGGTATTTAGGCCATCCAAGGCCCAGTTTAGCCCTGTGTGAGGGTGAAACAGATGCAAATGAGCTTTTAAGCTGTGGATAGTGAAACGGCATTCTCTGGAGCTACCTCATTTATCCCCCTCATCCTCTCCTAAGCTGGGGATCCAGACAGACGTTGGAGGCTTGTGTCGGAGTTTTTGGAAGCGAGGGCTTCATTTTGGGACGGTGACCCAGATGCCCTGATCTTCTGTCCATCATGCCTCTGTTTCAGGCCTGAAATACGCTCATCTCCCAGAAGCTATGGCCGTCACTGTCTGGGCTCCTGTCGGGAATTTTCTAAGAGCCTTGTGGTCTGCAGTGGCACGATGACAAAACATCTCATCCCTGTTAGGCTGAGAGCTCTTCTCTCCTCACGGTAAAAATAACATCAGGATTATTACAAACAGATTTTTGTTGATATCTGAAAAGATCTTTAGCATCTGTAATCGTACTGTCACACCTAATATTGTGTGTTCCCTCCATGTGTGTGCAGCTAGTGGCTGTTGGATTACAGTTGCCATGGTTTCTTCTGTTTTGATCATTCTTATATAATGTTATTGGTGGCTGGTTGCTGTGAAAAATGAACACACACACACACACACACACACACACACACACACACACACATGCTCACAGTTTGTGTCAGTAAATGTTGCTAACCACCCCCACATCCTTGTCCTTCCTCGAAGAGAGCAGCCTGAGGACAAACAACAGCTCCTCTCACATCATCTTGCTCTCCCTTATAATCATCACACTCTCTCTCTCTCTCTCTCCATTTCCTCATCACCCTCTCATCCCCTCTCTCTCCCCTGTTCCCCCTGCCTCCTTTACCCCTCTTTCAGCTTTACTGTCACCGTTCTCTCTCCTCCCCTGCCCCAATTCTCCCTCAATCCACTTTATCTCTCTCCAGTCAATGCTGTATTGATTTTCGCAAGGCCTCTCCTGTCATATCTCCATATCTCTTAATTCCCACTCTCACTCCATCTCTCTCCACCTTGCAGGGTTGTTTCCATTTTCCGACAGAATCACACATAAGCAATCTCCCACTCTCTCATTTTCTCTATCTAGAGCTATCTCTGTCAGGCACACACTGTCTTTCCCTTCCAGATATGATTATTCTTAATCTCTTTTTCTGCTTTGCTATCAATCTCTCCTAAAATTTGCTGCATCTCCATCCCCCTTATGTGTCCCACTCACTTTTAGAATTTTTTTGACACTCCGTTTCATCCCTCCCTCTCCTCACCTCTCCTTTCATGTCCGAGTTTTCTGTTAGACTTCACACACACCGGCTCTGGCTACCTGCTGTGGCTTCTGAGCAAGGCAATGTGTGTTTGTAGTGCCTTCAGGGCGCTGCATAGCTGCAGAGTGTTTGTAGGGCAAAATGCTGATAATGCCCTTTTCTCTTTGATGGTATCACTGAGAAAAACACATTGCAAATCTGTGCCATGCTGAAGATGGTTTTCACTGCTCGTGGCTGCTGGTTGGTATGGCCGAGCTGTTGCTGTGGAGGTAAAGGAGGGAAACACTTCACAGCAGTCTGCCTGTACTGAAGGTCTGTGTCACCCCCTGTGCTTCTGCAAAGCACAGGGACAGAGGCTTTTGGACAGCACGTGCTTGCAGAGGTGCTGCTTGCATTCAGGATCTCAACTCTACAGCTCGATGTCACATTCAGTCCCATCTATGCCAAACAAATGTGGGATGGTGGAATCAAATTCGGCTTATTCTTTTCATTCTGTGATTTATTGCTATTTTATTATTTTTTTTTTATTTTCCATGGTTGATAACAACTTTTTAGGCCTGTGTCTCTTCTTCTTATATCCTGTAATAATAATGACTAACACAGGGAGAGAGCAAAGGGAGATATGTAACAACGGTCCCAAGCCAAGTATACATCTAATAATGACATTATTTGAAAATATTTTTTCATAAATTTAAGACAGCTTGTGTGCTTTTCATGAATTCTATGTGCTTAACGTAAAACTGCAACTGCAAAAAGAAAGAAACTTTTACAATTACAATTACAATTACAATTAGTCAAAAAAAAAAAGTTGCGTTTGGGCACTTACTTTTGTTGTTCTCTCCCGTCTAGAACCTTGCTTTTGATGAAAATCTCAAATGTACGTTGCTTTGGATAAAAGCGTCTGCCAAATGACAAATTATAAACTTTTAAAATAATAAATAAAATAAAATCCAACAGTTCAATGAATAATTAACTAAACCACAAGTCCTTAACCTGCTGAGAATAATAGAAAATTCTAGTCTGAATTCAGTGACAGCTGAACGAACATCATCTGCTCACAAAGACCATGTGATATGGTCAAAAGCTCCAGAGTAAGAGTTTTTACTGTCGTATGCTATTCTTCCTTTAATGCAGAATAAATTCTACTGGGAGCAGGTGATGTGTTTGGAGTCCATTGAAAGATCTGAATCAGAATTTACAGTGTTGTGGACTCAGCAGCTGGACAGGATGTGCATGTGTTTTCACAGTGGTTGTTTGGCGCAGAACACTTGTCTGCACATGGTGCTCACAAATGTTTTCTGACTCGCACACACAGAAGCGTGTTTCAGGCTTCAGGCTGTTTGAACATGGACTCACGAACCTGTTCAGTAGCACAGAACTGTAAAATTTCCAGCTTTCTTTTTGTGGGACATGATGATGGATATAACTTGCACTGGTGGATGAGTTAAGATGTCCTCCTGATGCAGGCTACATTTTTTGCTCCGTTGTGAGAATCTGAGGGCATTTCAGGGGACATATTTCAAACTTTATTTTAAATGTTGTCACTTAGATAAAATGGCAGAAAGTAAGGTTACTGCAAATAGGGAAAATGATGAAATTAGAGTGATTCTGCTTCATGTAATTTAAAGGAGCCATCATCTTTATACACCGAGGTGCAGAACACGCCAGACATTATGTATGTTATCACCTTCAGGCCAATCTAAACCAGCATGGCAATAATCTGAGCCAAAGTGGGAGATTAGTAGCATCTGCCCCCCCTCAGGGCACCTCCACGGAAGATCAGTCCATCAAAAATCTCATTTCTAAAGCCCATCTCCCCTCAGCTGCTCAGTCTTCCTCATCACCTTTTAGGCATCTTCTCCCTAACCCAGCTTCTGTTGTCTTCTTCCTCCCAGTGCCTCCCTCTGCTCCCACTTTCCACCCGGATCACGTCCCATTTGCTCCCCATTTCCCTCCCACTCTCCTCCTTTTTTGTCTTTTATCTTGCGTTCTCCTCGTTCACAACACATTATACCTTTCTGATATCCTCCATGTGTCTATCATCCATCTCCCCGACTCTGCCTGCTTCCAGTCTCTTATTTCTTTTCTTATTCTTCAATTTCACTGTTGCTTTTCTACCCTGCCCCCCCCCCCACCCCTCCACATCCTCCTCCTGCTCGCCACCCTGCTCACGTCCAGGTCTGTTTCCACTGATAAGACTCTCAGACTCTCAGTAACACCCACACGCTCACGCACACACGCACATGCAGGGGATGAGGATGTTGTGTTGCCATCATAGTTAGCATCACAGCTGACTGCTATTCCTCTTGTCCTAATATCATTGCTAATTAATGCGTCATCAGTGATCTTTCTCCCTGAGCCAAATAGAAAAAGATGAAGAGAGGGAGAAGGTGAGCAAGAAAGGACAAAAAGTTTTTTTTTTTTTTCAAATCCATTTTATTTGGGGCTGCACCGCGACAAAGTTATTACCTGGCATGTTATGGCCGGCTCGGGTAGAGGGAGCAGTGAATAAGCTGCTTGTTCTGACACCACAGGCTGAGCTACAGGCCAGCCAGTTTATTATTGTCACACACAGATAAAGTGTTTCTGTCTGACCCTCACCAGCAGAGACTTTGCTCATTGAAGAAACAATAAACACAAGTAGCAATTAATATCAAGTCTATCTGACTTTACTGTAGGTATTCCTGAGGAGAATACAGGTATTAACATTATTATACATTAAGTGTCATTTTTCACCTCCTGAAGTCATTGTAGAAAGCACGGATTTGTGCTTATTTAGATTTTTAGAAAAAGACCATGTTATCTGTGAGAAAATGTAATTCAGTACTAGTCAAATGTAACGATGAAACATAAGCAAAAAATGAAAAAATCTTTACTGCTTTGACAACACATATGTCAGGTTTACCCCCCAAAATGAAAGCAAATAATTACAACACAAACTAAGAAACATATTCACTAATGTTACATACAGGCATAACTTTATTATTATATACATACTATATATATGTATATATATATATATATACACACACACACACACACACACACACACACACACACACACACGTATACACGTTATACTGCTGTATTATGCTATATATTATGTTATACTGTGTATATCACTGCATTGTAATCATGTCTTTAATTGCACTTGTATATTTTTTATTTTTACTTCATACTTATTTTAGTCTTATATACCTATTTATTTTTTTACATTCTCTGTTTATCTGTACCGATTTTTGTCCTTGTGCTCTGCAACTACCAAATTTCCCATTTGGAGATCAATAAAGGCTTATCTATCTAAAGTAATTTACTGCAATACAGGATTGCTCAATTTAAAAACTGATCCATCCAATCTTCAGAGATATTCATCAATGAGATACCAATGTTTTCTTAAAAATTCTGATTGCATGACTGCGATAATAGATCCTGACTATACAACCAGCGTTAGCCTGTCACTGGTTACTAGCATCACACTTACATGTTTCAGTGTCACCACTTGTAACTTGTAACTAGAAATAAGTGTTTCTGCTGCCGTTTATGACTTGCTGCATCCAATGAAACACATATGCAGCTGATTTGGCATTTTAGCTTCAGATTAAGTCTGGAAAACATTTCCGACCTGAACAGGGACTGAATGAGGACTCTGTCCCTCATCTCATGAAGAGCACTCGTGTTAAGAAGGCCAGAGTAAACAGTAGAAATAATTGGCAATAACTTTCTTTCAATGGAAACAATGAAGATAAACTCGAAAAATCTGAACATTCTTTAGAAATCCCTACAAATGGCATAAAGTTTTGACTGGCCCTTGAATATTACATGTCCACATTTATAACATGTAGCAGCTTTATGTTTGGGATTTTCAGAGTGCCTCATCCTCAGTATAGAGTTACTTGATGGGAAATAGCTCAGGTCATATGAGAAGCGCGTGGTATTTTGGTAAGTGTGACCACGGTCAGCGATGTAATTCCACTTGGCTCTTGACTGTCTGCCTTTGGAACAAGCTGAAATGAGAAGTTGCCAAATACAACAGCAACGAACAAGGCCGTGACTAGTTTCATGACACAGCTGCTGATGGGGAGTGCGCAGGCTAGAACGAGAAAGACATCCATATTGTATGCGTGTTTAAATCAAATTTCCTGTTTCATCGCTGAGAAGTTTCTCTTATTATGGAATTGATTTGCATATCTTGAAGTACTTAAGGGTACAGGGGAAGGTAAGTGTGAGCATGAATCATCTACACAATTGAAATAAAAATCCTGTGGATAAAAAAAAAAAAAAAAGACTCAGTCGCTCCATTTATCATTTTCTTTTATTTGGCTCAGTAATGAATAAATTGGATTCTTGATGCAAGTTGTTGAGCAGTTTTTCCACATTTAGCTCTTAAATGGCTATGATTTGTACCAGCTAGGTCCTGCTATATTCCATCCGAGGCATCTGATACATTTATGTCTGACCCATATCCCACATAGACTCACAACTCAAATGTCATCCTATTCTGTCCTAAATGTCAGTGCAAATGAAAGTCCTCCCAAAAGTGGGAGACTGTCACTTGGCTGCCATGTGTGACCCACGCTGGTATGAAATTCTTACATTTGCAGTCATAATGTTCACACTCTGCACCCACTGTGAAGACATCTTGTGTATGCCGTCACTGTACATGCACAAGAATATCTTTGCCATCGTTCAAGGTGGAGTCATGACAGAAATACCCGAGATTTCTGTGGAGCTGAGCGATAGAAATTATTTTATGACCTTGAAGCAGGAGGTGTGGTTGCAGAAAGGTGGGATTTCTGCAGCTAGCCGTCTGCATGATCCTGAACAATTTGTGGGAGTAAACAAATCTAATAGTCTGATTAAAGAGCTGAGACAAAAAGTGGATTTTTTAAATTGATAAATGTGGTTTACCAAGGATGTTATATTCATTTATTTGTTTACTCTCTGTTAGCTTACCCCAAATTAATCATTTGTACAGTGGAAAGGTTGTTCATAAAGTAAACAGCGGAGGAAAACATTACCATCTGTCATTTGACTGGTGTTTCAGTCAGATGGCATACCATCAATAATGTCAAAATAATTCAGAAACACTATTTTAAAAATGTCTTGGCTTACAAATGTTGGAGCAAATGGTGTTTCCAGTTTCTGGGATCTGTTTAGGAGCATATAAAAACTTAACTAACACCTGCTTCCTTAAAATAGATCGGCAGACGACAAGCAAGTGTGCTAGATGTGCACCACTTATTGAAAGTACATTGGTTTCACTGTCATCAGGAAAGAGCAACACTAACTGGGTCATGACAGTCACTGCTGCAGTGGATTCATCCGTCGATTAAACACCTCTAATTGACAGGAATGTGATTGTGTGCCACCGAGTCGTTGCACTGCACCATTTGTCTCTTTCTCAATTTAAGGCAATGAGGCAAAACTGAACCAAGTGATAGCACTTAGTAATTCCTGCTGCTCCTGAATCGAAGTATCTAACTTTTTCAGCATAAACTTAACTACAAAAACCTGGTCATTGTTCTGGAGTTGTATTACACAGTAAATAATTACTATAAGGAGTACAAGCAGCTAACCTCTGCTATATACTCCGTAAGTATTCATACAGAGTCTTCTGTAAGTCCAAAGTTCTCGTGTTTATTAATTTTTTCTTCTTTGCAAAAATGCTAACATTAGCCGCAGGCTACATTCAGAACTTAGCTGGGTTTTGCTTAGAGTTTGGGGATGTCTGAACTCCATAATGTCTTTGTGGACAGGACTTCAGGAGAGCTGTCACTGGGCTAACCTTGAGCCAGCTGCTGATGGTCAGTAAATAACGTTCAAACTGTAAACTGGCTGCATATTCATTAATACAGAATGTGTGACATGTAGATGTGGAGGCTTTGGAGCTGTGTCCATCAAACTGACATTCATGGTCTCCAGATGATGTACCCTAATGACTGGTGGTCTCATCTTGTGACACCATGACGCTGACATTGTGGTTTTGCTTGAAATGTCTCAACAGCTGAGGGATGGATTGCCATAAAAAATCAGTATTTCTACATGTTAAACACTGAGTCAGTGAAATGTGGCCATGGACACTGGGCAACAGAGAGCATGTGGAGTAGAAAGCAAGAAAAAAAGAAAGCAAATGGAGCAGATTAATGTAACTAATTGCTTCTGCTGTTCAGCGATAACCGTAGTGAAAGTAATGCAATTACATTTTCAATTATTAATAAATAGTGAATAATTGACCACATTTTTCAAGTGACTTGCTCACTGGTCAGGAGAGCTGTCCCACTGGCCGGATGCTCTGCCTCCTAATGGGAAATATAAGTTTACCTGAGGAGAATTTTAAAAAAAAATGGTGGTAATATTGTGACTGATTGCTTTGAGTCTGGCGTCTTCTTTAAAAGAGGGGAGGGAAATTTGACATGCCACAGGTGTTAATAATAACATTAATGATGGCTGCATTACATTTAGTGGCTTAAGTTTCAGGGTCCTTTTTTGCAACCTGTTCTCACTCCCAGTTTATTACATATGGTCGCTTGGTTGGGACCTCTTGGTGTCACTTGTTAAGGGCCTGCGTATCCCCTAAGCATCATTTTTCAACATGCAGGCCACTCTGATAGACAGACAGCCCATTCTCAATGTCAATATGTAGAATAAAGAACAAGAAAAGCCCACCTATGGAGAAGGCTGGGGCGGCTGGATGGGTCAACCACTGGACTTTCATCCAGGAGACTGCAGTTTGTGTCCTGTATGAAACCAAATGTGAGTTTGTTGAGCACTGTGCATTCTGGCTCACTGCCACACTGTCATGGCGTGCTTGGACATTTGAATTGAACAGAGCAGTCATTAATGTTAGTAGTAACACCAGCCCTGTGTTTGGGAGGGTTGAGATGAAAACCGTGCATTTAGACATATTTGGGAAATGATATTAGTGAAGTGGAGAAAGGAGTATTTGGCTATATCGAGTGATACTGCCAGTACTGGTACTACTGAAAATAAGATTGAAATCTAACTGCAGGAGTAGATATCACTGTAGGTAAGGAGGAAGATAACATGTTTTAGTAATTTCAGGAACCTGGCTGCTTAATCTGTAGTTATATTGAGACTTGACATTGTGACATGTGATGTATGTTTGCATGTGTGTGTGGGTGGGTCAGATTGGCTCAGAGGGTGGAGTGGAAGGTGTTTGCTGGACTTGGCCTTCACCAGGCATCATGACATGCCTGACCCCTGGCCTGAGGGTCACAGGCCAGACTTCTCCTTTCCTGCGATGAGCTGTTAACTGACCTCAGGGGCAGTCAGTCAGGCTAGAAGAGTGTGTTTCTCTGTGTGTGTTTCTGTGCGTCTTTGAACCTCGGCACTCTGTGATCTGATTTACCCTGACAAGGCAACAGGACCGAACAATAAAAATGTCTATTTTCTCTCTCTCATTCGCTCCCTCTCTCTGTATGCTTCAGGCAAAATAGGGGAGGTGATTAAACACAACAAACCCACTGGAAGAATTATATCCCCAAAGAGTAATTTTTGGAACCTAAATCCCCCTTTTGTATGCTATACTCATAATACTACGTCAGGAACAGTTTGGTGCCATTTGGATCAGAATGCTGCAGCGAGATTACTCACAAGACCCAACAGATGAATAAAGACAACCAAAATGTTTGAATTCTACAGTGACAGCCTGTACTTGTTTTTCATCATTTTAATCATCACCTTTAAACACACCATATGTAACTTCTGCTGCTAGGGATCTCTCAATCAAAACAAAAAAAAAAAGATATAATTTGATGATGTTGTGTTGTGGCGTGGGATCATGGGAGTGGTTTTGTTAAAGCAGCGTGTAGGATTTAATGACATCTGGCGCAGAAGTTGCAGATTACAACCAAGTGAATACCCCTTGAGCCACCTTCCCTTTCCAAGCCTGTAGGAGAACCTCTTGAAAAATGCTAAAGGCGCTCTCTGTAGCCAGTGATAATGTAAGCATGCAATGCAAAACATATGTCAAGCAGTTATTTTGAAATTTTAATGCATATATGTTACCTATCATACCTTCAAGGCACCTAGCTCCCACTTCTTGACATGCTAACCTCACATTAGCCAGTAGTTCCCAGGTTGAGGCTAAAAAGCAGAGGTGACCAGGCCAGTCACTGTTTCTCGACAAACTGCTGACATATATCAGCCAAGCTGGTTCTTTCTCCTAAACACACATTATTTTAGAGTTTCATTATGTGTATTCTCTCTCTCTTTTAGTCCCAATTTGTGTCTCGTGTATTTTCATTACATTCAAGTCACAGAGCCAAGCTTCTGTTTTTCTGAGAGTTAAATCCCTGGAAGCCTTTGAGGGTTTAAAGTTTAACAACACTAACTGCTGTTCTGAAGGTATTTCCAGAATCCTTAAAGACCATCTGGATGAAAGGACATTCAGCCCACTGCATAAAAGATTTTTAACCTGTTTGCAAAATATAAACACATTATTGTGTATTGAAAAATAGAATAATGGCAAACAACTTTAATAAAGACAAATACAAGTGAAAATCAAAAGTTTGGTTCACTTTGCACAATCAACATGGGAAATTTGTTTTGAAAAAATGATCGTGCAGCAGAAGAAATAGAAGATTCTTTAAGGATTCTACAAATACCATCAAAACTGCTGCTGTTGAACTACCCTCTGAGTTTTTAGTCATGCTAGCAGTATAGCTGTAGGGATAGCAGTCCACACTTTGGTCCACAATGAAATATCTCAACACGTATTAAATGGATTCCCATGAAAACAACATTCATGGTCCCCAGATGTTGCAACATAATACCTTTGGTGATCATTTGACTTTTCATCTGGTGCCACCATGACGTTAAGGTTGTGAGTGAAAAATCTCAACAGCTATCGGATGGATTGCCATAAAGCTTTGGCAGACACATTAATGCACCCCTCAGGATGAATTGTAATACCTTCAGTGATCCTCTCATTTTTCAACTAGAATCATCAGGTCAACCTTTCAGTTCGTCCTCTACTGGTTTACTGCATGTGTCATAGTCCACCAGGTCCTTACCTGCTGCCTTTGTCTCCCTCATCTGCTCAACTCTTCAGCCAGCATCCCTTCAATACTCAGCCACACCCACCTGCCCACTCACCTGAGCGCACACCTGAGACTCATCACTAATCAGTTCAGTACTTAAACTGCTCTCCCACTCGCAACCGTTGCCCGACTGTTCTTTGCCCTCATGCAAGACTCTCCAGCAATTATCCTCGGACTGCCTTCTCGGTATCGACCCTGCCTGCCTCTGACTTTGTCTCCTCTTCTGCCCTCTGGTAATTACCTCAGCCTTCTGTACCTGACTACATTTGTTGCCTTGCCCTTCCTGGATCTGTTATTGAGTGGGACTGCCAATTGTTTGGCTTGCCAAGCACTTCCTGAAACTGTTGCTCATTCTGGACGGAGCATCAAGCCAGCCTCATCTAAGGCTCTAAAAGACTTCCATGTTCAGGTAGCGCTGCTTTTGGGTCCTAACTTTACTCGTTGCAGTATGATTACATACCTGCAAATTTAATGACATTCCCATCAGCTTCAGCTCTACTTTGTGTTTCCACTTTGTGTCACTAATTAGCAAATGTTAGCGTGCTTACATGCTACACTAAGTTGGTAAATGTCATACCAGCTAAATATTAGCATGTTAGTAACTCACAAACCCCAATATTTTAAATATTATCTGCAATATTGCACATACAGTCCACAGTTTACATTTATTTATCATCCAAAACTGCACAAATATTTTGCTATGTTTAGCTTTTTTTTTGCTTGTAAATATTGTCTATATATTAAGTTATATTGTATTTTTTATATTATTATACATTATAATACATATTATATAATGATATATTTAGTTTTACTTAGTATTTTTTTTATTTTTATTCCTGCTTACATTTTTTGTCACTTGTTACTTGTTACTTTTTTCTAAATATTGTGTATACACGTTTGCCTGTATGTTAATGCTACTGCAACAAAATAATTTCCCAAATTGGGATCAATAAAGAAGCAGTCTAAGTCTAGTATTTTCACTGTGAGCACAGCAGCATGCTGATGGCAACATTTCACTCAGTCCAGCGTTGTGCATAAGTATAGCTGCTAGCTTAGCTGGAGATGCTTAAAGTCTTAAAAAAAAAAATGTTTCAGTTTGTTTTGATTTCTTTATGAAATTACAGTTATTCAAATTGTATTATTCATACTCGTTATTTATACTCTTTCATACTCATTGTCTTTTGTCTTTTCCTCTCCCAGGCTCAACATACAATTATCTCACTCCCCCCTTGTTTTCCCACCTAAATCTCTGCTCTCGGTCTCTTCGTTTTTCTTCCTGCCTGGCTTTTTAGAGAGACTCCCTAAGCCGTACACCCTGCAGCACGCTGAATTGTGGATCCAAACAGCTGGAGCAGCAGCAGATAGACAGTGACTGAGAAAAGGGGAGGGAGGGGGACACATAAAGAGGGAGAGAGCAGAGAGAGCGAGGGAGGGAGAGGGAGAGAGAGAGAGATGAAAAGCATGCCAAGCGAGAGAGAAGCGCTCACACTGAAGGAGGCACAGGCAACAGCTACAGCAATAGCGCGCTCCTTCCCCATCCTCCCTCTTCTTTCTCATAATCCCACATCTACAACGGGGGAGATGAAGGGTGCCCTGACCCGCTGAGGAGCGCAGTCTGAAGGAGAGGAAGATCTCACATGAGCCCCCTTCTTGTGAATGCCCGGATCATTTTGGGGGGACAATAACCAACAAGGAGTGAAAGGAGGTGTGTGCACAGGAGGCTGTCGGCGGGAGGGAGGGAGGGAGAAGGAGAGCAAAGAGGGGGATGAGTGGCAGGTTTGGTACAGGTGCCGATGCCAGGGTCTCAGAGTGAGGCAGAGACAGACTGAGGGGGACCTGAGGAGTGGAGGGCCGGCACGTGTGGACCAGTGTCAGCAACTTGTGGGCCCAGAGGAGGGGAAATAGATTCACATACGCACACAGCTGGACAGATGAGGAGGCATCAGGGACCACACTTCAGCCCCGGGTATGTCCACTCACACTTCACACACACACACACACACACACACACACACACAAAAGCATGTGCGTTTTATCCTCAGTGTTTGCTGTGTTTTTACCAATAGAGCGCAGAAACACTTGAAACGCAACAGTGCGTGTTTGCTGATCTTCAGGGTTGACGACTACCCACCCTGACAAGTCTCCCGACTTGCCCTCAGATACTTGCACCAAAGGAAGGAGGGCGAGGAGGAGAGATTCTGTTTGTCTTTGTGTGCGCCTGGTCATGTTTTCTTACCATCTACGTCTTGTTATAACATTATTGTATACCACTGGCGGCATTTCATAATGGATTTTGTAAGCTGTCAGAGTGATGCGTGTAAATGAACCTCCACTGCTGGAACGTTTCACGTTGTCGGACAAATTAAGCATCACTCTCGTTTCATCACTTGTTTTTGTGGCTGTAACATGGCTCATTACATGAACTTTGTACACGAGTTATTTGTTCCACTGTGCAGCCAAATATTGCGCACATTAAAAGATCTGAGGGGATAACTTGTGTGGCTGCTGAAAAGAGCTGAAGACGAGTTTGTGCACTCTGGTCTGAGACATGTATAGCTCTGCTTACCCATGCTACTGCAGTGTGGGGTAACATGACATGTGTGGCCATGTGTTATGTTACATTGTGGCAGAGTGCATGTGGCTTATGACAGCAGGTTTGCATGAGGTATAACAGCCAGCCACTCATCTTTCTCTCCATCCAAACCCCCACCCCTCTCTCTGTTCTTCTTCTTTTTCCTCCATCTTCCTTCTGTCTCTGTTTCCAATTATAGGCTGTCACCTCTCTCGCTTTCCTCCTGATCCTATCTCCTGTTTCATTCTCTTGCTAAGCAATTACCTTTACCTGACACTGCCCCTCCGGACAGCATGGCTGGCTAGTTTCCTGTCTACCTTTTCGACAATCAAAGTGAGCGATGGGCAGGGATTTCATGGCCATTTTACTATGGACCCCAAAACCTGAGCAAAGGGCGACCTCAGAGACGCCTGAACACAGCAGCCGCTTCATATTATCGCTGCTTTCATTCAGTAGATCCAGAAAAGATATGTAAATAAGAAATGACTGTGGGGGCTTTTCAGTGAACTGGAGAATTATGCCTCTAATCATGCAATCAGCTCATTATTTCCTGCTCCTCATTAACTTGTTTGGGTTTCTAACTTTATCACTGTTCGCAGTCTCGACGTCTTGAAAACAAAACAAAACAAAACCAAACAAAAACTAGCTCGCCCAATGGAGCTGGCAGGCAGATCACTGCCAGCATATGGGCGAACTTGCTGTTGGTGTTTGAGAGAGGAAAAACTTGCCAGACAGCTGAAACCCCCCAAACACAACCTTTCTTCCCTGCTGAGTCCTTGCCCTCCTTCTTGTCTCAAAGCCTGACTTTAAAACGTTCTCTCTATCTCCTTTCCTTAAACCTCACTGGTAATGATCTCGTCGTATAACCTCTTTACTACAGCAGTACGACTCCTACGTAAACACACATATTTACATAAAAAACAGGCACACACTCCCACCACCAGAATAACCCTTTTAGCGCAGCAGCGTGACAGCTACCTGAAGCATAGCATCACTGTCCTTTCTGCTGCCAAGCTTGTAAAATAGTGTGAAGAGACACAGATGGAGTCAGAGACTGGAAATCAGACACTGTAGGATCACTCAGGAGAAGGATAAGAGGGACAGAGAGGGCATAATTAACAGAGGGAGGAAGATGGGAATAGTGGCATAAAATTAAATAAAAGAAGATTGAGATGATAATAGAAGAAGGCGGTGAGTCAAAGGGATAGACGGGACGCAGAGTTCTGAGGCTGACTCAAGAATGTAGGTGAAAATGTGTGGACTCAGTGTTGGACTCAGTGCTCCTGATCGCTGATGTGTCGATGGACACAACGGCAAAGCGTTTTCAGCCACAACTGAGGAAAGATGGCGAAAAGAGAGACAGGGAGACAGAGAGAGGTGCACATCGACACTGGAAACAGAGGGTGTTTGATTAATTTATAAAAGCCTTCTGCTGCATCTCTTCAAAAGAACATTTCAGCTCATTAGAAGTCTTATATGTGTGGTTTGGTTATCGTTCCATCGGTTATTATGACATTCTTACAAAGCAAGCAAAGATCAAAGAACATGGTGTCCTCTCCACAACCAAGTCCGAAAGACCAAGATACACGAGCAGATGAGCAGACAGATGAAACAGTGACCAGATGATCTAAACTGCTGCATGTAGAGGTAAACGCCAACTTTAGCTTCCACACTCAGCAGGCCTCTATTTTTGGAGAAAACGCTCCGATAAACTAACTGTGCACACACTGTACACTACCTGCAACTAGCTGGTGAACACAGTGGAGCATTTAGCCGCTAAAGAGCCCGATATTTTTCTCAGGAGTTGGTGGAGATCAAAACCAGAGCTAAAAGAAGAGTGAATATTGGACTTAGATTTACCAGGTGGCCAGACTTGAAAAGAAGGATGCTCCTCATCTGCTGCATAGATAAGCAACCGTTTGCTAACACATTGGCCATATCAACTTTACCAGGTGGATAGATATGTCAGTATTGTGTTTGCAAATTATTGAGCTGCTTTGAGTGGCAACACAGTCAATTACTTCAAGCTTAAAGAAACATTAAAAATTCACATACAGCTAAGAATGCAAAGGCAGGAGCAGGCAGGCAGAGCTCTGCATTGTTTTACTGTATGTAGGTACAATGAGCATCAAATGTTTATCTGGGCTGTTTAGTGTTAGAGTTATATTAGAGATGTATATATGTAACATGTGACCATGGAGTCCCTCTTTAAACTGTAAAGGACGTTACCAACAGACAGACTGGGCAGAAATTTTACAGTTTGCTTTTGTTTTCTCTTCCAAATAACTTTTTCTGACCTTTGTTTAAAACCCGCAATAACTAAGCCTCCAGTCCGGAGAGCACAAACATTTCCACATTGTTCATTTTATTCAAAACCTCTGTGATCATCCGGGCGCTCGTGATTCTTGCCCTGTCTGACTTCTTTTTAAATTGGTGAGTGCGGTTTTCTTATAACCGAAAGGAAATTTGGTCAAAGCTGTGGAAAAGGGACACCAGCTGTATAAAACCAGAATTTCCCTTTCAGGCTTAAAACCCTCAGCGGAGTGAGGAGTTCAGGAGACATGGGAGCATGTGAAACGCAGATGGTTAATGCTTCAGGAAGGAAAAAATGTGAGCGTGATGCTTTCGCTCGAGGAGGCAGTGTGAGAGCAGAGAAGGAGCTATGATTGGCTGCGTAGTGAGAGGATTTGATTGGGAAGGTGACCGGGGGTATGTGGGCGTGTTGAAGGAGCTTTTGATCTCAGTGTGTGCACAAGTGTGTGTGTTTGAGTGTGTGTGTGTGTCTGAGGATAACGGTTGACCTTGAGAGATGCACCAAGGGTTTTA